>NC_137458.1:309916294-311116294 GCF_964235325.1 Thermobia domestica
GTTAGTTGTTGGGGCAACTGCCAGAAAAACACATGGTCTCAACATTTTAACAACATTCGCGCATACATATTTTATGTAAACAATATTTGCAAGATGCTGACATAGAATTTTACATATAACACGACCTTTCTTCTTACCCATTTCTCGAAATTTCATGCGTTAATTCGCATGTAACAAAAGTCCAACTACCTATTAGAAATTCCGAATCAGAGACAGCAGACAGACCGATGTGTATTACTAACGGTGGTTCGGAGTGTATTAATAGTACTTCGTCTCTATCTCTACAGAATTTCTACATTACAAAGAAGTTTCTTTTCATCATTTGTAAATTAGTACTTTGCTATTTTCTTGTGCAAATGGAAATGGAACTTTAAAAATCACATTATTAATTAGTTATATAAAAGTACAGTCAACGAATTTTATTTTTTTAACATCCAAATTATTTAAAACCTAGAAGTAAATGATAGGTCCACTAAATTAAAAGAAAGTAATTAGTCATATGGCTCTTATAATTTGGAAAATTAAAAAAAAAAAATGGAAATAAATTCCTCCCGGGAATTTATATGCCAGGGGGAAAACCCAGAAATATTCCCATTTTTTATTTTCCTTCCCACTGGAAATATTTCCACTGCCCATCACTATCTGTACAGCATTTCAATACTCTAGTTAGGATAGAGGTTCATTACATTTAATTTGAAACATTTGACAATAACAAATGGCAAAGCAGCTTACTGAAAACAGAAGTTTGAATGGAGAGGAAAATAAATAGAAATACGCTTTCAAGGACACCCCCCCTCCCTTCTTCTCTTTGTTGGTCAATAGTATCTGATAAAATGTCCCAGTTTCTGGTTTCTGAAACATTGAAATCTCTACCTCGTATTTAATTGAATAAAAAATGAGTTTCTGTTAATGGCAACCTTGGTATTTATTGGTACAAAGTTTCTTTGGTTTGACAGAGAACATTTAAGCCTTGCTTAAAACTCCGTGTGCGAAACCATTAAAACGCATTTGGCGGCTCGAGTATTTTTGCAATGACGCGTTCATTGGCAGTGTAATTTGCCGAGATTCGATTTAATGAAAAGGCTTTTCTATCGCCAGTTCCTCCCCCACCCAGACCTTCTCTCTCTTTCTGCAACTGAGAGCCACCTAATTGCACTCGTTATGCCAAAAGAACTTTCAGTACTGAAAAAAAAAAGTGGAAATTGGTTTTGGTTTCAAGCGAGGTAGTTTCCAGAGCAGACACCAGGTGCCGCTGGCGTCACTGTAGTGGCTCTCTTGATATACAATAAAGATCCTATTATTCTGTTAAAATTTGTCTAATTGGAACAGTTCCAAAGTATATTTCTTCTATCTTTGGACAAGGCAATAGTGGAATAAATTGAGGTAATTCGTGGAACGATAGATATTTAAAGTTAATATACGTATAGGATCAGAATGTTTTTTTTAATTTATTTATTATTATTATTATTATTTTTTTTTTTTTTTTTTTTTTTTTTTTTTTTTACTAAAAGTTGAAATTTGAAATGTTGAAATTGACCTAAAGTACTTTTAGCCAGTAGTGATTTCAACTTCCACCAAGCGAAAGATAGAGACTTTCAACACACTAGCAGAAGATAGTACAGTGAAAACTGAATCACGGACAGAAATGGAATATTATTCAGTGGCGGATCCAGGGGGACGATCGGGGTGATTCCCCCCCAGGAGATGAAACTTTCTTATTTTATATATATAAATAAAAACCATCCCAGAGTTTGAAGCTCTTAAAAGTAGCTCTAAATAGCAGTATGATAATCCACCGCCCCCACAGAAGTCGGTCCTGGATCCGCCCCTGATATTATTATTGACTATTTGTCACTAAATGTGAGGTGCTCTTTACAGAGAGGTTAAAAATTTAGAGTACTCGAAAGGTGGCCCGTCAGGTAAGTCACATTGGTAAAAATTTAAATTTCCATCGCATGAAGCTAAGGAAATAAAGATTATTTAAACCAGGGTTTCTCAACTTGGGGGTCGCGATGATAAGCGGAAGAAATAAATATAAATAGAATCTAATACTGGAAAATATTTTTATTTAAAAAAAAAAATTGTTCAGATAGTCACATTTTCATTTTTATACGTAGTATTAAGAACAACAAAGAATAGATGTATTAAACATATTCAATAGGGGCAAAGTGGTTGAAAAATCAACTTAAATGAAATAGGTACTATATGAAACTAATGAAAACTGCATATTGAAATACAATTAAAATTGAAAGCTAATGGGATACTTGAGCATGGTGTGATTTCAGTAGTGCGGTAATGTCCGGTTCAATCTTCGCAACGTATATTATCAAATCATTTAAAATACTCAATAACTTTTTTAACAACTGTCCAAGTTTTTTAAACCAAAATTAGAAATCACTTTATTTTTTTTAATCACATGACCCAAAATTAAGGGAATTATGAAGTTTTAAAATTTTCAGACGGCCTCCATTTTCAAACAGTGTGATGGATTGGATTCAATATTTGTAATTTGAATAAATTGACTGATTTTAATCCATTCATTTCTAGGGAAGTTACTGTATCCAGTATAAACAAGAAATGTAAAATGAAATGAAATCTTTGAGTTTTACGTCCCACGATTATGCCGGTTAAGTTAAAGGAGACGGTGATAATGAGTAATGAATGAAATGGTGAAATGAAAAAGTGGGAGGAAACGGGAGAACCCCCCGAGAAAACCCACGCACACGGTGTTTGTCCACTACAAAGTTCACTTGGCGGGGGCTGGGATCGAACCTGGGACCCCAAGCACCAGAGGTGAACGCTCTACCACTGAGCCACTGCGGCCCAAACAAGAAATGTATTTTACTATTACAGAAATACACGGACATCGTGAGATCTTCGCAATAGATATATTAAAAATCCCACACAAGCTTATTAGAAAACAGAAATTATAAGGGGGTCGCTCGCAGGAGGATGTGATAAAATGGGGATCGTGATAGGAATTAGGTTGAGAACCACTAATCTAAAGTATTAATTATTGTATAAACAATTAATACATTCAGAAAAGTTGTTACACACGAAACTATTCCTTGCGTTACCATTCAGTTCGTTTTTCTTTTTTCTTTTTTTTCTTTATATTTCTTCTTATTTTTTTTTATTCCTTTCTGATACATGTGTACATACGTATATATTATACAAAATCACCTAAGTATGTGCATCATTTTATCTATACATAGTCAATCAAAGGAATGTATTTTATATGTTATTAATATATAAATGTCTTCAGCATTGTCGCTTGTTCATTTTAGTGTTTATTTTATATGTAATAAGTTTCATTTTCACTGTTCATGTTTTATTTTCTTTGTATTGTTCTGTATGTCTGTAACTCTTTAACGTTGCCTAAGTGTGTGTGTATATCCTTTTTATTCTCGTTGTAAAAAAAAAGAAAAAAAAAACTATTATGAGATCCAATTGTAAAAGAAAAAATGTAAATGGTTGTGTGGAAGAAAAGGTTATGCCTTAACTTCGCCATTTTAAATAAGAAATAAATAAGAAATAAGAAACTTTTCTGTCTTTTTTTTTTAATTTCAAGCAAAACCAGTTGAAAATACTCGAAGCGCATTGCCAGAACGAACTTATAAATAATGTGCAGTCGCCCCTTGTCGGTCTGAGAGCTCAGATGATGTGTTAATAAATGACATGTTTGGGGATGTCAGATCCGACAAGTTGCGCCCAGGATTTCGTAAATATAGAACTTAACAATACATGAGGTACGGGATCCAACCTGGGTTGCATTTAAATGAAATCCAATACGTACAAAAGAAACAGACTGTGTGTAAAAGGGGATGAAAAGGGGTAAGAAGGGAGTAACTTTCAGGATAGGTTAACCTATTTGTACTTACTTGCAGGTCTGATTGTTGCCTTCTCGACGATTCCTCCAGCGGGCTGATGTCCGTTCATCTCTCTGTTTGGCTGTCCGTTCTTCCAAGTAACCAAGGTTAAGGGTCGGCGAAACCCGGACTGAGAAACCGACTTTACGAAGACCGCAATTTTAGATAAACTTAAAACTTCTTCTCAAAAGGCAATACATCGTCGTAGATGGCTATCTGGCGTTAGCCGAAACAAAGGTGCTCTATAAGACAGAGCAAGGCTTTCAATCGTAAATTTCAAAATGGAGCTCGCGGTTCACTTTCTAACTCGTCTCTCGCTCCATGTCAACTGTCCCTTCCAAAAGTCTCTCAATTGATTTTGTATGGCGTTCTTTCCGGGTTCATGTCCTGGGTTATTCACTCTGATTTGCGTCTCGATGAAGAAAGTGCATGCTTGTAGATTAACCAAGGTAAGGTGATTATAGGAATGCAGACGGGTAAGCAATCTGTTACTTTATTAATTGAGAAATTACAAACGTAAGAAGTAAATGACAGACAGCAAAGGCAAATGAACTTAGAAAAAAAAGTCGAAAGGTGATTTAACTTAAAATGAATAGTTATTCTTTTCACTGTAATGTTCTTTTAAAATAAAATGTCCCATTGCTCAAAATAAGATACTTTTCCATATGTCCAAATACACATATCTTCACAATAATTACTTTTTTTGCGAACTTTATATGAAATTGTACGTGTATTAAATTTATTTGATTAAATTCAATAGATAATACACGTTAATGACGCAATTATTATTGAGTCAATAACTAATTACGTAATAGTTATTAAATTAATAACTAATGACGTAATAATTATTGAATCAATTGACTGGTATTGGTATGGATCAATATCAATATCATTTCTCTGTTCCCGAGATATGTCTCTTTAAATCTGTTAAAATCTGAGCTTTTTTGGTCATTATTTCGGGAACGATAAGAGTGATTCCATCACTTTTTTCAGATAAGTTTTGATACTCCATCGAATGGAGGCCTCAAAATTGAAAAATTCGCAAATAACACACACACACACAGAGAGAGAGAGAGAGAGAGAGAGGGAGAGAGAAGGTAGAGAATTCAGTAACGAACTTTTTAAGTTCGTTGAATATTAGGTTCTACTGTTGTGACTTCCCTCACAAAGCCGCCTCTGGATGGCTCATAGATCATGTGGTCATTGTATACAATATACAGTCAATGTATTAGTTACAAAATGTAAATCCTTGTATTAGTAGTCTAATATCAAAATCCTGTGTTGCACAGTACGTATTACTGAGTAATTTTCGATACAAGATTAAAATGGGTAATAATTATAATTACTTGAAATATTATCGGAAGAAGGACTACGGTGGAAAGAAGTAAGAATCGAGTTTTGTATTTTGTAAGTAATTAACCTCGAAATAATTAGACCAGTTTAGTGCTTAGACCACCAACAAGCTTAACTCTTGCAGTATAGGGTTAAATTCTAGTTACCGTGCGTGGTTTCATCGCGGAAGACCCTGTTTAGATTTTCAATGGTAGCTCATGCACTTCGGGTCTCACGTTAAGCTGTAGGACCACTCCTCGTATGGTCTCAGTGGTGAAAGTGACACTAAACTTAACACAAATAATTGCAGTTATAGACTGTTCCCCACCACAGCATCCCGCCTTTTAAAAATTTAGATTAAAGGACCAAAACATTAGCCCCTGTCATAGTTTAAAAACTGCTATTTGATTCAGTGTATTTTGTTCGATGCCACTGGTGATTTGAGAAGTTCTCCCCCCACTACCAAAGAGGGACTTACAAGGGCTCTATTGTGCTTCCCAGTCGTGGTGATTGCTCGAACGGAAGAAGAATGTTGTGATTTTTCTCTAAAAAGAACCGGTCCGAAAGAAATGAAAAGAATCAATCACTGGATTACGAAATTAATACACTTTCTAATGCATAATACTAATTATTACTGCGTTTAAATCTTGTACTATTAACGAAAATGCGGGATTGAAGTTAAACTACAGAAGTAAGAGATAAATAAATAAACTGTCAATATGGACAGCTCCTTAATTATATAAATTACTACTAATGTAAAAGCACAAACTATTCTGTAAACCTGAAAGATGTAAACAAATGCTGTTTTTGATTGTCCTAAACTGGAAAATATAAACTAATCCTTATCTCTGATTGGTCGCCCGCCTGTTGGAATTTAAAGATAACTTCAGTACCCTATTCCCTTCTATGGGACATTTTCTTTGTATTCTTAAGTATTTCAATAATTATTACCAATTTTTGCATGGGTATAAATTAATCCTATTTTGTTTGTTAGTAACACATTAAGACATTTGTAATTAAGAATTTTGGAATTAACCAAAGAGCAACTTGACAGCGGAACGACTTGACAAAAAAAAAATCACTAATTTCAGTCACTCATTTTGTTTTTGATTCAGATAGATCCACGGAGTTCAACTTTAGACTCGGACTCGTGGTGTTCGGGGAATAACCACAAGTAGAAAATCATTTCGGGCAAAACCCACGATACGTCACTTCGAGCAAAGCCAACGACAGGGAAGCTTACTGCCGGCAAAATCCACGATAAGGAAGCCTCACTTCGGACAAAACTCACCAGCGCAAACCTTTTAGCACACAAGAGAACGTAAACGAAGATTTGGTTCAGGGTAATTCTTTCCTGGGCCACCCTCTGAAATCATTAGTGTTTCAAGCTCTCCAACTAGGAATCGAACGTGGGATTTCGTGTACGAAAAGCGCGCGCGCTAGACGGAAGACTAACGAATGGAGGAGTCTATCTACACAAATCTTCAGCCCTATTAACGCAGACATTAAGAGGTAACATCACGGCGAAATTAAAATCCCGCTAATTTTACAGTAATTATGTGATAATCAAAAAGTGGAACAAGAGCGCGCTCGATAATATTATTTTTCATGAGATACCGTTATCACGACTCTTATCTGCTTTAGATTTCCAACCATTTAGAATATAGGCATTTATTTTCGCGTTTCTAAATGGCTGCAAACGGAAAGTTAGTAGGTGACTCTTGATAACGGTATCTCATGCAAAGTAAAATTATCTAGCGTTCCTTTGTTCCACATTTCGATTATCTTTTATCTATTTGAAGATATCACATAATTACTGTGAAATTAGCGGTATTTTAATTTCGCAGTGATTAGGACTCCTAACATCTTTGTTCACCTGTATCTCCTTATTGTTCTGTTTTCGAATTTGTAATTCTGCCACCTATCTATTGAGTACTACAAGAGAGAAAGAAAAGAACTTTAAGAATCTTCGAAGCAATCTGTTTCTGAAGAACAAGAATTATGTTTTGTGAGCTTTCCGAAAATAACAAACAAGGTCCAGACCCACCATGTAGTAATGACTTCTGGGAGCATTCTAAAGTTTGGAATTATAGGAAAAGGGATTTGACGAATGAGCTATGGTGGTGGGCTGACTAGGGCATTTGACACACAGCTTTATCTTGTTCTTGCTGAAACAGTATGTGTTGTGTGGGAGGAATTTGCGTGAAGGATCACTCCAGAGACTTGAGGGAATTAGAGTGGATATCTGGACAATGTCAGAGCAGAAGGAGCGAGAGAGAAAGAAAGGAAAAATGGCGCATGTAGTTGAAGAGGAAGACCAGAGCGGACGTGGCTAATGCTACTTCTGTGTCTCTGTTGTGACCACTCAGACGAGTGATGGCATACACCATATGGACCAACAACGATGAGTTAGTCCTGCTTTTTCTCACCGTGTTGCCACTTCTATTTTTATCGGTTTTAACAAGAGTAATAAGAACCGGGCGCTGAGATGGAATCTCTGCAATCCATACAATGATTTCTATGTTTAGGATGTAACCACTGGCATTGTTCCTTCCAGTAACTGATCCAATTATTTTTCCTGGATAATTTGGAACTTTTTTTTCTGGCGGTGATGTAGAACAGTGTTTCTCAACCTTTGCCAGTTTGTTGAGCTGTAAAATTCACGATGTAGTCCCTTAAAATTTCCCCAATAGAGTATAATTCATTCAGCCTGGCCAAATGAAAGTAAAAGGACCAGAGAAGAATGCATAAAAGAAGGTCTGAATGGAAATTCCAAAGCATGGACATACAGGGTGGCCCAAAAGTAGGTATACACCCTTACATTGATCAAGAATAACATTCTACTTTATGGGTTTATTTGCTTCGGCTCTTCCAAGTTTAAGATGTAAGTAAAAACACATAAAGAATAAATAATAAAGAAACCAAGTCTATCTGAAGGATAACAATAAGAAATGATATAAAATGCAATGAGCTTATCAGTACGGTACTGTATACCTACTTTTGGGCCACCCGGTATTCTTTCCTCACTCAGAGATATAAGGAAAGATGGAATGACATGATCTAGAAGTATAAGAAAAAAATGCTCAGTTGCTCCAGAAACTAAACATTCAAACAACTAATAGTCAAGAAGTCAACGTGGTTGCTTATTATTTTCATTTCCAGGTGAAATTTTGCGTTCAATGGCGATTAACTTAAGTTGCAATACTGAAAGTGCATCAGCCATCTTTCCCTTTTTGCCAATCATACAAAGAAGAATAGTATAAGCTACTTCATTTCATATTTGACCGAAATTTTAGAATATTCTTTCTTTAATTATAACGACCCACAAAATTTCCCCCTAATCCAGTGGTTAGAACTTTCACCTTGGGGTTCGATATTCCCGGTGCATTAAAAAATTTGAAGATCACATTACTCTGATTAGGAGTTCACCTTAAGTTGTAGGTCTGCTTCTCATGTAGCCTCGGTGTTGTAGAAAGATTGCTAAGCTTTAACCCACCTAAAGAAAAGACAGTGTTCAGTTATAAATAACAACTGAGACTATTACAAGAATTTCACCAGTCACAATTAATTTGTGACCCAATGATTAAGAATCGCTAGGAAGAGGAAATTGAACGTATAGATAACTTAGAAATTTGTTTCCTGAAAGTAACATACTTAAAAAGTTTCGTTTCCGAAGAATGTATTTGTAACTTATCCTGTAGCCCAGTGGTAGAGAGCGAGTCGAATAAAACTACAATAATGGAATGCAAGAGTACTAAGTTTACGGTGATATACTGGTAAAACGTGTAAACAGAATTTAGAATTTATTAATAGGTATATGAAAATGAAATCTTTGAGTTTTACGTCCCACGCTTATGCCGGTTAGAATAAAGGAGACGGTGATGATGAGAGATGAATGAAATGGTGGAATTAAGAAAGTGGGAGGAAACGGGAGAACCTCGAGAAAACACACACACACGGTGTTTGTCCACTACAAAGTTCACTTGGCGGGAGTAGGGTTTGAACCCGGGACCCCAAGCACCAGAGATGAACACTCTACCACTGAGCCACCGCTATTAGGTATATGAGTATTAATGCCTGGAATGCCCTTCCCCTAAGTATCAGAGAACTTCAAACTGTTAGCAAATTTAACAAAACAGCTGAAAGAGTATTTGAAAATTGAGACAATACTATGTTCATGTGTCGTTATTATTATTATTATTATTATTATTATTATTATTATTATTATTATTATTATTATTATTATTATTATTATTATTATTATTATTATTATTTTATGAACTTGTTAAGTATTTATAACCTCACGTAATTTCGTGGTATCTATATATATTAAGTATTTACCCGCCATCCTATAATATGTAAATAATTTCTCAAAAGGGAGAACCATAAACAGCAGAAGCTCGGTCTCCCCCTGAATCGCTATAAAGATTGTTAAGTAACTGTTTTGTACTCATATACATATTAATAAATTCTAAATTCTGGATAAATTACTTCTGATGCAAGGAATCACTGGTTCCATCCTCGGCGAAGTAAGCTTGTGGTGGACAACATCATGCCCACGGATTTTCTCGGGATAATCCCGTTTCGTCCCACATTCTAATTCCACCAATTATTTTGTCATCATTCAATTGCCTTAATTACTCGTTTTTCTTAGCCTAAAGGGCATAATTGTGGGATGTTAAACTGAAAGATTTCATTTCACTTTATTTGGTAACTTACTCTGTCTATCCATGTGTCCAGCAGATAAAAAAAAATTCTCAAGAACTACTTTATGGATTATCGTTAACTTTGGTCACGAAGTACAGGGCCAGAGTTTCTTGAAGGATGTGATCCAGTTGCTCGGAAGCTATGGTTCTCCCAGGTATTCCCAGTAGAGATGGTATCCCCTTGATGATATGCAACCCAACACTGCCTACAAGCCCGTTTGGTTGCATATCATTCTAATATCCTTCCATATGTTTTGGGATTATCCTCTACAGACCCGACTTTTTTTTTTACTGCACCAAAAAATTATTTCTGAATATTTTCTAGTTAGTTATAGGTATTTCAGTGTATTAAAAGCAATTTCATATTAAAATGTGCCATAGGGGCACAGGGAGGGCATGTGCTCATTTGAGTACTTTTGGGGCGTACTACATATATTTAATCTAAATATAAAAATAAAAAAGGATGTTTTTGCTAGGAACGAACAAGTATTAGAAGCTAGTTATCAACAAAGATTTACTTGTTTTTGTTTTGAAGCTAGATTCTTTATTCTAACATAACAACAGCAAAATCCAAGAAATGAGTGTATACTATTACAGTCCATTTCTTAGTCTTAATGGAGATTTTGTAGTACGAAATCAATCTATCTTGCAAATCTACACCACCATTTTCTCATTATAATCTTTTACTACAGAAGGCCTAGAAACATAAATATGATACTTACCTTCTTTGTTGTATCTTAGGACTTGATCTTGTGGTAAACTACCAAAACTCGTAAATGACAAGAGAAGACTCTTCTTGTTCTTCCATTTAACTATAACTATTTTACCATCACTTCTACGTACTACATCACTTTCGCCTCTTATCATTTCCTTATCACTCTTTGGATTTTTAATTGCTCCTTCTGTCCTATTTCGCATTACTGTACCAGTACAATATATGTTTGCCTCCAAGACTTTTTCAGCAATGGATGCACTAGTAAAGAACTTGTCAGTATAAACAAATTTTACAGAATCCATTAGTTCAACCAATTTTTCGCAACAGCTCCTCCTACTCCATACACTATCTCTTCAGGAAATGTATTTTTACCTTGATATTTCAAAAACAAAATTAAAACCAAACCATCACACGCTGCTAGAGCAATTTTTTAAATCCCCAAGGATTGGGCCTAGAAGGAACATACTGCTTTAAACCTGGATTTATTTTCTGTCCTGAAAAATGTATAATTTGTTCGTCGATAACAACGGACTTTGTTTGTTGCAACAGGCTACAACCGTGTTCTATCTCATCAACTATTGGCTTCACTTTCCAAATTTTGTCTGGTGATTCGGGATCATGGAATAAGTTATCTACAAAATGGAGCATATTTATTTCTAAATGCTGTTAAAACAAATCAAAACTTAAAATAGTTTTAGGAAGATAAAAAATATCTAGCAATATGAAAAGTACTCAAATGAGAACAGGGAAATAATATGTATACGTAAGTCCCGAAGTACTCATCTGAGTACATGATAATTTTAGTAAGTTCTGAAATGTACAGAACATCCATACCACAAGTAATGTTTTGATATCAAGAAGATTCCATTAAACTACAAGAAAATAATTTTTATACCATGCCGAAGGTAAATAAAATAATATACTCACGTTTTTTCCTCAGGACTTTCAATCCCTTCCTCTCCTGCTGCAGCCATATTTTTGAATCTAACACTGTATCCTCAATGCTGCCATCTAATGGACTCAGAGTGAACTAAAAGTGTTCTCGAATGAGTAATTGACAAGCAAAACGTGTAAGGATGCAATTGAAATAAAACGACATATATTTACGTAATATTAAAATGAATGTACTCAAATGAGTACTGTGGGACCGTAGAGGTTATAATAAATAAACTCCCTTGATACTTTGCAGCAACAACTGCATCTACAAATTCATTTGTTTGCATAGCATTGAAATATCCTTCAATATGTTCTGGGACTATAATAAATGAATTCTCTTGATAGTATGCAACCCAACTGTATCTACAAGTCCGTTTGGTTTCATACCATTGAAATATCCTTCCATGTGTTCTTGGATTTATAATAAATGAATTCTCTTGATAGTATGCAACCAAACTCTACTTACAAGTCCATTTGGTTGCAAAACCATTGAAATATCCTTGCATATATTCTGAGATTATAATAAATGAATTCCCTTGATAGTACGCAACCAAACTGTACCTACATGTCCGTTTGGTTGTATACCATTGAAGTTGAGTTGAGTTGATTTTGAGTTTAACGTCCCGTTCAGCAGCGAGGCTATATGAGACGTGGACCTACTGATTAACGTGGAATCCGAACCACATGAGCTCCCGCCGGGTATACCATTGAAGTATCTTTCCATATGTTCTGAAATTATAATAAATGAATTCCCTTGATAGTATGCAACCCAACTGTACCCACAAGTCTGCTTGGTTGCATACCATTGAAATATCCTATATGTTCTGGGATTATAATAAATGTATATCCTTGATACTATACAATCAAACTATATATCCTTGATACTATACAATACATGTATATCAAACTGTTACTTACAAGTTCATTTGGTTGCAAAACCATTGAAATATCCTTTCTTATGTTCTGAGATTATAATAAATGAATTCCCTTTATGATATGCAACCCAACTTTACCTACAAGTCCGTTTGGTTGCATATCATTGAAATATCCGTATGTTCCATCTCCACTCGCTTCCCTCTACTGAAACCAGAAGTGGTAGAAACCTGCTACCACAGCCGGTTTCAATATTAATGCCGGAGATATGCCATGCAAACCAAACTCCTCCCTGTGGGTTGTACGTGTAAAACTGCTGCCGATTTACCGATGTGGCTTCCCCTCAAAGTGCCGCCTACTTCAAAAACAACCACCGTAAACAGTAGATTGCTTTGTATGTTTAGGAAACATTGTTATTTTCTGTTTTAACCCTTCTGTGACGTTAAGTCAATAAATCGACCAACCACTACAAAACAACCCTTTCGTTATAATTTGTTGTTGAAGGTTGTAAAGGGGTAAACCGTTCTTCATGTTTATTGGATCCATTTCCCCTTTTCCACTGAGCGAATCAACAAGGCAATTACTCACTTTTTTATTTACGTTCATCCTACTTTAAAATTAAAACATATATTTATATACTGGAAAAATTCGTTACTGTTTTTATTTAAATATTCGTTCGTTGAATTTTCTTTCTCTATGCTGGTAGCTCACTGGAACGCATACATACACCATAATTATTTAGAACTAGAATTTATATGTAATCCTTTTCACTATAGTATACTTATGGTCTTATTCATCACGAAGTAACATTATTTACTCGTATTTAAGCCTTCCTGTGGGCAAGTTCTTTTAAATATATACAGGGTGTCTGAAAAGTCCCCTGACATAGTGTAATTCTGTTATTATCAGAGTTACAACAAAATGTAAGAGGAAAAACCGTCTCCAAATATTATGTTTTCAATCTAAAGTGAAGGATTTTTTTTTTAAATCGGACGAACCGTTTGGGTTGTACACTCTTTATTAGAGATGCGCACGAGACAAGTCGAGACAGAATTTTCCTGACAAAATTCGAGTTGAGACACAGCTCTTCCAATAGAAAAGAATATTTCTTTTTTTAGAGTCGAGACATCACTTTTACAGCACATTTTCGAGACGAGACGAGACAGCCTCAAATCTTGTCTCGTGCGCATCCCTACTTTTTATGCGCCCAACGTTACCACAACATAAGTGAATGAAGTTATTATTTGAAATGGGGCTGGCCATTGACATGTTAGGATAAAAGACAATAACTTCATCCACTTAAGTTGTGGGTTCAGCTAAATGGCAGCGTTGCATTATCATGTATGCTCCATCTTTGTCACGGCTGCAAGCATTTACATATGCAATGCCGTGCTGCTACTGCTTTCTATATCATTTCCATTGGTTCTGGTCAACTTCGTGTGCTCCGAAGAAAGCCGAACTATCGCGGAAGAGACGAGCTACGACCGGGCTGGTTCCGGGGCACAGCGTGGGAACGATATAGGTTCGGCACCTCATGTGTGAATTTAAAAGGACAACCCGGTTATGTTTCAATGTCAAACTCTGAAAAGAAACTCTGTGGACCACGGAACGCCACACAATGTGTAAATTAACCTCAAATGGGTTATTACCGAGAGGGTAGGATGTTTCAAAATTTATGAGTAAAATAGAGTAGTATATGGACTTTTGTCTTTACATTTTCATTAAAATGGTATCCCAATGGGAAAGGGAGTAGTAATATGTTCCATGAATCTATTATCCTAGTACGAACAACGAGGATTTCAGCTAGTATACTTGTAGTATAAAATTAACTTCAGAAATATATTTTCGTACCCTCGTTTTAGCTAAGTAGTTCTCAAACTATTCGGCGTGAAGATTGAGCAAGCAGCGCGCAAGCTACTGACAGTAATAAACTACATAGTGTGATTACAAATACTGCAAATGTTGTTGCAAACAAGTGTTAAATTAAATACCATACAAACATAAAATAACTATTCACTAAAAATTATAGTTTCATTAAAAGCAAAGTTAGTAGAAGAAAAATAATAATGCTACATCAGGGGCGCACCGCACCAACGAGGATTCCATCCAGGGGCGTCATTTAGGGGGGCAGGTGGGGCAATTGCCCCCCCCCCCAAGAGTTTGAGGAATACATATACTTTAATCGATCGTCTACTAATAAACTAGTACAAAACGTGAAAATCTTATGTTGGTGATGCTTTTGCCCCCCTCAAGCGAAGCCTGAAATGACGCCCCTGATACGATCGGGTCCGGACGCCCCCCCAAATAAAAACATTGCTAACTCAACAATGCATTTGACACTTTCTCAATAAAACTATAGGTGCACTTGTTTAATAGGCAAATGATTGACGTAAGATGAAAATTTGATCTTACACTTCATCTGTACATTTTCTCTTACTTAAAAAAATCTAGTTTTATAATTTTTATCTGAAAATATGGATGGAAGTATTTCACAATTATATCATCTTTTTGGGTGCAGAACATTACCCGTTCAATATTACATAGACGTATTGGCTTGTAATATTAGACGCCCCACCCAAAACTTAGACCCCATCCAACAAAAATTTCTGGATGCGCCCCTGCACTGCACTATAATAGTTTGTAGAAGTTTCGCTGGAAACAATTTGGTGATAATAGATTATAATTATTGTGATTATTAATATTACTGAAGATTTGGGAATTGAAAGCTACGCCAACGAGCGGCAAGAAGGGGTTCACAAAGTGGGAACACCAGGTAAACAATGTTTTTTTTTTTTTTTTTTAATGTTTAGTTCCTTTTGAAATTTAGGGCCCCTTTATCAGCAGCGAGGCTATATGAGACATGTATCTACAGTTTTGAAGGTGGAATCAGAAACACTATAATGCGTTGAAATTTGTTGTCTCAACGGGAACCGAACCTGGGACCATGTGCGTCAAAGGCGAACGCGCTAGCCTTGAGACCAGCGGGGAAAGCTTTTCGTTTTAGGGTGTGGAAGTAAGGAAGAAAGGCGGAAAAATAAACAAAAAAATATTTATGAAACAGGGGGAAGGTTGACTGTAATGGATATTAAAGGAACTCATATTACGAATTCCCATTCATTTAGGGGAAGGGTATCTATTTAACTCCTTCCCATCTTCTCCCTTGAAAAAAAAAAAAAAAAACTTCAACTTTTAAGTAATGGGTCAGATATTAAATTCGACTTTCCATGCATTAGCATGTATTTATATATGGCTATTTCTATGGTTTATGGCAGCTTTTTGGACATTTCTACAGATTTTTTTTTTATTTTTTTCTTGTTTCTTTTTACGTGTATCAAGAAAACCACACTTAACGAACACCACTGAAGTTCTAAACAAGACACTTAATCACTGTTGCCAACTAGATCAAATAAATTTACGGTATAGTGATCACGATGCATGTGGTCTGGTAGTCGCTCTGGATAATAAGATAAGAACGAGCTCTTCTTTCCGAAATTCTTAAACATGAATTGAAGAATTATGAACCGTGCCAATGAGTTGTACGAAAGGTCTCATGGTCTCGCCTGCAATCGAAAGATTCCGGGCTCGAATACCCGTGGACGGCCGTCTTGGCTGAAGTTTTCTAGCGTTTACGTCAAGTTAGACAGTGAAGAAACTTAACATCACCTTAATAAGTAGGTTTTCTCGGGTGACTTTTCTGTAACATTCTGTTGTTAACCCTTTCAGGATTTATGGTATGTATTTCCATACGTGTATATTGTTTTAAAATGCTCATTTAGCATCTTTACTACTAGACTTTTTTTATTATTCAGTCATATATGCATTGCAAAACAGGTCACATGTGTTTTGAGAAGGAGCTCGTTAAGTTGGTGGAGGTCATGACGTCATCTGTTTTGGCCCTTAAGAGTACAACGTAAAAGACTTCTGTTTCCTCGCTGTTTTTTTCTGTTTTCTGGCAAATGCTGCCTAAAATGTTTCATGGAATCCAAAAACATATATGTGTCGTGGACATGATCATCATACAGAGTGCGTGTGCTATGACTTCTTTCCTCCTTTTGCTCTCCTTTCTTCCCTCTACAATTTCCTAATCACTATTTACTTTGAGTTAAAAGGCACTGATCTTCGGTTTAAAATCCCCAGAAGAAACCCCCATTTTCTTTGAATGCTACTTTTCAGGTATATGATACGGACATGCGACCATTTGGAACCTTGCCATATTCTGAAGAGAATGAGGTACGAACCAAAATTCTAGCATAAATAGTGATGGTGCAGTAACTGCTTGACTGAAAGTCTACAATTTACCTTAAGAATCCCAAAATCCCCAAAGGATTAAGGATTCTTCTTTCAACTGACTTTACAACTGTACCTTGGATAGTAGATAAATAAATAATATTGTACAAAATCTATGTAATCTTCCAATTTCCAAGGTGTGTTACCAAATTGGTTTGTCATGTCTGGTGGAAGCAATGCGAGATGGTGATTGACAATATAGACGTCATTGGGTTTGGTAGACCCAGTTCCGTGACCAGTGGGTCGGTGGGTGGTGGATCAGAGTGGATCATAGTGAATTAGAGTAGGTGATGGTGGGTCGTGAGTCATAGTGGGTCACGGTGGGAGCAGGGTCACTGGGTCATGGGTCAAGTTCTCACTGATCCACGCCATCTCTGGGCTATTCGACTGGTCTTTGCTAAGCTAGGTTCAAGTCTGTCGCCGACACGGCAACCATACATGGGAAGCTACGTATAACGTTGATTTTAAATTAACATTGTATAGTGCCTTAATGGTAAAGTGATAGGGTTTCCTGGTTCGATCACAGACCACATGAATTTGTTATGGACAACATCGCATTTGTGTTTTTTTCTGGGTGTTTTCTCGTGTCCTTCCACATTATCATTTCATTTAATATTTCATAGTCATTTCATAGACATTATTCAAGTGTCTCCTTTAGTCTAAAGGCATAATTGTGAGAAGTAAAATAAACTTTAATTATATGAAGTTGCGAGGGCCATGGTAGCTCAGTGGTAGAGCACTTATCTCTGGTGCGTGGGGACCCTGGTTCAATCCCCGGCCAAATAAGTTTGTGGCAGACAACATCGTGTCCGTGGGTTTTCCAGTTCCTCGCACTTTCTCAATTCATCACTTCTTTCATCATCATTCACTTGCCTTAAGAGTCTTCAGAACCCGGCGAAATTAAAATACCGATAATTTTACAGTAATTATGTGATATCTTCAAATAGATAAAAGATAATTGAAATGTGGAACAAGACCGCCCTAGACAATATTATTTTGCGTGAGGTACCGTTATCACAAGTCACCTAGCGGCTTTCCGTTTTCAGCTGTTTAGAAACGCGAAAATAAATGCCGATTTTCAAAATGGCTCGAAATCGAAAGCAGATAAGTAGTCATGATAACGGTTTCTCATGTAAAATAATATTGTCTAGGGCGCTCTTCTTCCACATTTCGATTATCTTTTATCTATTTGAAGATATCACATAATTAATGTAAAATTAGCGGTATTTTAATTTCGCCGGGATGAAGACTCTTAAAAGCCTGACTTACGAAAAATAATACAAAATTTACCATTTTTCTTTTCCTTGTTTATTCATAAGTGAAAGGAGATAATGAAATATAATTTACCACAATCATTGATAATGTTATTCTACAACAGAAAATATGAACTTGAAGAGCTTTCAGTTTTACCATCATTCAAATTACAGTGTTGCCAGAGTAACATTTCCCCCGAAATCTAAGTTAAGGCAGCGACTAGAGGAACCGACTCAACTGTATTAAATTACGTATCATGTTGTCTTAGAATCCTGTGAATTACTTTTTTAAAAAATAATAGTTATATTTAGCTTGTAATAAACAAAACAGTTTTAACATACAGTTATTAAAATTAAATAATAACGTTGTTTAAAATCTAGTTCACAGGATTCCAAACCAATTTAGGTACCATGATACGTAATCAAATGCAATTGAGTTCGTTCCTCTAGCCGCTACCTTGAATTAGATTTTAGGGGAAATATTATTCTGGCAACACTGTTATTTCGATGGATGGCAACACTGAAAATTCTTCAGTTCATATTTTCTGTTGTAGAATAACATTACCTACTATATGATTGCTGTAAGTTGCATTTCATTATCTCCTTTCACTTATGAAAAACAAACAAAAAAATTGGTAAATTTTGTATTATTTTTAGTAAGTCAGGTTCTTAATCACTGTCCCCCCTTAGCCTAACACTGCAGTGGTTGCTCGTTCTACTATTGTAGAACAGGTGTTTTATTTTTAGAATCCTGAGTAATTGGCAACACACTCGACCTTAAGCGGTTATGTACCTTTCTCCGAAAACCTTCGGTACATTCGAGTCAATTTTCAGCGTTTGTTTTTGCACCTGCTCAGATTTGTTCCATAATTTCATAAGTGCTCTACTATTGTAGATCGCGCGACTATTGGCGTACAAGTCTGTTTCGTATTAGTGATTTATTTCGTTTTACATTTTCACGTTATTTTTGTGGAATACGCGTTTGTAATATATGAAATGTCAGTGTATGACAGAGAACAAGTGCGTTTTTAGTTAGTAGAGGCAGAAAGTGAGTGTGAAAGTGCATTTTGGATTGAAAGCATGTAGGAGCTCGAGGAAGATTTTGATGAAGAAAAAGTTGAGTGCAGTGATACCGAAGATGTACGAGCAATATACCGGAAGAAGAAGAAGAAAAAAAGGAAATATACCAGTACAAGCCAGTATTGAAGTCATGGATCTTGCTGCGCCACCTTCTCTCGATACTTGTGCGTTTTGTATCGGTAGAGAGAAGAACGTAGAACCTTCTCGCTGGTATGTAGATCACATAATGCCAAGAAACCCACGAACTCGCAATTTTAATATAATACCAGCTTTTAATAGGCTTGGCCCACAAGGCATCTTTTTTAATGCCTAATTGATGATGAATTGAGGAGAAAACGTAGCTGGTGTTAATGCTTTTAATATATTTAGAGCAAATAAAAATAATGAGAATGTCAGACGAAGGAATTTCCCCCATGATCTAGGTTTTGATCTAGGTTTATAAAACCAGCAATAAGCCAACGTTTAACCGTGGAATTCTTGCCGAACGAGCTTCGACGTAGAGGAAGACTTCTGGTTTGCTTCAATGAAGGTGTTCCATTACCACAAGACGGAGATTCTGGGTTTGGAAAATGTTTCCTTTGTGGCCATTCTTGCAACAAGTCAACAAATAAAAACTTTTGGAAAATGCCAGAGATGGGTGTGCCCAGACCAGCAGAAAAGCGTGTGTGACGATTGCTTGGAGTAGGCAGTCAGTCATTCAAAAAGAGTACATCAAATCATTCTACCTGTACGATGTATAATAAAAAAAGATTTATGCCGTTATATGGACACTTATACCGTAACACTTGTTCGATTTTCAGTTCAACATTGTTATATATTAAATACGATATACCTAATGTTTATTTCTGTCAATGTTCTTGTATTAATCAAACAAAATAATTTTAAAATATTTTAAAACGCGTATAATACTATAACTAACATACCCAAGACCGAATATCGCTAAAAATCATATCCTTATAGAAAAATACTGATGTTCTACAATAGTAGAAAGCGGGACCGCTCACGTAAAGGTGGAGGGCGCGACCAACGCAGTGCTGAAGAACATAATCGTGGGACGTTAAACTAAACGATTTCATTACATTTTATTTGATGTTGCAGTTTGAGAAGCGAAATATTTATGTGTAATTGGACGGGTTTGACGCGAAATGAATTATTTCTCGAAGAACAAATTCCTTGCCTTTTGTTAAACTTGAGAAAATGGCAGCTAGCATGAAAAGAAAACAGCAACTTTTTTCTCTTTTTTTAAAAAAATAGTTTTACCCTTTCCCACAATGTAAGTGCAGTTGACAACTCTGCATAGATCTGATAACTTAAAAAGGAAGAGAAGTTAAAATGAAAGGAAGGAGGTAAGTTAAGAAGAAACGTTTGTAAAAAAGAAATGGGGAGAGATAGATAAGAGGAAAGAGAAAAAAAACGAAACGTGAAGTGTATGTTGCTAAAAGAAAGGGAAAAAAAAAAACTCGTCAGTAATGGACAGACTTTGATGGAATGAGAACTAAATGTAGAGAGATAAGTTAGAAGTTTGTCTCTTTTCCTTCTTAGCTTGTTTAGGAGAGAAAAAGGGAGAGAGAGAGAGAAAGGAAGGTTGATTTTATTTGACTGCATGCACCGCTGCCTCTGAAGTTTACCGTCGCCGCAGCCAAAATATGAATTTTACAACGTAAAGTGGATGTATTTTAGAACATATTATGTTGAAGTAGTAAAAAAAGAAAGAAAAAAAAACACGAACGAAATACGTTAAGTGATGGGGTGCCTAATACGCCTAATGGACAGATAGTTTGACTCTAGAGGTCAGAGGTGAAGTTTTAAAAGGGGTAAATTTTATGTGGCTTTTCACTTTATTATATCTACATGCGCTCATGTGCTTTTTTTGTTTAAAAAAAAAAACATTGTAACGAGTGCATATCAAGTAAGTGTTATTATATTTCTAGCTTTAAATTTTAACATCTTCCCCACACTGGCGTCGCCCTTAATTTGAATAATGGAATCTACGATGTATTCTAAACTATGTTTTATATATTCACGATGGAAGAACTTTATTTCGAAATGCAGTGGTGGAGCGTCTTGTCACGTACTAAGTAGTATCATCATTATCATCATATGTGTTCTGACATCATCGGGAGGCACCAGCAGATCCAAAAATATTTGAGCTTTACGTCCCGCAATTATGCTGTTTCGTGCTAGGGGTCCCGGGGTCGATCCCCGCCCTCGCCAAGTAAACTTTGTGGTGGACAAACACCGTGTGCGTGGGTTTTCTCGGGGTTCTCCCGTTTCCTCCCACTTTCTTCATTCCACCATTTTCATTCATTACTCATCATCACCGTCTCCTTTAGCCTAACCGGCATAATCGTGGGACGTAAAACTCAAAGATTTCATTTCATTTCAATTATACTCTTTAGGGTAAAAGAGACGATGATAAAAGTAAATGAATGATTATGGAAGAATTGGTGGAATGAGAAAGTGGAAGAAAACGGAACTACCCTGATAAATCCAACGGACACGATGTTGTCCACCATGAAGTTACTTGGCACCACTTGGCACCAGGGACCCCACCCACGCACCACATGTAAGCACTCTACCACTAAACTACCATGTCCCCCACCAGCGGATCCAGAAAAATCAATTGCGGGGAGAGTGTTCCAGCAGTAGATTGCTTATCTCGATCCCCGGTTGCTTCATTTGTTCCCAAACTAATGGTGAACAAATTCGTTCCTCAGGGTTTTCTCGTTTGCTACTACGAATACTTTACGCCAATTATTTCACAATGATTCAATTTTTATTTCATCATCTGTCTCTTTTAGCTTACAAAGTATTACCATAGGAACGTAAAACAAGTAGCGCTGTCACGTGTATACCACGTGAAGGAATTTCGTTTCTACCGTGTGATATTTTCTCAATCTTGAAACTGGAAGTGGTAGTAGGTTTCTTACACTTTCGATTGTAGTAGAGGGAGACTAGACTGGAGATGGAATATATTCTTGGGATGCGCACGAGGCGAGTCGAGACAGGATTTTCCTGACAAAATTCGAGTCGAGACACGGTTCTTCCAATAGAGAAATATACATTTTTCGAGTCGAGACATCACTTTTACAGCACATTTTCGAGACGAGACAGCCCAAATTTTGTCTCGTGCGCATCCCACTGATTTTAGAAAATCGCTTTTCGCTATCTATTACCGTTTTCACACAATAGAGATCAACGTTAACTCCAGAAGCTGTTGATATCTATACTTACGATTTCAATATAATCTCCATTAACAAAAGAACTTGATTCCTAAGTTTTGTCTCTCTATATCCTGGTGTTCCATCAAATAATTCTTCAGATTTCTTTTTTAACTTAGGAACTCTGGACGGACGAACACACACTCTCACGGGCCCACAAGAGTAAATATGCAAAAGAGTTTTAATATACCAAATTTCTTTACTAGAAATTTCATTTCATCTTCAGAAGAATTGTTTATGGCAGGATAAGGAAGTAGGAAACCCTTCTGAGCGATGAACATACGTATGCTTGAGATAAGAAATACAAGTTTTATCTTAAAATTAAATAAAGTCGCCCAATAGATTACTAACAAAGAATAATATAAATTTTCAACGAATTTTACTGAATATTGTATTATAGTATCTCTATATTGTATTACCCAACACGTCGTTTATATTTGTAAACAACAACGCTTGTTTCTTAACCATATGCTCTCTTACTACAACTAGCACAAGAAGCAAACGACGCACATCCTCGTCATCACCTGGTCATATGACAGAAGACGAACACTACCGCCACCGCTGTTCAGAAGAGGATATAAAACACCATGTAACGTCTCCATCCACACCAGTTCCGGCTGGTTATATGTCCTCTCTTAGCTTGCCTGGAGTTATGAGAGATCATATGACAGAAGACGTACACTACCGCCACCGCCGTTCAGAAGAGGATATAAAACACCATGTACCGTCTCCATCCACATCAGTTCCGGCTGGTTATATGCCCTCTCTTAGCTTGCCTAGAGTTATGAGAGATCTTACCTAAACCAAGCCTTTTGCTTGCCTGGAGCTCTGAGATCCCCTACTCACCCACCTTGCCTGGAGCTTTGCTGAAACTCAATCTCTCTCCTAGCTTGCCTAGAGTTCTGAGAGATCTTACCTAAACCAAGCCTTTTGCTTGCCTCGAGCTCTGAGATCCCCTACTCACTTAGCTTGCCTGGAGCTTTGCTGAAACTCAATCTTTCTCTTGGCTTGTCTAGAGTTCCGAGAGATCTTACCTAAACCAAGCCCTTTGCTTGCCTGGAGCTTTGACGTCCCCTACTCACCTAGCTTGCCTGGAGCTTTGCTGAAACTGAATCTCTCTCTTGGCTTGCCTAGAGTTCTGAGAGACCTTACCTAAACCAAGCATTTTGCTTGCCTGGAGCTCTGAGGTCCCCTACTCACCTAGCTTGCCTGGAGCTTTGCTGAAACTGAATCTCTCTCTTGGCTTGCCTAGAGTTCTGAGAGATCTTACCTAAACCAAGCCTTTTGCTTGCCTGGAGCTCTGAGGTCCCCTACTCGCCCACCTTGCCTGAAGCTTTGCTGAAACTGAATCTCTCTCTTGGCTTGCCTAGAGTTCTGAGACATCTTACCTAAACCAAGCCTTTTGCTTGCCTAGAGCTGTGAGATCCCCTACTCACCCACCTTGCCTGGAGCTTTGCTGAAACTCAATCTCTCTCTTGCTTGCCTAGAGTTCTGAGAGATCTTACCTAAACCAAGCCTTTTGCTTTCCTGGAGCTCTGAGGTCCCCTACTCACCTACCTTGCCTGGAGCTTTGCTGAAACTCAATCTCTCTCTTATCTTGCCTGGAGCTCTGAGAGAATCCCAACTGTAACCACCTAGCTTAGGAGGAGTTCTGTGATTTTCCTGCCCGCCTAGCTTCTCTGGATCTCGGCAGGACACCAACCCCTCTATACTTGCCTGGAGCAAAGAGAATTCCTAAACTACCTCCACTTAGCTTGCTTGGAGATTTGTGATATCCTTCCCTTGGCTGCCTGGGGAAGGGGCACTTATTTACTCGAACTATTTAGAGAATTGTGTATTGGTCAGATTACATGGATGTTTTACAATATGCATGGATGTTTCGTTGTCTCTGAATCACGGGTCTGTTCGAATCATTCCGTGACACTACAAGCGTTTTTTTTTTTTTTTTTTTTTTTTTTTTTTTTTTTTTTGTTCGTGCTACCGGGTCCGGCTGCTTTTAGGTCTTCACAGTACGGATCACGAAGTCTTTGACCCGTTCGACCAGTGCCCAGCAGTAAAATAATAGTTTGCTCACATTCTGAAAGTTTTCTATGATGCAGGTAAAAGAGAAACAAATTGATAACCTTATCCTTATGATCTCGTTTACTTCCAATAATTGGCTAGTCATCATATTACTGTTTCTTTGTTTAAAAAAATACCCATTAGCTATACTTACTGATAAAACAAAATATAAGCAATGACAGTGAAATAAGATATCTAGTTTTATCAATTCTTGTTCTTTTAATGTTAATTAATTAAACTAAACTAATGCATGTGGCGCAACAGCCTTTTCTGAGCCTGAGCGACTCCAACGCCATCTGTTAGTAACCGGCTCATCTATGTCCAGCTAGCGTCAAACACGTAGTCAGCTCGTTGCGTCACCCTGTCTTTATTAGGCGTAATTGCCGTTAGGTGTTTTATTCACGTGACTCCCCAGTTTCCCTCACGATACTGGGTGGATGTCGAAAATTGAGAGTTGAGTTGAGTTGATTTTGGGTTTAACGTCCCGTTCAGCAGCGAGGCTATATGAGACGTGGACCTACTGATTAACGTGGAATCCGAACCACATGAGCTCCCGCCGGGAATCGAACCCGGGCCTCCCACGCCAAAGGCGCGTACGCTAACCGCTTAGCCACGGAGGAGCTCTCGAAAATTGAGAATCACCGGCCGGGAGTCAAACCTTGAACCATGTTGACGTGAGTCCAACGCTCTAACCACAATGTTCCTTTGTTAATTAATTGACTTATATAAATTTGACATCCCTTTTTACCTGGCTATAGGAGACGCCATATAGGCCTACTGCCATATAGTGATTCAAAGGATTATTTTACATTTCATTTAAGAATTTGTCTCCTACCGGGAATCCAACTTGGAATTACGTGTTCTTTTCGTATTCGTTTGATTGAAGGTGATTGGAGCATTTAGGTTTTCCATGAGACGAGAGTCAAGGATGCCTCGTCTCGTGGGAGTGACCGCGTCCTTTTGGAAAGTGTATCTGTTCTTAAGAGTCTTCATCCCGGCGAAATTAAAATACCGCTAATTTTACAGTAATTATGTGATATCTTCAATAAGATAAAATATAATCGAAATGTGGAACAAGAGCGCCCTAGACAATATTATTTTACGTGAGAAACCGTTATCACGACTCACTTATCTGCTTTCGATTTCGAGCCATTTTGAAAATCGGCATTTATTTTCGCGTTTCTAAACATCTGAAAACGGAAAGCCACTGGGTGACTTGTGATAACGGTACCTCATGCAAAGCAAAATAATATTGTCTAGGGCGCTCTTCTTCCATATTTCAATTATCTTTAATCTATTTGAAGATATCACATAATTACTGTAAAATTAGCGGTATTTTAATTTCGCCGGGATGAAGACTCTTAAGAAGCAAAATCCGATCTCGAATGCAGATGAAACGGCGAAGACCGAGGATAGCCGACATACAGAGTAGCATATCACTTAATAAAAACTCATGTGTCTGATCTTAGTTAGCCCTTTCAAGTCTATAGCGCCAGAGAATTTATGACCAAATCATTTTTAAAATACTTTCCTTTCTACGAGACAAAAATGAGAAAGTTAAACTTTTCTCTTCTTTTTCTTTTCTTTTCTAACTTGAGATGAAAGCTCAATTTACTACGCACCAAGGATTCATATCTGCAAGGCATGTTTAAAAATAGACAATTATGGAACAATTGTAAAGTTCTCTCAGACAACTTCCACAAAAATTAAGCTAATATTGTAGTTATTTCATTATTAAAATCAAAATTCTTTTAAAAAATATTGTTCAAGAAAAAAAAATTACATGAAGTTTATAATTGCAAAAATTTTTATCCTGTAAGCAATATTTTTTTTTATTCGTAATATAAACATACAGTATGAGTTTGTTGGGGTTTCAAAAGTTTTAAAATGATCGGCCCGAGGAAAAAATATATTCATTAATTGAACTTGATAAACTCTTTTTTGGGGGGAGAGGACGGGGTTTAATCACATCTATATCTCTTGTATTTTATTATTCTTATAGTAACACGAACTTTTGCTGGTGTGGAATTTAAGTCTCTTTTCAACACTGAAGTAATAACTGAACAAGACATGGAACTCCTGCTTCGCCTTTAATTGGCAAGTAATTTCTATTAAGGTTGGTTTAAAGGGACAGGTTTTGCCGATAGAGGGCACTACAGTCTTCGTATCTCTCCCATGTATTTTTTACCTTTCACGAAAATTCACGATTTCTCTTACAAATTTCAACCTACAGACTTCAAATTTTTAGAAAAGGAACTTCATAACCTATCGAAGGCAATAACCCGTGCTGATTTTTTATTTAGAATTTTCTTCATTATTGAAATGGATATCCAAATCTTTAACAATGAAGCTGTTTCAATAATGAAAAAAATTCTAGATAAAAAAATCGACATGGGTTGTTCCCTTTAATAGGTTATGAAATTCCTTCTCTAAAAATTTGAAGTTTCTAGGTTGAAATTTATAAAAGAAATTGTAAATTTTCGTGAAAGGTAAAAAATACATGAGAGAGATAGAAAGAACGTAGTGACATCTATCGGGAAAACTTGTCCCTTTACACTAACCTTAAACGATCACTAAAGTTATCATTTGTGCGTATAATGCTTGTAACAAAGAAAGGGATATTTATTGCTTGTAATAAAAAAGATCAAATAAAAGATCAGAATAAAGTGAGATCAGAATAATATATGCTTTCACTGGAATAGGGTCCATCGTGCGAGGTACTCATAATAAAGATCAATATGGAAGAATGGCTTATGATGTTATGTTATTGGCAGCTGAAAAATACGACCTGATAACTTTATGGTATGCAAATTTTCCGCTTCCGTCCCAGAGTCTCAACCTTGTGATAGCGGGACGTTAGATGCGGCATTACATTAAGAATTATATAGAAGCAGAAATTCGTACAGAAGATGGCTCGGAGCACGAATGCAGAAACTTCCACAATAAAGCATGTAACACAATCTGCTAAGTACATCCTAGTAATATTGCTGAGTTTATGAAAATATAATCTAAACAACTTTGCTTGAACGGCTTTTGAGAAAATTTCATCATTTGATTTTTTAAAATACCTCCTGCAAACCGTTATGATTGGAGTTACGAAAATTATTGGGAATCCTGGGAATCTCAAAAAATTCTTCCTTAAGAGTCTTCATCCTGGCGAAATTAAAATACCGCTAATTTTACAGTAATTTTGTGATATCTTCAAATAGATAAAAGATAATTGAAATATGGAACAAGAGCGCCCTAGACAATATTATTTTGCGTGAGGTACCGTTATCACAAATCACCTAGTGGCTTTCCGTTTTCAGCTGTTTAGAAACGCAAAAATAAATGACGATTTTCAAAATGGCTCGAAATCGAAAGCAGATAAGTGAGTCGTGATAACGGTTTCTTATGTAAAATAATATTGTCTAGGGCGCTCTTGTTCCACATTTCGATTATCTTTTATCTATTTGAAGATATCACACAATTACTGTAAAATTAGCAGTATTTTAATTTCACCAGGATGAAGACTTAAAAATTTTGTTGTTGATACGTGGAGCTGTGTGACCCTTAGGTAGGGTTGCCAGATTTAGTAAACGAAAAACCGGGACACAAATCTCAGGCTGTATATAAGGTCAGGGTTCCTACTCATTTGGTCAGGACCAATTAATTACTGATACCTGTCTTTTCCAGGTTACTATTCACCGTTTTCCAGTTCATTCTATACACAGTTAACACAATGATATTTAACAAGTTATAGCCAAAACATATGCTCCCTCTTGAATATTTTTAACTTTTTTTTTTTTTTTTTTTTTACCCTCTGGAAGCTAAACAACCCAAAAGACGAAATAATTGATGTGATTTTCAAACTCCTTGTTGTTTGTTTAGTAAAATTAATTGCGTACACAAATTTTCTGAAATCCTCACGTTTTTAGCTGAGACATGCTAGTTCTTGTAGGTTGATTTTTTTTTTCAATATGAAGAACGAAAGCCCGAGACAAACGGGTGTCCCGAAAGCCTTTTTCAGGACGGTTAATTCTTTCATTCAAAACGGAACTATGCCGGAAAACCGGAACGTCTGGCAGCCCTACCCTTAGGTCTATGCGCATATACCTGAACGAACGGATGAATCAAACGTTGGGTGTATACTGTAGGTTGTTTAGCATCACAGATTACGTTCATGCGTTCATTCCTAATGCTGCTCAAGTATATATATAACCGAGCGAAGTAGCTCAAGTGGTAGAGCGTTGGCTTCGCATTCGGGAGGTCGCGGGTTCGATTCCCGCTGCCGACCATCCTGATTGGGGTTTTCCAGGGTTTCCCTCAATCCTACCAGGCAAATGCCGGGATGGTACCTACTAAAAACAGGCCCTGGCCGATACCTTCCCAAATCCTTTCCATTGTTGTTGTTATTGTTATTGTTATATCCAGTATAAAATGGCCTCAGAGCTGTATCTGGTAATTGTTATATAATACTCGTATAAACATATTTCTAGTAATATTTTAAAATTTAATTACATGTAATTCTATATAATTTGCAAATGATGTGGCGTTTGTTGCGGGATCTGAAGAGAATATCAATAGGTACTAAGACGTTAGAAAACTTGAGGAAGGGCTGTGAAGAAACCATGGTGATTGGAACGAAGCAGTTGATGTCAAATACAGAAGTATAGGAGGGGAGAAAATAGAATTGGTGAATAGTTTTCGATTCGTGAATAGTAGTCTATTATTAGTGATGATATGAAATGTGAACGTGAAATAAAAGCAAGGGTAGGAATGGCGAAAGAAGATTTTTACGAAGAAGAAAAGTCTATTTTTTGGAACCTTGAATAAAGAGTTGAGAAAATGACTTATGAAATGCTTTGTATGGAGCATTGTACTGTATGGGTCAGAAACATGGACATCACACAAAAAATATGAAAAACGACTGGAAGCTTTCGAAATGTGGGTGTGGAGAAGAATGGAGAGAATTAGCTGGGTCGAGCGGAAAACGAATGAGATTGTGTTAAAAGTGGTGGAAGAGAAAAGGACAATTTTAGATATTAGTAAGAAGACAAAGAGGAATTGGTTGGGACTGTGGATAAAAAGGATCTGTATCGTGAAGGACGTGCTAGGGGGTATGGTGGTAGGAAAGAGAGGGAGGGGATGAAGGAGACTACGATTAATGGACGATATAAAAACAGAGAAATCGTACGTAAAGACGAAGAGGTTAGCAGAAGACCGTGGAGCATGGAAGCTTCCCAGTTGCTGTAAGTGACCTGCCAACAATGACAGAAAACCTATGATAATGATGATGATAAATTCAATAAAGTAAAATGTTCTCAGCTGAAATAATTAATTCCTTTCAAAACTTGAATTAATTTGCTATATATCCTCCTTGCTGGTCTTGTGGCTTACACCTGCGCCTTTGTAGCACAGTATGTGGTCGCGGTTTCGATTCCTGGTGGAAGAGCATTGCAATTTGAAGGAGTTTTGGTGGTTCAGATTCCACTTTAAACTGTCGGTCCACTTCTTACGTAGTTTTGATGCTAAAAACTTCAATAAACAAACAAACAAACAAACAAAGATAGATTGGTTAAAATTTACTTGATCCTTCCTCATTTTTCCATAAAGAAGAAAAAGAATTTTAAAAAAAGACATCCACCGAAAGGAACTACGACATTTTAGCTTTGCTAACGTTTCGTGGACACACACATCTTCAGGATGAAAATTGCTCCTGTGTATTCTACGGATGTATACATGCAGACAGACACGGGGTGCGTTTTAAGCTTTAAATGGGACACGAACTGAAAATGGTTTCTGTTGATGAATCGCATGACAAGGATGGCTTCTTCGGCAAACGTCAAAGGGATGCTTCCAAAGACACGCTCTTGTCCAATAACTCTGCGTTCCAACCCTCTAAACTCGCCGAGTAACATCTTTTGCCCCTTTGCCGTGATCCTCTTCGGATTGGGACCCTGTAAAGTAAAAATAGCACTATCGTTTCCGAGTGTGTTATTTCTCTGAAATGGTTTTTACTGTTACTTTTTTTTTAAAACGTCGTGCTTTGATGTTTCTTGAAAGTTTGTTACAAAGCCGCTACAGAATTTTGAACTTAAAACCACTTAATGTTGAAGAGGAGACTGTTCAAAAATGCTATTACAAAAATGCTTATCGTTGGGAACGAAGCCAAAATATTACATTGCTAAACATTGGTCAAATTTTTATTTTACATTATCGTCACCATAAATGTTTAGTTATTCCAAGTAGGATATAGTTACCCCAAATTAACGAATATATCCTTTCTGGTTATAAAGTTAGTATGTATGTATGCATTCAATGTGGGAAGTATGAGTTCATTTCCCGATGGGAACTCATTGATCTAAATCTTACTCTAACCTATAACTGTATATTCATAAGGAAAACGGAGGTTAAACTTCAAATCAACAAACCCAAAGGTGAGGAACAAGTTTCTGCTACGCAATGAAGACTGATTGTTTCTGCTACGCAATGAAGACTGATTGTTTCTGCTACGCAATGAAGACTGATTGTTTCTGATACGCAGTGAAGACTGATTGTTTCTGCTACGCAATGAAGACTGATTGTTTCTGCTACGCAATGAAGACTGTGCAAGACAAGTCTAGTGGACTAATTTAGGATAGGATACAACGCTTTCTTCTATTATTCTGTACAACATTTTATTCTATTTCTGCGTTTACAAACTGAGTTAGTTCACTTTAAATATAACCTACTTTCTTTATGCAGCAATAAAATTCGAGAATATGCAGTATTCTGCAAAATTTACGAAATATGTAAGCACGTCGAAATTCACTCAAAATAAGCACTTATATGCACCATCACATGCGTCTCAAACGAATCCTTGCAAGTCCGTCGAAAAGGAGAAAACATTTTACATACGTTGCTGCATGTTACTATTGTGTTAAAAACGAAAATTTTATATAAGAAAAGAGAGGAATAAATGGATATGCTAATTTGTAAAAAAAGTGATAATGTTTAAGTATAATTATAAAAAACCTTAAAAAATAATTAAGAAAAACCATTACTGTTTTTCCTTTTTATAATAACTTGTCCTAAGGGACAACGGTGATAAAAAAAAACTAATAAAACTTTTTAATTGTAAAAAAAAAAAAAAAAACATAAGTTTAGCACTTAATTTAAAATTAAAGACTGATAAATTTTCTAATAGGGCTATAATGCAAATTCAGGCTGGCAGAAGGGGGAGTGAAAACGGAGGTAAAAGTGACATCATTTTTTAGCCATGTGCAAAAAAACTATCCTTAAACTTCGGGTGAGAGGTTACCATATATTCATGTGAGTTTTAATTGCTACTTCTTGTAAAAATTAACTAAAAGAAAAAAATTATTAGTTTTTTTTTTTTTTAATTTTAGTTACCTAGCTTAAATAGTTTTTGTGACAAGTAACTCAAATATACACATAGTATCATTAGTATCATCTTGTATATGTTAAAATTCTCTTTGTATAAATACAATTGTAATTAAGCATTTCAAGATAAAACACTTTTTTTTACTTAACTTCTACAAAAAGAAAAAAGAAAACCTACATCTTATGCACAGATACAACAGCGTGGGATACCGATTTCTCTGTAAATTTGGGGGGGGGGGGCATTTAGATGCAGAAGGCATGTATATGAGGATTTTAAGACAAATTACATTCAAGTTATGCAAAATATTGTGTATTCATAAATAAAATGCGGGGGCCCACATGAGCTTTGGGGGGCCCCAGGCTCCCTCGGCCCCCAGGATCGGAGCCCTTGGATACTGTTTGCCAAATCTTGTACCATACCTAACTAAATATATTTAATTAATCATTTTTATTAATCACTATAAACATGCATTTTGGATATAAATCCGGGCTGTACTCATACCTATCGTAATCTGAGTTCTGGCTGCCCGCCTCCCAGTTACCTCCTAGACCCACCATTGCTGATTTCAACATCTTGAAAACATTGATTTTTGATATTTAAATCTTAATAACACACTTGTAGGTGCTTTTTACTACGCTGGAGACACCTTGTTAAAAAAGAACTTGCAGGTACAAGCATAGGCACCGACTTGAAGAAAATATTGGGGGGGCCAAAACAATGAATAAATATATATAATCATATTCAGCCGTTTTCTACCAACTGCTGGATAAAGGTCTCCATCCCTCCAGATCTCGGTCCGCTGCATCCGCTCCGCTGTTAAATTCATGACCTAAGTCCAATTTGTCTAAACGCATTAAAACAAATTCAAGTTGAAATTCTGGGAACTTCACTGCACTACATTGATCTTCACTTCTCATATCAGTGTTACCATAGTATTGGTTGAAGCTTCAGTGCTCTATTAACTCTTTTAGTATTTTTGGTAACTTTTGTTACCATGGCGTACTATGGTCTTTGACCTCTTATTTAGGTTCTATAACAGGTACTTAAGTCGTTTTTTTATTAGTCAAGTCAAGGATGGACCAAAGAACACTCCAGATGCCAGATGGAACCAGGTGGTCAACTTGGCTGCGCCAAGTAGGTGCGGAAGGGCGTGACTTTTTACTTTTTCTTAGGGCAAATTTCAAAAATTTTTCACGCCTGTAGTTTTCACGATATCAGATTGGAATTGTATGTACCTTTGGATATTTCTCAAATTTTTCTGAGATCTCTACGTGAAGCCGAGTCCGGGCACGAGGGCCGGAAATGTTCCGAAGGGCTGATTTTTTTAAGAAAAAAAAAAGTTGTCCCGATTTTTCCGGTTCAGGAATACGATACGTACATGTGTGTGGTGCCGTTGGAAAGGGCTTATTATACTAAAGAAAACGTTTAAGCCATGACTCTAGCCTAAATAGTAATGACGCAGTAAATTTTTATAATAAGTATATACGTATGTGTGTGCATAAAGAGAGAGCCTAAATTCAGACTTTCAACAATTTTTCTGCCCTTTGTTTTTAAGATAAAAGATTGGAATTTTGCACACGTATTATGTACATAACAATGTATTTTTAGAAAAAAATTCAGATCCCTACGTCAACCCAGGCCTAGGCCAGAGGGGCAAAATGTTTTGGTTGGATTTGCAAAAATACTTCCGAGTTTTTCCCTAATTATCTGGTTTAGGTGTATGATACGAACATGTGAGTGATACCGTTGGAAAGGGCTTATTATACTGAAGAAAATGGCGTTTGAACCATGACTCTAGGTGAAATAGGAATGACACAGTACATTTTTAAAAATATTTTATACTTAGGTGTATACATAGAGGAAGTTCGGGTATTATGGAATACCATTTTTGTTTCGCTTGTAACTCAGTTAATAATTGCACATTGAAACAAAAAGGAAAACAAGAATACGCCTTACATATTTGCTTTATTTATGTATATCTTGATAAAGAAGTTTCGTTACAGGGTGGGTGAAATTTATAATTTGTAAAGAAATCACTTTGGAGGGCAATATGAAATAGTCGGGTAATATGAAATACAAATGCTATATAGAAAAGAAAAAAAGTTTTCTGTTGAACATACAATGAATATAGTGACAATATATGAAAATTCTGAATACCAAGCCATAATTGATTGTGATTACTTGCAAAAGTCTAAATATAATACTCTGCTTCAGGATCGGCACAGTCATTGTGTGCTCACATTAAACATGATGAACGCTGGACTCAAGCTCACCCCTTGTATCATCAGAAAATTTGCTGTAATAAAAAGTACACTTAGCATTGTTGTCATCATAAATGTATGTTTAATTGCCCAATACAGATTGATATTTTTGTAATCGGAATACTATACGGAATACGAAATACCATGCTTTTCTTGCGAGTATTCCATATTGCCCTCCACGCCAGCTTGGAAACGAAAGAGCTGTTAAACGCATTCGAAGGCTAGTGGTGGCTATAGGATAATGGTGCTTATCAAAGTACCACTCTGTATATCCAACGTCATAGTAAATAAAGAATTGTTGTTCTATTATATTTCAATAGGAAAATACAGGTTGTAAACCACTTACCTGTAAAAGTATTTCTGAATAAGAAATCAAATTTTCACGTCTACCAACACAACGAATGTCACAATCACATGGAGACTGAATGTAGAGCATCATGGGGACGTGAGGTAATAGTTTCTTTCCTCTCCGCTTGGAAGCAATACATCACAGGCGAGCTAATGAGGTATTCCATATATCCGACTATTCCATAATACCCGAACTTCCTCTATTTATATACATATATGAAAAGATGGGTCACCTTCAGACTTTCAAAAATTTCTCCCGACCTCAGTTTTCAAGATACAAGAACGAAATTTTGCGCACGTATTATGTATATAACAAGATTTTTTAAAAAAAAGATTTAGATCCCTACGCGAACCCAGGCCCGGGCCAGAGGGGCACAAAAATTTCGATTTTTTTCGAAAAATCTCATGTTTTTGTTTTCAATTTTCTTATTTCTGGTGTATAATACGGACAAAAGAGTGGTACCGTTGGAAAGTATGATATATCCTGAGAAAAACGAGGTATGATCCACGATCCTAAGATAAATAGTAAGGAAGCAGTAGCTGTTTGAGTGAAAGTCTAAATTTTACCTCAAAAAGTGGAAATACTAAAAAGGTTAAACGCCGATTTGAAAACAGTGCTTTTTATCGAATAAGAAGGCTGTTCCTAATATTGAATTAAAGGCACGACGTAATTTACGACAGAAATTCTTGCTCCCCTTTGGTAATTCTTCCTCAACTGGATTATATTGGGGGGGCGAGGACCCCACCTTTAAATATTGGGGGGGCCAAAAGTGCCCTGCCCCCCCAAAGTCGGCGCCTATGGGTACAAGTGTGTTGTACTATTCTATGGATATTGTCAACACCCACTCACCCACCTGCAATACACCAACGCCCATTCGTTGATAAAAATATTTAAAAAAAAAAAAGTTTACAACGCAACGGAAGACTAATCACTCATGATTGCCAGATAAAGCAGGGCAGGAGGATGTAGTAATAAGAAACTACACAGCTAAGAAATAAAGAAGGACGTCCTCAATTGATGATACAATAAGCCCACATAAAAATATTACGTTACCAGAGAAACCTCAAATAACGGTCTCTAGAAACTCTATACCAATGATTTCCTTGTTTAAAAAAGAATTTTATTCCTTCTTTGATATGATCAAAGTCTTGTAAAACAGTGTTCACTACAGAAAAGTTTTTTTTTTTTTCATTTTTTTCTCTTTGTCAATGTCTTGCTAGCTTGAAACTCGAGACGCATTATGTGGTAAATGCAATTGAATAGCTTAGAAAGTACGGAAATTGCAGGGCTAAAGTAGAAGGTCTTTGTAGATAGGGGTTAGTGTTATTTGAGACGATCGTCTGTGGGTCTTCTTCTTTTGGGTTACGCACTTTTTTTTATTCTATTTAAAGTGATTGTGTTAGCTTCTTTGGTGTTGGTGGTGGGAATTTGACAACGTGTTGTATCATCTTTGGATTCCATGTAGTGTAGAGTGCATTATATGATGCTGCTATTCGTGCGTGATTAATGCTACCAACAAATACCTTCACTAAGCACCTAGTTCAGTATTTCCCAAACTGTCATCCTCGAGCCACAAGGAAACAATATTGCTCTGATAACTTTCACCAAAATGATTCGGTATATTCTTTCTAATGAATTTTTCCAATCATTCTACTGACTTTTGGTTAAATTCTGTCAAAAATGTAAGAATGATTTCTCCCCCTTAATTAAAAATAAGTTCAGTGGAAATTTTGTAAATAACAATAAAATAATCCGCTTTTTTATATAAAAAAATGAAAATAGTAAGATTAGTAGGCTAATAGATAAGGCGGTGGCACAGGGCTGGTCCTAGACAATTTGCGTCTCGTGAAATCGCATCATTTGCAGCCCCCTTTCTCCAGAAAGAATAAATCTTAAAAGGCACGATATTAAATATACTACTCCATCATGAACAACGAAGAAAAGGGGGAAAACACCCCCCAAATGACCAGCTTTTAAAACATCATTGTAAGATTACCTCTCTTCAGTCACTTAAAAATAACAAAGTTTATATAATTAATAATTTACAGTAAAATAGTATGGAAAAATACTATTTTACCATACCAATCGCAAAATAGTATGGTATCTCCTTTTTATACCAACAGTATGGTTTATTTATTTATTTATTTTTGCAGCAGATTAAACAATTTACTGCTATTCATATTTGACACTTTGAAGACAAACGTTTCAACAAGGTACTATAAATACTACCATAAAACAATGGTACTAATAGCTATGCATGCGCACGGGATTCCCCAAAGGAACGGAGGGATTCCCGAACATGCTGTAAAGGAAAGAAGTGTCACACGTTGTTAATCCCGTGCGCACACGTAGCTGCGTTTTCAAATATGCATTTTTTCAATAGAATAGGTACGACTTTCTAAGCGGCGTTTTTAACCACACTCTCTACGATGTGTTGTTTCTAAGCTGTTGGCCTCGGAAGTTCATGTTACCACGCTTTCAACACTCTGTCATTCCTAAACGGGACAGAATTTCCCCCATGTTCACTAGGACCTCTTTCCTTCTGTTTAGCTGTACTATCACCTATCCAAGTTCGTCCACGTAGTTACCGTTCACCGTGTATATATAGATAAATATTTCCATTATTTTGAAAAGTTTCGAACTATAGCCTATATAAATTGAATCATACACTAGACACCAGCATGACTGGTGAAGCACCCTCTGTATATTACAATACAATAAAAGTCCGTTTTGTGGCTATCGCAGCATTGCATTCACGCCACACGCTTTTCTGGAGTTAGTTGTTAGTGATCGTAAAAACTGCTTTAAAATTCCTTCGCGTTCCCACTTATATCGCTATTTCTGAGAATATTATTTAAAACTTCTGATTCGAATCATTACCCACTCTTTTCTTCGAAGAAGTTTCGCATGTGAAATAGAAGAAACATTTTTTCGTGAAGTAATATTTTCCGCGACAGAACGATGCACGATTTGCAGACCTAAGGATATTAAAAACCTGATTCGTCAGATATTAACGTCGTACTACTTTTTTATTATTATTTTTGAATTTGAATATTTCTGAAGAAATCGAATTTATTCGCAGTCTCGCACTGATTTAGAAAAAAAGAAAAAAAAAGAATTTGTAAAGTGGTAAACTGAAGTTCGAAGTCCAAAGATGCTCGAAAGCTTGTTCACAAACGAGATGTCCTGCTCCTTCACGTGTTCAGTCACTTCGAATCTATGGTCGAGGAGGAACAGAACTTTGCATCGTTGACACTGGCGAACTTCAAATGCACGAAGCATCATGGATCTCGGAAGAAGAGGTTCGATGTTATTTCTTTAAATCCTGTTTTAACTGTATCTTCCGCAGTACTTTCTCCTTGCCAATCACCAGTGACCTAAAATGATAGGTGCGATCTCCTTGGGGAAACGACAGTAGTATTGAAGAATTAGGATTGGCTAATTAAACAACCTTATGGGGATAAAATATTATTAGGAGTCTACCATTTTCTAATACTTTGATTTGTTGGCGAAAAACGCTACAAATATATTCACAAGAATATAAGCATTTTGTAATAAAAAGTTCTACCATTAAAAATAGTTTTTTATTGTAATAACCCCTAAAATAATCAAAATAATGAAAAAAAAACAAAAATCAAAAAGTGTTACGTAACAAAGGGGAAGAGTTCGGCCTTGCGTTACGAAATGTGACAAGCAGGAGGGAGGAGGGTAAAAATTGGTCAAAAATAGCGTTACGTAATATGTGGACGGCCCCTAGAACAGGAAATGAGACATAGATGTTAATAAAATAATTATGTTTCTTCTTTTAGTCACGAATAATAAATAAATATATTTGTCAGGAAATCTTAAAGAAAATAAGTGAAATTTTAAAGAAAATCAGCTTTATTTAGATTGAGGGCCTGTGTACAAGGGCTTAAACTAAAATAGTTATGCACAAAGGTATGTTTGGTCCGGAACAGTAATTATTGTTTAAACATAATAAAAACTACCTGGAATATCATTTATGGAGAAAAAGCGAATAATAATAATAATAATAATAATAATAATAATAATAATAATAATAATAATAATAGTAATAATAATAATAATATAAGCTAGAAACCAGTATTTTTTAGTTTCCACAAGGAAACCGAAATTTTCCTTTTTTTCAGGCCTCAAAAACACTAGCTGCAACATGATTTCTTTTGGCTTTGTAGCTGGCCCCCCTGAAAAACGACGGGCCCCTTCTACATAAACCTGCTGGCTATACCCCTGCATATGACATATATACAATTAATCATATAACATATATACAATTAATCATACCCTATATTTTGAAAACGGGAGATCCTATGTCTACCGAAAGCTCTAGTGTTTCTTGTGAGTACTCTACAATTTGTTTCCTCCGATTATTTTTGCCCCGAGCTTCCCTTGAATTTGTCTCTATGCATATTTTATAGACTTAAAAATACTAGTCATCACCAGAAAATAATGATGCGAGTGTTCACAAGCAGAATTTGGATAAGTTTTATCCAAATATGTTAATACAGCTTGACACTTATACTTGCCTCTATCAGCACACCTCCATCGTATACTATTCTTCAATACTAATTGTCTCTTGTGCGAATATCCGAAATAAAAAATCTTTTCTCCTCCTTTGTTAGACGCTAATATCTCCATGATTCACTAACAGTTACTGATAACAGTTACCTAAACTAACCGTTTCCAAACTGAGGGGAAACCAAAAATCCTTTCCCTATTTTCTTCTGAAATGAGTAATTTTAATTTGGCTCCCTTTTAGCCAATCAGAAACAAGTTACCGTATTTATTTTCCAAATTTCCCATTTTCCGTGAAAATAAATATTTATTTTTTAAACAAAGAAGTAAGTCGGAAGGAAAGTGAAAGGGACTTGGAGGCAATTAAAATTTTATTTGAGGAAATTTATTTTTGTTGCTTACTTTTTGATTGGCCTGCTTGAACCAATGCGAGAGTGAGAAAAACAGAGAAAGAGAGAGAGAGAGAGAGAGAGAGAACGATAAGTTAACTATTTAAACAAATACACTTTTGTTGTCCTCAAATCTATTTCACTTTTTTCCACTAGTTTTTTTTTTTTATGATTACAAACATAATATTTTATACAGATCACAGTGAGAAATAAAGATAAAAGCTGCATCCTTCTAGTAATACCCGAAAAGATCTTACATAATATATATAAAAAAAGAAAACGATTAAAACTAATTTCTTTCATTAAGACACTGCTGGTATGAATAGAAAGCTTTCAATAGTAAGGTGTTTGTAGCTGACTGTCAATTAGAATTGAAATATTATTAGCAGTTCGAATTTTGGAACATAATGAATAAATCGTAAATTTATGTTGAAATCTTCATTTACCAAGTAAGAAACAAAATAGTTTAAAACCCGACAATTCAAATTAACTTCTTGCCATTCTGTCCTCCTGCCATTTCGTCCGCCTGCCATTTTGTCCCCTGCCATTTCGTCCTCTGCCATTTTGTCCTCTTGCCATTATTTCCTGCTATTATGTCCCCTGCCATTTTGTCCTCCTGCCATTCTGTCCGTTCCCCTACGTAGCATCACTAATTCATTGAGCTAAATTCAGTCTATGGAGTTCACAATCGTGCTCAAGAATTTGAGTATAGAATTAATTGATTATAATAAGCTGCAACGTACACTATTCAAGTGTTGAGCACACAATGATCTTTCCATTTACAAGATAACGCATCAGGTTTTTAATCCTGTATAAGGCAGAAAATAAATTTCAATTAATTCAATCAAATTGGTTGGTTGGACTTTAATGTATCTTTTCAGCCGAAGCTATATAAGACAAATAGGATTCAAACCATTAATTCGGTTTGTACTCAGGGAATTGAACCCGGATCTTGAAAAAATACATGCATAAGGGCAGTATTCATAGATGCAAATTAATAAAAAATTTTCTCAAGATTTGTCTTGAGAAATGAACTCCTGTTTCATTATCCTACTCAGGCAATATTTTGAGATATAAGTTTTTAGTAAGGTCTTAATGAAAATTAAATGAAATCTTTCAGTTTAACGTCTCTCGATTATGTCCCTTAGGCTAAGGGAGACGATGATGAAGGCAAGTGAATGATAATGGAAGAATTGGTGGAATGAGAATGTGGAAGCCTGAGAAAACTCACGGACACGATGTAGTCCAACATGAATTTAACTTGGACGGGGATCGAAGGAAGGAATCCTACACATCAGAGGTAAGCGCTCTACCACTGAACCACTTTGCCTCTCTGTGGACTTTGTGGTGGACAAACACCGTGCTCGTGGGTTTTCTCGGGGCTCTCCCGTTTCCTCCCACTTCCTTCCTTCCACCATTTCATGCATTTCTCATCATCACCGTCTCCTTTAGCCTAACCGGCATATCCGTGGTAGGGATTGCCACAAAGTTCCGGTTCCGGCGGAACCGGTTCAATGAGATCCTGTTTTCAGAACCGGTTCTGGAACCGGTTCCGGACCTGGATCCGAAACCCGGTTCAAGAACCGGATCTAAGGAACTGGTCCCAGATCTGGATCTAAAAACCCGGTTCCAGAACCGGATCTTCTAGAACCGGATCCGTTCAGACCCGAAAACCGGTTCCACCAGGAACCGGTTCTGGCCATCTCTAATGCGTGGTACGTAAAACTTAAAGATATCATTTCATTTTTTCACTTTGCCTCCTTTTGGTAAAAATGCGATATTGATCTTATTCAAACGTTTTTCAATTGCGATCTCTATAATTCATACAAAGCAGGAATAGGGAGCATGGTGTCTCAATGGTAAAGCGTTTAGTTCTGGTACGTGAGGTCCCCTGGTACGATTCCCGGCCAAGTAAATTCTGAGTGGATTACATCGTATTCGTGGGTTTTCTCTGGGTAGACCCATTTCCTTCTACATTCTCATTCCACCAATTCTTCCATCATCATTCACTTCCTTAATCATCGTGTCCTTTATAGCCTAACTGGCATAAACGTCGGAAGTTAAAACTTATGCAGATTCGTTCTGACGCTTGATTCAGGGGCGGATCCAGGGGGGGCGATCGGGGCAATCGCCCCCCCCCCCAGAAGAGGAAACTTTCTTATTTTATATATATAAATAAAACCCACCCCAAAGTTTGGAGCCCTTAAAAGTAGCAGTATGACAACCCATCGTCCCCCTCAGAAGTCGGTGCTGGATCCGCCCCTGGCTTGATTAGTGCCGTACTAAAAGAGTTCGACTAACATGTTTCCTGCAATAGTCAGGCCTTTAGTATGACGCTAATCATACGACAAAACGACTCTGCATAAGGCGGAAAGATTTCAGTTCAAGACAGGAAAGCAATTTTGACCTAGAGGTTTTTCCACTAAGAAATTCTCAAAACATGTTTACGAATAAGAATTATCTCAAGACTGAAATTTTATCAAAGATTTAAGTTTTACTCATGACACGATTTTGAGTGGACATCATCCACGAATACGAATCTACTTGTTTAGGAACCAGGACGAAATATTTCTGCTGTGACACTAAAAATTCGTAGCCTTTCCCCTTTAAAGTATAATAAACACTATTTTCAGGAGTTTGGTGTCAGAAAATGGTGTGCTACATTTACGGAAGTTTGTGATTAGCAACGCACATATACGCAGAACAATGCGAGTGAATAGCCCCCGGCTTGTACGCGATCTGGAAAACCTATAGCTGGAGTCACGGCGCCACACTTCCTGTCCGCTTTGACGTGTGGCGCATCTCACCGTGACGCCAAGCGTTGTAGCCGGAAGTCAGCTCACTGGGGACTTGATGAATATGGGTGTACTTGTGTGTGGATGTGTATATATACGGATTCCATTGTGTTCATTGGTTGTCAGTATCTCCTCCCCCCCCCCCCTCCTTCTCATCTCTTGTGTTGCCGCCCGCCCTGAGGATGACAATGAACGCCATTAACTAGTAGGAGTAAAGTGTAGAGAAGGAGTGGGAAATTTTGATGGTACATCAAACACTACTTTTATCTCTAAATCCACAAAACTCGCTTTATTTTATGTTTGTCCACCTTTTACTTTTTTTCCTAGTGATTTCAAAATGTACTTTTGTCATTAAATCTGTTCGTTCTATTTTACTGCGTTTTTTTTATTTAAAATAATGTCAGAAACAGAAAACAATACTAAATAGTAATACACAGTGCAAGGAAGTTGAGCTAACATTGTACGAATTACAGTGAAACCTCCGTTAACGGACACCTCTTAATAACGGGTACCTCCATGATACAGGCAAACTCTTTAGTTTTGGTGGAGCCGCGGCGGCTGAGTGGTAAAGCGTTTACTTCTGGTGCATGGGGTCCCTGGTTAGATCCAGCTCGCCCTTTGCGGTGGACAAACACCATCTGTGTGGGTTTTCTGGGGTTGTCCCGTTTCCTTCCGCTTTATAATCACCATTCCATTCATTTCTCATCACCACCGTCTCCTTTAGCCTGGCGACATAAACGTGGGACGTAAAACTTAGATTTTTTGCATTAACGAACACCTGTTAATACCGGTCACCTCCATAATACAGACAAAGATTTTGTACAGGAAAAAATATATGTATTAGGCTATTATGGGAGAAAATCCTCCCTTTTATGCAGACGTATAGGTTTTTTTAATTTATTTTATCAGAAATGTTCCTTAACGAACACGTCTATAATACGGATAACCTTTTGTGTCTGAGCACAAATATTTTTATTATTAAGGAAGAGAACTCTTCTTTTTATGGAGACGGACAGACTTCTCTTTTCCCAACTATTTCAGAAATGTCTCTTAACGGACACTTCTGTAATATGGACAAACGTTTTGTTGATGCAAAAATATATGTACAATATTATTATGGAAGGGAATCTTCACTTTTACGGACGCGGGTAAGCTTCCCTTTCCTCGAATGTTTTAGAAATCTTCCTTAACGGACACTTCTATAATACAGACAATGTTTTTCGTCCCGTCAATAATATATGTTTTATTATGAAACCCTCCCTTTTATGGCGACGGACAGGTTTCTTTCTCCTCAAATGTTTCAGAAATCTCTCTTAACGGACACTTCTATAATACGGACAAACTTTCATGTCCTGACAAAATATATGTATTATTATGGAAGAGAACTCGTCCTTTTACAAAGTCGGACAGGCTTGTTTTTTCCCAAATATTTCAGAAACCTCGCTTAATTCATACTTCTATAATACGGACAAACTTTTTTGTTGGGACAAAAATATGTGTATATCATTATGAGATTTGAGATACGGACACAGAGAGTTTTTTCTTGTTTTTTTTTTTTATATTTCGAACGTTTTGTTAATCTTTCTATTACGAACAGGTATCATTTTCAGTTCGTACTTCTTTGGTATGGAAAATATTTTCTGCAAGTTGAAAAGTAATCTTGAATTGATCCCTTCAACTGATCCGACAATCACATGCAAATTCTGATCGTAAAGAAGTACTCCAAGATTATACCAAGGACAGCTATTGTAGGCTTTTTCCCAAAACAAAGTCAAACTGTTATGATTGATTGATCTGTCTACATTTCAGTATTTAATAATATTGTTGCTTGTTTTTCTGTTCCTATTGTGTTGGGTTTCTATTACTTTTAATAATTAATTAACCAACTAACACTACGGCCTATGGGACCCAGAGGTTCAATGCCGCGTTCACAAAAACTGTCCATTGACTTCTGCCCTTAATCAACTCGATCCAGTTTCTATTTTGTATCTATATTTCAGTAACATCTATGTTAATATTGCCCTTAAATCTACGCCTAGGTCTTCCTAATGGCCATTTTCCGATTGGATTTCTAGTTAAGACTTTGAAAGCATCCCTACTTTTCTTCCATTCTGGCTACATGACTTGCCCACCTGAGAATCCTAGACTTTACGACCCTAACAATATTTGGTCAACGGTATAAATTATGCAGTTCCTCGTTATGAAGTTACCGTCATTCCGCACTCCTGTTCCTCTTGAGTCTCAGAAATTTATTTTCAAATACTTTCAGACTACGTTCTTCCCTCAGAGTAAATGACCATGTTTCGTAACCACAACAGATATGATTTTTATTTTATATATTGTAAGCTTCGAGTTCCTCGACCTAATTCGCAACGACAAAATGTTTTGAACTGAATAATAACACGAGTTCCCTGCTTTTAGTCGACATTTAATTTCTTCATTGATATGGTCTGTTTACATTGATCCTAGATATTATCATTACTTTTAATTCAATAACATCGATGTTATTATTACTTTAACATTGATCCTATAACTTTTAATACAGTTAGTAAGTGAATGAAGGAGCTTCTATAGAGGCATAATTTGCACTTAAAAAGAATATTATTACACAAGAATTTTGCAGTACACGTCCATTAAATATATCCTTCAGAGATGCTTTTGTTTCTTTACACACTGAGAAAAATCGTTCTCCGGACAGCGGCATTATTATTATTATTATTATTATTATTATTATTATTATTATTATTATTATTATTATTATTATTATTATTATTATTATTATTATTATAGTATTATTATTATTAAGTATTCTGCCTTTCGGCAGGTCCTGGGACAAATGAGGTTTTATTTTTTTTTCAATTTTAGCTTTGGACCTGGAAATGTTCCTCCGACGTTTCTCGATCTTCAGCTTCCTCTTTTAACTCATAATATCTTCTTCTATGTTTCAAAACATCGATGAGTTGTGTTCTCCTTTATCCTATTCCTCACTTCTCTTCCATTTTTCCTTCTATGGCAGTATGGAGAAGACAATTACTTTGCAAGATGTGTCCAATCCAATTGGCCTTCCTACGAAGGATGCTGGCCATAAGTGTCCTTTTCTCTCCTATCCGTTTTGAAACATCTTCGTTTGTTGCTCTCTCTGTCCATTTTATCTTTTCCATCTTCCTCCAACACGATATTTCGAAGCTCTCTAAATATTTCTTCTCTAACGTTCGTAATGTCCACGTCTCTGAACCGTACAGTGCAATGCTCCATATATAGCACGTGACCAACTTCTTTTTAAGTCCAATATTGAGCCTGCTAGTTAAGAGTGATCTTTTCTTGTTGAATGCTTCTTTCACTATGGGAATTCTTGATCTGATATCTTTGGTGCAGTAAGCGTCTCTCGTCAAAATACTTCCCAGATACTTGAAATTATCGACCTCTTCAGATCCTCTTTATTCAACTATGATCCGTAAGGGCGTGTTTCCTCGCGATATTCTCATGACTTTCGACTTTTCGATGTTAATTTCCATTCCATACAGTTTTCCAGGGTCAACTATTTTGTCAATCATCTCCTGTAGTCCTCCTTCGGTTTTAGCTATTATAACCGTATCATCGGCGTACCTGATCTTGTCAATGATCTGCCCCCCAATCATGGCCGTAAATTTGACATAACAAATAGTCTCTATACAGATGAAGGAGGGCCAAGTCCAGTGACGACGCTAGAGCAGGGTGCAAAATTGTAAGTGATGGAGTTCGGGTAATTCCTATTCTGCCACTAGAAACTTCCGGAAAGGGGCGGGGGGGTAAGTAAAGTGACACTAACGCCAGAAGTTTGCAAAACAATTGGTTGATCCACAGTTTACAGATGCACAAAATTTAAAATTTAGGAAGAAATATAAAGCATAATTTTGAAAATATTTTATTAAGAATCCAAACATGTGAACCTTACATGTGAGACCGATATTTCTTGAGAAATAGGTTAATAAAAGTTGCATTAAACAACGGCGTTTATTCCAAAGTTGGTTGTCCGCTTCGTTTCTGACCAAAAGTGTAATAAAAGCTACGAAAATTTTAAAATCATCAATTTTATAAGTTCACTTTTGGAACTGCCATCTGCGACATTTAACCCGGGCTGAGTATAATACAGTGTGGACATATGGCATAAAAACTACAGCGCATGAAACACGAACCAACTAGTGATAGATTGTTACTAAAAAGCACGAATGCTATTGTAACCGAGTCAGGGCAAAAATCCAGCAGGGAAGCCAGCGAAGGGGTGAGTCCATAGGGAGTTGGCGCGTCAGCAACGGTAGGCATACGTATAAACAAGGCAGGATTACCAACCATCCCGATTCTGCCGGGACTGTACTGATTTCTGAGTTATTTGTCCCGAACGGACACTTGTCGGGACGCATATTGTTTTGATTTATCGATTTTCAAAGTTAATTAATATTTTATTGGGCCATTTTGACATAGGAATAACTTAGTCTTTTACATGCACAGTTTTATGTATAAACTCAATTTAACAAATTCTATATAGTTTTCTCTTTAAATTTTGTTTATATTAAATAAATTGCAGTTGTTTCGGTTTGAATTTGTTGCAGATATTGCTTACACCTAGTGATAAGCAATGGGTGGGAAAATAAGAAAAATAAGGAGCTGCATTCATTCAGGTTCGTGTTATTCAGCTGATTATTTACATTATTTTTAATTACTCGGGTACGTGTAGTCGTCTTCGGGGAAAGGAAGGGGACTCCAACACCGTTTGTTCCGTCCCGATTTTTCCTTCTGAAAAGTTGGCAACCCTGAAACAAGGATAACAGAAAAACTCTTTATATCGCATAAAATTCATGCATTGTGTGTTGTACAGCTTTACGACATGTGTATGATCACTTTATACATTGCCTTGTTATGGCATTTTACTTAATAATGTCTTTCTTATGGACTACTATATATATTATTTTCAGTTATTTGCTACCAAATGTTTTGGTAAATCAAATTTGGTATAGGATATTTGCTTGAATTCACTTAATGCAAATTTAGTAGTTACAACAACATTTGTAATTCCAAGAATCAAACTTTAACCAATTATTTTGGTGTTCCGAACCAAATCCTACATATTTGGTCAGGAGTACCAAATGCATATTTGGTACTGGTAACCAAACGTTTGGTTGGCGCTATATTGACCAAATGATTTCGTCACCAGCACCAGATTTTTGTTCAATCTGAGCAAACCTTTTTTTAATGTAAGCGGGGAAAGGACAGTACGAATGTAGCATATGGATAACGTATGTTTCGTACAGATTTCCACAGTAAACTTACGGATTCCGTATACTTGTACAATATGCTGTTGTCCGGATAACAGATTTTTCTCAGTATAGACCATAGTTTGGAAGTTGAAGGAAAGAAAATGGAGCACATTGAATTGAACAAGAAAAAAGATGTAGAACAGTTTCTAAAAAGATAAAGAAAAAAGACTGATAGTCGGAAGTATAATATTGAATTATCGAAATCTCTCCAAATTTAGTGAAACGAAAGAGTTTCTCTTTCTTCTTTTCATGGAGAAATTAGTGAATTCAAGCATGTTAACAGACCAACCCTGTCTACAGGGAACGTATATATAACCATTCTTTTTTTTCTCTTCAAATGACTACCTCTGCATTTTAGCATATTTTTTTCAGTTTACACTCAATTTTTTATTGCTGATTCAGGATCAATTTTCTGCTCATTTTTAAACTCCTCCGAAACCTCCATCTTCTTTTTCTTTCTTCTCTCCACTTCTCTACTACAAGTACGTCATCAAAAGAATTTTTTCTTCGAGTTTTATGTTCATTTTTTTTTCCTAATTCCTTTGTGCTTACATTTTTATTTTCATAGTTATGATTCTTATTATTTTCATTTTTTTGTTCCTCTTTCAGCTTCACTTTTATCAGTTTGCTATCCCGTTTTTTATTCCCCCATTTCTTTCTTCTTTCTTCAATATGGACGGTCAAAAGAAGGGATTATTTGCATATGTAAATGCTGAATATCTTTCTTTTTCTTAAAAAAAAAAAATAAAAAATAAAAATAAATCCTTCTTTGATGTTTTTCGAGTAAGCATATTTTGGGTCCATTTCATATTTATCTACATAAAAGAAGTCTTTCACTGATTCCTTTTTCTAATACTTTGTGTTTTGAATTTTATTTTTCACCAAAAATTTGAAAAATTCAAAGTTTTATTTCAATCAGATTATGCTTTATACAGATATCTTTTTTTTAAAATCCAATCTATTATATACCGGTAGTTTATATAAATTTAAGTTACCCGCAAAATGAGAGGAAATAGAATTTTCATGACAAGACACAACAGGAGAGAGAGGAACTATTCTAACAGAAATAGATACAATTTCCGAGACAGGACGTCACTTTCACAACGCATTTTCAAGGTTGAAACAGTTTCGACTCGTGTCTCGTGAGCATTCTTAGAGAAAATAACCACTTCCCGTTCCACTTTATCCAAAGTAGCCAGGTCCTGACGGACCAACCCGAACTATTACGTTTTCCGCATTTGTTTCAATTTAAACCAACATGAGTAAATTCACACTTTGTTTCGTGAACCTTTCTTTCGTGATTTATTACGACATATTTCGTGTACGTTTCTCCCGTAAACGGCAAGAAAATTCGACGTGAATCTCGTTTCTGGTGCAGCGGCGCCGACTTACTAAAATTTATGTGGGTGCATATCAATGGCGGACTGTTATATGTTTTCGGGAAAATCTTAATATTTGATTGATTTACTTTTAGTTAAGAGCTTTATGAACACTCATAAAGGGCTAAGTTGGGGCTGCCCTGGGTCCAAACTAAAAATCCGCACCCACAAGATTATTTCTGTGGGTACTGGAGCCCCCGAGCACCCACGTAGTCGGCGCGCATGTTCTGCTGTCCAGGTTGCAACGTAGAATTTTGTGCTGCTCCTTGCTTTCGTATGTACCACACAGTGGTCACCATATAGGTCTAAACTATAAAACTTAATTTCTGCTGTATACGACGAACAGCTACGATTACTACAGTATAGAATTCAGCAATATAGTTGCTTTTTTTTTTTTTTTTTTTTTTTTTTACAAATTGTATAGTTTGCATCTCAAACAATTAGGACCCAAATATCCAAAATATACAATCACATATGTTACTGTTCTGCTATTAGGTTCTGATACGAGTTAACTCGGGTTAGACCGAGCATTATTTTATGTTGTAGGGGAGACCGGGGCTGGTTGTCATACGGGTTGGTAGTCACAACATCAATTATTCAGTTCATAGATGGCGCATGAATCTGTGCCTCTCTTCGGTGACGTGTAATTACCCAGATTGCATTGTGAGTTAGTTGAAGCAGGAAGACGCCAGACGTCCTTGTGTGAGACGAAAAAAAGTTATTTTGTTTCTAAATTCTAATAGCATTATTTTTCCTTTTACGAACTATGTGTGATTTACATTTATTATTATTGTAGATCTACGATTTGCTGGTTTCTTGAAGCATATTTTTTCATTATTGTTTTAATAAAGGCAAAGTTCAATTTTAAGACATCTAATACCTGAAACAACTGCCCTTGCACAAAGTATGTCTTTTGTATTATGTTCCATAGTTTAAACTTCTTACGGATGCACAATTTTCTGAGTTTTCTTTGCTGCACTTTTGAAATTAATTATTTTGGTTGAAGTTAACATTTAAAATAGCTGGGACAACCGACCCTGTTCAGTGAAACAACTAACCCAGAGACGGGGCAGGTTGTCATATATGGCAGAAATTTTTCAAACTTCAAAAATACCTCTTTAGTAATAAAATTCATCAATGAAAACTATGGTATTGTGTGAAAAAGATACCAAAGTTAACACAGAACAATCGATATTTTCATAACTTTCTTTCCTGCGAAATTCCATTCCAAAAACCAAAAACTGTGACAACAAGCCCCGGTCTCCCCTAACATATCTTCATTATTTTGAGAAACTGCAATCCTTACTTTTTTTTTTTTTTTTTTGTGAGATCCTTTGTACCTATTCAAAATAAATAGCAGCTTCTTCACGACAATGTATACTTAGGCCTATATGTATATTTTTCATTTAGAAAATGTACGACTTAACTCGGGTGAGTCCGAGCATGGTTTTATGACGTCACACATATCCACGAACATTAACGATATTCAAAAAAAAATATGCGTACTTTGAAACAGATCAGAGGAACACGATGGAACGAATTATGAGCATGGTCTTGGGCATACTGATGTACCTTGCATGAGTCCTTTTCGCTCTACATACTCGTATTTTAGAAAATTTGTAGAATTCACACATGCTTCTATTGTAATTTACACTGCTTCTTTAACTGTTATCCAACCTTGTTCTGTTCTATTAGGTTCCTTATCTAAAAATATTACGATAGGTAAAAATATTCTTAGATTAACCATTTCTCTAGCGAAATCATTACTACGAGGAGTAATCGGAAAGTAAAGTTACAGGCCTGCAGTAAAACGAATGTACATTATTTCATACAACCAATACAGCCAATAGACACTACATACATTATTTTTCGACATAGTCTCTAAATTGGTTGAGACACTAGTCGGATCGTGGGATGAGTTTGAAAATTTCCTCCTGGTAAAAGAAGTCCTGTCCTTGCGTGTTCAGTTACGTTGTCATGAAGCGTTTCACCTCCTTATCTGAAGGCGAAATAACGGTCTCTTAGATGCTTCTTAAGTGCTGGAACAGGTGAAAGGTAGCTTGGAGCGAGGTCTGGGCTGTAGGGAGTGTGGTCGATGTTGTCCCAGCGAAACTGATTCAACAGCGTGGTGGTTTTCATAGCTGTATGTAGACACAACGCCATTCTGCGACATGCTGACGAGAGATTACAGTCTCTCGTAAGCCTCTGCCAGCTGGCATTGAATTCCAGCCGCGGTTACATGTTTCGCCCACAGAAATCGAATAACTGAGCAGACTTCTTCGCGAGACCAGTTTTTCAAACAAGTCGCCGTCTGTGTTTACATACAACTAGCGCCGTAGGTGGCGGATGAATGAAACTCTGCACAGTTGCCAATTCCATGTTTTAAGATTACTGCACACCCGCCATTCCTCTATAACAAACGAAACTCCAGAAATATTGGTCTTATAACCTTAGTTTCTGGTCCTTCCTCGTACTCTTAACTGATGCGCGGGTTCAAATTCTACGCCCCATTAAGCAACATTTGGAGATGGTTTCTAATTTAAAGACGAACACACCTTAAGAGTCTTCATCCCGGCGAAATTAAAATACCGCTAATTTTAGAGTAATTATGTGATATCTTCAAATAGATAAAAGATAATCGAAATGTGGAACAAGAGCGCCCTGGACAATATTATTTTACATAAGAAACCGTTATCACGACTCACTTATCTGCTTTTAATTTCGAGCCATTTTGAAAATCGGCATTTATTTTCGCGTTTCTAAACAGCTGAAAACGGAAAGCCACTAGGTGACTTGTGATAACGCTATCTCACGCAAAATAATATTGTCTAGGGCGCTCTTGTTCCATATTTCAATTATCTTTTATCTATTTGAAGATATCACATAATTACTATAAAATTAGCGCTATTTTAATTTCGCCGGGATGAAGACTCTTAAGTCAAGGAAATCAGAATAATGATGCATAATGTGGCAGAATTCCAAACACGTGCGTTGACCATTATACCCTGAAATAGTTAGATAAAAAATAATAACACTTAACAAGAAAAATAGTATTTGAGGTGATCCAATAAATAGGGATGATCAAAAAACAATGATAAAGAGTATGTAGAACAACGGTTATAATTTAAAATTATATTTATTTTGCTACATAGTTTCCTAACAAGTCGATACATTTCGTCCATCTTTTATTAAACTCTGAATATGTTTAGAAAATAAATCTTTGTCTTCACCCTCCCAAAATGCTTCCACAGCGGCCATCACCTTGCTATCATTTTCAAATTTCTTGTCCCTGAGAGCTTTCCTTTGAACCGGGAAAGAGGTAAAAGTCACCGGGGACTAGATATGGAAAATAAAGCGGGTGTTTCGAGTAGTTTGGATGGCAACCATCGCAACTAGCTTTGTGCGCAATTTTGCTTTTCACATTTCCCGCTGTCTTCTTGACTGCTTCTATTCAATTGAATGTATGTATATCCCGAAGAGAGAAGCGAAATTACTTTATCTAGATTTTTATGCGTATTACAAATGTTCGATTATAATTACTTCTGGATCACCCCTCGCATCTTGAGTTAACTTGAAATTAAACTAGTTTAAGTCTAAATTCAAGCACATAATAGATGTTTTACTCGAAAATTAGGAATAAGAGCCAGAAAATTACAGTTTTATCACCGTTTATAATTTTAAAAAGTTCTTTTTTTCTTTCTCGACGAATGTGCTATTCGGAGTTTATGAGCTGATCGCTCATTCTTTAGTTAAATTAGCCTCATTAGTGTCGTTCAGTATGAACATGACTAATGTTTAATATTATGTTTCATTGCTCAGTGTACGTTTCTTTGGGTTTACGTTGGGCAACAATTTTTTGTCGACCTTGTAAAGTTAGGAAACTATTTACCTAAGAGATAGTGAACTCCGGTCTTGAAAACTAGAAACTTCTACGATTGAAGTATTCTCAACTAAAGGCCATTTGTCGGTCATAGTCAGGGACGTACACAGGGGGTGGCTCCTGGGGATCCGGACCGCCTCCTGCGAAATTTCGACATTTGTGTAAATTTAGCCTGATTGTAGGGATAATTTTAGGAATTATAAAATAAATTACCCTCATATTGAATTTTGACCCCACTGAAATAAATTCCTGCGTACGCTACTGGTCATAGTCCTTCGCATCCTGTATTGGCAGAGAGTTTGTATTTCGATACTTTGTTATTCATTTGTTCTTTTATTATATATATTTGGTGGAATAGGTTGTGATTGAACCACAGACAATAATGTAGGTAGTTTAAGTTCGAAATGCACCTGCAGATGGCAGGAAAGAACTTATTTGGTATGTATCATTGCACTGAATTGCATGGGAATGGTCATCAACCTTATTTTCTAGCTTGCTCGAAAGTTGAAAAATGTTATATACCATTATGTTTGCCCAAGCCGGTCATATAGACCTACACTATTGCAGCACTCAGTCATGAGGTTATTAAAGACAAAAAAAATGAAATAAAATGAAATCTTTCAATTTTAACGTCCCATGTTGTACCCTTTAGGCTAAGGAGGATGAGGATTAAAGCAAGTGAATGATGATGCAAGATTTGGTGGAATGAGAAAGTGGGAGAAAACGAAAGTACCCCGAGAAGGCTTGATGTTGCCCACTAAAATCTTACTTGGCCGGAATCGAACTAAGGACCCCTTGCACCAGATATAAGCTCTTTATCACTAAGCCACTATGAGATTAAAGACGAGAGATGGAGCTTATATTATTTATTTAGTACTCAGTATATTTTTCACTCAATGTAAATTATTAAATTTAAGTTTAAACAACAAAAGCACTACAACAATGCAGAATCAGTAACTATAACAGCATTAAATAAGTATCAACATGTTTAAAAGCAACCCTAGGCTCTGTTCCAATTTACGTGAGCAAGAAAACTGTATGTCAGTCACACGAAGATGTAATGTCCTACGCTGGATCAGATATCCCAGCCATAATACTGTTGTCTGTTATCAGAAATGGTAATTGGAAGATGTTATCAATATATTAAAACTTGATTGAGCTTTTGTCTTCCTGTTCGAAGCCTCATTAACCAATTGACAGGGCGGGTCTAATATGACCGTTGATTCACATGCACCCAAAACACAATGCAGCAGAATGTTATGGGTCCTTTTGTTTCTTGTCAGCACTAGTTTTATGGCAGCCATTTTCTTCTGAATATACATGTACTTGATGTCATTTGTTCCTTGTAAGACTAGTAATAGGATAGAATATATTTTTCACGTCGTGCTATAAATTGTAACTGAGCTCATTATGTTAAGGAAGTTTCTACCCAATTCTGTATATTGATTTTTTTTCACTTCTTTTAACTCAAACATGGAGCACAACGTCCATCACGTAAAAATTATTCAAGTGCGTTGGTTAGCTATGGTTTAAAGTCTTTCTTCTACACTAAGTCTGTATGAGACAGGAATTATTCTCAATGGAATTTATACTAGTGCTTCGGTTTGCATCTAAGAAACAGTGTTTCCAAGAGATATCTACAGCAAGTAGTCAAGTGGATCCAAAAATCTCACTAAAAATGGCTTAATTTTGTGACGAATTTGATTTACCAGAAGCCCTTTATAGAAGATCCATTCAATAAATAACCGGAAAAGTTGTATAAAAAAATACAAAATTTCGACAAAGTTCTTTGTTATTTTTTTGGTGGTGTTCTGGAACTATTATAAGAGGGATCTGGCACGCCTGCCTCGCGAATGGAATGCTGGAAATCTGTGAAACATGATGGCGGTACGCTTGGAGGTTTGCATCAACATGAAACAGCGGAGTGTCATTTAGGTTTCTGTTAGCTGAAGGGTTTAGATCAATCGAAGTTCACCGTCGGATGGCTAGAATATGTTGAAAAGTGTTTGAGTCGAACACAAGTGTACGAGTGGACAGTAGGAATGCGCACGAGACAAGTCGAGACAGAATTTTCCTGACAAAATTCGAGTCGAGACACAGCTCTTCCAATAGAAAAATATATATTTTTCGAGTCGAGGCATCACTTTTACAACACTTTTCGAGACGAGACAGTCTCAAATCTTGTCTCGTGCGCATCCCTAGTGGACAGATAGGTTCAAATGGGGTGTAACAAGTGTTGAAGGTTCGCCATGCCCAGGATGCTCTGTCTGTGCAGTCACGGAGAACAATATTGCAAATTGATGAGTTGATACGGGAAAATAGGCGTATTACACTTGTGTTCGAGTCAAATAACTTCTATTATATTGCACTGCTATTCGACGGTGAATTTCGATTGGTTTCAACCCTTCAACTAACAGAAATTTAATAACGCTCCGCTGTTGCACGTTAGTGTAAACCTGCAAGGGTGCTGCCATCTTGTTTTACTGATACCTAGCATCCTGATCGAGACGGGTTGCGTGGGGTCTCTGGTTCGATCCCAGCTCGCACCAAGTGGGTTTTATGGTGGACAAACACCATGTATTTGAGTTTGCTCGGGGTTCTTCTGTTTCCTTCCACTTTCTTCATTCCACCATTTTATTCATTTTTGTGTTCATAAACATGGGTTGCGTAAACGTGTGACGTAAAACTGGAAGATTTAATTTTCTTCAAGATTTTGCTGAAAACAAGATTCTTCAATTTGAAAATAGCCAGCTGATTGGCTTAAGTCCTTCGGGAATTCGCCAAGTAGATTTCACATTCTGATATAATCTTATATAACTTTACCGATCAATTTAAATAATAATCGATTAAAATGATTTTAGTCTGTAGATATTATCTCATTTAAGATAACAACAACCATTTTGTTTCTGTAATTTATGAAATGGAAGAATTTGTATTTGAATTATTTTTTTCCTCATTTGGAAAAGTAATTAACCTTTCTGAACTTGAAACTTTTTTTTTTTTAACTTTCTAATTGCAGCTGTTGTTTCAAAAGAGCAATTCCATAAACCAAGTGGAACGTAAACGTGAACAAATACAATCACAAAGAAAGAAAAAAAAGTACCTTGGCAAATGGTTAATATAGTTCATAAATGATAATTTTGTATATTTCGTTTCTGCATGAGAAAAATATGCTACAGACCAAACTTTTTTCAAAGACATCCCGACTAATAAATAATAGCAGATAATAATGGAGTAAAGAAGATAATAAAAAACAAATACCGATCATAATTAGAAACAAGGTAATGAAAGGAATGATGATGATGAAGGAGAAGACAAACAAAAGAAAAAACATTGTTGCCAGGTTCTATTTTTGCATCATTACTACAATCTTATGCTCGTTTAATAAACTGGTCATAACAAGAGCAGAAAACAATTCACAAGGAGCTGAAAAATGAAACATAAGTTTCACTTTTTTTTCTTTTTTTTAAAAAAAAGGCATTTAATAATAACTCGTTTTTAGCCTGCAGTCATGAAAAGAACTGGTTGGTAGGCAGTCAAACGATGGAACTATGATATAATATGAAACAGTGTGGGTGGGGGGTATTGGGAGGGGGGTTTGGATCGGTGAATAAAGACGGGAGAGGGGAGGAAAGAACAGGTGACTCAAATACATGCAGTGCTGAAAATGATAAGCGCCCCTGTGTTCATGCACAAAAGCCATCTCAGAATAATCAATTAACACAGAGTTTTTGTGTGCCTGTTAATGAATCTATTGAAAGACAACAACAGGTTTCAAAATTACTTGATAAAGTTTGTTCTTTATTTTTTTTAAATTATTTACTGTGTTTTATATCAAAAGAAGATAGAATTAATTGCTCTTAATTTTTGCTTGAAAATTATTCAGTGTTAACTTAAGTCTGCGATTCGTGTATGTACTTACATTACAGTTTTGCTATTTAGTATAACTTCAGTCTTTTCTCACGTATACTTACCTTATGCTCATTCTTTTCTTTAATATATTTTGCAGGGGCGGATCCAGGATGGACTTCTGAAAGGGGGGTGGTAGGTTGTAATACTGCTACTTAGAGCTACTTTTAAGAGCTCCAAACTCTGGGATGGGTTTTATTTAAATATAAAATTTAAAAAAAAATCCTCTTCTGGGGGAGGGGCGATTGCCCCCTGGATCCGCCACTGATATTTTGTATGTATTATTGTAAGAGCAATTAAGTAAAACTCCCAAAATATTCCAGTTAAAAATTGTAGATTTTACCTTATTTACGTTATTAGGGAAATAAACTATCCTCTTCTCTGTACAGTCTTGTTAAAAAATATATATATATATTGATCCCATCTCACTTTCAAAAGCCTTGTAGTCTTACACATGGTTCGAATTAAATCAGACAAATTTGAATGAATTCTCTTTGGCTAATTGAAGTATCCGAAGGGTTGCCAGAATATCGCCTTCTGAAACCACATTTTTCAGGCAAGTTTTTTTTTTTTGGGGGGGGGGGTAACAAGACAGCACCTAAACAAACTATTTACTCCTGCTGCATGTGAAAAAAAAATCTCTATTGCTGCTCGTGGAAAAACTGTTGTATCTATTCATGGAAAAAATATATTTTTCTCTTTCTATTTGTGGAAAAAACTACTTTCCAGAAACCATAGTGAAGCTGTGACGTGTGGTTATATGATTTTATATGTATGGGGTAGAGACCTGCACGGGCCGAATTTTTCGGCCCAAGCCCAATCCAGCCCGAACGTACCTAGGCCCGGCCCAGCCCGGGCCCTAAAAGTTTAGGAGATTTTCGGCCCGAGCCCGGCCCGGCCCGATAAGTTTTTTAAAATTCTTGGCCCAAGTCCGGCCCGGGCCCTGTAAATTTTAAAAGTTTTTGGCCCGACCCCGGCCCGATAATTTTTTTAAAAATTAGCTCGAGCCCTAATCTTTCTCAAAATTTAGTACTAAATTTGACCTAACCTCAGAAACCTTTTCTAAACTCTGGTTTACAACCTGACGCTTGCCTCCCAAATGGTACCATTGCCTCCTAGAACTTTGCCTGTCATCGAGAGAACAAAAACTCCATTTCCTGTAACGAAAATCTAACTTAATTGATTTTAAACATAAAGTGATGATGGCAATATTATTTAGCGACAGGCAAAACTTTCTTACCTCTTCTTGTCATATTTTGGGTTCAGTGAAGGTAAGGTCAGAAATCAATTTACCGCGCAATACCTGCAATCCTCTATAGTAAAAGTGGAGCCGCTAAGCAACACAAACTGTAAATAGTATTGAATTCTTTGTAACATTTTTCACGGACACACTTCTTCAACATTTGGCTTTATTCCAATTATCGTTTAACGAAAGTCAATAATTATTAAAGAATTGCAATTGATCAGCCCCAGCCCAGCCCGACCTGAAGAGACATCAGTGTCGGCCAGCCCAAGCCCGGCCCGGCCCAAAGAAATAACAGTGTCGGCCCGCCCAAGCCCGGCCCGGCCCAAAGAAATAACAGAGTCGGCCCGCCCAAGCCCGGCCCGTGCAGGTCTCTAGTATGGAGATATCCTTCATATCGTAACATTCTTGGTACCAAAGTTGCCAATCTCAGAGAAACAAAATTATTGATTTTTGTCTTTAAAATTATCGTATATTACAAAAAGAAATCGTATATTCGTTATGCACTTAATAATTGTAGAAACACCTATAGATATACCACATTAACTTGATCCCTAGTCTTCCGTTGCAAGCACTGCTATCGGCTGAAGGAATTCCGCTCGCTTTCTCTCGCTTAGCAACAGAACTCTTATTGGCTCAACGCGTGGGTGTGAGATTTAGTTCGCATTTTTGCCAAGGGTCAAGACATTTTGGCAGCACAATAGTAATAACAATAATATATAATAAACTTATCTAGCAGTCTTGAGTCTGAAGTTCCATTTTAAAAATCCTTATTAACACTATTTTGAACAACAACAATATTTTCATCCATTCGTTAATGTAATTGAATTTAAGGAATGGATACAGGATTGCCATTTGCCGATTCTCAAATAGTTATTGAGTTATTTTAGCAGAAATGGCTGTTAGAAACCTCAGTGTGTGTATTTCACAATTATGTAATGAACATCTACAATTTATTTGCACATTCAAAAACTGCAACGAAAATGTGTGCGTTCTAAAATTATTGTGTATTCACGTATTATCGCTCGGGCATTATTACATAGCATTAAGGTTTAAATTATCGTATGGTTGGCAAGTCTGCTTAGTACTGACAATGAGTATCAAAGTCAAGATAGTTTGGATCTTTTATGCTTACATCCATACAAGGTCTTGGGTCTTAATGGTCTGTCCCGATAGGTGACAGACTTTTATTTTACTGATCGTTGGGGTCTTAGGGTATAACAACATGGATTGGATTAGTTTAGTAGAAGATAGGTTACAATTGTATTGTTTTGAGTCCGCAGCGATAAACCTCATATGTTAGTGCCTAGAGTGTCTATTGTGTCAAGTAGGACAACGATCCGTTGCTAGGCACAGGGTCAGCTCTAGCATATGTGCAAACGTGCATTTGCTTGCATGGGGCGGCAAAATTTTATCATAACTATATTATTTAAAATGAATATTTCTTGTTGGAAACAGATTTCATGACGATGGTACTTAAATTTACTAAGTTGACCTTCTATTTGAATACTACATTCATAAATCATATTTAGGTCAAATTAGTTTAAGGTCACATGGACAGTGCTAAAGCAAATGGTCAAACAAATCCCAGCATGAATTGCTTGATTGTTGTCAAATACAACTCAATTCTCGAACAGTAGCGAACACCTGTTCCATTTATTTAGTTATCACAGTTTTGATATGAAAACTAGTCTTGTCTTTGTCATAAAAAAGTTCCTGATCATTGAAGGTGGAAATAAGGTTTTTTTAAAAAATATTTTAACAGATGTAGAAGTAAAATCAAGAAATAAAGAGAAATAAAGGAGCAAGTTGCACTGGAATTGCGAACTGATATATTGAGATTGAAACTATATTGAATTCTACGAAAAGCATTACCATGTATCCTCTGCATGTATGTTTCCCTTATCTTTCACTAACATAACAGATTGTTATTCAAAGAAAGAAAAAAAAAACAGACACAACGAGATTGTGTTTGTAGTGTTTAGAGTTTTTTGAGTGTGAGTTCACTTCTCCTTCCCTCCGTTGTTCATGATGGGATAGCATACCTAATATCGAGGTCTTTAAGATTTGTTCTTTCTGGAGAAAGTAGGGCTGCAAATGATGTCATTGCACGGGGCGGTAAATTTCCTAGGGCCGGCCGTGGCTAGGCACCAGTGTACCTTCAAAATTCTACTATTCTACAGCACTTTTATTTATCCGTTTTGCTTTAAAGATTTGGCTGAGAGAAATATATTTGTCAGTAAAATAAATTAAACGTTTTCTTTGTAGTAATTGGAATTAGAAACCCTGGAATTACAAGATACCAAAAGTAATTGGCCCTATGCCGTAGGAGTAGAGATTCTTTTTTTTTTTTTTTTTTAAAAAAAAAAAGAAATCTATTGTCTTGAGAACGAATGTCTGTCTGTGGATTTTCTTTAAAAATGCAATCTATCTGAGGTAATAAGAGAACCACGAAAGGATTTCCATAAGCACACACACGCAGACATTTGTATGTTAAATGAAACCAGATCCTCCCCCAATAAATCAGTCCATTTACTCCTTCTAAGAACTAATGGCTCCCGCCAACCCTTCCATTTTATTGGCGCAGTTTAGGTTTCTAGTGCTGCCCTCTGACAGCGAAAGGAAGAAGGATTTAGATCCATTTCAACTCCAGATAGGATTTATTCTCTTCTCAAGAATTCTTTTTCCTTCTTTTTGGTGTTTTTTTTTCTTTCTTTCTTTATCGGAGCAGCTTTCAGCACCATTATGGTTTATTTGCAGTTTCAAGTGCTAGCCACTTGGTGGCGTTAGTGTGCAGTTTCATTACATTCTCTCACTGAGCATAACCCGTACTACAGTTTTCGTGAACGTGCTTTGGCTGTAAGTGGTCGTCTAAAATTCCTCAATTTCACTAATTCGTCAAGAAAACGGATTCCCCCTATGTCTACTCATGCGTCATTTGAGCAATTTTTGACTCGTTTTCTCTTCCCCATTCTCCCCTACATACTCGCATGCAAGACAACAGCAATACATATTACGTACGAGATCCAAAGACAATAAACAGTGTTGCAATATTATGAATTCATGGAAGTGATTTCAGTGTTTACAACTTTGCAACTACTCTTGATTGGATTTGAACTTAGGTTTCTCTTCAGCACCGAGGTTACATGAGAGGTATCGATCTTTCATTTTAAGGTGTAATCCGAACCACTGTAATGCGTTCAATTTTAAAGGTTCGGGAATCGAAACCGGGAGCCCATACAACAAAACCACATGCGATATTCATATACAAGCAGCATTAGTTATTTTGATATATATAAAAAAAGGCGATTAACATATACGGCGATCAAAGTCCGGGATAGACAACATTACGGCACTGTCTGTAGAAACTCCAAAACTATTTAAAGGAATATAGCACGTAACAATATTAAATTTACATTATTTTGGTGGTTACAGTTTTCCCAATTACTACTATGGGGACCAAAGATATCCATTTTGGACTAACTTTTCTCAAACTCACGCTCACGACATCTTTTTGACCTCATGCTCACATGACCTCACCCTCACAACATCTATTCGACCTCACGCTCACAACATCCTTTCGATGTCACGCTTACTCGACTTTACACTCACAATGTTCTCTCGACAGCACACTCATTCGACCTCACACTCACATCATTTCGAGATAACGCTCACACCTTCAACCTAACATCACGCTCACTCAACCACACGCTCATATCATCTCGACCTCGCGCTTACTGGACCTCACGCTCACATTATCATCTTGACATTACGCTCACATCATTAAACGAACATCACGCTCACTCGACGTCACACTCACAACATGATTTGGAACTCGCGCTCACTCATCATCACGCTCACTGTGAGGGTGAGACCGAGTGAGCGTAAGTTCCGAACTCATGAGCGCCGAATTCATGAGTTTGGGGATCTTTGATGGTAGCACGATGGCTCAATGGTGTTTATCTCTGGTAAGCAGGATCCGTGGTTCAACTCCAGACCATGTAAGTTTGTAGTTGATAACGTAGTTTGTCTGGTTTCTCCCGCTTCCTACCACATTTTATTTCCATCCATTATTTCATTGACTTCCATTAATCATTCTTATTCACCTTTATGGCAAAACCTCGGGACGTTAGAATAGACTTCTCATTTTTTCTCAGTCACTACAACTGTAATGGGCACCAATAACTATATCAAAGAAGAGGCTGCTTATATCAATAAGCAATCATCTTGTGGTTGAAGGTGGACTTCTCTTCTCGATGAAAACACTGAAGAGAAAGGATTTTCCTTGTACTTAATAAGTTCGAAAACAGAGCTTAACTGCTAAGAAGGTCTAAGATGTTAGAAATAATTTAGAAAGTAAATTGTTTCTAATAAATGCAATTAGTTAAGAGCTATTTTTCACATTCCTTTGAGAATATGTGATTTCATATTGGAATATTTCAGTAGTCTGTACCCGTACAGGATTCATCATTTCACGTCATTGGTCCTTCGATGGCAACTCTACGTGCGTAAGTTGTCGGGGTGGTAGCTGGAGAGCGGTGGTTGGGATGTGTGTGCCATACTCCGTCCGTGACACGGCCGAAACCATTCACACATATTATGCCGTACCGTGCCGCTACTGCTCTCTACACCATTACCCTTGGTTCTGGTCAACTTCGTGTTGGTTCGTGTGCTCCGAAGAAAGCCGAAGGATCGCGGCTACTTAGCCCCAACCGGGCAGGTTTCTCTTCAAGGTAGCCTATCGAACCACGACAGGGGAACGGGACAGGGACAGCCACGGCAAATCATGTGTGGATTAGAAAAGACCATCCAATGAATTTTCGAAGTCTGGGAAGAAACTTTGTGGATCATGGCATGGGAACGCACACTATGTGAGAATTAACCTTAAACTATGGAACGAAGTGATAGCTCCGTTACTTTCAGTTACAATAGAACAATAAGAACGCAGATTGAAATTGTTTTTCTTATGCTGAATTCATATCAAAATTGTTGACATGAGGATAGGACATCCAACTCGAGACACAATGCAAGAAAGAAACTGTGAAGAGTGAAAAGGAAAAGTTTCGTAAAGCATATTCACACGATAACGACAAAGCCTTTTCCGAGATTGTGATTGAGTCATACGGTAATGGCGCTCAACTTCTCTCGCTCTGTACTCTTCTGTCTTCCTTTGCACAGCTTGGCTGACCTCCTGTCCTGTCAATATACTGCTAGCCTTACTATTGGTGTTTTTATTGGAATCATTGTAGAAGCCGGAAGTGATATACTGTATCTACTACTCTCCTTATTTCAATAGAACGATAAAACGAATCTCAAATCTATGCCGCTTGGGATTGATACAGCATGCAAAACTTACAGTACAGGGGAGGATCATTTATCTCGATAACTTTTGAATTAATGAACAAAAAATGCTGAAATGTTGTACCATGCAATTATCGGCAGGAAGATAATGTTTGACATACTCTGTAATACCACATGGTTACTGTAGCGAACAACATAAAATTGTATTTTTTTCAAATTAGTACTGCGTCAGATTATTACACATTTCAAATCAACATGAATAACGAAAACTATACGATACTTGCCATACAGTGTTGCAAACTCAGGACGCTACAGTATCACAAACAACGAAAAGTAACCTAAGTTTGGAGGGTTCTACAACAGCGACATCACAAGTAAGACAAATGGTGTAATGAACGTCCAAAATACCTTAGTGTTGAACACTGCAGTCATCATATGATGTATTTGGAACAAATAGAAACCAAGTTACAAGGAACTGAAATCTGACTTTTTTCAAAGGACTTTATTTCGAAAAGGTGTTTAAATAAGTATCACATTGAATTACGTACATGGTTTCCAATACACAGAAAGATCAAATGAGTTGAATTTGAGTTTAACATGCCTTTCAGCAGCGAGGCTATATGAGACGGGACCTACTGATTAACGTGGAATCCCAACCACATGAGCTCCCGCCGGGAATCGAACCCGGGTCTCCCACACCAAAGACGCGTATGCTAACCGCCTAACCACGAAGGAGATGACAGAAAAATCAAAATACCGTGTACAACAATTTGATATCTCAAACCATTCGAGAAATATAAAAAATGGTCAAATTTGGTATATTGCTTAAAATGATGTATTTGTGGGAACTTTCTAAAGCAATAATGATTTATTTTGCCTCTATAACACTACTACAATACTTTTGGTAAGTGTAATTACAATAAGTTCCAAGAGAGCTCACATAATTTTAAGCAGAGTTCCAAATTTTAATTTTTTCCTATCCCCAGAACAGTTTGGGACATTAAATTACTGTAAACACCATTGTGATCTTCACGTTTATTGAAAACTATGCAATTGGACAAGATACTTATCTAAGCACTTTTTTTGACATAAATGTTTTTGAAGAATGTCAAATTTTCAATCTCTTTTTGCTCGTATACCTTCGAAATCCATTATGATAATAGTCCTATAAACATCAAACGTTGTAGTTTTCCTTCTACATGTAAATCTGAAATATATAATATAACCTGACGTCGTGACATTTGAAAAAACTAACTTTATGCTTAGTTGGCAACACTGTTAACATTGTGGTATCACAGAATATGCCAAGCACTCTCCTGCCGATATTTCCATAGCACAAATTTCACCTTTATTTGTTCATTAGTTTAATAGTTATATTCACATCAAAAAAATGATCCACCCTGTATATATAAACAGACCGAATTGAAAACTTTTTTTTGTGTGTGTGTGTGTGAGGATTAAAGTCTCCAATATAATTCAACAAACATTTTCTTGTAGGCCTTATATCTGGAGAATTACGTGGAGTGTGGCCAAACCCAAACTATCAATTAACTCAGTATGATGTTTTTATTCCGAAGAAAATACGAAAACTCGATTTAGGGGCCGTTCAAAAATTTTGTGATCTTTTGTGATCCAAAAACTAATTATTGCCAGAGATCGCAATGTTTTGATCCATTTTTGATTTTCTTGTTCTTTATTGTCGCTTAAAAAAAATATTAGCGAGCATAGTTAAGCTTTGATGCAAAAAAGCTTTTGAGAGCGCATTTATTTAATTTTAACAAAAAAATAAAAATAAAAAAAATAAAAATAAAAAAATAAAAATAGGGTGGTAAAATAGTCTATGGAGAAGCAACAATTAACTAAACGGTTCAAAGTACATATTCTCAATAAATATTTTTTTCCGTCTACTTTTTCTTTGGTTGGTATTTAGAGAGAAGATTTATCAAATACACTCAGGCCTGTATTTAGGTAAGTGCTTCTGTGCTCGAGCACAGGGCGGCAGAATTTAGGGGGCGTCAAAATTTTGGAGTTCTTTCTAAGATTCGCATTAAAGTAATATTTAAAACTAGCAACACACAGAGTCCAGCACAAGCGCGAAAAAATATGTTAATGTGTTTAATTCGCTATAGTTACAGTAGTTACTAATTAGCTACCTTATCTGATTATTTTTAAAAAGTCATTCTCTCCCACCCCCTCCCAGGGATGAGGATGAACTCTAACATGAAAAGTGATACCGTTAAACTCCAGACCTCGAAAACTATGAATTCTATACTAATATCTGTCGTTTTCGATTACTTGTAAAATCTCACCCCCTCCCTGGGAAGTGGAGTACTAACCTGAAATTGAATTGCACTGAAACTTTTACTATTCACCTCAACCACCCCAAAAACTATGAATTCAACTCTAATATTGGTCGTGTTCGGTAGGGACGGCAAATTATTTAGAGCACAGGGTAGCACAATATATGAATACGGGCCTGAATACACTACATAGAAAGATTTTCTACACTATTTGCTCCAATTTTTGTCCTTCTTACTTTCTTTCTGAGTGTTGCCAAGAAATTTAAGAAATAATCGAAGAAAACATCGACCTTTTTGTTTTCACTTTCTGTAACGAACGGCAGCACCATCTTTTTTTTTTGGGGGGGGGGGAGAGTGTAGGTTACGATTATCTTTTATTATCAATTTTGTTCTTTCACAATCTTTTCATTTTTTAAAAAATATTACATCAAATGCTAGGCTTGGAGATCTGAGGTTCAAGCTCCTCTGGTGTTAACTTCGGCTCCCCAAGACCAACCTCGCGATCTCTGTCTCCAAATATTACCTATCCTCGAAATATTAGCTTATATTCGTATCGGAAACCGAAGTCAAATTAATGTTTTTATAAATTTGGCGAAATCTAAAAATTTCTCTCATACTAGGTAGATGTTTATGGATTTGTTGTTTTGTTCGTCTATTTCTAGCTGTACAAACCCGTGACAGTGAGGAAAATAAAATGAAATCGATCCTGCAACACTGCTAACACCACTAGTTTAACGTCAAGCAAGGCACGAACCTACAAAGACACGTATGTACACATAACAGTATTTCATTCACAAAATGTCCGCTGGTCTCTCCTCTGAGCAGATACATCGAAATCTCTCGGTGTTTTTTTTTTTTTCTAATCCTGACGTAGAATAAAGCAACACGCATTGTTTTTATGTTTTAACAGGGAGAGAGAGAGAAAGAAAGACAGAATTTTTGTATTTTGTCCCTGATTTCTCTTAAATATCAACAGAAGAGATAACTTTTATATGTCAACAACCCAAACTAATTTCCAGTAGAATGAGGGGAGAAAAAGAACCGTGAAAGATAATACGTAATTTACATGTCGGTACTGAACTTATCATTTTAGCTTTGGACCTTTCTGAAATTCTCTCTGCTTTAACCCTTCCACTGTGGAAGGCGACGGAAAAAAATTTCCCTAACCTGCGAATGTCGATTATAGTCGACGTGTGAAAATTTGTCTGTATCTTGGTTTTGTCGATTGTAGTCGCCAAAGGTTTTCTGTGTGATTTCTATTGTTTATCGAAAACAAACAAAAATGAACGGTACAACGTTGGCGACTACTCTCGACAAAGCCAAGATACGGACAAACAAATTTTAACACGTCGACTATAGTCGACATTCGCATGTTAAGGAAATTTGGTTCTGTCGACAAAAGTCGACTTCCTCTGTGAAAGGGTTAAGCAAACTCTATTCATTTTTCTCTGGTGAAAAACGTGAGAAACTAAATATAAAAATGCCTAATATTTGATAACATAACCGAATGGTGAGTGTTTTCACCATCTACGTGTATAGGCCTATACAATGTCAAGGAGTATTAATAACTTAATATTTACAAATGATAATATATTTTTTAAAAAAAAAAAAAAAGTGTACATTAATGTTCCTACGGTGTGACGAAAAAAATGTTCATTGGTGAGGCAATATATTTAATCAAACTAAACACAATGTTGGACCCCTATATATGTGTGTATATATTCTAATGAGTAGTTTTCGATAAAAAAAAAAAAAACTATTTTTCTGTAAATCTAATTGAAGGGCTCGGGGGGGGGGGACACGATAACTGACAAAATCACGTTTCGAGATAATAGAGTACATATATTTTGAAAAAAATCCTACACAAAAGTTAATACAAAGAGAGACATTAACTGCATGAAATATTATTCTCTTAACTTTTTCAAACCACAGGAACACAAGTTTTTCATCTAGATATTCAACACAGAGATCAAAAAATTTCAAAATACCGAAAATGTCAGTTATTGTGTTTCCCCCCCGAGCCAAGGGCACCGATTTCTCTGTAAATTTGGGGGGCCCATTCAGATGCAGAAGTTATATACATATATGAGGATTTTAAGATAAATTGCATTCAAATTATGCCAAATATTGTACATTCATAAATACAATAAGGGGACCCACATGAGCTTTGGGGGGCCCGGCCCCCAGCCTCCCCAGGATCGGCGCCTTTGCCTGAGCCCTTCATTTATTAGGTCAACCATAAAGCATAAAAAGCAGAATTATAGCCAGTATTAGACTTGTGTTTTTGCCCTAGAAAGTATTGTTGTCATACATCTGAAAAATGCAGATTTCAAAAACATGATAGGGCATAATTTAAAAAAATAAATAAGCCGCAAAACAGGCCTGTAGCCAGCCCAAAAATGTAGGGGGGGCCCGGCTGAAGTTAGGGGGACCGATCAAACCATATTATAGTTCATCACCATATTATAGTTCATTTGCAAGCCTACCGTTAAAATTTTAGGGAAGGCGGCAAAAATTTAGCGTGTGCCCGGCCGCCCTAGACTCCCCTGGATACGGGCCTGCCGCAAAATAATATGTATATTCTCGCTTTTGTAACTACTTTTGGATTTAGATTCGTTGTTTTGTTGTTGACAATGAACAATTGTTGACTCTATATTTAGGTTTGCAGTTAAGGAATGCGGTTATAGTCCAGAAGGTGTAGAGTCGTTGGCTTCCCGCGCTTGGACATGCTCGTCACTAGGGGTGTGGTAAGAGGGTAGCCAATCACCACCAACCGTCTACTACGCTCAGCGAGCCACGAGTAACCAAGCTGGCCATAAACATTACTACAGCTTTTCGCGGGAAGCCAACGATGTTATACCTTCCGTACTATAGTCTCAACAAAGTAGCATAATTCAAACTTTTACCAACGAGAATAAATTATTCAATTGGCTGTTATTCTGTGTAACGATCAGTTAATTTTGTCAGTTTTTGCCTGCTCTAATTTGTGCACAAACATGCCAGAACTGACTGTGCATACAAACCAACGAATTCTGGAGTTTCTTTTCGACCACTTGAAAGTTGAAAATGGAAAATTGTTTTCCTGCCTGTGTTCTGACTTTATTAATTCAGAGAAGAAATCAGCACTGCAGAGTCATATTCAAAGTGCTAGACATTACAGAAGAAAACACGAAAATAACGAAAGAAGCCAAGATACACCAGGATGCATCAGGAAGCTTAGTAGCAAAAGCACCGAGCTCTTTGGAACTTTGGGGGGGGGGGATTCAGACTGTGTTTGGTTGCTGAAGGCATATATGAGGATATAAGACAAATTGAATTCAAATTATGCCAAATATTGTATACCCATAAATACAGTGTGGGGGCCCGCATGAGCTTTGGGAGGCTCGAGCCACCTGGCCCCCCAGGATAGGCGTCCTTGTCTCCCACAAGTTGTGGAAAGCATGTCAACTCCCAAGGAAAGAATGAAGGAAATGATAAACGTGCTTCTCACTTCATATTTTTCAAAGCTGGATAGCAAGGTCTATTTATGTTAACCTTCTCAATGTGAAACAACTAAGAAAATATCTGGTCGAATGTAGAAATGACGATTTAAATTAGAGGCTATGCTTGGTCACATCTAGAGGGCAAAGACGTATATGTAGTTGTGGATGAAATAAGTGACATCATAATGGATCATCTTGGATAAACCTGGCAAAAAAAAAAAAAATAAATAAATAAATAAATAAATAAAATAAAAAAATAGGAATGCTGTTTTTTTTTTGTATTTTTTTTTTACTTTTCTGTGTGAGCTGAAAAAGATTGTAGTATTAAGTAACAATTTTTCGTTTAATTTTAGCACACAAATTTTGAATCTATTTTGTATCACTTCAAGCTATAACTAGGTATGAGAAACAATACAATTTCATTACTATATTTTTACGCACAAAAATAGCAAATTTTACATGCATTTCGATAGTTAATTAATACAATTAACAGTATAATAAAGTACAATTTTTCAAAATTAAAACACAATTTTACTTATCATCATCATCATCATCATAGGTACTTTGCCACTATTGACAGGTCACTTGCTATAACTGAGAAGTTTCCATGATCCACGGTCTTGCGATAACCTTTTCGTTTTCACGTACGATTTGCCTGTTTTATATAGTCTACTCACCCCTTCCTTTCTTTCCTGCCATCATAGCCTCTAGCACATCTCTCATGATACAGTTCCTTTTTAGCCAATGTCCCAATCGACCCAGCTAGTACTCCATTCTTCTTCACATCCACATTTTCAAAGACTGACATATATAGGAACCACCATATAAAATGTAACGACCTGGGCGTGTTAACACCATCTAAAATGTAATGATTAATTTATGTTATATATATTTTTTAACGTTACATTTCAGCCTACAGTCCGTGTAAGTTTTAAAAAAATGTCAAATGACATTAAATCAGGCACGACAAATTATATCACTATTACCTTTTTTCTCCAAAACTCCATTAATTATAATTTTCTTTTTCGGTTGTCATGGCAACGTTATAAATAAACGACTATCTTCTGTTAAGGTAACTAAATGTAACGATTATACCCATAAAATCAACATACATCTTCAGCTACTGAGATTAAATCTTCAGCTACTGAAATTAAGATTTGAATCAACTACATATATATATTCTTTTCTTCTTCTTCTTCTACACGACAGATTGTGTATTTTTATGCACCGTTGCCCAAAACCAAGATATAAAAATAGAAGAAATTACAAAATAAATATAAACTATCATTGTAAGACCACTCGTTTTTCATCACTTTTCCGTATGTTCATGTTTCTGCCCATACAGTACAATGCTCTCTACACGAAGCATTTTATAAGTCTTTTTCTCAACTCTTTATTCAAGATCCCATAAAATATCATATTCTTCCTCCTAGTCTTCTTCCGCTACTCCTATTTTTGCTTTTATTTTACGTTTACATGTTATATCATCATCGAAACTAGTCACATGTTCTATTTTCTGTCTTCCTACTTCTATATTTGACACTGAGCGCTTCGTTCCAATCACCATGGATTTTGTCTTTCTCACATTTATTTTCATCTCAATATTCTTCACAGCCCTTCCTCAAGTTTCTGACATTTATTGATTTTCTTTCTGATTTCGTAATCAGCACCATATCATCTGCAAACGGTATATATCTAATCATTTAGTGCCTTATGCAGAGGTGTTTCGACAAACGATTAGCATCATACTAAAGACCTAACTACTGCAGGAAACATTCGTTAGTTGAACCCTTTAGTATGGCACTAATCACGCGTCAGAAGGATTCTGCATAAGACCCAAAGGGCCTTATGCAGAGTCGTTCTGACGCGTGATTAGTGCCATACTAAAGGGTTCAACTAACGTATGTTTCCTGCAGTAGTCGGGTCTTTAATATGACGCTAATCGTACGACAAAATGACTCTGCATAAGGCCCACCATCTCCTGCCGAAATGCCGTCTTTATTATGTAGAAGCTGTTTTTCACTATCTCTAATGGGGCGTTTACACTTAGTCGATTTGCGTTCGATTCAGTTGAATTGACGTCACTTTCAACTTAATCGACCGTGTAAACGGGACTTCAACTTAATCGCTTGTTGATCGAAGGCGACTAATCGACTGGCAACTGAATTAAAAGACGTTCCATTTTCTGTGGTCGAAATAATTGAACACATCCACCAATCTGATTCGGCCTAGTTGCTTCGATTTAGTGGCAAATGCAGCGAGTCGATTTAGTCGTGCGACTAAATCGACTAAGTGTAAACGCCCCATTAGATAGATAAAGCATAAGTATGGTTGCTCTACTAATTATTAATGTCGTATGGAAACCCACCAATTATTATAAGATGAAACTGATTACCCAAATATACCTCTACGAGATTATATTAGGACGTCAGCACGACGACAGAACACTGTGTGGGTAATGAAGTATAGCCTAACTTTAAAACTTTAATATTGTCCGAAGAAAAGTCGTAATGTATACGAAGTGATAATTGACATAGATCCCCAAATTACATGTTTGACCTAAGATGTTATAAATAGAGGATTTGCCTATATGTATCTTCATCCTATTAAATCGGTGAAGGCAAAAAGCAACCGAGCATCGGCACGTCTGATTGGCTACTCTCATTTCCACCATCGTCTGATTGGCTACTTTCGTTTCCGCCATTATTGTTGGCTCAAAACATTGCGATCCTATTGGGCGGAGTGGGCAGAGTAGGGGTGGCGAAACTGTGACGTATGGCTTCAAGATTTTGTTGTAAGGGCAGATCCTCTATTTTATAAGATCCTTGTGTTTGACAGTTAATTTTCATGCGCAGTTTATAAGAAAAAAAAAAAAAAAAAAAAACAAATTTTATGGCGCTAAAATTTGTCTTGTTCGTTGAGAGCAATAATTAATTATTTTTATTTCGTAGACAGCGTAAAAAAGCTAATTAGATTATTTAAGATATGTTCAAATGAATCCCAAAGTAAAGCCCCGGTAGGAAAATTTTGTGTCCACGAGCTTTCATGTGAAGAATAGTCTGAAACAAGGAGATGCGCTCTCGCCATTGTTATTCAACTTTGGTCTGGAATACGCTCAACCAGGGCCTAGAGTTGAATGGTGTTCACCAGGTCATGGCATATGCTGATGTAAATTTAATAGGGGGATGATAGAGGAACAATAGAAAGAAATGCAGAGGTCTTATTAAACGCTTGCAGAGACATGGATTTAGAAGTAAATGCAGATAAAACTAAATACATGGAAGTGCGTCGGGATCGTAATACGCCAAATTATGGATGCCTTAAAATATCGAATAATACTTTTGATAAAGTGGATACTTTTAAATATCTAGGATCAATATTAACAGACCAAAACCATATTCACGAAGAAATTAAATGTCGATTGAAAGCAAGGAATTCATGTTATTATTCAGTTCAAAATCTCTTGTCATCGCGAATTCTGTCGAGGAATTTGAAGCTTAAAATATATAAAACGATAATCATGCCTGTTGTTCTGTATGGTTGCAAAACATGGTCGCTTATTCGGAAGGAAGAACATAGACTGAAAGTATTTGAGAACAGGATCCTGAGAAGAATATTCGGACCCAAGAGGAACGAGAATGGGGAATGGCGGAAACTTCATAACAAGGAACTACATAATTTATACGGTTTACCCAACATTGTTAGGGTCATCCAATCTAGGAGGCTTAGGTGGGCAGGTCATGTAGCCAGGATGGAAGAAAGTAGGAACGCTTTCGAAGTCTTAACTGAAAGACCAACCGGAAAATGAGCATTAGGAAGACCTAGGCGTAGATGGAGGACAATATTCAGATGAATCACACAGAAATAGGAATACAAAGTAGCAACTGGATCCAATTGGCTAAGGATGGAAGTCAGTGGAGAGCTTTTGTGAACGCGGTATTGAACCTCCGGGTTCCATAGGCCATACAGTTAGTTAGGTAGGTAGGTAGCGTAAACCTCGTTGAGTATAGTAAGTAAAAACCTCAATGAAAAAAGTGAGGTTAAGAAAGCATTATCTTGAGGAGGGGCTCACCCAAAAAATTTTGTTGAGAGGGGTCTAAGCTTTTGGGAGTTGAAGTCCAATATTACAAGCCAATACGTCTACGTAGTACTGAACGGGTATGATTTTCCATCCGAAAAGAGGATAAGTAATTGTAAAATACTTTCACCTATATTTTCAAGGGGGAAAAAATTATAGATTGTTTTTATAAGAGAAAGACTACAGATAAAATGTAAGATCAAAATTTCATGCTACATCAATCATTTCCCCATTAAACAAGTTATAGTTGTATTGAGAAAGTGTGCAAATATATATTGAGTTTGTAAAAAAATTAAATGAAATCTTTGAGTTTAACGTACCACGTATGTGCCCTTTTTGACTAAGGGAGACGATTATTAAAGCAAGTTAATGATAATGGAAGAATTGATGGTATGAAAAAGTGGAATTAAACCCCGAGAAAACCCACGAACACGATTTTATCCCCTACATACTTACTTGGTCGAGAATCGAACTAGAAACCCCACACACCAGAGATACATTATCTCTGAGCCACCATGCCCCTGAGTTAGGAAGTTTGTACACTGAGAAGAAAAATTGTAGGTGGCGTACGTAAAAAGGTAGGTTACATGCGTAATTTCTGTAGTTTTTGGATTTAACGTACAGCAGACCTGAAAGCGCATGTTTTATAATACTTTCTGTGTAAGTGTTCCAATCTGTACGTACTTTCCGTATGAAACAATATAGGCAGTCAGGATCTCACATACAAATAGACGTATACAACATATAGCTGAGGAATGTAACATAAGTATATGCCAGCGTTTCCCAACCTTTTTCAACTTGCGGTACACTATGGGTGTAACTTGAATTCTCGCGGCACACTCATAGTTATTATTATTTGTAAATATATATAATACCGTGGTATTTTTTCTGTGATTACTGATCTTTTTCTCACAGAGAAGAAATCTCAATCACTGGTTCTTCCCCGTGGTATATCATTATGCTTATTTTTCATTCTAATTTAAAAATAGAAAACAATTGCAATGAAATATTGGACTTAGATTTTTAAAACTAAGCTTTCTTTTCGAAAACTGTATCCAACCTTTCACTAAGAAGAAAGATCACTAAATAACGAACGAACAAACAAATCTCTTTTAGTTTTAAAACACAAATGTAGGTAATTTGTATGCATGTTTGCTTTGTCGAAAGGATTGAATGATATTTTAAAATTTCAAGTTACGAAATAGTCTGCAGCAATAAAGAAGCAATAATAGTCGTAACAATGATAACATATACTTTTTTCAACACTAAAAATGAACAGGAAAGTAACACGGTATGAAACTTAAAGTTGTAGGTTCATAGTAGAGGTTCATAATAATGTGAAATACAAATATACATTTTTCCTTTGTCTTGCAATTTGATTGCTATAGAATTAATAATTTGTATCGATTTCCTCGCGGCACACCAGCGGCCCATTCACGGCACACCAGTGTACCGCGGCACACCGGTTGGGAAACGCTGGTATATGCATACGTAAACGGTTAGATATCAGACATCCTGCAACGGCATGATGTAACATCTAAGGGCAGTCTGTAGTATGTAGCATATGGATAGTGTATCCTCCTAGTCATTGCTGTAGTAAGCAAGATGATTCCGTATATTTGTACAATATACCGCTGTCCGGAGAACGGATTTTTCTCAATGTGTCTTATACAGCCTCGGTACTGAAAAAGAGCATTAAATACAAATCAACCAACATTGGAATCGAACATATTTACCTTTCTGTACTACCAGAAGAACTAAGCTTTAGAATTTAAAAAAAAAAAAACAGTAGATAATGGAACTTGTTATACTAAAACATTTTCAGGAGCTATTGAAGATCAATCGTTTAACATATAAACATCATTAGTGAAACGGACTCAATAATAGCTTACGATATGAAAATTATCTTTATGCCATAGTAATGTTCTGGCCTTTGTCGTTGATATTATGTAAATACCCCCATGGCATATGATGATCTAGTTTCTCAAATTCTCTACTTTTTCCTCTCCAGATGTGAGTTACATTGTATTATAACCACTTGTTAACGGTGCCGCATCAAATTAGTGGTAATAGTGAACAATATTCCTCTCTATTCAGAGAAAGAAAAAAAAAATACCCTTTTAAGTCTTATCTTTTGCGAAGTAGAATATAAGTACATCATTTAATATACAGGGTCATTTTATGAAACAGTTAAACCGCACTTGGCAATCAATATACAAAGAGAATATCCCCTTCCCATTGTCTGGGCTGTTGAATTCACAAGAGGTTCTCGATATTTCATTTACAGCGTCTCCCAAAAGACGTGGATTTTGAGGGGGATAAATTCCGGAAAGTAGAGGAGGGGGAGATTTCTAAGTAGGGAAGGGGAATAGTAACCGCCAATGGCTACTGTGTTTAACAGTGTGTGTGTGTGTGTGCAATGTGCTACTAGGGGTGATATTGTATTACGAAGGCTGTATAGTGTTAGTAAAGAGTCAAGCTTTGTTACAGCAGAGGTAGAGAATTTTACGCTGAAATTGATGAAGTGCCTTCATTTTGTGGATTCTGCTTCAAGGAGTTATTCAAGATACAATATATGCATCTACAGGGAGGACCATTTGTCTGGGAACGCTCTTGTAACATTTAAACTAATAATTTTAAAAGACGATGAGATTTTGTGTGATGTAAATATCCATAGGACGAAATCTATGGCATATTCTGCAACACAACCACATTATCAGTGTTGCCTACTCAACATAAAGTTTTTTTTTTTTCAAATGGCAGTACATCAGATTATTGCATACTTTAAATCTATTAAAAGAAAACTTACAATACTACATTTATTTTATTCAGTGTTACAAAGTAAGGATGGTTCAGCATTACAAACATCCAAATTTTGAATGGCTCTACAACGCAGAAAATAGAACAGGTGACTATTTTTCGATACCTGGCTAGCAGTGGCGTATTTACGATTTTGTTTCGGGAGAGGTTTTTCTAACTTTTTTTGGGAGGGGGGGGGGCTTTGCCTGAAAATGTGAAAATCCTGCAAGATATTTCATATACTTGACTATAGTAAGTAAGATTTCGGGGGGGGGGGCTTAAGCCCGGAAGTCCCCCTCTAAATACGCCACTGCTGGCTAGTATTATTAGTAATGATATGAAATGTGAACGTGAAATAAAAGCAAGGATAGGAATGGTGAAGAAAGCCTTTAGGAGGAAGAAACTACTATTTTGTGGGACCATCAATCAATAGTTGAAAAAAAAAAGACTCAAATTGCTTCATATAGAGTATTGTATTATACGCGTCAGAAATATGGACATTACGCAAAAATGATTAAAAAGACTGGAAGCTTTCGAAATGTGGGTGTGGAGAAGAATGGAGAGTATTAACTGGGTAGAGCGGGAAACGAATGACAGGGTGTTAGAAATGGTAGGGGAGAAAAGATCAATTTTAGATATTATTAAGAAGAGGAAGAGAAGCTGGTTGGGACATTGACTAAGAAGAAACTGTATCATGAGGGACGTTTTAGAGGATGCGATGGCAGGAAAGAGAGGGAGGGAGCGAAGGAGACTACAATTAATAGACGATATTAAAACAGAGAAATCGCATGTGAAGACGAAGAAGTTAGCGGAAGGCCGTGGAAAATGGAAGCTTCTCAGTTGTAATAAGCAGGGCCCGGATCTTGTTGACAAGTCAACTTTTTTCTGTTACGCATAAGACAAGGCAACTTCAAATAAAAACGTTATCCGTCAACTCAAGGTTCTAAAAGTGTATTGTTTTAGGGTCAACTTTTGGTCACTTTTTGCCTTTTTGAAGTTTCAGGTCATTTTTTAATATTTTAAGGTAACTTTCAGGTAACTTATGATCTTTTTAATCTTTCTTCTTATACATAAGAAACTCTTAAAATGAACACTGTTTACGGATTTGAAAATACAAAGTTATATCTTTTCCTGCTTCCTGACTATCGGTGGAAAACTGCATTTCTGAAAAGCTAATGAACACTAAGCTATAGCTGGTTGATTAGGGGTAAGGATTGGTAGGTGTCCAAATAGATGGCTTTCGATTATTGACCACAAAGGATGTGATCACGAGAATAACTAACAGTGAATTAGAAGACTTACAGAGATTTTTAAACAGTTTTTTTTTTTTTTAAATCTATTATTCTCATGTATCCAGTCTACACTTGCGAACTTTTATTCTTTAAGTGTGCTCTTAGTTTCAATCCGGGAGTGAATTGACGCTTTCAATACGTAAAATGCCGTACAATGGACTGATCAATAGACTGCAGCTAACTGAAACAAAACTTTTGAGAATGAGTAAGAAATGATAATTAAAATTCAATAGATATTCAAAAAATGACAATGTTTAACGAAATAAACGTTTTTTTAAAAAAAACGTAAATTTTAAGGTCAATTTTTGTGAATTTTAGGGTCATTTTACAGGAATTTTAGTGTCATTTTATAGGTCACTTTTTAGAAAATTTTAGGTCAACAAGATCCGGGACCTGGTAATAAGCAGTGTGCGAATTGAAAAATTTTCCCAGGGGGGGGGATGCATTTCACCCACATGCTCACCCAGTCCTCAACCCCACATATTATATATATATATTTACTAACAAGTACAAAACAGTTCAGATGTGAGATCTTTCATAAATTTTCACTCAAGTAATATTTAGGTTAGCTACGCAAAGTAAGAATTGTTCCCTTTTTCTATCTTATCTTTATGTCCATTTAAAAATACTCCAGAGGGGGAAAAAGTTATCCCTGCCAGGGATAAAATTTTCTTCTCCAGGGTGGGAATGATTTTTGTCAGGGGGGAAATCCCTGGCATTCCCCCCGCCAATTCGCACCCTGGTAATAAGTGACCTGACAATAATAGCAGAGTACCTATGATGATGATGATGATGACAGTAATATCGTAGCTGAGAGGTCGGGAATGCGCATTTCAAGTACCTTACTGCCAAGTATGACTATATATTATAGCATTAGCGTATAGCGTATTTTGAAGAAGTAAGAGCAAGTTATAACCATTTCAAAAGACGAGCTGCCTGATGCAGAGTCGTTTTGACATGTGATTAGCATTATACTAAACGCCTGACTACCTGCAGGAAACATATGTTAGTCGAACGCTTTAGTATGGCACTAATCACACTTTTAACGACTCTGCATAAGGCCCTAGGGGTCTTATACATAGTCGTTTTGAAGTATGATTAGCGCCATACAAAGGTATGATTAGTGCTCTCAAACGGGTCGGGTTGACCCGACCCGACCCGTAACCCGACCCGACCCGAGTCGGGTCGGGTCAGTTCGGGTCGGGTTACGGGTCGGGTCGGGTCAGGTCAACTCGGGTCGGGTTATCGGGTCGGGTCAGTCGGGTCAGCTCGGGTCGGGTTGTCGGGTCAGGCTAATCGGGTCGGGTTGTCGGGTCGGGTCAGCTCGGGTCGGGTTGTCGGGTCGGGTTATTCGGGTCGGGTTGTCGGGTCGGGTCAATCGGGTCAACTCGGGTCGGGTTGTCGGGTCGGGTTATTCGGGTCGGGTTATCGGGTCGGGTGAATCGGGTCAACTCGGGTCGGGTTGTCGGGTCGGGTCAATCGGGTCAGCTCGGGTCGGGTTATCGGGTCGGGTTGTCGGGTTATCGGGTCGGGTTGTCGGGTCGGGTCAGTCGGGTCAGTTCACTTTGGTCAACTGAGTTTAGGTTGAGTTTAAACTCGGCTGGAGTCGAAAGCTGCTGTTTTTCACTAGCTGCCTAATTAAAAATAGCAATTTTCAATTGATTTTATAGAAACCATAAATCTATTTTGAACACTTGCAGCTAGTGTTTTTATGATAAATGCTTATTTTTCTACTTGTGTGTACTTTAATTTTTAAATGTGGAAGATTGATTTTACCAATCGACTGTAATATTAATATCTACGCCAATATGGAGTCTGGATTTAGAACAAAACTAGAAGTTGTGCCTAGCGAACAATAGTAGATTTGGTCGACTTGTTTTGTTCTCATTGGATCAACTTCGATTGGAAACAAAAGAAAGGTAAAACCAGTTACGTAACTTGTTTGTATTTGTCCAGGTTTGAAGTTTTCAGTTTCATATTTTGTTTTATTTAAAACTTCTTTTTTCTGAAACATTATTCTCGGCTTCCAATATTCAGAGGATGTGCTTATAACAGCTTAGTTTGCAACTACCAGGGCTTAATTTTTTGAAGGAGATAAAAAGAGTTGTGTTTTCCCTTCCTGCAAATGATAATAAAATTATGGAATGAAATTGATTCCCAATAAAATGTGTTGTCAGAGTTAGTAATTGGTTTATACTAGTGCTCCTTTACTTATTTTGTTTCAAAGTACTGACGTGACGTCTACCATATTGACTAGGAACTGCTGAAAAATTCGTAGCCCAACCCAGAAGGAGTGCACGTGGATTGGTGAAGTTTTACTTCTTCTTCTCTTCCCCCGAGAGTCAATATACTACCTTGTACAGTGCTCCAGCTTTTGCAGAAAAGTTAAAAAAATCTAGATTTCCTCGCACCACTGTTCGTAGCACTACCCCTATCAGATCTAAAATGGCGTCTTTCAAGTGTTATTTAAGTTTGGGAAATAAGTACACGTAATAGTTAGACGGAGCTAAATCTGCGGAATAAGAATGATGATCTAGACATTGAAATCCTAGATTATGCAATGTCAGTTATGTTCGCAGGGGCTTGATGGACAGGTGTATTCTCCTGAAGAAACAGAATTCCTTTCTTTTCATTTTCCGCAGCGTTGAACTTTGAATTTTTCTTTCAGTTTTGTAAGTAATGTAGAGATTCTGGATTAAATATCTGACCATTGAGGAGGTAGTCTACCAGTCCATACTTATACCAGAAGAATGTTCCAAACAGTTTCTCAACCTACTTCTGTGTCTTGAACTTCTTGGGGCGATGGAGAAATGAGTGCTACTGCTCCATTGACTGTTGTTCCGATTCAGGATCATAGTGGTACAACCATATTTCATCTATGGTTACTATTCGTCAGCGAAATTGATCAGCATTACGGTCAAATTGGAAGAATACTTCTCTTAATGCCGTTACCCTTTTATTATCCTGACATATTTTGGGAACCCATTATGCCGAGAACTTGCGCATACCCAAGCCATTCTGAATTATGCTACCGACGAGTTCCAAAGAAATGCCCAGAATCCCTGACACAAGTTTTTCTGAGAAGGTAAAAACTGAGAAAGCGGGGTGCAGACCTCAGACTATAATAAATATAAATAGCTTAAATTATTTTTGTCACACAAAAACTGGGGTGGCCTAGGCCCTCCGGCCCCGGGCTATATCCACCACTGGCTGAAATGCTGCAATTTTCAAGAATAATGTCACAAATTGCATCCATGATTCCAGGAAGAGTCATTGCTTTTAATCATCCTGGATGTAAAGCATAATTTGTTGAGAAATTGCTACGTTTATACTAAGCCACTTACTTCTTCACCACTATATATAACGGAGGAGAGTCCCGTGGTGTTTCACTGATTTCCTAATTAATTTACTTCGGTGACTTTCCTTGGTGGAACAAAAATGTTATAACAGTAAGAATCTGGATGTTAGTGAAATTATCTGTTTGGGCACACATAATCACTTCAGAGGCCTGAGAAACAATAAGAATTTCCTTATTAATATGAAAATTTATATTTGTACATACAGAGATATGTTTTTCTAAACTACGGTTTCATTTTTCTACCTTGTACCTACACTTCTTCTGGATTGGACTACGACATTTTCAGCAGCTCCTCGTAAATTCTCTCTCTGGCTTTCTCTCTCTCTCTCTCTCTCTCTCTCTCTCTCTCTCTCTCTCTCTCTATATATATATATATATATATATATATATATATATATATATATACAGTGACGTACTTAGGGGGGTGGCTTCCGGGCTTAAGCCCCCCCGAAATCTTACTTAGTATAGTAAAGTAAAGTAAATATCTTGCAGAATTTTCACATTTCCAGGCAAAGCCCCCCTCCCGAAAGCTAGCAAAGCCCCTCCCGAAACAAAATCGTAAATACGCCACTGTATATATATATATATATATATATATATATATATATATATATATATAGAGAGAGAGAGAGAGAGAGAGAGAGAGAGTGATACGTAGCATATAGACGAATGTGTTACTTGTAGCATACGCGAAAGTAATTCAATTTATGTTTAGGCTTCAAAAGTTTCATTGAAAAATATTTCATGTGTAGACGTTATTTATTTGTTAGTTACAAATTTTATTTGAAATAAGTTTAATTTATAATCATATAGATCTAACATAAAAACAGCAACGAAATACACAATGTAATGTAAAATAAGTCAAACGTAATAAATAAGTTATTTTTGGTATGGCCCCCCAAAATGTATCTGCCCCTCCTTTGCCCCTCTAATAACTTAAAGCTGGCGTTGTCACTCTAACAATATGGTATGGAGTTCTTGCATACTATTCATTGTTGGCGGAAAAATTTCTTCTTTTACTTTCTTTTCTCCACATCAAAGGATTACACCGAAAAGTTTACAGAAATGAAAATAAGCTTTTCATTGTTGCATTGTTATGTTCTCAATGATTTTGCATTGTAAATATTGGCTTTAGAAAATATTAACACAGTATGTTAAACTTTCAGTTAAAGAGAATTTTCCAAGAATTGTGCTATATATTTTAAATTATGCTTTATGCTTTATTTTCTAAAATAATGTTTTTAAAACTAGTTTCCCAGTGTGAGTGCATTTTGGCGTTCACCCAGTGTCGTGACCATAGTGCTCTCAAACGGGTCGGGTTGACCCGACCCGACCCGTGACCCGACCCGACCCGACCCGACCCGACTCGGATCGGGTCAGTTCGGGTCGGGTTACGGGTCGGGTCGGGTCGGGTGAACTCGGGTCGGGTTGTCGGGTCGGGTCAGTCGGGTCAGTTCGGGTCGGGTTGTCGGGTCAGGCTACTCGGGTCGGGTTGTCGGGTCGGGTCAGTCGGGTCAGCTCGGGTCGGGTTGTCGGGTCGTGTTATTCGGGTCGGGTTGTCGGGTCGGGTCAATCGGGTCAGCTCGGGTCGGGTTGTCGGGTCGGGTCAATCGGGTCGGGTTATCGGGTCGGGTCAACCGGGTCAGCTCGGGTCGGGTTATCGGGTCAGGTCAATCAGATCGGATCACGGTTCGGGTCAGTCGAGTCGGGTCGGGTCATCGGGTCGGGTCAGTCAATTCGGGTCACGGGTCGGGTCGGGTCGGTCTTCAACCCGACCCGACCCGACCCGTTGAGAGCACTAGGTATGATTAACGCATTTTTATCAGAAGTATATTCAAGATCTCTGATTAGCACGTAATAGTTGACTAAGTTAATCACATCTGACTAATTAATTTAGAGCAGAGGGTATTCTGGTTTTCCCACAATAAACTTACACTATGAAAATACAAAAACAATGAATTATCTTTCTTTCACCTCATCGGGTGAGTTGACTGTGAAGCAGCTATTAAGCCGAGTCCTCTACAATACCAGAACTGTTTCTTAAGGTGAACAGTGACAGATGAGTAGAAAATTTCAGTTTTTGAAGGGATGATACAACTGATCGATAAATTATCTTCCCTTATAATTACAACATTAAAAAAAATCCTTCTATTGTCGCTAATATTAATTAATTTCTACTCAATTTCCGCTGTAAACACACCCCTCAGAAATGAGTAAGTTAAATATACAGTGAAACCTCTCTAAAGCGGACAGCCGTGGGGAATCAAAAATTGTCCGCTATAGAGAGGTGTCCGCCTTACAGAGGTTTCAATATTTTCTTACGTAAATTAATAAACAAGGTAATACGCAATTAGAAAAAAATATTTTTGCATGCATCACGTATTTATGAATATTACAAAAATGTTACTGTACCTGCATTATGTTACGTCATCCAATTCCCTATGTTCAAGGCACAACATGGGAATAAGAGGCCGTTTAGACGTTATGATAAATCATCAAGGGTAGAGATAAATTTCAGAAATCATAACGTCTAAATTAGTTTATCTCATGATATCTCTCCTGCATATGATACGATGCGATAAGTTCGACATGTTCAACTTATCGCATGCAAGCCAGGTATAGCCCCCCGTAGAGAAACAAAGGAATGAATAGATCACCGCTTCCAACCCTCCTTGGCTGCCAGCTTCTTGGAAGGAAAGCGGGAAATATCTGGTTAAAAACAGGTTTTGTTAAGAATTTGCTTATACCTGTCGTCCAGTGGTTTGTTCTGTTGACAAAAAGGAAAGAAATATCTTTTCCCCGGTTTCTGTTTATGAAATGCGAGGAGACTTCCAAACTACGAAAGCTACAACAAATTAACCGCTTCAATTTGGTTTGCTTTGATATCTGAAGTTTAACCTCGGCTAAAGCAAAGGTAGATCCATAGTTTAAAATGAGATAAAACCGACTAGCACCGGGAATTGAAACCTGGACCACATACATCAGAAGCGACACGTCCTTGATTGAAACCCTTTTCATGTCTTATAACCAACCAGAGATGGCCAACACATCAACCATGGTCTCTAGCCTACCGGTAATCGTGAGAGGTAGCCCGCGGTGGTCTGTGTCACACTATCTGTATCAATCAGTCTCGATGGACTGGTTTCTAGTTTCTGATAACAAATGAACGTTTCTGAGAAAATAAAAATGAATTAATTAGGTTTTTAAAAAAATATTTAATCTTAATTTTATTGTTCGTATTTACTTCTTCTTTACTGTCCATCACGTCCTCATTATTAATCTATATTTTGATTAGTAGATCACTAGAGAATTCGGAAATGAGAAGTAGCCCTCAAACCTTAGAAAGCCTAGCCACCCCTGTTGTAAACCTATTCAATATTGTTTTATTTTCGGTTCTTACTCTGGTTTGTCAATCAAGCGCTTTAGTGCTTATCTCATGTTATTATAATCAATTTCGAATTCCAAAATTGTATATAGATACTTCATAATTAAAATTTCGAATTTTGAATTTATGTATAGTTATTTCATACTTACTTTACTTCTATATAAATTGTATTTTATTTTAAATATCGTATTAAAATATTTGAACCAAAAGTCACCGCGTTAACCATTATGTTAGTCGGGTTAATCTTCTCCCTAGAACTTCTAAGATTATATGTAATAACATTATATAATATACTGTTCCATAATTCATGCAATTTCATGTCATAATATATATATATATATATATATATATATATATATATATATATATATATATATATATATATATATATATACAATGATTAAATGAGCGCATACAGTAAATTAGAAATTTTATAATGTAAAATTCAATTAAATAACAATGTACTTGTAATTATAAACCATCATTATATCCACCTGCCATTTCGTCCTCAGTCAAGATGTCCACTGGCCACTTCTTCCATTAGTTTGGGCTGAAATATTTCCTGCTCTTTTGACCACTCTCAATAATATGTTCTTCTGTTATTTTCTGTGTAAATGATAAGAAGTGACCTAGAAGAGGCCCTGATACCGTATGGTATGGTCAAATTAAGAAGCACTGAGGAATGATTTGAAAGAGGGTTGCCCAAGATGGAATGTTCTGGAGAAATGTTGAAAGATCTTTATCAAACATTGGATTGACAACGGTTCTAATAAGAATTATCATGATTTTATATAATATTTTTGATTTCCCAGATAATACAGATAATTCAAATTAAACAGAGTTGTTAGATTGATTTTCCATCTAGTATAAAATAACTTATAAATAAAAATTTATTGCCATTGCTTATAGCCTACCCAATTTGCAAATATATTACAGTGCAGTGTCTTCTAAACGACCCCCCCCCCTAAGTTGTAGAATTCCTCTAAAGATTTTTGAAAATACCTGCAACAAAAGTTAAAAAGTCATGAATATCCCCTAGAGTGTTAGATTCTCCTCAAAATTAACAGAATTAGACAAAACACTGCTGGTGGTTATTTTACAACTTTATCTCACAACGCTTGAAGAGCTTTACATAGTTCATAGTTCATAGAAATGAATAGTCATAGTTCATTTCTATGCTCAAAGTTAATGTTCTAATTTGCAGTTATTCATTGAGAAACTAATACTGCAAAATTCTAAACTTCGGAAATGAAAAATCAAGTAAAATGTTTTGTTTTAAATAGATTATATCTATATCTATCCACATTATAACTCACAGCATTATTAATCTAATTAATGCGCTTATCGTAGCTCCAGTATTCGGTTGCAGGGGCGTAAATAAGGGGTTCGCGGACCCCGCATTGTGGGGGGCCCACACCATCAGGGAGCTCAAAATTGTGAAGTGGGACGTAGAGAAGGGGTCCCACTCCACTCTGTCTACGGGAGAGCCCAAGCTTTTAGACGCCAGTGTTCGGTTGTGCCATTTGTTTGTATGGCTGGAGAAATCAAATTTATGTCAAGATAAATTTGACTTCCAGTTCTGGTTTTGGAGAGTAGCTTGAGTAATCAATCACATTGAAATTAAGATCAATGTACTAAATACTATGAGGTCAATTCGGAAAAGGACTGCCGTTTGATATCAATGGCACACACTCGCAGATACAAAATGTTTATTATACACATGGGAAAAATATCACATTACATTACTTTTCAACATATTCACCATTCAAATTGAGGCACTTGTCATAACATTTTATAAGGTTTGAATTCCTTCTTAAAAAAAAAAAGGGGGGGGACAAAGTTCTTTCACAGCGTGAAGCTTAGGGTTATTGCCATATATATAGTATGATTTGTGTCTTATTCCGTAGCTCATTGGGTCCGTGCAAATTCCCATTCCCGCGACCAGTGTTCGAGTTTTCGTTTTACTACTTTTTTATTTTTATTTTTTCATCGATCAGATAGGACTCCAGTAAAGAGGAAAATATTGTTACAGTTAAAGGTGTGATTCGATATTCTGCTAGTATTTATTTATATATTTATTGTCAAGCGAACAAAATGAAGTAGAATTTTACAAGCGTAAAACTGTTCTAGATTTTACTATTAATAAGTTTACAGCTCAAAAATAAATTGAATGCTCTTCAATTATAGTCCGTAATTAGCTATGGTCAAGAAGATGGATTTAAGTTGTTTTGTGTGTGGTCCGCACATTGGCATCCATCATCTTTAATTCTGGAACTAAATATAACTAATTTTATTTTTCGTTTAGAAATAAAATAGTCACCTTTAGCTCTGAACGAAACAGAGAGCATAGTGCAAAAGGTCACTATGGCATTACATTTCGTTATATAAAGAAATGAAAAAAAAGTACATTTATACTTGAAAATGTCGAAGATAATTAGACAAATATTATGAACAATTCTATAATGGAATTAAGCAATAATTTATAATAAAATAAAACTGCAATGAAATGCAGGTGATATGAAGTTAACAAAAATGTTTGCCCCTATATGCTGAAATACCAGTTTCTTGATCAGATAGGGAAACTTCGCCTTGAAATATACACCATGAATTTGATTCTCGATAGAATCTGAAATATGTTAAGATCATGGGATTATTTATCGTAGGATCATAGTTTATACTTCATTTTCTTCAGCACAGTGGCGGATCGAAGGAGGCAGGGTGCGAATTACCGGGGGGGGTGAGGGGGATTTTCCCCCTCAATCACATTTTGTTTTCCCCCCAAAGAAGTCAGCTGAAGTATCCCCACCGGGGATGCTCGCTTTCCCCCTCAAACTATGCTTAGTATAACTCCAAATTTCACTGATTTTTGTTATTTCTTGTAAATTTAATCTTCTAGCTGTATTTCGAAATGATCGATGTAAACTGTTCAGTTTTGGTCATTTCTACTTACCACCTAATTACCCACTATTTTCAATGTTGTTTAGTTGAACTATATTATTATGACTACGGTTGTTAGTTGCAACTGTACCTTCGTACCCTTCAGTTCGTCATCGTTTGTGAATTTGAATGTACTAATTGCGTATAACAAAGCCACATATAGATTTATAAATGTTCTTAGCGGTTGGCCAAGAAGAAGTAAACAAATAGCTTCTTCTACCATACTTGGCGAAGTTCGGATATGTCATATTCATCCTCTATATTTGTATCGATTATCATCTTATTTTAATTTTTGTTATAACACGTTATTTCATTTTCCAGTGTACTCTTTGTTAGCACATGGTCTTCATTCCCTAGTAGGTTGTGTGTATGCAACTCAAAAGTTGCATTTAATTTATGATAATTAGCATAATAATCACTGCTTTTACAGTTTACGGAAATGAACTTTTTAAACTGTACTCAAAATCTGAGATATAGGTATTCTCTCGTAAGTATATGTTAACGTACACGCTCGGGGATACGCTCGTAGTGAGCAGACATGTTAATGAAGGTGATTTTTAGGTGAATAAGCGAATAATTCAAGATTTGTTTCAGCATTTGTTAATACGACTGGTTCTCCGTGTCATTGTCCGTGTCTGTATAAGCATTTCAACTGGAGCGGGTTTTTTTAAAAGTTAACCCTTCATTTTTCCATCTTTTCGCTGTACATTTTGCTGTCCACGCTAATAATGTTATCTGAAAAACTTCAATGTTTTACTTTATTTGAGTAACGTAGCCCATAGTGAATCAACTCATCTTCAACCTAACAGTAAAGTAATTTTTAAGTGTTGACTTTCTGTGCCCATCACGGAATCGATATTTGGAGAAAAAAAAAAGTCGTGATGAGCACAGCTTTAGCTGGAAGTAGAAGCACAAGCTCGAAATTTGAATTGAAAGATTTTAAATATTTGGCCTTCGATTTGACCTTGATGTGAGAAATCGGGTCCAGCAACAATCCATTTATTTGATAGGCTAATATCTAGATTTTCTTAAAAAAAAAAAAAAAAATGTCCGGTTTAACTGATAATTTTAGTGGTTTTCACAAGACTGAAGTAGATTTCTTTTCGCAACCTGTATGTATTAATGCAAAGTGGAAGCTTTCAATATGAGTGGAAAAATTAACATATGCTTGTGATCATGGCTATCGCTCGAGCCGAATTATTAACTAAATAAACCTTAGAGAGCTACGGGGACAAGAGTGAGTACAACATTAAAACACGTTCAGAAAGGTTTAGTGGGGTGTGTGTATGTCAGACAATATATATGTGCATAGTTATTGTCGGTAGATTTATTATATTAATAAATCTCTTATTTATTACAGATGTCACTCACTCACACAAACACACACACAGACATATATATATATATATATATAAATATATATATATATATATATATATATATATATATATATATATATATATATATATATATATATATATATATTGGGGGTAGGGCATTTATTGTCTCATTTTGAAATTTGAACCTTCAGACTATGTCCTTTGGCCTAATTTCATCTCCCCCTAATATAGATTATTTAATTCGCACGCTGGAAGGAGGGGCTATAGGGGCTCTAGCCCAGCCTTGACGCTCAGGTATACACTGGATAAAATGGGGTTCAATTCTGATTTACACTGGATAAAGCTACAAACTACGATTTAGTCCCTTTCTTTATCATATCCTGGATCCGCCACTGATAGAGCATCATTTTCAACAGTACCACTCATTTGTCCGTATTATACACCAGAAACTGTAAAAAAATCGACGAAAACCGGGAGATTTTTCGATTTTTTCGAAATTATTGCGTCCTTCTGGCCCGGGCTTGGGTTCAGGTAGGGATATGTTTTTTTCTTTTTTTTTTTTAAACGTAGTTACGTAGACAATACGTGTGCAATATTTCAATCCTGTATCTTGAAAATTAAGGTCGGGAAAAAAATTTTCCAAGATATATATATATATATATATATATATATATATATATATATATATATATATATATATATATATATAATATACTGTTCCATAATTCATGCAATTTTCTACAGCACTGGGAGAATATGAAGTTTTCACACTATTAATGTAAAATTTGGCACTCTTATTGAGAAATATCTTAATTTTTTGAATTTCTAAAGGAAAATAAGAGAACATTTCTGTTTAGCCCCCCTTTTGGGGGTGTAAACACAAAAGTTCATTTTCCTTATGGGAGATTCAATGTTAAATTTTGGAAGCAGTTTTCTCCAATAATTATTCGTAAAAATTTTGGGGCAAATGAATTGTATTTGTTACAAAATGCAAAAACACTCATTAACAAAGTTAATAAAGCTGTCTCAAACATTATTTTGGGAAGGCCCCCCTTTTGGGGGCAAGGGGCGTAAAAAGGTGGTGGGTGATGTGTTACCAAAATCCCAAAATTTATTTTCGGTGTGCCAGTAAGCGTCAGGTTAATCACGAATGACACATAATTAATGCTCCAATGCTCCTTGCATGTGCCAGGGACTTATATGGGGCTATAGCCCCCTCTCAAAAATATAAAAAAACTCCATAAATATCCTTAGTAGGGACATACAACAAGAAGGTATTTTTTGTTAATTGATGTGAAATTTGGCGTCACTGTAGCAAAAGAGTATGCGTTTTTCAAATCTGGAATGATGTTTTGGTAACGCACCATCTTAGGGGGGTAGAGGGTGCGAAGCATAATTTGGTGGATCTTTATAAAAATTTCAAATTTTATTTTGGAAATTTCAGGAAGCGTTAGATTAATCACAAATGATACAAAATTAATATTCCGATGCTTTTTGCATGTACCAGTGACTGATATTGGGCTACAGCCACCCTTTCAAAATTCATGTAATTTACGATAAATATTCTTCGCAGGTCTTAGGGGGGCACAGGGGGTGAATCAACAAATGATGGATCTTTATAACAATTCAAAAGTTTGTTCCGGAAATACCAGTAAGCGTCAGATTATTCACAAATGTCACAGAATTAATATTCCAATGCTCCTTACATGTGCCAGTGACTTATATGGGGCTATAGCCCCTCTCAAAAATATAAAAAAAACTCCATAAATATCCTTAGTAGGGACATTCAACAAGAAGGTATTTTTTGTTAATTGATGTGAAATTTGGCGGCATTGTAGCAAAAAAAGTATGTGTTTATGAAATCTGGAATGTTATTTTGATAACGCACCATCTTAGGGGGGCAGAGGGGGCGAAGCATAATTTGGTGGATCTTTATAAAAATTTCAAATTTTATTTTGGAAATTTCAGGAAGCGTTAGATTAATCACAAATGATACAAAATTAATATTCCGATGCTTTTTGCATGTACCAGTGACTGATATTGGGCTACAGCCACCCTTTCAAAATTCATGTAATTTACGATAAATATTCTTCGCAGGGACGTACGGGAAGAAGGTAAATATGCTTTACAATTAATGTGGAATTTGTCATTATTGTAGAAGAATGTTTTGATTTTTTTTTTTTTTAATCTTGAATCTAGTGTAAATGAATATCGTCTGTCAGTGTACCAGATTGAGGATATAACTTTGTTGTTTTGTCATCACCGGAATATAATCAAAGATTTTTGCGTTTTTATAAAACAAATTGGACTCTTTTTATAGCATAAAATCACACATACAAGTTACCTGTATATTTTCTGCCGACTTCAGCAAACCAACTCGAACACAAAATGACAATTGAAAATGCCACGGGTATCACGAACGAAAAAATCTTAATGATAAGTAATATTTTAAAAGTTAAAAGTGTAATAGGTGACCTTGAAGTTTCAATAATGTTTTCTTTATTCATAAAAAAAGCATATATTTTCCCTACTTCTTCCACAATAACTGTATGATCCCGCTTTCCACGCAGTAGCTTACTCGTATACTGCACTTGTAAGCACGTCAGGAAATCGTATACTACGGACACATGGTTCTTATAACCGTGTTTCTCTTTTCAATTTTTGGCTTTATCATTTCAAGTAATTCTTCAAATAATTTATCCGGCATTCTAAAATAGTTCGTGTACATTATACTGTCTTCAGTCCTGATTACCTGTACGAGGTTAGCATGAATCTCATGTCCGTAACGTCTTCTAATCCAATCTTTTACCCAGACCTTTCGATTTCTTTTCTTTTTTAAACATAAATACAATGATACCATTGCCACAGACGTGATAAAGCTAAAAGTTGCACCATCCCTGTCTTCCATTCCAAGGTCTTTATCTCACTACGGCGGGAACAAATTAGCGAGAAATAGGAATTGTCCTTTTCTGACTGACACGGTGCTCACACATACACACACACACACACACACTCACAAACAGCGTGGTCATCTTTTGTTTGTCTAGGAGACACTCAAAGTTTCTGAAGTAGTTCGCATAATCTCCGAAAGATGTCAGACCCTATTGACCATGTGCTAGAGATATCTACGGAAAATATCGCTGTGTGTAAATAGAAAATATCTCACCTGCATATGATAAAAAAATCTCTACCCTTGATGATTTATCATAACGTCTAAAAAGGGCCTAAGATGTTATAGTTCTCTGCACGTTACACTTATCGCTACTTACTACGTTTTCGGTGTGTTTTTTTAAATTGTGAGTTAATTACAGTCCAGTAATGACTTTTTAAAAGACAATATGCGTACCCGTGGTCAAAAATACCAAACTTGCTTTTTGCTTGGTTAGAGATTCCAGCGGGACAATAGAATGATGTATCATCCCAAGCAGTGGGCAACTGTCAATCACTTTTGTTTCTGAAACAGGTTGGGTGGGAGTGGAATGCAAGCAAAGGACATAACGATGTTGTGAAACAGAGACCCTTCCTCAGGGTTGCTGAACAGACAATTGAGGAGGCAAAATGTTGCCACACCCTCATGTTCTTCCTTGGTGACATAGTATGAATTACTAAAAGTGTATTTTTACTGTATTTTTCAACTTATTTTTAGAGAAAGTGTCCGTAATAGGAGGTAAATAATACCTATAAAAGACAAGAAAGACTGTCCGTGTCCGTACTAGAGAGTGTCCGCTTTAGAGAGGTTTGCCAATATATTTTTTCCTATTACGATGTTTGGGGATTACAAAATATGTCCGTTACGGGAGGTGTCCGCTTTATAGAGGTGTCCGTTAGTAGAGGTTTCACTGTAATTCGATTTGACAAGTATTTATAAGATGTGATGCAGGCACGTAGCCAGGGGGATCAGGGGAGTCCAGACCCCCCCCCCCTTCGAGACCAGAAATGAAAAAAATGGAAGGATGAAACAAAACGAAATGAGAAAAAGAAGGATCAGCGTTAAAAATTAAACAAAAACTATAGGAAGCTTTTGGTTACTCTTTCTTATGAGGAGATTTGTATTACTTGCAATACATGGTGGCGAGGTGAGCAAGGTATCCTGGAAGATTCGAGGAAATTGAAATTTCTAGAAAAGTTACGGAATTCTCAGAATTTCTGTTACTAGTCTAGTCAGGGAGATTTCAAGCTTCCGAAAGCATGATGCCGTTGTGTAACAACGTGGACATTTTTATCATAATTTTTCGTCATCTCATCCTTCCAGTATCAAACATGTTATATCAAAAACAATTTTCTACTGCTCCTTTAACCTGTCCTTCGGTTAAACAGACTTGAACAGACAGTAGTTGACGGAATAATAAAAACAAAAATTTACGTGGAAAGAAAATTCTGTTAACATTTGATTCAACAGAGAAAGGAACGCAGATATTGTAAAATATTTTACAAGACATTATTGAGTATATACTGTTTATAATAGTGGATATGTACATTTTATAATAGTTGAGGTCATAATGAAAGGAAATTGTTATATTTGAATAAACAGAGGAAGGCATAAATATTGTAAAATCTTTTTCAATGCGTTTTTTTTTTTTTGTTTTACTAGAGATTTCTACATAGTTTTTTTTTTTTTTTAAATTAAAATACTTGCCAACATATCCTCATTTTATTGTCCTAACAAACGAACATATGAGGAACTTGTTTCCAAAAGGTACTATATCCATTTCTTTCAGAATTTGAAATTTTATTTAATTTATATATAATCATTTATTCAAGGATCGCATCCAACTACGTAAACAGTTTTCAATAGAGTAAACGCAAATATTATGTAATACTGTTTACAATTTGATATCTCATACTGTTCCGGAAATACGATAAACACTGTTAAAAATTTACAGTATTGCTTAAAATTATGTAATTCCAAGAACTTGAAATAAAACCAGTGATGACTTCAGATTTTGTCGTGGGGAAAATTTCAAGACGCTGGTATAGCGCTGCCAAAATGTCTTGAACCTTGGCAAAAATGCGAACTAAAGCTCACACCCACACGTTGAACCAATAAGGGTTCAGCTCTTGCTAAGCGAAAGAGCCATAGCGAAAAGGAGTGGAATTCCTTCAGCCTATAGCAGCGCTTGGAACAGAAGACTAGGTATCAAGTCAATGTGGCATATCTATAGTGAAAAGTAATGTTACGAAAGTACTGGAAATCTTCATTGAGTATGATAGGATATATGTCCCCAAGGGGGTATTTCCTGGCTCGGTGAGAGATAATTTTCCCTTGACCACCTAGAGAAATCGGTGAGGAGGGAAACAGGAGGACCACAAGAAAAATCACGCACAAGTGTTTGTCCGCCAAAAAACCCACTTGGGAAGATTTGGAATCGAACTGAGCTACAGCTGCCTCCCTGGTTATTTTATTTATTTATTTGTTTTAATACTGTACAAGAACATAAAATAAGAGAAACCACACAACTTTTATATATCATAAATAGAGAGTAGAAGATGAAATGTCATCTTTCTTTTTTCTTGTATCGCGGACACAATGCCCATCAAAAATATTCTATAGATATAATTTTACATTTCATTCTGAAATTTATATGGAAAAGTTTTTAAACTACTTTTTTGGTGCATATTTTGACAATTTGCATATTTTCACACAATTTTCAGCTTTTAGGTCATTTTTTTGGATTTTTTTGTCATTTTTTGTAATTTTTCATAATTTTTCATATGTTTCGGTATTTTTTTTAAAAATAATTTTTATCATTCTTTTGATTTTTGGCGAGGCTTTGCACCGAGGTAAACACATTTTCTCATAAGATGACAATTTACAAGCAGAAGAAAGAGGATCTGAACTTCAGACATTAATCTTTATTTCTATGTTATCAAGACAATGGTAGTACACAGCAACCATATGAAAGGTAAGTGCAAAAGATTGAAGTTTTTATTTTAATTAAATATTTCAAAACTAATTTGTATGTGTGTAGTATTTTAAAATAATTTTTGACGTTTAAATGTGTAACTTTTTGGGCGATGTATATCTTGGCGCAAAGAAGCAGCGTGTCTAGGGAGTCTCCCCCTTCCCCGAAAATGTCCCTGATTTTCACTTTCAGATTTTTCATGTACAATTTGTTTATTCTACACAATAATTACACAATTTACATGGAAACATTATTTCTTTATCTTTGCAGATACGCGTAGGATATGAAAACACACCATGCTACATAATAGGCCGAGATATGGTAAATAAGGGTATTTTATGCTGAATAATTTACTGAGTTTATCTTAATCATCAAAATGTTTATATTTTGTTTGATTATTTTCATTTAAAATCAAACTTATATCAAATGAAGAAGTTACCTTATTTTTTCTGGTATCACGGACACCCAACCCTAGTAGCAAGAAATCTTTCGGCCAGTTGGCGCGTGCATGGCTTTTGGATTTCTACGATTGCACTTGAAACGCATGCTTTCATACAATTTTCCTTTTGTTCTACTTGCAAGCGATGCTTTACGGTGTCATAGTATCGCTGGCCGTTCATTGGCTATTGACTTGATTTGTAAAACGCTTGCGTCAAGCTTGAATGGAACACTGAATGCAAGGTTGTCCCGTGTAACTTCATTATTGGAATCCAGCTTGTGGCATGGTTGCATGCTTTCCAATCAAGCTAGATGCAAGTTTGGCCGACTTACAATAGGAGGTTACAGCAAGCGGTTTGCAAGTTGTATCAGCTACTAAGGAAGTTGCCCATCATTTGGCATATTTGTTGTATTCTTAAAGTTACAGTTACAAATTTAATATCATTTTCACAATTTTTAGATCATGCTGCGGAGGTCGTATATATTTTTTAGATTATGAACTTCTCCTCTCTAATGATAAACAAATATGATATTTAACAAAGCAGAGAAAAAGTATCGCCAGTTGAAAATTCGGGAACAGAGAATTTAGTTATACTGTCCACGAAGTGAATCTTCAGTTTCATGTGTCAGTTTCATCATAAAAATATACATTTCCTGACTAATTGTAATCAAATGTTACGCTGATACAATTCGTTTTTGACATTTTTCTACACGTTCTACGAGTAAATCAAATATTTAATATATTTTCTTCATTCTCAATGATAAACCACAAGTCTTAGCAAAATAGTATTTCTATCCAATGTTTTGAAACAACAAGATGCTTCATTTATGAACTCCAGAGGTTGAAATATCAAAATAAAGAAAAGCAGAAAAGAGGGTACTGCTGAAGTTTCATGTTTTTCTAGTGCTCTGGTTTGCGAAAGGTGAGCTGGAATTTTGCATGTCGAAAGCCAATTGAGTTTTTTTTTTCATGTAAAATTACACAAGGCATCTTTGGTATATAGTCTACGGTCACTCTCCAGTAGTATGGTATGTGGTGCGTAGTAGATTTGTTCATATTACTAAGAACTTAAATGTATCTAAAGGAAAACGTCTTTTTTAAAAATATATATATATATATATATATATATATATCATTGAAGGTTAACTACTGTATTAGGGAGCTAAAGCTCCATTTACAATGGATATAGTATAGGCGGTACGGGTAGGAATGGAGAGCCCACAATTGTAACAAGTTTTCACTATGACAACACGATGTTCCGTCGTGAAGCACTAAATTCCTAACCATACAGAAAACAGATTACGGTCATGCTGTATTCCATGCTCCGTGACAGTTAACCACAAACACAACAGATGAAAATCGTGTAATGTTCAATGCTGTCAAATTACTAGAACAGAAATGGCAGGCATTTCACAAGTTGCACTCTTTATGGAAGACCATCATAAAGCTTCAGAAAGTTGTATACAAGAAACATACACTATGAAAGCTTCTTCTTCTCTCAGATTCAAACAATAAACATTAAAGTTTTAATGATGACTTCCCTCAGCAGCCGACACTGGTGGAACTATACATTCACACAGCCTGTGGGATTCATTGGCTGCCATGAATGTGAGATGTATTTTCAGCAAAGATACCCGAACAGTAATAAGACAGTCCATGCAAGATGCAGTCCCAAGGTGCAACCCCAATCAGCGTAATGAGTTCAATGTTCTCTCCGTGGATATCTAACCGAGGACCACAATACTATACCAAAGTCGCCACATGCACCAAAGCCACTAGACTATCAGTGAGGAACATCGCCAGTGGCGTATTTAGCATTTTGTTTCGGTGGGCTATGCATAACACGGGGAAGCAGGGTGGGCAATTGCCCACCTAAGTTTGAGAATTAAATATATTTTAATTTATGCATAAATTGAAGTTTTAATGGCAAGAATTGCAGACTTGTAGTGTTTAGTATTTTCTAAATATTAGTTGAATTATTTTGTATGCATAAAATAAGAAAAAAAGAATTGAATTAGTGGTATTATATTGTAGTTGGATACACTGAGTGTGAAAAGAGAGTTCAATTAGTTAGTTGGAGAGGTACGACCCTAGTGTTAAGACGTCCGTGCGACATTGTAGCAATTGTAATATCTAACGCCAAAATATAAGTATATAATATATTAATGAGCACTCATTTAACATACAAACGAATTAACCCGTCCATGCGAGCTTTTATTATAGTGTGCTATCGAAAGAGATTTATATAAAAGAAGTTTAGTGGAGTCAGATTACAGAAGACATTATCCTTTCGATAAAGAAGAGAAAAGGGAACATTGCAGCAGTGGCGGCCGGTGGATTATAGTTTCGGGTGTTGCAGTACGAACGATAAGAGACAGAAGATATAAAGTGGACTCATTGACTAATCAGCATAAATTTAGATGCAAATGCAATGTGACATGTGAAATTAAATAAAATTCTGTTTTTAAAAAATGAAAAAATGAAGAACATTTTATCCGATTAATCACCTTAATTACTTAGTAAGTTCATTCTCCTCTCTTTGATTGGAGCAAATCTATCTAATACATGCTGGTTGAACTCTGGTATTCTTATTGTCAGGTCTTTTTCGATGGAAAGCACAACCAATGGTGATAACCTTTCTTGGGACATTCAATTCCTTGAAAGCGTCAATTCTTTTCAATGTGGAAAAAAGCTTTTCTTATTTTGCTGACGCCATATATACAGTTAATATTAATTTCAGAAGCTTTGTAGATTCACTAAATATTTTTTCTAGATTATTGCGAACGATTCATTCTAGCAAACTCAGTCCCTGACAGTGATCCGAATTCCTCTTCAGCGTTGACTGAAGAGAGTTCGTAACAGAGATTATTGTTATAAGAAATGTCCATTGAACACACTTTATTCACAGTTATCCAGGAAAATTTAAAATAAATTGAGAAAATGTATCTAGGGCAAACAACATTACTGCCATAAAACATCATGTAAATCTAAACCGATTTTTTTTAAACACTCTCCTGAATTGTCCTTTGCTTGTTTTGTCTAAGCCTTAATTGCAAGTTTTTCCTCAGTTGAAAGCTGGTCAATGTTTTTTGTAAGTTATTTACTGAAGTCACGGTACATAATTCATTCAGAATTTGTAGGTTGTTTACAGAATTAAAGCACTTCACAATAAATTAAATCTAATAAATAAAAACCAAAACAGTGATACAAAAGAGGTACTGGTATATGAATTCCGAATGTCACATATTCATACATCAATACACACACATGTGCGTAAAAGAAAAAAAACTACATTCCAAATCATCCGTCTTTGGTTGTTACGCAATGCACGATGAACACAATATACTTCCACGTGAGACGAAACAATGCTTATCAATGTCATATGTTCTGGGAAGGAAACCTCGAAACCCGCCAGATGTAGGATCAGCATGTATACCTAATAGAAGGTAAGAGTCTAAGAACATCAAAACAAACAGCACTGTCAATTCTACACCCAGAAATGTGTGTTGGGAGGGGTTCGATACGTCTATGCAATATATACCTTTCTTATTCTGCATCCGAAAAGACGATAAGTAATAACTGTCACCTATATTCTTAGCAAAAAATGATAGAACGATTGTTTTTAAGAAAAGAGAGAGTACATGATGAGGCGTAAAATAAAATATTTAGCCTACATCCATCGTTTCTCTGTTAAACAAGTATAGTTCGTTAGGAAAGTCTACAAATGTTAGTCAAGTTTCGAAATTTTTGGGAGGTCCGGACCCGGTGGACCCCCCTCGCGGCTACGCCCCTGAACATTGCTAACTAGTCCCAAATTCAATATGGCGTTCCCAATCATACAGTTTTATGTGGAAATTATCAAGAGTATAAAATATACTTATTTTATAAAAGGAATATGTATATACTAAAATACTAGGCTATCCACAGAGGGAGGGGGCGATTCTACATACCGACTTATTAATATTTGAAACAAATCACTGTGGAAGAAGCCTTCATTATCAATATAAGCTAAGAATTAACTTGTAAATGCGGGTCTACTTTCATTTGTTTTCTGCTCTACTACATATTTTCTTTCTTATTTTGTAATTCTGCAATCACTTTTTTTAATTGTCATTATATTGATTTGCTTCAATATGGTCCTGTAATTTAAAAATATGAATGCATAAAAACAAATTTCATTTGTTAATTGCTAATGAAATAAAATTTAGAAATCTTATTTAGCGCGCAAAACCTTCTCGTTCACTGGAAACCGTGCTGTGTTGCAGAAGCACTGCAACAACCAGTTCCTTTAACTTCTGAGATAGGGGAAAGGAGACTTAACATTTGCTCCAATTCCCTCGCTGAAGGAATCTGGTCGTTGTATGCTCGCTGCAACACAATATAAATTAGAGACTCTGAGACGGATTATTTTTCGCTTTTTAAAATGGATTAACGGAACGGACAGTTAAGCAAGTAAAAAATATGTTATTTAAAGTGTATATATACTAGTATTAAAAAGTATTTTTCTGATCTTTTCTACTATTGATAATACTTTTTTTTTTTTTTTAAATACTTTGGTCGTTGCGCAACGCTGCAACACTAACATTAGCCGCCACTGCATTGCAGACTGATGAATCTCATGTGATATAATACATACAAAAATTTAGCAGTGAATCTAACTTTTTATTCTATTCTTAGAAGAAAAAGATATTATTCTCTTGACCTATCTAATTTCCTGGGCTACTTATTCCCCCCTCTTGATTTTCTTTAATTCAAACATTTACCTTTCTTTATAATTAAACGATGTAAATATTACTTTGCTATAATAGCCCAAGTCCCATTATCTTCATATCCGTGCAAGTTGATGTGGAACACCAGTTTCGCTTATCAGTTGACCTTTGTTTTGATGGTACTGACGACGGCCGACTTGAATCACAACAACGGTTAAAAGTATGATAGGAGATACGAAAGAAAGTAAAAACGAAGAAAAAGAAACATAAGAGTAGAATGGACAAAAGAAAGAAAAAAAAGAACGCAGTTCTTACATGGAATGAAATTAGACAAATATAGTATTTCTGAACAAAGAGCATAAGAAAATGGAAAGTTAATGAAATTCTTGGAAATGGTAAGAAAGATTATTGTTCTACGTGTAATACCAAAAACTAACAAATTTATTTCGGGAAGGCTTGAGCCCGATAGCTACCCTAAATACGCCACTATGTGTGGCACAGTTTTTATTAGTGGTGGGCACAAAAATCGGTTTTTGAACATTTTCAAAAAAACGGTTTCGGTTTTTCACCTGATCCGGTTCCGGTTTTCTTCAAAACCGATTCCGGTTTTTTTTCCAAAATTTGTTCTATTTCTGACCAGAATGGTGTTTCGTTGTTCTCCGGAAACCGAATTCATTTCCACAGAAATAGTTTTGTGTGTTTTCGAAAAGTTTTCACCGAAACCAGTTTCGGTGAAAACCGAACCGGTTTTGGAGAAAACAGAAACCAGTTTCGGTGAAAAACAGAACCGGTTTTGGAGAAAACCGAAATGTTGGTTTTCGGGTTTCGATTTTTATAGAAACCGGTTTCCGGTTTTTATAAAAACCGGTTTTGGCCATTCCTAGTTTTTATACACCTTGTATACATCCTTTTAAGCTTTACTTTTGTTTCAAAGCTGAGTTATTCAAGAAAAGTTGTTACATCGTGAGTATTTCTGGGGGAAAATGAAAAGAGAGTAAAACAATTGAATTTTACCTAGCTTTTGTTACAAATGGGCTATCCTCCCTTTCTTTTAAGAGCACGGGAATATGCAATATCTAGGGTATGTGTGTGTGTGAGAGAGACGGAGAAAGGAAGAGAGGGGGAAACATGTGCAAATTCAGGAAACGTCGTTGCTCTGGTAACCCTATCGCAACCTTCCACTTCAGTGAGAACACCATATCCACTGCGCTAATTGTAAAATTAATTTGATAAGTCGTAATCTTTTAATATAGTTGAAAACCAACTTTCGCTCTTTTATGTAATGCGTCGCCGCAAATGAAAGCTTTTAATGCATCTGAGTAACAAGTTGATAAAGTAGGTGAGAATCGACAGAGCAAAGAGAAGGTACAAGTACTACATACTGTACGTGGGTATACTATACAAATGCAAGCGTCAAAAACTTTGTAAATCTGTTAGGGAGCGAGAATGGACTGGAAAAGGTTTCTTGATGCAGAAGCTGACTAACAAAGCAGGCTTCTAAACTGACATTTGTTTCACTCCGTATCTCTCTCATACTAGTTCCCACTGTCATCCAAGTGCACCAACAGTATTTTTTTTATCATCATGCTATTATTCTACCGCCATTTGCAATTTAGTGCCGCAAAGTGCGAAGCTTAAATTCATTCACTACAGCACAATTCTTAGTTAAAGTTTTCAGCTTCAAGTAGGAGTTGTCGAAGATATTAAAAGAATGAGGCACAGCATGGCGTAGGTCAACGAAAACTTGACGCTATTTCTAATCGCTTGGGGCCTTATGCAGAGTCGTTTTGACGTGTGATTAGTGACATACTAAAGAGTTCGACTAACATGTTTCCTGCAGTAGTCAGCCTTTTAGTATGACACTAATCATATGTCAAAACGACTCTGTATAAGGTGGTTGGTGTTTATTGAAAGAAACAAAGGTAAAAGAAATACACATAAACGCTATTTCTAACCACTTGGTATCTATTGAAAGAAAAAAAAATATAAATGCTATCTCTAACCACTCGGGGCCTTATGCAGAGTCATTCTGACGATCGATTAGTGTCATACTAAAGTGTTCTACTAACATATGTTTCCTGCAGTAGTCATGCCTTTAGTATGACGCTAATCATACGTCAAAACGACTCTGCATAAGGTGGTCGGTGTCTATTGAAAGATACATGCATTAAAAGTATAAACACTATTTCTAACCATTTGTTGTCTATTGAAAGAAACAAAAAATAAAAATAAAAAGATAAGCACTCTTTCTAAGCACTTGTATCTATTTCTAACCACAATTATGTGTGATGTCGAATGGTGATGCAGATTACTCTAACCTCAAGATACGTACCGTATCGATACAGCGATCACCGTATTGATTTTTGTTTATTAATGCTCTAGAACGGCAGGTACTTTTTCGGTTATTTTACTGTGTAGTTAGCGTATGCGTTTTGACACCGGAGACCTGGGTATGATTCCAGGTAGGTCCAGTGGACCCCATACAGTCTCGGTGCTTACAGGGACATTAAGCAGTCATACAACACCGCCATGTAACTAAAATGTATGTAATAAAGTTCTGCTATTCGTTTATCGTATGTACAGCGTCGACTTCGGCACGCTGTGAAGGTAGTTAGGGATTTAGAATTTAGATTTCTGGGGTTTTGGCATTTCTGAGAATTTAGCCCATGAGTGATGACGTCCCTCCGCGAGCATATTATGCGGTAAAACGGAAGGAAGAAAGGATTGGGGAAAAATAAAAAGCCTAGGACCTATAATTCAGGTACCACTCCAACATTTTACCTGCTGTGAATGAGGAAAACCCAGGCGGTCCTGAAAAATCGTTTTATAATTTTTCAACGGAGAGTCCCCACGGGGAATCGAACCCGGGACCGCTCGTACCGAAGCCGAGAGATGTGAAGGTAGTGTAGAACAAACGTTACATCAAGAGACATGTTCGAGCGAGATCGATCACCAATGGTCTCATCGGCGATAAGTGGCGAGTATTGAAGGTAAAAACTGGGGAGGCAGCCAGAACCCAAAGTATGGTAGCTATGAGTTTACTATAATGTTTCAAAAATATATAAATAACAGTTTAAAATATTTTTGTCTCCTAAAAAACTGGGGGACCTAGACCCCCGGCTCCGGACTAGATCTACCATTGTCATCGAATTGTGATAAGCACTTTACTTAGAGCATGGGATTCATTAATTTTAGTGAATTATAGCCTACCACTTCTCCAATATTCAGAAAAAAAAATTAACGTTCAACTTTTCGAAGATCATACAGTGCTTTAGGCTTAATCTTGCTGTATCCGTGTTGGTTTCGCATCTGGAGAGTTGTCGATGTAGACACTGCATTCTCAGGTTGATCTTAGAAAACCGGAAATAACAGCGAATGACTGTCATTGGGTTAACCAAAAATCACCCAAATATAAAAGCCTTTTGGCTGGCAATAGCCCTGCGGACTGTTCAATACGTGAGTTGAGTTTTCATTGTTAGCTTCTCGGAACATCATTTTCTGAATTCATCAAGGTTATTACAGTTCGATCCTCGGCGAGAGCTTTCTTTTGAAACTATGGTCATATCTATGATAACAAGGGGGGAAGATGCAACCCCTTTGTCCCTTTGCTATTTATTCATCCCCTATTGTTCTTTCCCCATTTTTATCAACCAAACCCTTTCGCTTGTCTTCAACTTTCGAATTTTCCATCAACACTGTTATCTGGATGAATGGTTCATTGAAGGAGTTTTTGTTCGTGTTGAATGCAATCGAAACAGGCTGAGAGTGAGTCAGAACTGTACAGAGAATACCCCCTCCCTACTTCTACTTTCTTTTCATGTCCATACACACACACACACACACACACACACACACACACACACACATATATATATATATATACTCATCTACCTACAGAGACCAGCACATGTTCTAGTTTGAGGAAAACGAAAAGTGTCTATCACACTCCAGGATGAACTCGGTTGGAAATTGGTTTAGAAAAAATGAAAGAGAAGGCAGGGTGTAAATAGTTGCTGGAGGAAACTTGTTCATGATAGCACATCTGTCTGTCTACGAATGTGTCTGACAAGATCGTCAGCTCCCGTCGCGTTGGGCGGATCTGCATAACGAATTGCTACCTAAAACATGAACGATACGTTGATAATTAAGAAACATTTCAATCTGCACACCTTTTGAGTGTACACACTCGCCGATGAAACAAGGGAGCGAACAAGGTTTGCCATGTGTAGTAACGAGTAGGCAACTAACAGCTTGCTTTTCGTCCTCCATTTGATGTTTTTGTTTTCTTTTTATTGAAACAAGGAAATGTTCACAAGAATAGTCAAATGAAATTAAATATTTCTAATTTTACTTTTGGCTAAAGAAAAATCATTAAGAGTCTTCATCCCGGCGAAATTAAAATACCGCTAATTTTACAGTAATTATGTGATATCTTCAAATAGATAAAAGATAATTGAAATATGGAACAAGAGCGCCCTAGACAATATTATTTTGCGTGAGGTACCGTTATCACAAGTCACCTAGTGGTTTCCGTTTTCAGCTGTTTAGAAAATGCGAAAATAAATGCCGATTTTTCAAAATGGCTCGAAATCGAAAGCAGATAAGTGAGTCGTGATAACGGTTTCTCACGTAAAATAATATTGTCTAGGGCGCTCTTGTTCCACATTTCGATTATCTTTTATCTATTTGAAGATATCACATAATTACTGTAAAATTAGCGATATTTTAATTTCGCCGGGATGAAGACTCTTAATCTTTAAACGGCAATTGACGCAACTGCTGCGTCAAGACTTTAAACCTAAAAATCTCAGCCCCTAATTAAGCTAAGAAGATAATTTTGGTATCAATGTGTTCCTAAAGCATGAAGCTTTCTGCCGATATACATTTTATGTATGTGGTGAAGTACACGGCAGCGAGAGGAGAGTAAATGTAGCTTTTTATTATTTTTTGCATATTTTTTTTGGGAGGGGGCATTCTCCCTTGGGCTATGTGAAGCAATGAAGTAATTCACTACGTGGTAATACCCTGTATGTGTACTTGTTGCTTATATGGGGGACAAGGGAACAAAGTTGACCAATTTTGTGAGTCTGTTTTTGATGTAAATTACGGTTATTTTCAGGATGGTTCCATATTAAGACACCTTTTTTCTAAATTGGTTCGCACAAATGTTGGAATCTGTGTTCCATAAGTTTTCCAACGATGTATCAATCATGACCCTGTGATAATTAGGGCAGTCACCAGGGTCCGCAACGTGGGAGTTTACGATTTCGTTCAAATTCCTGGCGGGCGTAGGAAGGTTAATGAACATTAATGATTAATTAATAAAAAAAATGGATGATAAATGAGAAAGTGGGAGGAAACGAAAGAACAACCAGAAAGCCCACGGACGTAATGTTGTCTACCAGACTGGGATCGAATCAGGGACTCATAGCAGCAGAGCCGAGCGAAGCGAGAGGGATAGGAGAAGCAATTAAATAGTAAAATGTCCGAAAGCCTCTACATTTCTCAAAATTCCGTAAGGTTACAGATATGGAATTTGGTATTTTGACTTTTGATTTAAAATGAAGATATGTTTAAACGTTTTTAGATATTCCCTCTACAAGGGATGAAAACGGTAACAAGAGAAAATGGTACGGTTTTCTATTGTCACAATAAGATGGCAATTTATCTAATTCTCTTTAAGATTAGAGACATATTAGGAACATGATACTTATTATATACGTGTAATATGTAATCGCTTTGATCGAATGCCTTAAAAACGGGTAAGAGAGAAGAGCACGCTCTTATCCAGCATCCTTCGTAGAAAAGCCAATTGAATTGAATATATTTTGAATTGAATTGAATTGAATTGAATTGAATATATTTTGTGAGGATATTGCCTTCTTCTTACTTTATCGATTTAAAACTGAAGTATGGAAGTGAAAAATGGAAGCTGAAGATCGAAAAACTGGAAAGAAATATTTCCATATCTTAACCTAAGGAGGGGGATCTATGAATCCCAGGACCTGCTGAGGGACAGAATACATTGAGGCAGAAGGAGAAGGCATTGGTGAATCGCAAAGATGTGCTGTTCCTGCATGACAATGCCACACCACATGTGGCAAAGAGGACCCGGGAGATCTTTTAGCAACTTGGCTGAAAGACATCATGCAGCACATAAACCTGACCTTCCGCCAACAGATTACTGCCTGTTGAAGATCCTTCGCAAATGAGGGGAGACCTAGGGAACGCACTCACGAACTACTTTGCATCCACAATCGCCGAGTTTAATCTCCAGGGTACTACACACACGAACTCACAACTTAGCGGTATCAAAATAAAACAAATCACGATGTTACTCTTTACACGAGTTTCATTTAACTTTAAAAATGTTTTACTTCACTTGAATTACTTTCGCCATTTCTAACTCATACCGAAACTGAATTAACTAATAATTTGAGATTTATTGAAAGAAAGAAGTATTGCCGTACACGAAATTAGAAAGAGGGTATAGTATAAAATTAGAATATACAAAAAAAGAAGAAATCGAAATTAGTGGAAATTTGGTAAGTTCCATTTTCACTCTACGAGTATTTAAATTGTGTACTTTAACATTTCTAAAGTAAGAGTTCGAGATATCCCATATTGACATGTTTAACACGGCCGGTACAGGAAATCAGAGTTACAGATATCACATACTGACTTGTTTAACATGCCCGGTATGGGAAATCAGAGTTCCAGCTATCCCATATTGGCATGTCCAAAATGCCCGGTATTACAAACATGATAAGGCTTCGGATTCCAGAAGTCCAGGGCACTACAGTTCGTCATACACTAACTTAAAAAATTGATTAATACCAAAAATAGGCAATACAAATCTATCTATATTGTAAAACTTCTTGGGTAGAGCAATAAAATGTACTCGGGATTTGGACTGTCCCTTCACCTTTTTATTATAAAAAGTCTTTTAAATACAACAAATTATAATAAGTAATTCCTCTAATATTTAGGTAAGATTAAGATAGGATCCCGGTGACCAAGCGTCGTGGGCTTTGAGGTGAGGTACTCTCGGTGACCGTGCGTCGTGAGAGGGGTGTAGATTAGGTGTCTCTCTCTCAGTGACTATGCGTCGTGAGAAAGAGAAAAGGAACCCGATGACCGAGCGTCGTGGGTATAAGGATGGGTACCTCTCGGTGACCGAGCGTCGTGAGAGGGGTTTTAGGTGTTTCGATCAATCCGGGAAGATTGATGTTGGTCGAGGCGTGCAGGTCCTTTTTATCCTGTATTGTCGGCTTCCTTCGTTGATTCTCGTCCTTCCGACTGTTGGCGATGGTGATCGACTCCTCTTCGGGATCGTCGTCTGTTTGTTTTTATTTATTATTAACACATGTAGTTCACACGTGGTTATTGCACGACGTGTAGACATGCGAAACCTTACAATATACAAATTTGAAAATTGCGTTCCCTATACAATTTAAAGTCACTGAGGTTTGTGTTTTTCAGTGAAGCTTTTTATAACTAAATTCCAATTCTATTTGCGACTTCCTTTGTCCAAATTTAACGTTAGGTGTTTTGTTCTAATCTATATATAAAATTCAAAGTGACTATGTGACTCTTAATCTCTTGAACCACCCGACCAATCTCGATCAAACTTTCAACTTAGATGAGGTTTGGACCTGGGATGGTTTTCATTTCACTTTGACTATGTAAACCTAGGAGAAGGAAAAGAGGGAGATATTAAAAACTCTTGAACCACCCGAGCGATCTCGATGAAATTTCCAACATAGATGAGGTTCGGATTTGATATGGCTTTTATCAAGTCTCTTTAAAAATGATCAAAAATGAATATTATAGTTTTCGGGGTTGCTGAGAAGAACAGTGACCTTTTCGAAGCTGTTTAAATCCAAATTCAGCCCAAAACTTGAAAGAGGGTCAGTGGGAGATACATAAGAATGGCCAAAAATGACCAATATTAGCATTGAATACAGTTTTCGGGGCTGCTGAGATGAACAGTGATACTTCCGATGTCGTTTAAATTCATGTCACTAAAAACAAAAACTGTGTATTTTACGGGTACCAAACACATGAGATAAGAAGTATGGGTTTAGAATTTTTATTTTAACCTAGTGAAGATGGTAATTGATGCTAGTGTAATATAAAATCAAATGTATTTTTTTTTTCTACTCGTGATGTTCTCTTAACTTTGACCTCCCATGTTGTGTTTGGCTACAATTATAATAAATACCGGAAAGAGCACAAATGTTACCCTTCCAAAAAGGGATAATCTTAGTGGTCATTTAGGACTCACGTACACAACAACCGCTCTCCCAGCAAATCAATACCTAACCAACATTTTAAACAGTTATCATTAGTCGAATGATATAGCTTTAAAATTGATTTAAAAGCTCTCAAAGTTATTTGTATTGCCAAAACCATAAAATACATTGTGGGGGGAAAGTAACTCTCTATTTTTAACCCCTTGCCATATTTTGACGCGCTTGACGCGTTGCTTTTCACTTTTTACTTCCGTATTTTGACGCGTGTTATGCGTTCCGATGTTTGAGCGGCTGTATCCCGCTTGCTGTCAATAGAAGGCAGAAGCTTACAGGTTTCCTGTGCTTTGTGAACATCTGTTAGTTTAAGTAAGCGCCAGAAGAGGCATAGATGTTTACAGCATTGAAAAAAAAAAAAAAAAAAACGGAAAAAAGTCATATGTGAAGGGGTTAATATATTTCCCTCCTAAATATTGTAGGTATAAACTCAATTTTTTGCACACATGTAGTTTATTATATACCATTTTCTTTATATCAGTTACGATTAAATGTATGTTTCTGTATTTTCTAGACACTGACTCAAACGAACAGGTGCATTTGCTACGACCTTCCTCAAGACATCATCAGGAACACCGCTTATGACCTCACGGATCTTATTCTCAAGATCTACAAGCTGCGATACTCTTTCTTCCTTAGTCCACCCCAATAAAAGGAAATCACATGGGGTGAGGTCTGGACTCTGGACTTCGCGCTGGCCATTTTGTGGGATCCTGGCGATCTATCCAGCGTCCTGCGGAGCGTTCATCAAGCCATTATCTTACAGACGAAGCGTAATGGGAGGACATCTTGCTTAAATAACAGTTCATGTGACTCGTCCCATTCAGAGGTTGGTCTGAAATGTGGCTGTTTCTTGAGAATTCCACACATAGAAGAGCGTGTAATGTCACTCTCTCTTGCAGCCCTCATTTCTTCCTTGGTACAAATCGGCAATGCAGCTACCATGTTTAACGGTCTTCTATACTCCAACGACTAACGCGGGAACAAAGAGCGACACGTTTCATAGAAGTGTTGCAAACGACACTAATTCAGTGCTGGACAGTACCAGTGTTATTAAACGCTAGTACGAGAAATTATAAGTCCCTTAACTTTCTGACTTCTCCTCGTAATGGAAATACACATCCCTCCATGGTTCATGACCTGCTCTCCTCTTTCGTCCTTCTATTCACCGAAGACACCTTCTCTTGCTGTTTTCCCTTCCAATAATGCAATGGCTATGAATAAATTTACTAATATCCATCACAACCGTACTCTTTGGACATGGTCTTAGAAAGTTTTGCTCTTGAAAATAAACCATTTTTTAAAAAAAGATTTCTAGCTGTTTTAAATGTTAAAATTCCACCCCACTCCCTCCTAGTTTCAATGACCTACTTTGCGTTATGACATTCTTGCAATCACAAAACCAGAGGAAACACAAGACAGCCTATGTTCTCCTGGAAGACGTTACGCTTATTCCTTTTAAATTTTTGCTTTCTTTTCATTTTAGGTAAATTATAAACTTTCAGTCAAGCAGATACAGATCATCCCTATTTATCCTAGGATCATGGTTCATACCTCATTCTCTTCAGATCTCAAAATCAACTGGAATATAGTAAGGGGTGTACTAAATGTGTGTACAAAATCTCAAGCTTCTATCTTGAATAGTAAGGGCGGGAACATATTTACCAATGAGCACCACAATGCCCAAAATTACTATAAAAGACCCGAATGTAATATAAAATTTTCCCAAGACATTCCTAATTATCCTAGGGTCATGGTTCGTACATCATCTTCTTCAGAACAGAACAGACTTTGAAACGGTACCATTCACACGTCTCCATCATGCATTTGAGGAGGGAAAATCGCGAAAAAAGGAATTTTTTGTCAAAAAGGATTTTTTTTTTTTTTTTTTTACCTTTTTGCCCCTCTGGACCCCTCTGTTTTAAAGCAGAAATCTGAAAAATACTAAGATGTGCACTAAATGTGTGTGCAAAATTTCAATCTTCTAGATGCAAAGGTAAGCCCGCCACAAAATAATATTCCCACATTCACATGTCTCCATCATATATTTAAGAAGAGAAAATAGGGAAAAAAGAGATTTTTGTTTAAAGATATCCCCCCCTTTTTTACCTTTGTTCCCCTTTTGATCCCCTGTGTTAATGCAGAGGCCTGAACAAATCTCAGAAATACTAATTGTATTGAATGTGCCAAATCTCAGAAATACTAATTGTGCCAAATTTTAGTCTTTTAGGTGTAAAAGTCCGCCAAACTAATAATAATAATAATAATAATAATAATAATAATAATAATAATAATAACAGAAAAATTTAGTTCTTTTTAAGTTGTTACGTCATCACTCCTATGTTTCGACGTAGAAAGGCGTGAAACCATACGTAACGTATTCTACAACTACAATGCCTCTAGACTTGAAAAAAAAAAAAAAAAAAAAAACGAAGTAAGAAGCTTTATTGGTACTTTTTAAATCGAATAATGAAGACTTTAGTGCTTAAATATATAGGTATCAGAACTTAAAAGGGTTATACATATCCATCAAAACTTAAAAAAAAAAAAAAAAAAAAAAAGCTGTCTTGATTCATCATTTCTGGGAGAGATAGGACTTAAGAGCCTAACTTACTAAAAATAATACAAAATTTACCATTTTTCTTTTTCTTGTTTATTCATAAGTGAAAGGAGATAATGAACTTACAACTTATCACAATCATAGATAATGCTATTCCACAACAGAAAATATGAACCTGAAGGATTTTCAGTGTTGCCATCCATAGAAATTACAGTGTTGCCAGAATAACAATTCCCCCGAAAACCTAAGTCAGCGACTAGAGGAAAGAAACCAACTGCATTTGATTACATATGTTGTCTTGGAATTATGTGAACTTTTTAAATAGTATTATTATTATTATTTAGTTTTAATAGCTGTATATTAAAGCTATTGTGTTCATTAAAAACTGAATACAACTATTATTTAAAAAGTAGTTCACAGGATACCAAAACAACACGATACGTAATGAAATGCAGTTGAGTTCTTTCCTCTAGTCGCTAACTTAGATTTTTAGGGAAATTCTTATTCTTGCAGCACTGTAATTTCTATGGATGGCAACATTGAAAATTCTTCAGATTCGTATTTGCTGTTGTAGAATAGCGTTATGATTGTGGTAAGTTGCATTTCATTATCTCCTTTCACTTATGAAAGGACCAGCATAAGAAAAAATGGTAAATTTTGTATTATTTTTTAGGAATTCAGGCTCTTAAAAAAGAAATAAAGAGTTTTAGTTTTCTTCTCGGAAAAAAGAAAAAAAGTTTAGTTTAATTATAGCACTGTGAAAAAGAAAAGAAAGCAAAGAGAGATTTAAGACTCGGTAGATGTTTCACTTCTGACATCTACCGAGTCTTACTTCTGACAATACAAATAGTCCTTGTGCATTTGCGCAAGGAAGAATGTTAACAAAAGGTCTTGACGCTAACGGAAGATTCGAAACCTAAAGGTTCGTCCATTAAGTGCAATATGTTAGTAACTCCACTAGAACAGCAAGAAATCTTTGGTTCCTTGTATATTATAGTTAGGTGTACGCGTCTTTGACACCGGAGATCATGTGGTTCACCCACATAACCTCGAAGAAACGGACACTAAACTATAACGGACTCTAATCCTCCATCGTCATCAAGTCTTGGACTCTAATACCGATAAACTTAATACTATACTGCGAGAGGTCTTACTCCAAGGAAGAAATTTTCCAAGGAGGATTAGTGTACACAGTCTGCTGTTGTGAGCATTCATGAGGAAATGAAACCGCCTTTCAGAAGTGTTACCTCCTTTCAGATTCGGAACTACCACCCCCTTTCGGAAGTATCACCCCTTTCAGAAGAATGACCTCGCTTTGGAAGTACCACCTCCTTTTGGGAAGTGTCCTCTGGGTTAACAACTCACTCTTTAATAAATATTAAAGACAGGAAGCTATGCACGACGCCTTAGAATAGGAACGCTACGTTATTAGAAAACATTCAACTACTGTATTGTTCTACTTTTCGTCTATCGTATATAGGGCTACAGCATTGAAGTAAAGATCAATGTTTTACGGATTTGTAGGCATGCAATGAAGGTAGTGTAGAACACACATAATCGCGAGCTCCCTGCTGGCTAAACGGTTAGCGTTCACGCCTTTGGCGTGAGAGACTCGGGTTCGTTTTTCGGCGGGAGCTCACGTGGTTCGGATCCCACGGTAAGCTGTAGGCCCTCGTCTCATATAGCCTCGCTGCTGAAAGAGATGCTAAACAAAATCACCATTTCATCCAACATAATCACCATTCAGGCACTTATGTTCCCTCCTGCCACAAAACTAGCCACAGGAGGGACATGGATATGTTAGGGGGGCAAGTCATTAGAAATTCTATTACAAATATGTAAATTGTGTTTCTTTGTATTAATAATAGCATTTTGTACTGAGATCTGGAGAGGCCACGAAAAGTTTAGGCGGGTCCAGGCCCCCCAGAACCCCTCTCGTTGTGAGCCTGCGTACAACATAACCTTCTCCTAGGACTCGTCACTGCCAACTGAGCTACTGAGCACAGCGTAACGATTACGATTAGATATAGGGTTACTTCTGAACGTAACTATGGTTTCTTCGATTTAACAATACACATGTTACAATGAGAAGGTAACAATGAAAAAAAACCTTATTTGTTGGAAATAACAATGTAATTGGGATAACTAGTCTCTTTAATCTAAGCAGAATCAAGACTGGACGAACGGACGACCATGACCGAAGATTTCCAGTATACTGATTAAATGATACAACACAGACGATGTTGTATTTGATGCACTGGACTTGTTAGAATCCATCTTGGAGAACAACAATTAGCTCAATATACATACTTTACAATGATTAAGCAAAACCACAGTAGATTAGGATTACAATCAATAATAATAATAATAATAATAATAATAATAATAATAATAATAATAATAATAATAATAATAATAATAATAATAATAATAATAATAATAATACGTATACAAAGCGAGTCAAAAGTACTTGGAAATATTATTTCCAAAGGTTTGGGTTTGCTTTCTATACCTATCATAGGCGACTGCACAGTGGGTACAATGACTACAGCTACCCCCAAATTACCTCCGGTGTTCACTTTTCCTACACCAAGTCATTCAGTTTTGAATATATAGACCCTATTCTTTTCTGTGATTTGCTATATTTGAGTAACTACTTAGATTGCTTGTCACTATACACCACTTTATTATTATTATTATTATTATTATTATTATTATTATTATTATTATTATTATTATTATTATTATTATTATTATTATTATTATTATTATTATTATTTGTTTATTCAAATTAAATAATTTAATTTTAGTTCTTAATGCTTAAGGGTCTTCACTACAGCGAAATTAAACTACCGGTAATTTTAGAGTTTTCCTGTAATATCTTCAAAACAAATAAAAAATATTCATAAAGCAGAAACGTAGTGAACTAGACAATTCGATTTTGCATGTGATACCGTTATCACAAGTCATCGACTTGCTTTCGATTTGTAACTGTAGATAGATCTAGCATTTTTTGCGGGTTCTCTAAATAGCGGCGTACCTAAAGCAGATAGGTGAATTGTGGTAAGGGTAACCACATGCAAAATCGTATTGTCTAGTTCACTACGTTTCTGCTTTTCAAATATTTTTATTTGTTTTGAAGATATTACAGAAAAAATTAAAATTAGCGGTAGTTTAATTTTGCTGTAGTGAAGACTCTTAATAGTTGATTGTAAATTGCCTAGGGTCAGCCCTGATAGATGAACAACGGCAACAGATAGCAATACACGGGTTATTTGCAATCGATTCTGCGTCTTCAGAGAAGACAGAAATGGTAAAAAATTTAGTACTTAAAAATTCAGTGGTTAGATAATACCTCATTCTCTCTCTCTATTGTAGCCGGAAGTGATAGATGTTATTCAATGTTGAATTCGCATATCTTTTTGTGAAGTCTACCGTAATTGCGCAGCTGAGAGTAGAAACTCACTTGTTATCTATTGCAGTAAAAATTGAAAGCGTTGGAATCTGTTATTGTGCCACCAAAATGTCTTGAGCCGTGACAAAAATGCGAACTAAAGCTCATACCATTTCCGATTTCAATAGAGGGTTAATAGAGGAAACAGGGGCTATTCTTAGGACGCTGAATCGATTTTTAAAAACCGCTTCTCGATGCCTCTTACCGTCCGCCTTTCCTCAATTAATACTGAAATTAATATTAAAACTGTAAAGGGTAGCAGATTTTTTAGTACTTCTGGCTCTATTAATCAGATAACGGGTGAGATGAAACTGATATTTGGCACAGTAAGTCAACTGTAGGAAACCGGTTCTCGCCATCTCTTTCGCTTTCCCTCTTCTATTGCGATTCTAACATTGAAACCGAAAATTGATTATTACTACTGCTTCTGGTTTGAATAGACGGTTCAAGGAGGACATTGCAGTTATTTCGGTAACACTGGATGCATATTAGAAAATCATTTCTCATTATCAAGGAGTGTGATGGCTTAGTGGTTGAGGGTTTATTTCTGGTGCGTGAGGTCCTTGGTTCGACCCCCGCCCAAGTAAATTGACAGTAAAGAACATCATGTCTGTGAGTTTTCTTGCGATACTCCAGTTTCCTCCTTCATTTTCATTCCATCAATACTTCCAGCATCACTCACATGCCTTAATTAGCCGTCCCCCTTAGCCAATGGGACGTTGAACTGAAAGATTACATTTCTTTTTAAAAGAAATAGAGCAGTAGTTATTTTCTTACAATGACATTTTTCTTGTACCGGGGCCACGGCGGCTCAGTGGTAGGGCATTCACCTCTAGTGCATGGGATCCCTCGTTCAACTCCAGCTCGCGCCAAGTAGCCATTTGGTGAACAAACACAATGCGTATGGCTTTTGTCGGGGTTCCTTCGTTTTCTCCCACTTTCTTCGTGCCAGTAATTCTTCCATCATCATTCACTTGTGTTAAATTGAAAGCATTCATTTCATTTCTTATTATCTCTTAACGTTTTTGCTTTGATACCTGGCGACTGAGAGACAGATGAACGTAGCCGTTCTGCAAGAGTTTCGATGCGTATTCTTAGTGTAGTTTGAAAGTCTAGACATCACACAGAAGATACGAATCAAGGACTTGTAGTGCGTCAGCTTGCTTCTTGAAATTTCTGTAGCATTTAAGAAAAGAAACGCAAAATGTTTGAGAAAACATCTGCCAGTTTACCCAAAAAAGCGCAACCATGGAGAAAAATGGAAAGAAATTTTGCATGAGTTAAGCTTCGGAACGCGGAATCGGCAATATACAAAGACTCCGACTCGAAAGGTTCATTTTTGAAATCTTCTTATCTGCCATAAAAAGAGACAAATCACTGAGAAACCGCTGAACATATGTTAAGCTTACCAAGAATTGATGTAATATAATAGTATTAGATTATGCCCTCCCAGAGTATAAGAGTGTTACATTCATTTCAAGGGTTCATATAAAGAAAGAAAAAAGAACTCATGTCTAAATAAAAGTTTGGACTTCTTATGTATACTATCTTCTTGTGGGCATAAGGCACCTTTTGAAAACTTCTTTTCGGGGAGGACAAATAGTCAGAATAAAAGAGAATTTTGTCAGATAATCTTGAAGGAAGAAGAGAGTCTGCGACCATAGAATTCAAACTATCATCATTCATGGACAGTGTTACCAGAACTTGTATGCAGAAATTTACTAAACGGGAACATTTTAATAAGAAAAAGTGAGTTGAGTTTCAGCAGCGAGGCTATATGAGACGTGGACCTACTAATTAACATGGAATCCGAACCACAGGAAAGAAAAGTAAATATACTTTATTATTATTATTATTATTATTATTATTATTATTATTATTATTATTATTATTATTATTATTATTATTATTATTATTATTATTATTATTATTATTATTATGTGAACTTCTTAAATGCATATTTTCCACAATAAGGAGTTGAATTAACATACACGTCTTTATCAGAATATAGGAGTTTGGTACGAGGTCGAAATCACAAGGTGATAAGTCTGGCGAATATGGTTGCTACTCCTACTCTCATTCTCATCATGTGAGAAGAATCTACATACACGCTTTACTACGGAATCATTGTCCTGCCATCTAGTGAACTCTTTGGAAGACTACTTCGAGTGACTCCAGATGACTTTAGGGTTTTATGTATATTTCTAATTGAAATTGTTATAATATAATATAACGATTCGTTTTCTTGTGTTATACCGCAATGGGGATACGCATGTTCATTCAACTCCCTCCCTACATAACTTTTACATGTACTAATCTTCCAATTGACTATTTCGAGGTTCTTGCTTCGTTCCCATTTTCGTAAAAGAAAATAGTTGCCATGATTTTTACAGTAACCTTCGTATATGACATTAGTGATATTGGTGTTAATAGTTTTTTCGTAAGTCTTATTATGCAAAAGGTCATTGATATTCTCTTTATCACTGAGTAACAAAAAAAAAAAAAGAAAGAAAGAAAGAAAAGAAAAGAAAAGAAAAAAAGAAAAGAAAGTTTAAAAGGTATACTTTAAAGAATCAAGCCATACTAAAAATAATACAGTAAAACCTGTCTTCAACGGACCCTTTATTAAACGGAAAACTGTCTTAAACGGAAATATTTCACGGTCCCATGAATTTTGGGGAACAAAGCGTGTAAAAAGTCCCTTCATTAAGCGGAAACTGTGTTACGCGGACAACGGAAAGAAAAATAAACATTTAACGGAAAATTCTGAGTTCCGGACCACAGCGTTTAGAAGATGTTTAGACATTTTGTGAGACACATACATTACACTGTCTGCGATAAAATGTTCGTTCTTTTGTTAAATATTTCTGGACAGTGTTGACCTTCCCCAACCACTACTCATATTCACCCCCCACAAACTGTCCTTAATCCCCACAACTTAATCAAGAATCATACGGAATGTCGGAAAGAAGAAAACGAGATAGAGGAAGAAGAGGAATACGATACCAAGTTCGAAGAAGAGTGTAGAATAAATACATATCAAGATGCTCTCAGAAGTTTAAAGGAACTGCAAAAATTTGCCTTACGGAAAAATGATTCTGATTCACTTAGTATAATTTTCAGGCTAAAGTGTATGCGAAAAGTCAAGCCGCCAAGCAGCAATGTACACAGAAAACCCTGCTTTGCTATTAGAAAAATAAAGAAAACATGTGCATAGTATATTTTGTATTCATTTTAATTGTTTTGTGTATTTATTCGTAGAAGAAAGAAGTACTGTAATCGAACAATGTACGTACAGCAAATATTTTCTCAGTATGCCCCTTTATAAACATGTTTTTTTTTTTTAAAAAAAAAAAGGAAAGGTCTACCTCCACTAAGCGGAAACCTGACTTTAACGGAAAATTTTGCAAGTCCCGCTCGATTCCGCTAAAGACAGGTTTCACTGTATATATATAGTCAGGCGGGACATATCCTGTACATATTTGCTGATCAGTGATCATATATGAACGCTGTAACATAGTTCAGTAACTAATTCAACAAACAAAGACGGCTCGTGAGGAAAGTCACACCGTAAAACTTAAGGTTTCTTTTTCTTTCTTTCTTTTTTTCTTTTTTTTTGTTTCAAGTAAAAAGATAAAATTTTTCTTAATATACTAAATTTGTATACAGAAATTAATACACTAGATAATCTTTATTCCTTTATTTCCAAATGATAGAATTTTATTGGTGTGATTTTTCTCACGAGCTACATCTGGTAGTACCGGTGCAGGTTGGGAATAGTCCACCAGTTTTAGGGTAAGATTTATTACTTCGCAAACAAAGGACAGTGCTAAACGAAGGGCGTTAAGAAACTCATTTATTGAGAAGGCAAATATACAACTGTCGTAACAAGGTAGAAATAAGTGATGTAAGCGTAATGTCATATACTGTAAGCCTCTATTAGAGAAACGACTGCATAGACTGCAAATACACTCCAAGGTCTCATACGCACTTGTCTCAGGTATTTTAAAGATGAGTGACTCAAACAGCGCTCGTCTCTGTAACTTTGGTGCCCTAAATTCTTGCGCTACTCGCCTGCCTTCATCGCTCACATTGTTTCAGAATCCTAGACTTCCATGGAGATTACAAAAAAAAAAAAAAAAAAGAAAAAAAAAAAAAAAAAAGAAAAGAAAAGCTTGTTCTGTGTGCAACTACCACAGTAAAAACAAAATTGGCTAATAAAATAAGTCTATTCTGTATTTATGTCATTAGGATATTGACAATAAAACGCCATTTTGTGGGCACAATATGTATGATTGGCAATTCTCAATGCAGGTGGTAGCTTTTTAAAAATGTTTTGATAGGGTGCCATACCAGACCTATTTACAAAGTTTCGTTTTATTTTTAATATTTTTTATTATAATTACTTTGATTCTATGGTATCCAGTGGCGTATTTAGGGGGCTATTGGGCTCAAGTCTCCTCTCCCGAAATAAATTTGTGTTTCTCATTCCACGTACAACAATAATCCTTCTTACCATTTCTAAGAATTGCATTGACTTTGCATATTCTTACGGTCTTTGTTCAGAAATAATACTGTATTTGTCAAATTTCATTCCATGTAAGAACTGCGTTCTTTTTTCTTCCGTCCATTCTACTCTTCTGTTTCTTTTTCTTAGTTGTTACTTTCTTTTGTTTCTCCTATCATACTTTCGACCGTTGCTAGCTGTGATTCAAGTCGGCCGTCGTCAGTAACACCAAAACTAAAAGGAGCTGATAAGAGAAACTGGTGTTCCACACTAACTTGCACGGATATCAACATAATGGGATTTTGCTTATTATAACAAAGGGATATTTACATCGTTTAATTATAAAGAAAGGTAAATGTTTGAATTAAAGAAAATCGAGAAGGGGAAATAAGTAGACCGGGAAATTAGGTAGGCCAAGATGATGCTTCCTTTTTCTTCTATGAATAGAATAAAAGGTTAGATTCACTGCTAAATTTTTGTGTGTATCATATTACGTAAGATTTACCAGTCTGCAATTCTTGCCATTAAAACTGCAATCAGTACATTTCAGGTTCAACTTGCCTCAACATTTTCTTTCAGGTAAAAATGTACACAAATAAAACTGAATATTTCCGATTCTTTTTTTCCAAAAAATGAAATCATTTAAGTTGAAATGAAATTACAAATATTCAACGTGTGTTTGCAGAAGCGTCATTTCAGATTTGCCTTGGGGAGGGGGGGGGGGATAAGATCCTCTACCGTCATACGATTTCATGTTTTTTCCTAGTATATTAGTAGACAATCGATTAAATTATATTTAATCGTCACACTCACGTGGGCAATTTTCTTCCTGCTTCTCCGTGTTGTGCATAGCTGCCCCGAAACAAAATCCTAAATACGCCACTGATGTATCAATTTAAACATGCTGAACTGTTAAATCGTTTGCTAAAAACTAAACGGTTTGCTGTAGAACTAAATTTAGGCACACAACACGGAACTGGTAACACTGTTCACGATCTGCCTGACAAAAGACGAACGACTAAGCGCTGAAGGTGAGGGAGAAAAGTCCATAATGTAATACATGGTCCAAGATAGACACAGCTAGAAAAAAAAAAAAAAAAAAAAAAACTATATATAGATGAAAAACACCTGGATTAAACCAGGACAGCACCGTCCGTGGCGCTATTGTTAGAGTGACAACACAGAGAAGAAAGACGCAAAGACCAACGGTACAATAGAAGAAGAGCGAAAGGAAACAAGAAAGGAACATTTGACTGATGGCATCATGCTGCGTCATGCTGGTAAAATGGCCACCGTTTCTCCACAAGTTGACAATGCGAGTTTGATTAAGTCGGTTTGTTATTTGTATTCTTGGTAGCATAATCACCGTAAGTAAAGAGGAGAGAGGGCGTGAAGTATGGTGTTTGTATTTCCAATTCTTCATTCTAGAGATTCGATGGTGATGTAATATCTTTCTTCTCTCAATAGAAAAAGACTTCGGCAGGTAGGAGGCCGGCCAGCTTTTCACTTCAGTGACAGTCAAAGCGTGGATTTTTTTTTTTAAAAAAAGTACATATTCTGTTCTTCTTTCAAGACTCTTCAAATAACTAACAGCCACTACCCGGCTTTCCAAAATGTAAAGATCTGAAAATAAAAGCTGGGAAAGAACTTGAAGACATGTTAATAAAGGGGCTTATACGACGAAATCTCACAATGATAAAACTAATAATAGATTAAATTACGGTGATGAGAACTTCATAAGCAAACATTCAAAACACTTTTATACATATATGTTAGTATTAGTGTTAGTATAATTATATATATGTATAAATAGCAAGACTGTTATAATAGTACTGCATTAGTGAAGGTTCTAGCAATTACTGAGTTGGGGAGGTTTCGTGTTACTATTAAGAGGCCTTATCACTGCGAAATTAAAATACCGCTAATTTTACAGTAATTTTGTGATATCTTCAGATAGTTAGAAGATAATCAAAATGTGGAACAAGATCGCCCTAGACAATGTTAGTTTCCATAAGGTACCGTTATCACGAGTCACCTAGTAGCTTTCCGTTTGTAGCCATTTAGAAACGCGAAAATAAATGCCGATTTTCTAAATGGCTGAAAATCGAAAGCAGATACGTGAGTCATAATAACGGTATTTCACGTAAAATAATATTGTCTAGGGAGCTCTTGTTCCATTTTTCGATTATGTTTTATCTATTTGAAGATATTACATAATTACTGTAAAATTAGTGGTATTTTAATTTCACAGTGATGGGGCCTCTTAAGTATTCTGCCTCTTGGCAGTTTCTGGGACTGAGATTTCTTCTTCTTTTTAATTTTAGATTTCAGCCTGGAAATGTTTCTTCCATATTCTCGATCTTCAGCTTCCTCTTTTAACGGTCAATATTTTCTTCTATTTTTCAAATAATCGATCAGTTGTGTCCTTTTCCTTCCTATTCCTCGTTTTCTTTTCATCTTTAATTCTATGGAAGTATGAAGAAGACAATTTCTTCGCAAGATATGTCCAATCCTGTTGGCCTTTCTACGAATTATGGTGGCTAGAAGCATCCTCTTCTCTCCTATCCGTTTTAAACATCTTCGTTTGTTATTCTCTCAGTCCATTTTACCTTCTCCACCTTCCTCAAGCACCACATTTCGAATCTCTCTAAATACTTCTTCTCTTTCGTAATGTCCAAGTCTCTGAACCATACAGTCCAATGTTCCATATAGAGCACTTGACCAACTTAAGTCCATGCTATTGGGACTGCTAGTTAAGAGAGACCCTTTTTGTTAAATGCTTCTTTGACTATGGATCTTCTTGACCTGATCTCTTTGGTGCAGTAAGCGTCTCTAGTCAAAATACTTCCCAGATACTTGAAATTATCGATCTCTTTAACTTCTTTTCGATTTACTTTGACCTGTACGGACGTGTTTCTAGGGGATATTCTCATGACTTTCGATTTTTCGATGTTGCTTTCCAGTCCATATAGTTTCCCAATGTCAACTACTTTGTCAATCATTTCATGTAATCCTTCTTCGGTTCTAGCTATAATAACTATATCATCTGCATATCTGATCTTGTTAATGATCTGCCCTCCAATCTTGAAGTCTCCAATTAAAATTAAATCTACTGTTTCATTAAACATTCGCTATAAATGTTAAATAATTGAGGTGATATATTACATCCTTGTCTGACTCTTCCAATCTCCATACTATTAGCTTCTCCTTCATTCAAGCGCACCTTCACCCGTTGTCCTATGAAGAGGTTGCGAATGAGTCGTCGGTCTCTCCATTTGAATCCAATTTCTTTAAGAGTCTTCATCCCGGCGAAATTAAAATACCGCTAATTTTACAGTAATTATGTGATATCTTCAAATAGATAAAAGATAATCGAAATGTAGAACAAGAGCGCCCTAGACAATATTATTTTACATGAGAAACCGTTATCACGACTCACTTATCTGCTTTCGATTTCCAGCCATTTTGAAAATCGGCATTTATTTTCGCGTTTCTAAACAGCTGAAAACGGAAAGCCACTAGGTGACTTGTGATAACGGTATCTCACGCAAAATAATATTGTCTAGGGCGCTCTTGTTCCATATTTCAATTATCTTTTATCTATTTGAAGATATCACATAATTACTGTAAAATTAGCGGTATTTTAATTTCGCCGGGATGAAGACTCTTAAGTATTTCAGAAGTTTCATCCAATTGACCCGGTTGAAAGCTTTTTGGAAGTCGATGAAACACAAACACAACTCTTTCTTTACATCAACATGGGTCGAGAAACGTCTCCTTTCAGAGTGATGTACTACCGAAAATTCGAAATATCACGTTTCAAAACGCCCTGGTTTAGAAACTATAGGGCCTATCCCATGCGGTTTAAGGAATTACACAGGAACTGGTATACGCTCTATCTAAATATCCATGTTTCAGAGTTCAACAGAGAAACGAACGCATCATTAGTGCTTAAAGGAGTATCCCTATACCACAACTTTCTTTTTACAGTTCCTTTCACCGATAACGGAGGATGGTAAAACATGGATATTTAGATAGAGCACATACTAGTTCCTGTGTAATTCCTTAAACCGCATAGGATAGGTTCTATAGTTTCTAAGTTATTGAGTTTTGAAAAGTGATTTTTCGAATTTTCTATGGATCACAACTCTGAACGGAGACATTTTTCGGCCCATGTTTATTAGAACTTTTTCCTTTCATTTCGTATAAGAAATCGCCTCCCAAAGTTTTTCGGTGGAGTTACCTACCACCCTATATATATATACAGGGTGGGCCATTTTAATTAATCCACGGAAATATCTGAAAAATGATAAAACATAGAAGAAATGTTTCAAGTACACGTTATATATTGCTAAGGGGGAAACCCAATTCCGCCAAAAGTACCCCTCCCCGTCCCCCCTAAATGGGGGTAACGGGGGGTAACTTTGAAATGTCAAATGGGAACATGGGTCGAGTAATACCTCGTTTGAAAGGTCTTGGAAAACTAAGTAACGCTGTACCAAAAGATGTTCCATATTGTGCACCGGTTTCAAAATGGCCGCCATAATATGGTTCGGAAACTCCAGTACCCGTAGTGTGAAAACCATGGAAGGTAAATGAATGGAACAAAATTGAAATACGTAAATATCATAGGGCATATCGAACGGTGTGGTCCCTGTGATCCCAGTGGCCTCCCTAAAGGGATCTTGGGGGCTAATTTCAAAATTTCAAATAGTAACATGAGTCGAGTGGTACCTCGTTCGATAAATCTTGCAAAATCTAACATATTGCAGGAGAAAACGATTGATGTGAAATGGCAGTGTTCTCAAAAGGCCACCGAAACATAGTATCCGTGTCAGAGAAAAGGTTTAGTACCCGTAGTATGAAAGCGATTGGAGATAAATCAACAAAAGAAAAACTGGAGTAGCTAACTGACGTAAGGCACATCGAGAGGTGTTGTCGGGGTGACTCCAAGGGCCAACTGAAAGGTATCCGGGGCCAACTTGAAAATTTCAAATAGCAGCTTGAAGCGAGTAACATCACGTTACATAGACAAATTAATATCAAACAGCTTCTGTAAGAAAATTTTCGACATGAGACACCGTTTTCAAAATGATCGCAAAGACATGGTGACTGTGTCTAAGAAAACGTCTAGTGCCCATAGTATGAATACGGTTAGACATAAATGAAAATAACGAAAATTAAATAGGAAAACCACGGAGGCGTTCCAAGGCTCGAGAATAATACAACAGAGATAAAAATATTAGAGTAAAATTGCCATAATGTATAGAGATAAATCCAAGTCCTGCAAAATAATCTCTCCCTGCGCTCTGTATGTGAGTGGGGTGGAAAGTAAAGTGAAAGTTCAAACGAGAGCTCTACTTTAATTCGTAAATTAAGGCTAACCTTACAAATAGGTATGGTGTGGTTGAAACATTTGTTTGTGAGGATGACGCTGTAGTGACTAAAAAAAAGAGATTCTTTTATGCAATGCGTGCTGGTTATTCAGAAAGCATTTCGTGGATATACGTACACACCGTTTCGTCCTTCAAGCTCACAATATGACATGAATGCTAATAGATAATCAAAATGTAACTGTGGCCATCCGCGTTAACTTAGTGCACCAATTCTCTATGCATGAAGTCTGCCTTCCAAACAGCATTGGGTAGGTCAAGCGTACGCCCGAACCGTTGTCCGGTCAGACATTGAAAATTTGAAGTTAGCCCACAAAACCCCTTCACGGTAACCGCTGGGATCACAGGGACCACATCATTCGATATGCCCTATGATATTTACGTATTTCAATTTTGTTCCATTCATTTATCTTCCATGGTTTTCATACGGGTACTGGAGTTTTCGAACCATATCATGGCGGCCATTTTGAAACTGGTGCACAATATGAAACATCTTTTGGTACAGCGTTACTTAGTTTTCCAAGACCTTTCGAACGAGGTATTACTCGACCCATGTTCCCATTTGACATTTCAAAGTTACCCCCCGTTACCCCCATTTAGGGGGGCGGAGAGGGGGTACTTTTGGCGGAATTGGGTTTCCCCTTAGCAATATATAACGTGTACTTGAAACATTTCTTCTATGTTTTATCATTTTTCAGATATTTCCGTGGATTAATTAAAATGGCCCACCCTGTATATATATATATATATATATATATATATATATATATATATATATATATACCTACTAGTTGAATATACCCATGCTTCGCACGGGGGCTGTATTTGGAAGTTAATGCGATCGGAGTTTCACAATTGATTTCAGCGACCGCGAAAACTATGAATTAGACACTAATATCGGTCATTTTCTACTACTTTTACATGTTCCGGTAAACGCCCCCTGAGACCCCATAATTCGAATTTTGATAAAAACGTTTAACTCTTGTCTGGAGCCTGGACCAAGGTATTCGTGACTAAAATTTGGTAACTCTCGGTCAATTTATCTGATTCCCAAGCCGGTTCCGGTAAAAAAAGACCCCCCTGGTTCGAAATTTGAAAAAAAGGGCTTCGTCTTGATCTGGGACATGGGCCAAGGTACCCTGACCAAAATTTGGTAACTCTCGGTCCACTCGTGTGGTCCCCAGGACGCACACAGACAGAGAAACACACAAACTATTTATTTTATTTATATTAGATATTTCGAAAACAGATGTTTCTTTCCTGTAAGTTCATTTCTCCGAACAATGAAGCATGAAATACCAGTCACCGACACACAGAGAAACAGGTAAGATTTTAGTGCCGCTTGTTGTTTTTAGAAGGTAAGTATAACTTCAGGGAAATCACGTGTACTGATTGCAAGCATCTGGATAATTTTGTCATAGATTTTGACAGATCCAAATCAATACATTCAATGAGTGAACTACGACGGCAATGGTAGTCTATTTTACTTTGATTGGTGTTGTTTTTATAAAGATGGGGAACGAAATATTTTACCGTTTGAACATCTGAAAGAAAGGTTTTTCTCAAAAGCTGAGGACGATGGTGGACAGAATTTAAAAGTAAAATGACTGAAGCACCCCGGCGGGAAATATTTATCAAGAGCTATTGTGCCATAATTAACGATAAATATCAAGGGATTAATATGAATATACTGCGTTCTGATAAGCAGGCTTAATTTATTACTAGAAAATGTTTATTGATAGCATGTAATATTGGAATTCTTTCAGATCAGTTTGCGTATCCTAGAGTCCCGTTGATTATAGAGTTTGGAACAAACTAGCTTTAAAAAGCATGTTTCGATTTAAAATTACTGGCTAGATTTGATTCATCCCCAGTTCATGTGTTCTCATTCTATTTGTTGTAGTGTAATGCTTCTCTATATTCTACATTTTTAATTTTACATAACAACATTGTTATTATTATCTAATTAGTTTAGCAGGATAATAATAAGCAGCCATTTCTCTAACACAGTATGGCATTTTAGTCAGTGTTACATTATATGAAAATATTCATATAGCTGTCAAGTAAGAATTTGTTCTTGCATCTACATAAAGCGATTCAAAACGTGCAATATTGCGTTTATAAAGTTAGCGAAACACATCAAATTTCCAATAAAGTAACTGTCCGCATGAAAGGATATAGCAACGCTACTATTATCAACCTACAATCCTAAACATTTACGATGATTGGTGAAAATCAGAACGTGCAATAATAATAATAATAATAATAATAATAATAATAATAATAATAATAATAATAATAATAATAATAATAATAATAATAATAATAGTAGTAGTAGTAGTAGTAGTAGTAGTAGTAGTAGTACGGAAAATTGAAGTAATAAGACTTTTTTTTTTTTTTTTTTTTTTTTTTACATATTCAAAGTTTCGGATCTAAAAGTACGCGTTAGTTAACTCGTTACTTTCTTAAGCAGGGTAACAGTTACTTTTTGGGAGCAAGTAATACGTTAGTAACGCGTTCCATTTTAAGGGGAAGTAAAGTAACGCGTTACATTTTTACAAGTAACTTACCCAACACTGGCTGCGACATGCCTCTTAAAACTACAAATGTGGTTATAAAGTAAGACAAATATCACCACTTTGTATCTTTTTCTAATGTTGTTTAAACAGACTCTAAACACTACGGGCCTTATGTAGTCGTTTTGACGTCTGATTAAGGCGATACTACGGGGTTGACTAAGGCATGGTTATCAAAATTGTATTCAGAGTTTCTTATTAGGACGTACTATTTGACGAAGTTAGTCACATGTGACTAATTAATCTAGAGCAGAGGCTAATATTTTACCCACGGTTTACCGTGCGACACAACACTTTGTATTTCGTATTTCATGTATTTTCATTTTTACAGACTACGCATGCGCTCATCTACCTTTCCGTAGTTGCCACATTTATTTTTCTCATCCGATGTGCGGTTCTATAAGTTAATCATACCCAAATCATCATTTTCGTTGTACTCAAAGTAGACTCTGAATACTAAAAAGTGCACTTTCCTTAGTTAAAAGTTAGTATGCTTACTAACTAGTCTGTGACTAACCTTCGATTAACGAATTCACTCTGAATACCGCCCTACAACTCTAACCTGTACAGTATATTTCAAAGTCTTATTCTGCCTAACATTTTCTGTCATATTGTTATACGTCATATTATGAGGGCATCAGCTACCAGCCTTACAAACCGAAGCTGTTTGTTATTAACAGAATTTCATCAACTTCAAAATAATCAAACTTAAACGATTACACACATTTACAGGTAAGTTTATGACGAAATTCGTTCTGAGTTTTTTACACTTCCAACCTATGATAGGTATTTAAAATCTTATAGGATAGCTGTGTCCATTTAAGGACTGGCATCAGATTAAAAACTATAAAAGATACCGAAAACCGGTTTTCTGGAATTGCTTCAGCGTTCTAGGATTTAGAATTTTAGGAATTACGTTTCTGAGCTTTTGGCATCTAATGCCATTGTAACCCGTCTCGTAGGAAGAATAATTATGTTCCTTGGCAATTATTACAGCCCGGATTTCCATGCACAAACCAACCCCGAAATATGCAAGAAAAATATTTTAAAAATATGCATTAACATATGCACTGAAATATACACTCAGAAAGTAAAATTTTGATTTCTACGTCTTTTGTTTCAATGAACTATGAACGTCTACTTTAGGTCTTCTGTAAACCCTCTCTGTTTATAAGTAAGAAACGTTTTGTAGATCGTAAAGTTCCTTTCTACACCAGAAGGTACTGGTGCATATGAAAAACAGCGAATTTGAAAGCAATCGAAAGTGAATGTATCTAGGATTTTGAGCAACAAACTCAACGCTATTTTTCCAAAAAACAAATTTTATTCTACATGTGCGTTTAAAAAATGATTTACTTTAAGTATAACCTAATTTCTTGTAATATACTCTGAAATATGCTAGTATTGTAGTCTCCTCTCCTGTGGGAGATTCTTCTGTCCTGATCTTGCATGTTTGACACAAGAGGACAAGTATCTCAAGCATCGAACTAATTATTCTTCAACGAAGATTGCCAGCTCCTGGAAGGTAACTGGTTCTAGATACCTACTCCTGTTCACAAGTGCAACCTATCAGCATACAAATAAAATGGTACTCTTATTTTTGACATTTATTCCGAAGTTGGGCGTCCGCTTTCGCCACGTTTTTTCGCTGTTATCTCCTTTGCACACTTTCTGCAATTTGTTATTAGGTTCATTAATCCGTGCTCTTCATAAACTTTTAAAAGACTTTGCTCGTTATCAACATATTGCTTCATAAATGTTAAAACTCTTAGTTCATTGCCCTTGTACATTCGCCATGTTGATAACATAAATGCTCGTTTCTTTCCCACAATGCAACTGTTCGGTTACCTTGCACCAAGTAGTTCCCTCCGCTCACCGTATAGTTCCATGTTTATAATCGCTTATATATAACAAATAAACAGATTTTTCGACACTCTTATACATTATCAAGCACACAAACAATCACATTATCCATATCTTTCCTGTAAATTTTAAAAATTTTGCTGGAAACGGACGCCCAACTTTGAAATTTAACCCTTAATTTTCCTCTATTTTATCTGTATTTTCCCTTTATATTTTTCTAGTAATGTTATCTAGCCAGTACAAAATTTGACATGTCTTTCTAGAAATATCAAGCCCAGCATCAGAATTAATATACGTTTTCCTGCAGCAGTTCCTCGTCAGCATATTCACAAAACAATGTAAACAACTGACGGCATGAGATCCGCGGTACGTATATAGGATTAATTTAATTGACATGTTCGAAATATACTAGTTAATACATATATCCATAAGAGAACAGATGCAAGCAAGCTTGATAGGTATTTCTACTTATTCGTGCATTTTGCTATACATTTCCACATCAGATAACACTATTTTTAAACATTAGTTATGAGAATTACAACGTTATTCTTTATTTTGCACTCGGATTGAGTATAGCCCGCTCCCCCAGTGATTTTTAACGAATCATAGTGATTCTAAGGATTCCTACTAGTTCATAATGAATCGGAATCGCATGTTATAAAGATTTAAGATGTAAATCTTGTGGTAAGGAAGCTTTAGTATAAGTAGTAGTAGTAGTAGTAGCGGTAGTAATAGTAGCAGTAGTAGTAGCAGTAGTAGTGGTGGTAGCAATAGTAGTAATAGTAGTGGTAGTTAATAGCAATAGTAGTAGTAGTAGTGGTGGTGGTAGTAGCAATAGTAGTAGTGGGAACGGGTTAGAAGCCTCGCAGGGGTTGTTTGGGTTCTGTTCTCGATATAAATAGTAGTAGTAGTAGTAGCAGCAGCAGCAGTAGTAGTAGTAGTAGTAGAAGTAGCAGTAGTATCTAGTAGTAGTAGTAGTGACTCTTCCAGTTCCGGTTACAAAGAACTGGGGGGAGCGGGCTATACACAAGCCTTGCACTCTATATATGTAAATATATTATCCAGTTACATAACTTTAAAAATCTGTTTCTATGTCAATAACCAAAAGCTTTTTGTGTACAAAATCCTTTTATACATTCTTTCTTTCTTTCTTTTCTTCTTCTTCCTTTTTATTTTTTAATAACGAAGAAATCTGCTTTCAGAATTCTTCTCTGAACGCGCTTATAATAATCTACATACAGATAAATCTTATGGGGGCAATTCTAGTAAGAAGTTTAAACCACGAATTAACTTAATAATTCATTGTGAACATAAATCCGATAAATTAAAACAAGGGGAAATAAAAAGAAAGAAAATTCGTTTAAGGCATACAAATAATCCTGTAAAGCCATAACGTTACAATATGTAGCAATAACATTCAGAAATATGCAATATCATGCAAAGTTTACGAAATATGCATGCATATCGAAATTCGCTCAGCGCCTCAAACGAATCCTTTTACAAGTCCGTCGGAAAGAAAAAAAAAATTCCTTCCATCCGTTTCTACATGTTAATATCAAGGATTTTGCATATAAATGCGGGCTGTAGCAATTACACTATACGGGAAGTGAGAAAGGAAGAAAGAAAGGAAAAGGTCTGTTAGGTACCATGTTGGAATTTGCTTGATGTAAGTGAAGAAGGCCCAGGAAAAACCTCACTCAGAATGTGATCTCAAAAAGATTTTTGCACCTTTCGTACCGATTTCTCACCGGGAATTGAACACGACATGTCACTTTCAGGACATTGCTTCGAGACAAGCAGTCCCGTATTTATATCCAGTTTTTTTTTTTTTTTTTTTTTTGTATGTGCTATTCTGTGCTCAAGCACAGAGCGGCAGAATTTAGGTGGTGGCATTTTTTTTTTAAAGATTCACAATAAAATAATATTTAAAACTTGCTGTGGCAGAGTTCCTATGTTAATGTGTTAAATTCATGTGTTAGTTACAGTAGTTACTAATTAGCTAGCTTATCTGATTATTTTTAAAACGTCATCCTCTCCCACCCTCACCCCAAGGGTTGAGCATAAACTTGAACATCATGAAAACTGATACCGTTAAACTCAGCGACCACGAAAAGTATGAATTCACCGCTAATATATGTCGTTTTCGATTACTTTAAAACCTCGCCCCCTCCCTGGCAAGTGGAGTATAACATTGAAGTTGAATAGGATTAAAACTGTAACTATTCATCTCAGTAACCCTAAAAGCTATTAATTCAACTCTAACATTGGTCGTTTTCGAGTTTTTTCAAATATCCTCATGTTATTCTTATGGGGATTTTGCACCTCCATATCTCAGCTCAGATGTCACCTACGGACCTGGAATAGATCATTTGAATCATTTCTCTGAGAGCTTTTAAACGTATTAACATTTCATGTTTCCACCTATTATGGTTCTTGAGTTGTAAAGCACTACAGACAGACAGCTTATTGTATTATTAATATAGATGCTATTAAACTTTTACTGACGGTGAATAATATAAAGAACTATTTTTCTTATCAGTTATCACCAATAATTACTGGATAAGAGTAAATATTTAAGAAATTCAATTATAATTCAAGTGAAATTATGAAATATATATAAAAAATGACATAACGGTTGATTATGAATTAATAGAATGCATTTTCTCCGGACAGTAGAGTAAAACCTACATGAATAAATTATATGCTAGTATTGAGAGAATGCATCTTCAATAGATGAGTGGTTAAGCTCATTGCCTTATAATCAAGTAGTCTCGATTCCCGGTAGGGACACAATGGTTCGGATCCCAAGTTAAGCTGTATGTCCCGTCCTTAGTACGTCATCATCCATGGAAGGCGATAGCAAAGTACCATGAGTTTACCTTGCTAAGAGATTTTCAGGTCAAACACCTACCTTCGGGAGAATACCACATCATAATCATTAGGCTTCGGATTTTTAGGTCCCAAAAAATTCAAATTAGGATTTTAAAAAGTGCATTTTAGGATTTTATAGGTTTTTAAAAACACGGTTTAGGATTTTTAGCGTTATATTACTGAAAACGGGATATTACTACACTTGAAACACTTTGTTAGCTATTTCATACTTAAATGGTAACCTTAATTTAGTAAGCTTTATGCTAACCAGTCTTCTGCGTAATAAAAATAATAAAACTCTTCTTACCTTAAACTTTTTTTTGAAAGCTTAAATATAGTTTAACATATGTATGGCCTGTCGTATTATAGTAGTAGTAGTAGTAGTAGTTTTTGTCAGTTTTCTTATATTTGAAATTTTATACAACCACAAATATCACCACTTTTTTAACGATACACTGAGGAAATACGAATGTTCAAATATTGTTTTTCCGGCACTTTTCATGTTTTCTATAGCTCAAAAAGTGGTCACTTCACTCTCTGTAATGGCACTGAACGACAAAATATTTGGCAAGATTTTCTGTTGTGAACTTTTTCCTGTCGTGTGACAAAATTCTCTTGAATGCAGAAAAACTGCGTTCCACATCACACGATGTAAGAGGCGCATGTTTCATACTGGCTAATTCCTCGGGATTTCATAGCAAATTTTCTTGGACATTGTCTCCACGAAGAATTTGGCCTACTAGTTGTATCTGTGTGAAATCAGGACTCAGGTTTCAAAACCGCCTCCAACTTGTCCGCAATTTTTGTTCCAACTTCCCCAGGTACTTTTTTTTTTTTTTCAGTTCTTGAAGAATTTGAAGAGCTTCTGTTAGTGGAAGAGACTTCTCCAATTCAGTGATGGCTTGAGGCAGATGAGAAAAGTTGGTTTTAATGTAACTTAGTTGTTGTATAGCAAACTGTGACTTCACTGCTTTTTTTGCAGACGTGATTGAAGCGGCTTCAATCTCGTCGAGCGAATCGATGACCTGAACAATGCTTTCAAAATTATCTGCATAGTACAGTGATGCTGAGAGCCACGTTCTCCAACGGGACACAACGGGCTGTGGTGGCAGTGGTGTGTTTGGAAGCATATCCTTGAAGGTAGCCACTCTGTTAGGAGCTTTCAAGAAAACCTTCTTTACAGATGAAACTATGTCGTTGACGATTGGGTGTAATTCTCGAATGATTTCTGCTGCACGATGGAGTCCGTGAGCTAAACAGGTGACATGCAACATGCGAGGATGGAAAGCCTTCAAGAATTCACCCATTTTCAACATATACGCTGCACTGTCTGTAACCAACAATCTCAGTCTATCTTTTTCTTCATTTCGGCAAAGCAATTGTAAAGCTTCCTTAACATCGATGGCCAACGTCGAATGGTTTGTTTCGGGCAGTTCCTTACATAGAATAACATGAGGGAGTCCCAAAAATAAACTTGCTGCACGGCTTATTCACAATCGCAGCCGCAAATTACAAAGAAACATGCTGTGTGAAGGAAAACTTGTTATTGCATTGTTGAAAACTGGTTGAGCACGTGTTTGAAAGAATTTTTTAAGTTAAAAATAACTATAAAGAATCATTTAGGACGTTATAGGTTCTAAAAGCTAATTTAGGATTTTTTAGGTTCTAACCCCCCAATTAGGACATTTTAGGTCCTATAAAACTAATATAGTTCTACTTATAGCAACTTGAAATGTAAAGAAAACACGAATTTTTTGCATTCACTGTACAGGAATAAAATAAGTTCGAACCTAAGAATCCGGAGCCTAATAATCATCATTGAGAGAATTACGCCATTTAAAATTCCGTTGTAACTTTTGTAACTTGTAATATTTAAACTGCTACTCAACAAGAGCTGGTATGTTTGCACAATTACGGCTTGTTTCCTTGTTTGAGACATAAGTTTCTGAGGGGCGGGGGGGGGGGAAGAGGGGCAAATTATTTAAAGCACAGGGACGCAGGGGTCTGGAGAGAAGACAATTTTTACGACACATTTTCCGGACAAGATACTCTGAACTTTTGTCTTGTATATAATCCTACTACATGAGTGAAGATAGGGTTTTTCTAATAGAAATACACTTTCCTAATAGGAGAGTCAAAACTTTAACGACACCTTTTGGAGACAAGATACCTCAACTCTTTATCTCGTAGACAATCCTAGAGAAAATTTAGATTTATCATGGAAGAGACGAATGGACACACAACTGTCAATTTAATCGAATACTAGAAGCGCTTACATCCACTTCAATAATCCAAGAGAACAGGCTTCACAGTTGATGGTTCGCGAACCCTTAAGGGGGAAAAATCTTTTAGTTTATTGCGGTGCCTGTGAACCTAAGGGAGAAGGATGATTAAGACAAGTGCATGAGGATGAGGAAGAACTACTGGAATGAGAATGTGGGAGGAAACGGAAAACCCCACAGACTCGATGTTGTCCATCAACCAAATTACATGGCCTGAGATCGAACCAGGGACCTCTCGCACAACAGGTCTACCACTGAAACAAATTTCAAGGGTCCGTGGTATTATTTACATGCAACTCATAATTTATAAAACGTTTGTATAATGTCTAAATGTGTGTACTGTATGTTGTTACCTATTTATCAACTACTACTGTCGCTACTACACAGATCCATGAAAATTAAAATGGATCCACAACTCTGAAGCAATTGCAAACCACTGCAACAAAAATTTCTTCTTTTTCTTCTTCTTCTTCTTCTTCTTCTTCTTATTCTTATTATTATTATTATTATTAATGTTATTATTATTATTATTATTATTATTATTACTATTATTATTATTATTATTATTATTATTATTATTATTATTATTATTATTATTATTATTATTAGTAGTAGTAGTAGTAGTAGTAGTAGTAGTATTACTAGTACTACTACTACTACTACTACTACTACTACTACTACTAATGATAATAAATACCATTGATAACAACAATAAAGCCGTTTCCATTTCACGTTATTACTTATAGTTTTGTGTGTTTTGTATCCTAATGTGTGCGAGATGAGAACACGGCAGTATCCACCTGTTTTCTTCCAAAAGCCATTAATTTAGCAAGCTGTTATGCGTTTATGCAAACGACGAAGCTACATAAAAAAAAAAAAAAAAAAAATCTGGGAGTGACGTACCTACGTGTATATTACTATTATGTACACGGCCTTCAAAGGTCATAGGGGAAAAGAAAATGACACTTCACGTACATGAGTACAAAAATATTAAGCGGACAATGACGTTATTGTGACGTCATGACGATAGTGTAATATATACATATGTAAAAAGTGCAGTGATCGCATATATCATAAAGCTACGGTTTCCCAGGTGTTCTTATGTGCCTTGACTAAATACCACTTTAACACTTGGCTACGTATCATTAACATTAGAAACATCACCTGTTAACTGTTAAGTGTTGCTCAAGAAGTAGCCAACCCATTGCAGGATCATATATATACTCCTTTCTCCCACGATTTCAAAGGCAAAGAACTCAAAGAAAAAAATTCTTTACGAAGGATTGTTTTCAATGTTTACAAAGCTCTTCATACACGAAGATGGATTGAATGTATATATAGTTTTTCTTTCTTTGTTGTAAGGGCGTATTGTAGCATGAGATTCTCCTTGTTGTAAAAGAGATGGCATTTAATTTGCATGTAGGATGGATAGCTATACAATCTAAACGTTTTCGAGAGTCATTTGTCAGGCGTTAGGACTTTCTTGCTTGCGTCTTCCAGAAGAACTCTCACAATGACTATCTAACTCACGTCGTCTCCACTCTGTATCAGATGTGCGTATTGTATTCAATCTTTATTTACCTTCAAATATTGGATTAATATTTCCACCCTCAAACTCAGCCATTTTAAAGCAGTTTCTTTTACGGAAGCCTTTCTACACATTTCCTTCTTTATCTCTATATTCGTGCGTCCAGGAGACAAAACTCATATGAACTAGCCTACTTCATAAATCACCATTAGGGACAGTGATGCCAGTCACAAACATTTAAAAGATCTGAACTCGAGAGGCAAAAAATTTCCATTTTGCCTCTATATTTCTTATGTTGAACTAATTGCAAGTATATATAATGTCATCATTATAGTAGGTATTCTGTCCTTATTGGCAGGTCACTTGTCGCATATGAGAAACTTCCATGCTCCATATTAGTTTTGGAAACTTGTTATAAAAAATTGTTTTCAAACCCGAATTCGACTCGCGGCGAGAGCTCATGTGCTTCGGTTGAATTGAGTTGAGTTTGAGTTTAGTATCCCTTTCAGCAGCGAGGCTATATGAGGCGTGTATCTACTGATTAATGTGGAATTCGAACCACATGAGCTCCCGACAGGAAGTGCCGTATGGTTCGGATCCTACATTAAGCTCCACCTCCGATGCTTGGGGTCCCTGGTTCGATCCCAGCTCGCGCCGTGTGAACTTTGTGGTGGACAAACATCGTGCTCGTGGGTTTTCTCGGGGTTCTCCCGTTTCCTCCCACTTTCTTCATTCCACCATTTCACTCATTTCTCATTATCACCGTCTCCTTTAGCCTAACCGGCATAACCGTGGGACGTTAAACTTAAAGATTTTCCTACGTTAAGCTCTGGGTCCAAGTTTCATATAGCTTCACTGCGGAAAGGGTCGCTAAACTAAAAAAAAAAAAAAAAAAAAGCAGTTCGTTTTTCTATCAAATACTGGTTTCAGTTTCTCGAAAGTAGTTCGATGTATAAAATTTAAAAAAATGTTTCAAATGTTTCTATTAAAAACCGGTTTCGGGTTTCTAACAAATTTTTCTATTATTAACTTATTTGGAAATGAGTAGCGCAAGAAAGGGCACTAACTTCGGCAAAAATAACAGGTTCTATTTAAAACAAAAAAATAAAAAAAATGGGAAAATGTGAAACCGGTTCCGGTGAAAAACTGAACCGGCTTTGGGAAAACTGAAACAGGTTCCAAAACCATTTTAAAAAATCGGAACAAGTACTGGAGAAAACAAATTGTTAGATTTCCTGTTTTCTAGAAACCGGTTTCTGTATTTTAAAATAAAAGTGATTTCGTTCACCCCTACTTCAAACATGTTTCCATTAAAATTTATTGAGCTTCTGTGATTTTAATATATACAGTATGTAGGCTATGTATTTATACAGAATCTACTATTTTATTTTGTTTGAGGTATTTCTGTTACATTATTATTGCCTTTGTAGTGATACACACTACTTCAGAGCTTTATCTCTTTATGAAACGTTTTTGGGTTATTGACCTGAAGCTAATTGCAATATCTGCCTTATTTAATTCATAAACAACACAGTGTCTGTTGTTAATTAAATCCTAGCTTTTATTGTTTAGAGTTTTCTTTTCTTTCTTTCTTTTTAAAGAAAAAAAAAACGGGAATCAAATAAAATGTTGCTAAAATACACGAAAAGTAATGAACACAAACACATTACGTGTAAATAATGTTGCAGTGAAATAAGTAGTTTTATCAATGTTTGTTGTGCAAATATTTCAAAGGTTTTATACAAATTATTCCTAATTAGAAATTGTTCATACAAAGTGTAAACGCAAATAAATTCCGTTTAAGTCTTATTACATTTTTTATTTTGTATACTATTAAAATTTTGCTTGAACGTCAATGGAAGAATAATTAGACTCCGTATATTTATGGTGTTTTATCTAATTGCGTCAGTAAATTACACTTTTTTTTTAAAAAGAGTATGGTTATGTGCGTGTGTCTGTCCAGGAGATCAGGGCCACAGTGGCTCAGTGGTCGAGCACTTATCTCTGGTGCGTGGGGTCTCTGGTTTGATCCCCAGCTAGACCCTTTCTATTTCAAGTGTGTCCTCGGAAAATATGTAAAGCACATTTCGGCTTCACCCCCGCCGCCCTCTTACGGATGAAACTTCCTCTTTGCTTTGGGGAAAGGTGTGAATGACGTCAGCTATGTTACCAATTTGTCATTCAATTGTTTCGTCTTAGCGAGTGAAGATCGTAGGCTACTTAGAATGGCTAACAAAACAGTGCACAGCGAAGCGCGTGAAGTAATTCCATGTGGCAATCCTGTCCGCATCCAACTATTTAAAAATCTCGGCTACAGTAACTTGTTCCTTCTCTTTTGAGGGCAGTACGGGAAAATACACATCGGCAGCAGCGCCGGCAGTGGCACACTTGAAACGAGAAAGTTTCTAAGTAAGTTTGTGGTGGTCTACACTGTGTCTGTGGGTTTTCTGCTGTTTCCTCCCAGATTCTCATGTCACCAATTCTTTCATCATCATCACCATCATCCATTTGTCTTAATCATCTGTCTTCCTTAGCGTAAAAGGGCATAACCGTGGGACGTTAAACCGAAAGAAAGATTTTGTTCAGGAAATAAAGAAATCTCAAAAGCTACTTGATGAATTCTCGCTAGGAGTTTCAAAATTTAGGAACCGCGTTCGTAAACGGACGGTATATTCGAATCGAAAGTGATACAAATCAATAATTTCGGGTTTATATATGGATCAGTATGGAGTATAAACTATGACAAGTAGCGAAGAGTAGCTTTCTACAATCAATCAAGAAAGAATATTACAATGTTCTGTAAGTAGAGTCGAAATAATGTACACGGGAACTTAACTCTTTACCTTTTTATTATAAAGAAAATGTCTTATATAAAGTATTGTACAAAGTTTTAAGGAGTTTTCTCCAAGTCTTTGATCTCTCTAAAATGCTCTCAGTGTTGGATATGACCATTCCTATTGGGCACACAATGTTGCATTCGGGTACAAAAAATGTTTGTTCACAGCAGCCTCAGACGGGATAGGTTGTACTCCTTAGCTCATAGGAGTCCCGGGAGTAGGTATTCAAAGGATTATTCTCCGTAGTTCATAGCAGCCCCGGGAGTAAGTATAAAAGGATACCTTCCATGGTGACCTCGGGAGTAGGTTTTGTAGGTGAATGAATCGTTCACCTACAAACCCTACTCCCGAGGTCACCATGGAAGGTACCCTTTTATACCTAATGATTAACACTGATATTGATAATTTCTTTCATTTCGTTTTTCTTTGGCGGGTTTTAATATTGCTTTAAGTACCGGGCCGGAGTCTTGTCGTCCGCTTCAGCGTTGCCAGATTACACAAACAAATTTATTATCACAATAACTAAAAATTATCGAATATCAGAAGAAATTATCGTATTTTTCGTGCATATATATATATATATATATATATATATATATGTGTGTGTGTGTGTGTGTGTGTATGTATGTATGCAGTGGCGTATTTATGATTTTGTTTCGGGGAGGCTTTGCCTGAAAAAGTGAAAATTCTGCAAGATATTTCATATACTTTACTATACTAAGTAAGATTTTGGGAAGGGGGGCTTAAGCCCGGAAGCCCCCCTAAATACACCACTGTATGATGTATGTATGTATGTATGTATGTATGTATATATGTTCCACACATAACTTATAAAGCTGTGTAATGGTAGGGAAAGGTGAAAAAGCAGTTAGGATAATCAATTCCCTTGTTCTTCTTGCTCACCAAAAAGAAAACCGAGTTTCACTGTGATTTTATGATCATCTTGCTGACCTAAGATTTGTCCGCTGAAGCGGTTGGGGATTCAATAAGGAAAATGTCATTTTGTTTGCTCTTTCGTTTTACAGTCGATATTTTGTTCCTGCCCATCTCCGCACAAACAGCTGTTCTTCCTTAAGCACAAAGAAAATACCAGTGGAAAATGTTCATTCTATTCATCTCTAAAATTATCGTACGTTCTATAATTATTATTTTCTATCAACCGAAGCTCAAAATTATTGTATGTTTTGATAATTATCGTACAGTCTGGCAACGCTGGTCCGCTTTTATAGCCGTCCTTTTGAAAGGAAGACATGTGGAGGAGTTGTCGGATTTCTTCGTGAGTTTCCGTGTCCTTTTCGTTTCTTCCTTAAAGTGTAATTTCTCTTTGTCGTCTGCTACTTTTTGTTTACAATCATAAAAACATGTGATTATAGTGAAAACATGTGCCTTATAGTACGTTTGGGTATATAGATTCTTGCAATATATTCTATTTATATCTACTCTCTCTCTCTCTTCTAAAGCCTCCGCCAAGTGAACTTTGTGGTGGACAAACACCGTGCTCGTGGGTTTTCTCGGGGTTCTCCCGTTTCCTCCCACTTTCTTCATTCCACCATTTCATTCATCTCTCATTATCACCGTCTCCTTTAGCCTAACCGGCATAACCGTGGGACGTAAAACTTAAAGATTTCATTTCATTTCATTTCTCTCTTCTAAAACCGGAAGTGGCGGAAATCAACCATTTCCGGTTTTAACATTGAACGCTATAGAGTAGAAAACGGTAATAGATAGCGAGAAGCTGTTTTCTGCAATTAATTTAGTTGTCTCAAGAATGTATACGTATTTTTCATCTTTAATTTCCTTTTTCTACTAAAACAAGATTTTCTCAAATTAATATTGAAAACGGAAATGGTAGTAAGTTTCTACCACTTCCGGTATCAATGTTAATTGAAAAAATATCCACCATATATACCAAATTCCTTGACTTGGAGTACACGCGACTTTCATATGACTCTTCTGTTGTACAAATCCTGTGAGTTTGAAACTATTCTCATAATTATTTCTTGGAGGTGCAATTTTTCACAAACACTAGTACGTCTACAATACATTGTTCTCAAATTCACGTCAAACCAGGTGATACCGCTTACCAGTAAGATTGTTATCTGTAAAATTACTATTCAATGCTGTACATGAACATAAGGATTGAAGGATGATGCTGATTGTGTTGTGGGGCTTCTTATATGTGCAGAAAAGGAGTAAATGTGGAACTTTACTACTTCTGAATCTCACTAATCTGTGTCCAAAAGGACGATTTTTTTCTTTGTTTTTATAACTACCTTCCCTGTTAAAATGTTTTGTGAGGAGTGTTGTATTCTATTAGATACAGTCATAGACACTATGCAAAAGCAATGAAAAAATGCCAATGGCTTTCAGAATGTGAGTGTGGAGAAAAATGGAGAAAATTCACTCGGTCGAAAGGAAAACGAATTAGGTCTTAGAAATAGTGAGGAAGAAATTAACGGTTTTAGATGTAATTAGGAACAGGAGGAGAAACTGGTTGGAACGCTAGCTTACAAAGAACCATATCATGAAGGATGTGATAAAAAGTACGGTGGAAGGAAAAAGGAGGAGCAAAGAGACTACAGTTGATAGATGGTATTGAAACAGAATATTTCTACAAGAAAACGAAGTTGCAGGCACGCATCCAGAAATTTTTGTTAAGGGGGTCCAAGATTTGGGAGTAGAAGTCCAATATTACAATCCACTATGTCTAACGAGGAAGGTCCATAAACCGTGAGAGTTGAATTTTGATGAAAATTTGTGACAAGATTCAGTTCGAGTTGCTAGGTAACGTAGTAATAGTCACTCGATGCGCAAATGCTTCGTTGAGTTGCTACACCGACGCCATCTTGAAATCCTGTAGGCAATGTCCAAGAATACCCTTTTAGCACAAAAATTAAAAAGCTTTTGATATATCTGACTTCAGTATTGTAAACCAAGGTAAATCATCTATATGTGAGAGTACTTCCAGTGCATGACCGCCATCTTGAAAGGCTCCATATTGAATCGTCGTCAAATATGATAAACGGCAAGGGGGTCATGTGGGGTATCAAATAGCACTGGAATTTACTCCTGAATTCATTTCCGTAATCAAAGTTCAGATATCTGTCTTCACATCAGAGTTAAGAGCTCTCTCGCTCACAGGAACATACAAAAACTGAGCAAGTAAAATTTGTGATATGAAATGCGGCCGTGCAAACACTTGCATGATTTTAACTAATGCAATAGTAGTTATTTGATCTACAATTGCCACTATACCAATCAGATCTTGAGACTAGTGAGAGATATCGTTAATTAAACTGAAATGCCTGTAGTGAAAAATGGAATAGCAGCACTGTAACAAATTATACCTATTTCAAAATCGCTATATATATGAGTCTGTGTGTGTTGCGATTATGCATAGCATTTAAATATAAATTTAAATGCTATAATATAAGTTAGGTGTAACGGAACATATGGTTTTAAAGAATCTGTCTTGAAGTTATTAGAAAATTAATACAAAAAATATTAGAAAAATAATATAAACTATTGCACATAAGCAAATATTAACCTACTAACCTTTTGCTCTTCAATTGTGATGATGGAGATCCAAAACGTAGTGCAAACACTTAACAAATGCACTTTCGTCACAAACTTCATGACCACAGACACTATTTTCTACTAGTCTTCAGAACATTTGGAAATGAACCAACTATTGCTCCTGTTACGTACTAACATTTCTGCCATGCATAAGCAAGCATGTTCTTTAGGACTGGCGCACAAAATTGATGATACACAACAGAATGCATTTTCTTTATGAAAATTCTGCCATATAACTTGTACACCGAACAAGTGAACACCTGCTACAATCAAACTAGTCTTGCCCTTATTATAAGCAAGTGTTTTATCGTTAAAAGTGGAAAGATGCAGATATTTAATTATTTTATATTGAAGGGAAAAGGAAGAAAGAGGCTTTACTTGTTTCATGGATTGCAACTTGGAATTGAATCTTGTAATAATCTTTACTGCCACATATTCTTAGCAGTTGTGCATGCATTCTCTTATCACTAATAGCAGAACAGACACAAGAAAAGTGAATTCTAAGTTTCCAGGTGTATCTTCTAAGAATTGGCTGTGAACTCATAATTTAAATCCCCTTCATTGTTCAATGTGGCAGCAATAAATCGATTGTATTTAGAGAAACTGTCAATAAATACATGAAAGTTTTTAACTTCGTAATATGCACGGTAAATTATAGGTCGTCAAATATGAGTATTGGAAAGGAACGCAATATTCTGCAACAATGATGGTCTTTGCGTAAGGTTTCTAGATTGGAGAATAAAACTTAACACACTATAATGGACCACGTAAAATTGCCTAAAAGAGATTTTTGGTTTGATACAATTCAACGTCCCACACTCCTGCTACGCTAAAGGAGACGTGGACCTAGGATTATAGTGGAATCCGAACCATTTTGGTCGTTCAACTAATATGTACCAGTTTATATAATTTTTCTAATATATATCCGAACAATCCCTTTGGTATTCTCTGCTTGTCAGTACTATTAGGCATATGTTTCATCGACCAACAGTCTATTCCATCGCACTTTGAAATAGGTATAACTTGTAGCATGCTGATATTCCATTTTTCACTACAGAAATTTCAAATTAATTAACGATTTCTCTTACTAGTCTCAAGATCTGATTGGTACAGTTGCTATTGTACTGCATTAACTACTGCATTAGTTAAAATCCTGCAAGTTCTCGCACGACCGTGTTTCATGACACAAGTTTAACTCGCACAGTTTTTACATGTTCCTGTGGGTAAGAGGGTTCTTAACTCTGAAGTGAAAACAGATATCTAAATTTTGGTTACGGAAATGAATTCAGGAGTAAATTCCAGTGCTATTTGATACTCCATATGACCCCTCATATTTGACGGCGATTCAATATGGCGCCTTTCAAGATGGCGGTCATGCGCTGGAAGTACTCTCACATATAGATGATTTACCTTGGTTTACAATACTGAAGTCAGATATATCAAAAGTTTTTTTCATTTTTGTGCTAAAAGGGTATTCTTGGACATTGCCTACTGGATTTCAAGATGGCGTCGGTGTAGCAGCTCAACGAAGCATTTGCGCATTGAGTGACTATTACTACGTTACTTAGTAACTCGAACTGAGTCTTGTCACAAATTTTCATCAAAATTCAACTCTCACGGTTTATGGACCTTCCTCGTAAGTAGTATTGGACGGGTATGATTCTCCATCCGAAAAGAGAATAAGTAATTGTAAAATACTTCCACCTATATTTTCAGAAAATGGTAGAACTAGATTATTTACACACACACACACACACACACACACACACACACACATATATATATATATATATATATATATATATATATATATATATATATATATATATATATATATATATATATATGTAAGTATAGTTTTATTGAGAAATTGAAATGAAATCTTTTAAGTTTTACGTCCCACGATTATGCCAGCTAGAAAAGGAGACGGTGATGATGAGAAATGAATACAATGGTGGAATGAATAAACTGGGAGGAAACGGGAAAACCCCTAGAAAACCCACACACATACTGTTTGTTTGTCCACCACAAAGTTCACTTGCCGCTAGCTGGGATCGAACCAGGGACCGCATGCACCAGATATTGAGAAAGTATACAAACGTGTGCTGAGTTAGGAAATTTGGAGGGGGGCGTCCAGATTTGGTGAACCCCACATGGATGCGCCAATGCAAAGTGGTTATCTGAAGATCGTGGTGCATGGAAGGGTCCGAATTTTTCGGTAAGTCAGCCTGCCAGTAATGGCAGAATACCTATGATGATGATTATATACATAAAACTAAAGATATGCTACATTGACTTGATCGTTAGTCTCCTGTTGCAAGCGCTGCTATCGGCTGAAGGAATTCCACTCGCTTTCTCTCGCTTAGCAAACAGCTGAACCCTTATTGGCTCAACGCGTGGGTGTGTGAGGGTGTAAGCGCTAGTTCGCATTTTTGCCACGGCTCAAGACATTTTGGCAGCACTATAACTACTTGGCGTAACAGCTCAAATTTCTGAGCCTGAGCCGCTCCACGCCATCTGTTAGCGATTGGTGGAACTACGTCTAGCCTAGCGACTAACGCGCGTTGCCCTATCGCTAACCGTCGTCTATCGGGAGCTTTCTAGTGGCCGTCACTTCTTTTAATCACGTAACTCCCCGGTTTGCCTCACGACGCTAGGTGGACGCCGAAAATTGAGGAAGCACCGGCCGGGAATCGAACTGGGATCACGCGGACATGAATCCAACGCTCTAACCACTAGACTACGGGGTCCCCGCATATACATAAAACTATAATTATTTTAACTAACTCCTGTACTACATCGATCGATTGGCACAGGAAATAAGTTAGAACTAACAAGAAAGAAGAACTAACAAGAAATAAGAAAGAAGCTTCTCGTTCCGCTTCAATTTGTGTAAAGGATTCATTCACACCATTCTAAATCAGGTTCTTGTTACAATACTCATTTCCTTATCTAATTTGTTTGTAATTTAAAAATAAGACATAGAAATAAAAAAAAAACTGAAGAAAACACTTCCGTAAATACAGACGAATTGTTACAACTTCCGCGGGCTTTCATCTTTGTTTATGAGTTGAAAGAAACAAGTTAAAATTGGACCGGAAGAGTTTCTTGTACTTAGAACCCAATGGACAATTAAAAGTTGAGGAAATTGCATTCCACATAGTTTCTTTCTTGTTTTTCTTGTTTGGAAAAAAACCAAAAGAACTAAAAGAACCTAAATTCTGCGGGTGGATTTCACAGAACAGAACAATTGCTTCCAAAGCACTCTGGGTGGCGCCATTCTGTCAACAGTCTTTTGTTTCTTCCACAAGATGGCGAACGAGCGGAAACGAACAATGTAAGAATGCTTCTGCTACATATAAGTTTCCAAAAGCACAAGTAGAGTATGTGACGGTACGTAACTGTTGCTGGAGACTATTGGTCTTTGGACATCTTCCAGATCGTTAAAAAAAAAGTTCCTCATTTGTCGTAACAAGATGGAACGCTTGGTCCATTTAAGAAACAAACTTGTTTCTTTGTTCAAAATGTCTTCTGTCGACGGAACAACTACTGATTCGGAGGAATGATGACAGTTGAAAGGAATTGTTCTTTGGTTCGACAAAAGGAGCTTTTTTTACAAGAAGAATGTGGGAGGGGTAAGAAAATTTGATGAGGTACAATTTAGAAGTAGTGAAAACCTGTATGTGATATTAATAAACAATAAACATATGAACGCCATGATACGTCTACTATGTTACCAAAGTAACGCAATAAAATTTAATGCATAGTGATTATGCATTCCATAACGTTCGCTAATCTCTTGTAATTTCTAAACCTATCATATTTTCAGCATGAAATCGGAACTTTTTTGAAAATCGCTTGGTGAGTCCAAAATCTATATTTTGTACAGTCACGAACATTAATAAATGGAGGTTGGAGCCATAAGAAATAATGGCTTCAGCCTCCATTTATTAATGTTCCTGAGTGTACATCTATCTTCTTTCAATCCATAAGTAAAGAAATCTATATTAGTCGCTATTTATGGATCTCCACATGTGCAATTGCAATAAGTCCATGGCCCAAAAGTGGTTGACTCTCTCACATTAATTTTCGTTACTCTGTGATTGGTATTATACTAATGACAACTAGGCGATCTATATATTAAAATACTAGGTTTATATGTTTGTGGTCAAGAAAAAGTTTACATGTTTGTGCCCAATTCTTTCGATAGTGAGTTCTCGGGAACCATAGGCTCTAGGAAGATGCCGTTTTCACTGATCGATTGCAAATTTTGCGTAGATTGTTCAGTTTTAACTGAATATTAAAAAAAAAACATGGCCTTTATTTCTTTATTACACATTTTAGGAGTACACTGCAAGTGCTGAAATTAAAAAAGTAAAGCATCATATCCTACGAGTTATACATTCAAACACCACATAGTTGTATACAGGGGCTTGTGTATATATCAGGCGTTTGTTTCAAAGTCACGTTATAATGAAAAACAAAGAATAACCTCTTCTCCAGTTTATGATGAATCTTTATTGTTTGAAGTGTTTTGCCCAATAAAAACCATATGTCACTGACATTATAATTAATTGTGTATATAATGTATTTTCTTATTACATACTACATGCAAGAAGAAAGAAAACACTGATCACACATGAATTGGAAGCTCCAACCGGAAGTTGGATCAATCTGGGAAACGATGCGAGCTATCGAAAAAAAAAATAATCGAGAAAATCACTTCTTTATGGTACCCCTTTCCGATTTTTATCAAGATGTCTTTCACTTGTGTCTGTAAAGGTACATATACAGATGTGAGGAATGACAAGGAGATTCATGCTCATATGTAAATGATGCTCTTTGTACAGAGTGCAGTTTCAGCTAGTAACTTTATAAAAAATCTTAAGGTTTGCTTGTCATAGTCCAAATAGTAGTTATTTAACTGAATTATCTATGGTTGTAAGGTTCAGATTTATTTTAGACTTGCCGAACGTGATAATTTTTTTATTATGAACAAAAAAGGATATGTAAGGTAGAGAAAATTTTATTATCACAAAAATGATATGGAAAAGGGTAAATTGATATTATTTCTTTATTCGTGTGATCAAAATTGAAATTCTATAAATCCTAGGGAACCCTGTGAAAAGCTTCAGCCAGGATAGACGACTACCGGACTCGAACTCGTAGCCTTCTCGTTGCGAGGCAAAAACGGCATCGATTGTCCAAAATCCGTTATATAAATTAAAGGAATATTACAACGGAGATGGTCCTATTTGCTTCAAGAGGAACCATCGTCATCATTGTTATAAGAATGTTTTGGTAACACTGTTACTGAATGACTTTTGGGAGTTTTCCTACAGTTTGGCGGCTGTCGAATTGTCTTCCGAACTTCTTTGTTTGTTTGAGTGTTTGTTTTTATGGCTTCATTTTTTTCGTCTTTCTGTAATAACGTTGATGGAAGAACTTTGCAGTAGCTCAAGAAGCGTAACAAACGCTTTGTCATTCCGTTACGGAATAAAAATAGATCAGTACATTTGAAGCAATTTTATATATATATATATATATATATATATATATATATATATATATATATATATATATATATATATATATATATATATATATATATATATATATATATATATATATGACTCTATGGCCTATGGAACCCGGAGGTTCAATGCCGCGTTCACAAAAGCTCTCCACTGACTTCTATCCTTAGCTAACTGCATCCAGTTTCTACTCTGTATTCCAATCTCTGCGAGATCCATCTTAATATTGTCCTCCCATCTGCGCCTAGGTCTTCCTAATGGTCATTTTGCGATTGGTCTTCCAGTCAAGACTTTGAAAGCGTTTCTACTTTCTTCCATTCTAGCTATATGACCCTCCCACATAAGCCTCCTAGACTTGATGACTCTAACAATGTTGGGTAAACCATATAAATTATGTAGTTCCTCGTTATGAAGTTTCCGCCATTCCCCATTCCCGTTCCTCTTGGGTCCGAATATTTGTCTCAGAATCTTGTTCTCAAATACTTTCAGTCTATGTTCTTCCCTCAGAGTATGTGGCCATGTTTCGCAACCATACAGAACAACAGGCATGATTATATATAAGAGCAGGCAGGGTATATATAAGTATTGGACAGATGGTGTCGCTTGGGGCGAATCTGGCCCACAAATATGATGTTATTCGGCTCCGCAAATAATAACGAATAATGTATAATTTGTTTCCTTTCTTTAACTGCCAGCGTAGTACTGTAGACCTGAATCGAATCTTGGTTTTTAACTGGGGGTCACGGTAGCTCAATAGTAGACTGGTAATCTTTAGTTCGTTTGGCCCCTGGTTCGATTGTCGGTAAAGTAAGTTTATGGTGGACAACATCGTGCTTGTGGGTTTTCTCGGGATTACTCACGTTTCCTCCCACATTCTCATTCCACCAAATTCTTCCACCATCATTCACTTGCTTTCATCATCTGTCTCCCTTAGCCTAAGTCAATACTTCAATATCAAATATGGTTTTAGTTATGTTATATCACACTCTTCGTGGACCTCCATGACGCACAAGGGTTATGATAATTTCTAGATGAAATTAGAAAAAAAAAAAAAAAACAGGACATAAATTTTTAAAATAAAGTTTCAAAATTAGATTTGAAAACAGATTTCGGAGAATCGAGACGAGAGGAGAAAGAATTCTTTGAATCTCGAGAGCTGTTCCGGGTTCGATTCCCCGTGGGAACACTCGGTCGAAAAAGTATAAAAAGCTTTTTCAGGCCAGCTATCCGGAATGAGGTTTTCCTGGGTTTTCCTCATTAACACCAGACAAATGCCCGTACGTAACATATAGATCCCAGGCCGCTTCCTTCCTTCTGCAATCCTTTCTTCCTTCCCGTTCCCTGGATAGTGTGATCGCCGATCGACGTCATCACTCATACGCGACGTTCTAACATGACCATAGATCCGGAAAGCTCAGAAATCTAAATCGTAAATTCTAAATCGAGACGAGACAAGATTTCTTCAAATTTTATGAGACGAGACGAGACGAGACTTGAAAACGTTATTTCTCGCCACGTGGACGATGCTAATCGCGACTACTACAGTATCCGCGATGACCCTGAAGCCTGTCTCGACACGAATATCGAGTTATAGAATTGTTTTCTGTCACGTGTGAATCATCGGAACAGTTCGGTACGATTCGTGAAGCTGCTTTCCGAACGCACACTTAAGAGAAAATAAAGCAGCAGAAGTGTACGAATAATGTTGCCAAACTTAAAAGATGTGGCGACCAAGCGATTAAAAAAAAAAAAAAAACCATACTTAAACAGCTATAAGGTAAATACTAACAGTTATTCAAATTAAAGAATGATAATAATAATGACAAAATATAAAACGACAACAACAAGAAGAAAACAAAACTTAGCGGTAATATGACAACACTGAAGCCTTAGGAGGTGTTCTTCGTATAGCGCGAGAGGTGGCACTGACAACATTTCATGAGTGGAGGTTGACGACCGGGACACACCTTCTCGTTCTATTAGGTGGTGAAATAGGTAAATCAAGGTCAAGCTTCACGATTCCTCGCGATCACTATAGGCTCGGCAGGAAAAGGAAGACAGGAACATCGAAAAGAGCAAAAAGTGGCCCTGGTTCACAGGGAGACTCGAATCCACGATCGTCAATCTAACTCGTCAGACTGCTCGACCACACCTCACCGGGTCAATCATATAGCTATGAGTAGAGACGAAATTTTTTGTTAATGCGATATGTGCGAAACGTTAAAAAGATGCGTATATATTTCAGAAAATCTCAAATTTTTCGTTTTAGAACCAGAAATTACATTTATATTATCGCTAATTTTTACTAAATTCGTCATTACTTGCGAAAACGAAAAAGTGGAATTATTGTTAATTATTGCTAATAACAACTAAAAGAGCACATTTCCAATATTATTTAACTTAAAAAACGTTGCATTTACGAAAAAGCTCTGCGAGTTATTTGATCCAGAAACTGTCTCATTTCATAAATATGTAGACATCGACAAAACCAGTGGCGGATCCAGGGGGAAGGGGGGGTGGTGGCCCCCATAAGAGGAAACTTTCTTATTTTATATATATATATATAAATAAAACCCATCCCAGAGTTTGGACCTCTTAAAGGTAGCTCTAAGTAGCAGTATTCCAAAACACTGCCCCCGCCAAGAAGTCCGTCCTGGATCCGACCCTGAACAAAACTGAACTGTTGTTTAAATCCTTGACTGTGTTTTATGGTGAAAAATGTTCATGATGGTTGCTTGTCGTGAATTTAAAAGGAAAGTTATAGAAGTTCTTAACAGTGTGGATAAGGAAGTTGGCATTATATCATTGTTAAACAGTTTAAAAGTTAAGCACGGGTCTTTTGCTCTGAGCTCGTTACGTTCAATACGGTTGCCAGTCTCGAGTGTTGATGCTGAGAGATTCTTTCTTTTCCAAGTATAATATGATCGTTACTGACAGGAGAACAAACTTAAAAGAAGAATTGGTAATGTCTTGCTGCATGAGGTTAACTGAGGACAGGGCCGTGCCGTGTGTGGGAAGGGGGCGAGCGGGCGACGGACCCGGGCGTCGAAGTAAGGGGGCGAAAAATTCGGGAGAAAAAAGGAAAAAGATAGGAAATATTGCTTGGAATATATGTATGGGGCGCCGTCGTATACTCTCGCCCCGGGCGCTCATTTTCCACGGCACGGCCCTGACTGAGGATGAGGTTAGAGGAAGTGTTTAAATGTTATTTCTATATTTCAGCGAATACATTAACTAGAATATGCATCTAATCAAGGTATATCTCATTTTTGTATTAGATATATGCTGTACTACCAAAAATACAGTAGGGGCCGCGGTGGCTCAGTGGTAGAGCGTTCACCTCTGGTGCTTGGGGTTCCGGTTTAAATCCAGTGAACTTTGTGGTGGACAAACACCGTGTGCGTTGGTTTTCTCGGGGTTCTCCCGTTTCCTCCCACTTTCTTCATTCCACCATTCCATTCATTAATCATCATCACCGTCTCCTTTAGCCTAACCGCCATAACCGTAGGACGTAAAACTTAAAGATTTCATTTCATTTCATTTTTTAAAAAATATACTGATTACAAGTTCCATAATTAATAAACACTTCTGCAATTTTTTTTAAAAAATAAATGCGACATAATTGCGAAAATTGTGATAATTAATGCTACCAAATATCAAAATTGTTGCGAAAAAGTTTCGTCTCTGGCTATGAGGAACATGTTGTTTATTTTCTCCGAGAATGCGCTTATAGCTATACATTAAAGCTTATACTTTACTCCAAAACGTTTTTTTTTTCAACGTTTATTTTGCTTCCAAAAGGAGAGACTACAATTCCTAAATACACCCGTTTCTTCTACAGGTTCCGTTGGATATGTGACTTCGTCATGATGACTTAGGAGAAACCAGTCGCTTTGGCTCCCTCTGTCGCCCAAGAAGCAAACCTTAAGTACTTGAATGCAAAGTCTATAATGAGCCCATCGCCCCGGCCTATCTTCTCCATCTCAAAAGTATCAATTATGTTGGAACAAAAGATGTAGGGCTGAATGGAGAACAGAACAAGAGGTCTTGAATTTTTTTTAAAAAATATGGCTGACTCATCGTTATAAAGTGCGGGAAAAAAGGAAAAGAGAATGACCATTCAAAACTACAGAACGCTTTTGAAAAAAAAAAGTGTAAGGGTTTCCATCTGCCTTTAAATTACAAGAATTTCTCAATTTTTTTTTCTTTTTAAGTATAACGTTCCGGACTTATATTCTTTAGGCTAAAGGAGACAGTGTCTCTTCCAGACTTGTTTTGGGGGAGCACTGCCCCCGGAGCTCTGAGGGTGACATCCCCGGAGGATACCAAAATAATACGTCCATAACACAATAATAAATAGAATAGTACCGTGTGAAAATATGTGCCCCTCCGAATACTAAGTGTGGCCTAGTATAACATTTTTTTCTGAAACACTGGAGACAATGATTAAGGCAAGTGAATGATGATGGAAGAATTTGTGGAATGAAAGTGTGGGGGAAAACGGGAGTACCCAAAGAAAACCCGTGGACACGATGTAGTCCACCACAAACTTACTTGTAATCGAACGAGGGACCCCAGGCACCAGATATAAGCGATCTACCACTGAACCACTGTGCCCACAATCTCTTTTGGCTGTACAACCAAGAATAGCTGTCTGTATTCTCTGAACGTTCTTTAAAATGAAAATACTCATGCTTACAAACATTTAGGTATTTTTTGTTTATGTATCATAGATGGTAATATTTTCTAATTTGCACTCACCCTCGTACGCAAATCAATATATTTGCCTCAACTTCACCAGCTCTCAACATGATGCATGCAGCTTTCCCCAGGATCAGGCGCCAAAAACTTACCTCTAGTTATCATATAAAACATGTGCGCCGACTACGTGGGTGCTCCGAGGCTCCAGTACCCACACAAATAATCTTGTGTGGTGTATGTGGCGGGTTTGAACCCGTTTCTCCTGCGTTTAAGTCAGCCGTGTTACCGACTGAGCTAGGATAGCTCCAACTTATCTCTATAGTACCGGTATATTTTACTTTATCACAGCAGAGCTCTTTATACAGGCCCGTATCCACAGGGGGCCAGGGGGTCCGGATCCACCTAAATTTTTACTGGTCCCCTATAATACTCACGGGAGCTTGCACATGAACAATATTATGTTTGGATCGGGCACACCTAACTTCTACCGGGCATCCCTTACACATTTTGGCTGGATATGGGCCTACTTTTATGACAGTGTTCATAAAAGATTTTAACTAAAAATAAATCAATCAAATACCGAGACTTCCCTGAAAACATATAGGCTAACATGTCCCGCCATTGACATGCACCCACATACATTTTGGGAAGTCCGTGCCGTTGATTCAAAACGCAAGTACGTAATAAACTAAAGGAAGATTAAGAGCAATTTGGTGCGCTCAGTGCATAAGGGGATCAAAGACCATTTTTCTTGTCATTTTGGACATATTTCATGTTTAAGATTTCTCCGTCTGAATCTCCTTTCATAAAAAAAGATTCAAGTCTAGATATTATAAATATAATAATTAGGTGTAAAATAATTGCAAATTTGGAGCGAAGGGTACGATCTTTATTGAATGTTTGCGTTTTCTTATTATTCCTCAACGGTGTGCCCGATCAAGACATGTAACCCCCCTTTATGACACTTAGCGCGCACTCTCGAAGTATCATCTCAAATTTTGTTAAAAATGGTTCAGCCATCTCAGAGATGCATCCGGATAACCGAACGACTACGTCAAGTAAAGAGAAACTTCGCTCCAATAATAATAATAATAATAATAATAATAATAATAATAATAATAATAATAATAATAATAATAATAATAATAATAATAATAATAATAATAATAATAATAGGGCCTAATAATAATCTGTAATTTTCAATTGGTTGATTCGAAATGTAGCATTCCTTGTTGTTTCCATCTAGTCAATCTGACAAGGGAGGGTTACGAACTGCCCTCCGCTGAGATCCGAACGAGACAATTGTGTTTGCATTTGATATGCTGTAACTAGACGAATCCCGCCAGGTGGGATATCGTTTGTTACAACATATTTTGTAATTTTAACAAAAAAAAAAAACACTGACCAAAGCTTAAAATACACTTTATTTTAAATTATAATAACGGTTTGTCATAACAATGACTATATATATATATGTCTGATTTTCTTTTATTTTTGATATTGTCTGAAGAAGGATATGTTAGATATCCGAAACCGTTACATATTATAATTTAAAATACAGTGAGTTTTAAGCTTTGATCAGTGTTTCTTTTGTTAAAATAATCAATCCAAAGCCATGGATAGTCTTACTATATTTTGTAATGTAAAAGCTACAAAAAATTACCTGGTAGAATAGTTTAAACCGAGTCATTTGTTCGGAAATGGTTGGGTAAATGGAAAACTCGGCGAACACGTATACCATCATTTTCAAGGACACACTTTTTGGGGTAAAAAACATTTGCCCCAGAGTCCCACGCCAGAGTTCGAGTATCGTCTAGACGTGTGTCGTGTCACCAAAAGGGCACATATTAACCATTTGTAAAGGGTGTATAAATTTGGTGAATTTGTGGCTCTTTTCATATATCATTCATGTATGTACATGTAATACTTTTGAAAATATAGTCTTTTCAAAACGAATGAATCATTTATGCTAGCCCTGTATATTCCTGTCTCGTCTCGATAATTTCTGGCTCATCCCGTCTCGAATTTCACAAAGTGCGTCTCTTCTTAAACCTCGTATCATTTGTAAGACGAGACGATACTATTTTCGGGACATGTCTCGTGCACACTTCTAAAATAACATTAAGAAAAGCAAAAGAAAAGAAATTCCAAAATTTTAAAGATCAAGACTTGGCAACCCTACTTCCATCCACAGCCTCGTTTTATGTCAGTGATGAGGTAGGATCTCCCATGTTGATTGGCTTGTTTGCCTCTCAACGTTTTGAAATAATAAGCGACAAGGTAGTGACATGATCCATTGAAAAGTTATCAACCATCATCAAATGGAGTTTTAATCGGCTAGAGCACAAGTTTCTTTCTTTTCATTTTTTTTTTTTTTTTTTTTTGAAATTCATTGTTGTTTCTAATATTCATAGGATTACATATGTCAGAGCATTCAGTGAGAAAAGACAGCTAATCAAAACATGTTTTTAAAAAGCGAAAATGAGATAAACAGTAAAAAGTAAGCTCATTCTATTATTATATATATATATATACCAAACTTTTGTGTAGTGACATACAGTAGGGAGTCATTATCTATAAGTGTACAAATTAAGGTCACCAGATGCCTCTGTTTCCTAGGAGGCAATCACAGTACTTCATCTTTTGTCTACGAGGAAATTATGTTCCGTGTACCTCAGTAATTTTCTGTTTCCTTCTATAAAGTTGCATGTTATGGTTTCCCTAATATCAGGGCCGTCGTGTGGGCGGGGCGACCGGGACGATTGCTCCGGGCGCCGGAATGATAAATCAATAAAATTCAAGGAATTCAGATTATGTTGGTAAATGAAATTTAAAAAAAATATATTAATTCTGATATTGTAATAATGATCAGGCCACGGCTAAGTAAAATTACTGGTAATGTAAACGATGGTCTAGGATTATTCAACTGGGACTCTCTTCAGCCCCCTGTAAGTTTTTCTTTGAATACTGAGCGAGATCTGCTACCAAGGGCGCCCATATTGTGGTTTCCAAGGGGGGCAAGTATACGCGACATTTCAAATATAGGTTCAAATTTTGCTGTAACTAATGTAAACATTCAATTGGGTTTTCGATATATTCCGAAATACGATTTCCTCTACGGGGGCGCTCTTGTCTGCTACTACTTACCGGTACTTCTTATCCGTATGACAGTTTGGTACAAACTGAAGAAATTTCAGTAGAATTTAATAACATTTCTTTATTCCTATTCCGTCCAAGAAATGCTCAAGTAATACGATAATTATCTGCAATACAATTACAGTAGAGCGTCGATTATCCGAAGTAATTGGGGGACATGGGTGTTCGGAAAACTGGTTTGTTCGGATAATCGAAATGTACATGTTTGCATTTTGCATGAACATATGTACATATTACATACGCATTTTGCATGAACCGACAGAAGTGTGCTGATTGTTGAAACACAGCGAATGGCGGCTTGGCCGGTCAGCAGCGCCTTATGAAGGCCCCATTAGAAGCAATGTTCCGCCAGCGGTGGCTCAGTGCGGCGACTACTGTGGGAAACTTGGTTTGGGAGTGAGGGGGATGATGGACGGTAGGGTGGGAGAGTAACAGGTGCGAGCGAGTACACAGTTCGGTTAAGCGGTCGTTCGGTTGACCGACGTTCGGATAATCGACGATCTACTGTACCTGCTTTTTTCGACACGACTTGATAATAACCGGTTAGCATCATAAATACAACTTCGCAAGTACTTTTCAATCAATAACAGAATAAATATATCTTCAGTCCTTCAATTCTGTACTAACTTAATAATTTGCTACTTTTGATTGTTTGAAAATCTACTCAACATGAAAGCAAACCTAGTCATTTTTTTATTATTATTATTAGGAAGTCAGAAGAAACTATCTATGACATAGGCGCAGTCAATCATATGGAAGATTTTTCTTTCCTCATTAGTTTATTGTTATGGCACGATATAGGCCTATTGTTTGAAGTAAATGTAATTAGCAAAAGCCTGCAAGAGAAAAACAGCAGATATTGGTATTGCAGCTAATAGTTGTGTGAACAGATTTAGAGTAAGAGGATTTTTCGACTCGGTAACTGCTGCAAAGGAAGTAGCTGAAGAACTTGGTGTACATACAACCTGTGCTTCCTGAGAAGAGATGTCCAAAAAGCAACGTCTCTTCCTAAATGAACTGATAGAGGAAATTCAGTCTTCTGTAGAAGAAGTATTCAAAAGAGACTTTTTTTTTATCCTCTGGTATACCGGTGTCAACATCACTTATTACAGGTCATCTTAAATGTACGAACATCAAATGAAATGGAGCTTTTTTATGTAATGTAGTTCAACTTCCTGAGGATGATGATCTAAAGCAATGCTGTAGGCTCTGGAAATGCTTTTGACTGACAATATCATAGAGGCTTATCAGATATTAACAGGCATCATCACTGCGAAATTAAAATACCGCTAATTTTACAGTAATTATGTGATATCTTCAAATAGATAAAAAAAATAATAATCGAAAAGTGGAACAAGACCTCCCTAGACAATATTATTCTGCTTGAGATACCGTTATCATGACTCATTTACCTGCTTTCGATTTCCAGACATCTAGAAAATCGGCATTTATTTTCGCGTTTCTAAATAACTGCAAACGGAAAGCTACTAGGTGACTTATGATAACGGTACGTCATGCAAAATAACATCGTCTAGGGAGGTCTTGATCCACTTTTCGATTATCTTTTATCTATTTGAAGATATCACATAATTACTGTAAAATTAGCGGTATTTTAATTTCGCAGTGATAGGGACTCTTAATGGGAATGAGCTTTACAGTGAAATGAAATGAAATTTTTGAGTTTTATCTCCCACAGTTACGCCGGCTAGGCTAAAGGAGACGGTGATGATGAACAATGAATGCAATGGTGAAATGAAGAAAGTAGGAGGAAACGGGAGAAATATGGACGTAATTATACGTTTCTGAGTAAAACCTAACAAAATAAATGTGAAAAACATGAATTTTTTAAGGTAAATTCCACATTTACTGGCAACCCTGAGCTACCAGCTAATTTTAAGTGTGATATTCGTGTTCATCGCCTCGAAATCTATAAAGATTGGCTACTTTCGTTTCTGTAAAAAAAAATAAAAAGTGAAAATTTGTTGACCAGTGTTATTGGCCAAGATCGCAATCTTTTGATCCGTTTTTTGGATCATTCCTAAAATTCTTATTTTACCCTGTTTTTAGCGTAATAGGACTGCGCAGCGAAACTTAAGTGTATGGATTCCTTAATAAAACAATCGTAAAAATGAGTGGCAGGTGATAAAGAAGTTAAATTAGTGGTTATGTCTCATGTAACAATGGCGATTATCGGTCAACAAAGTAATTTTAAAACAGACAAGTTTTTATTTTTATAATACAAATTTATGATCATTTTCTGACAATCTCTCAAATTGTCTACTATAGAACCTAACTTTCAAATAAATAACGGCCATTAACATGAAAAGGCCTCTGACTGCGAACTAAACGTATGGTTTCACTACCTGGCGACCGGACGCCAGCATTAATTGCTTTCCGATACGAACAACAAAACGTTATCCTTCGATAGGCCGACAGCCATGGTCAAACACATGAAAATATATTTCACGCGTTGACGTAAAATGTGGTTCAAGTCTTTGCATTGGATATAAATCATTTATAAAATAACTACTACCACATTTTAGCTTTTTTTTTTTGTTATGTAACAACACATCAGGGGAGAGGGTGGAGGGGATGAAAAAAAACAAATGAGTATTGATGATGGTTGAGTCGAAGAGAGGTAGTAATATTTGACCATATACATATTAAAGAGTCACGCCACATCTTATATATAAAAGAGAACGCACAAATCCTTTGTTCCCTCATCACGCTAATACGGCTGAACCAATTTCTTTCATTTTTGGGGGGTTATTAGGATTTGGACCCTAGATGGTTTTTATCATATCACTTTAATTTTTAATTACCAGTGTCTTGAGATAATTGACCATTCAAGTGTCCATAACGTACAAATCCTTTGTTAGTTCATCATAGGTAAAAATAAACGTATTTATATGCAACCCGCATGACCGTGTCACTCGGCGGGTTAACATAAATGACAGGCGATATAATGTTAACATTTACTGCAATCTACTATGGTTTTTATCATATCACTTGAAAGCGAAAAAGTAAAAATTATCTAAGTAACAAAGTTTATTGCGTTCCGGGGTGACCGCAGCGAAGCGGGGCGGGTTAACATAAATGACAGGCGATATAATGTTAACATTTACTGCAATCTACTATGGTTTTTATCATATCACTTGAAAGCGAAAAAGTAAAAATTATCTAAGTAACAAAGTTTATTGCGTTCCGGGGTGACCGCAGCGAAGCGGGGTGAACGCTGCTAGTATGGTTATAATTGACATATTATATCTGTTAAAAGTTCATGCATATGGAAAGATTATTACAGTTAACGAGAATTATTAGGTTGTCTAAAACCCCATCGTTACGAGAATTCTCACAGAAAAGGTCAGTTGCTCTTCTTCAAGATTTTCACTTAGTATACTATAACTGTTAATATTTTCACAAATTATATACAGTTTAACTTCGTTAATCCGAATATTTGTTTGCTCGAGCTGTTCGGATTATCAAAAAAAGTTCGGATTACTAAGGAATGCTTCTAAAACTACCTGAATCAAGCTTAAAATACGTACATAAATTTACTGACAGTATGTGCGTTCGTACAATAAATTGAAAAAAAAAATTACAATAAAGACCTACTACAAAATGAAACTTCGTATGTTATTGCTCTTTAAATACTGTAGTACATTAACTTTATATAAACAAAAGTCATTTGAAAGCAGGGGCGGATCCAGGACCGACTTCTGGGGGGGGGGGGCTGTCATAATGCTACTTTTAAGGGCTCCAAACTCTGGGATGGATTTTATTTATACCGGGTGCACCATTTACAATGTCCCACCTTTATAACATAGGAACCAAGAGAGAGAGGGAAGCGAAACTTTGCACAAAGAAACTACAGGAAGGGGGACATCTATCCCTATATTGGGTATCATCACCATGTGAACAGTGTTGCCAACCCAATATAAAGTTATGATTTTTTAAATGGAATGATCTAAATTTAATTTCATAATTCGAATCACCAATGAAAACAAAGACGAAAGAGTTGACACTCGCAGATCAGTGTTGCATACATTTTGAGAAATAACGTTAAACATGTGTCAAATTTAAACGCCTTTAACACACACAAGGAATGAAGTAGTAACTATTTGTACACATTAAATTAAATACTGGGAAGAACTCTTTAAAATGACTTCAAGTTTAGAAGGATCAGTTAAACAGTGTTGCCACAACAGCAGAGAGAAAAGTTGAGTTTGGAAATAGTGCAATAATTTGGAAAAGGTCCCTAGTACAGTATGGTTTAAAATTCATAGAGCAAATCAGTATATCATAAGACAAGTATATATAAAACAAGTTCCCTCTTCTGGGGGGGGCAATGCCCCGATCGCCCCCTGGATCCGCCCCTGCTTGAAAGTCTTTAATCGTTTTTTGACCTGCTTTTTTGATCTAAAAATACAGTACGTATGCACAGAGGACGACTGAAGACCGTTCGGAGTAGCAAGGCCTTCGGAGTACTGTGCGTGCGGATTAACAAGTTTTTACTGTATAAACTGTTCTTAATTGTAACACCGAAAAATGAAATGAAATATGTCACTTTAATGTCAAATGATTATGCCCTTTAAGCTAAGGGAAACGATGATTAAGGCAAGTGGATGATGATGATGATAATGATGAAAGAATTGGTGGAATGAGAAAGTGGCGGGAAACTCCGAGAGAATTCACGGACACTATGTTATCCATCACAGACTTACTTGGCCGGAGGTTGAACCAGGGACCGCATGCACCAGAGATAAGCGCTCTGCAGTTGAGCCACCGTGCCCCACTAACATCTCAAAAGGTCACGTGGTTATTATAAAGCATAATTATTAAAGATTGTCTGTCCGTCTGTCCGTTCGTCTGGGAATAAGAAAATCCCAAGCACTACTTATGGATCGCCATCAATTTTGGCCAGGAATGTAGTGGACCAAAAGTTTAGAATCTAGTTCGTGGATGGAGATGACCCATTCATATTTGATCTAAAGATATGCCCTGTCCCGTATTCGCAAAGGGTATTATTAAACATAACCCGAATTACTCCTCGGGGGTATGCAACCGAACTATACGAGAATGTTAATTTGGTTGCATACCATTCAACCATTCAGTTATTTTCAATGTCTAACCAAACTCATTTATGTGGTTTGATCTGGATACTTTGACATTGACACTTCTTATGTTTACACACACACACACACACACACACACAAAAAAAAACTCAATTTTTCAAAAACTACGCATGAGGATTCACTTTATTCACCTCAATGAGGTCCACAATCAATTAGTATATGTCATATTTTTGGACATAATATAGTAGAATTATTAACTGCATAAAGAGGAAACCTGAAGTAGAAAGGAAGGATAAGAAGACCAAGGAAGGATTCAGAAAGAGAAGAAGCTTGTTGTATGGGTCTTTGAACAAGGGATTAAGAAAGAAGATGCATAAAATTCTTAATATGTAGCAGCGCCGGATTTAGTTTTGATGGGACCCTAAGCCAGCGTTTCCCAACCTTTTTTCAACTTGCGGCACACTACGGGTGTAACTTTAATTCTCGCGGCACACTAATAGATTTCATTATATGTAGATATAAAATACCGTGGTCTTTTTCTGTGATTACTGATCTCCTCACAGAGTAGAAAGCTCGATCACTGGTTTTCCACCGTGGTAAATCATTATGTTTATTTTTCATTCTAATTTTAAAATAGAAAACAATTGCAATGAAATATTGGACTTAGGTTTTTGAAAATACGTTTTCTTTTTCGAAAACTGTATCCAACATTTCACTAACGAGGAAGGCCCATAAACCGTGAGAGTTGAATTTTGATGAAAATTTGCGACAAGATTCAGTTCAAGTTGCTAAGTAACGTAGTAATAGTCACTCGATGCGCAAATGTTTCGTTGAGCTGCTACACCGACGCCATCTTGAAATCCAGTAGGCAATGCCCAAGAGTACCCTTTTGGCACAAAAATGAGGAAGCTTTTGATAGATCTGACTTCAGTATTGTAAACCAAGGTAGAGTATCTATATGTGGGAGTACTTCCAGTGCATGATCGCCATATTCAAAGGCGCGAAATTGAATCGCCGTCAAATATGATAAATGGCAAGGGGGTCATGTGGGGTATCAAATAGCACTGGAATTAACTCCTGAATCCATTTCCGCAACCAAAGTTTACATATCTGTTTTCACTTCAGAGTTAAGAGCTCTCTTACCCACAAGAACAAATAAAAACTGTGCGAGTTAGACTTGTGATATGAAACACGGTCGTGCGAGCACTTGCAGGATTTTAACTAGTGCAGTACAATAGCCACTATAAAAATCAAGTCTTAAGACTAGTGAGAGAAATCGTTAATTAAATTGAAATGCGTGTAGTGAAAAATGGAATAGCAGCATGCTACAAGTTATACCTTTTTCAAAGTGCGATGAAATAGACTGCTGGTCGATGAAATACATGCCTAATAGTACTGACGAGCAGAGAATACCAAAGGGATTGTTCGGATATATATTAGAAAAATGATATAAACTGGTGCATATTAGTTGAACAACCAAAATGGTTCGGATTCCGCTATAATCAGTAGGTCAACGTCTCCTTTAGCGTAGCAGGCATAAGTGTGGGACGTTGAACTGCATCAAACCAAAAATCTATTTTAGGCAATTTTACATGGTCTATTATAGCGTGTTAAGTTTTCTTCTCCGATCTTGAAACCTTACGCAAAGACCATCATTGTTGCAGAGTATTGCATTCTTTTCCAATACTCATACTTGACAATTTATAGTTTATCGTGTATATTACGAAGTTAAAATACTTTAATGTATTTATTGCCAGTTTGTATAAATACAATCGTTTATCGCTGACGTATTGAGCAATGAAGTGGATTTAAATTATCAGTTCACAGTCAATTCTTAGAAGAAGATACACCTGGAAACTTAGAATTCACTTTTCTTGTGTCTGTTCTGCTATTAGTGATAAGAGAATGCATACACACCTGCTAAGAATACATGGCAATAAAGATTATTACAAGATTCAATACCAAGTTGCAATCCATAAAACGAGCCTCTTTCTTGCTTTTTGTTTCAATGTTAAATAATTAAATATCTGCATCTTTCCACCTTTAACGATAAAACACTTGCTTATAATAAGGGCAAGACTAGTTTTCATATCAAAACTGTGATAAATAACTAATTGTAGCAGGTGTTCACTTGTTCGGTATACAAGTTATATGGCAGAATTTTCATAAAGAAAATGCATTCTGTTGTGTATCATCAATTTTGTGCGCCAGTCCTAAAGGACATGCTTTCATATGCATGGCAGAAATGTGGGTACGTAACAGGAGCAATAGTTGTTTCATTTACAAGTGTTCTGGAGACTAGTAGAAAATAGTGTCTGTGGTCATGAAGATTGTGACGAAAGTGCATTTGTCAAGTGTTTGCACTACTCCATGATGCTGTGTTCAAATCACTTCGTTTTGGATCTTCATCATCACAACTCACAACTGAAGAGCAAAAGGTTAGTAGGTTAATATTTGCTTATGTGCACCAGTTTATATTATTTTTCCAATAATTTTTCTATTATTTTTCTTTTAATTTTCTAACAACTTCAAGACATATTTTTGTAAAGTCATATGTGCCGTTGCACCTAACTTATATTACAGCATTTAAATTCTATGCATAATCGCAACACATATACTCATATATATAGCGCACTTTGAAATAGGTATAATTTGTTACAGTACTGTTATTATATTTTTCACTACAGGCATTTCAATTTAATTAACGATTTCTCTCACTAGTCTCAAAATCTGATTGGTATAGTGGCTATTGTACTGCATTAACTACTGCATTAATTAAAATTCTGCAAGTGCTCGCACGACCGTGTTTCATAACACAAGTCTAACTCGCACAGTTTTTATTTGTTCTTGTGGGTAAGAGAGCTCTTAACTCTGAAGTGAAAACAGATATGTAAACTTTGGTTACGGAAATGGATTCAGGAGTAAATTCCAGTTCCATTTGATACCCCACATGACCCCCTTTCCATTTATCATATTTGACGGCGATTCAATATGGCGCCTTTCAATATGGCGATCATGCACTGGAAGTACTCTCACATATAAATGCTCTACCTTGGTTTACAATACTGAAGTCAGATCTATCAAAAGCTTTTTCATTTTTGTGCCAAAAGGGTATTCTTGGGCATTGCCAACTGGATTTCAAGATGGCGTCGGTGTAGCAGCTCAACGAGTTGCGCATCGAGTGACTATTACTACGTTACTTAGCAACTTGAACTGAATCTTGTCACTAATTTTCATCAAAATTCAACTCTCACGGTTTATGAACCTTCCTCGTAAGAAGGAAAATCACTAAATAACAAACGAACAAACAAATCTCTTTTGCTTTTAAAACACAAAGGTAGGTAGTTCGTATGTATTTCTGTTTTGACAAAAACATTGGATATTTAAAATTTCAAGTTACGAAATTGTCTGCATGAATAAAGAAGGGATAATGGTCATAACAATGATAACAAATACTTTTTTCAATATTAAAAATGTACAGAAAAGTAACGCGGTATGAAACTTAAAATTGTAGATTCATATTAGAGGTTCATAGTAATGTGAAATACAAATATACATTTTTCCCTATGTCTTACAATATAATTGCTATAGAATTAATAATTTTCTTTCGATTTACTCGCGGCACATCAGCGGCCTATTCACGGCACACCAGTGTGCTGTGGCACACCGGTTGGGAAACGCTGCCCTTAGCTATTGAAAGGAGCCCTTTATACGTCAAGCTTTCTTTGTCAGCGACAAAATGTCGTTTTTCAGGTTTCAATATAAGCTGTATGCTAATTTATGGACCTATGGATATCTAAATGAAAATAAAAGCCCATTACAAGCATAGTTTGGAAAGGTGGGTTCCATTATAGGCTGGGGTTGATAACAGGCGCCTCATTAAAAAATGGGCTGATAAATTCAGAACTATTACTTCCTTCATAAAAGCCTAGTACATTGTATGTGCGTTTTATCTTATTTGAGTTCTCTTGTTATTTGCAAAATACATTACAATTAGATCTTTCTTTAAATTTTTGGGGACCTCAAGTGAGGGGGGCTTTACGCTATAGCTTGTTTAGCTTATTACGTAAATCCGGCACTAGTATGTAGTATTGTTCTGTATGGGGCATAAACCCATCAATACTACGCAAAAACCACCAAAAAAGAAATCACTGGATGCTTTTGGAATGTGGATGTACAGAAGAATGAAACTAGGTGGAGCTGAAAACGAATAAGGAATTATTAGAAATGATAGGAAAGAATAAGTTAGTTTTAGATGTAATTTGATTTGAGTTGAGTTTTAGTTTGAGGCCTCATTCAGCAGTCAGGCTACATGAGACGTAAACATACAACTTGACGTAGAATTCGAAATGCAAATCAATCCCACTGTGATGCCAGTTAGGCTAAAGGAGACGGTGATGATGAGGGATGAATGAAATGGTGGAATGAAGAAAGTGGTGAGGAAAGGGGAGAAACGCGAGAAAACTCACGCACACAGTGTTTGTCGGGACCCCATGCACCAGAAGTGAACGCTCTACCACTGAGCCACCGCGGCCCCTACGTAGAATTCGAACCACATGAACTTCCGCCGTGAATCGAACCCGGGACTCACACGTCAAAGACACGTACGGTAATTTCTTAGCCTCGAGGGAGCTCTAGATTTATCTAAAAACAGGAAGAAAAATTCGTTGGAACATTATCTATAAAACAACTGTATTATCATCTTCGTTTTCGCCAGTAACCGAATTCCATGAACTACATAAAGGCAATTGCTCTTGTGCTTCCTTTCTCCTTTCTGTATTTCATTTAGTACAACCTATAATTCCAGTAATGATTTCGTTTTGTATTAATTTAAAAGTCTGTTTGTGGCGACTTACGTTAAAACATTTTAAAATCATCTTAAATTAATTTAATTTTAAATTTTTGAATCATCCGATACAGATCGGTATCCTTCTCAATACTTCCAAAATGTTATGTAATGCGACGGTACAGCTATATCATAGCGGCGCATTACAAAATATGCTGTATGAAATATGCTTTTTTAGTGATACGTTTGCTGCATGTTAAGTCCAAAAAGTACAAGATTTATACATATAACCTAAGCCATATACGTTTTTCTTTTTCCTCTGTGTATACTTGATAATTTTGGGTTGCAAGAATTAGTATACAGAACAGACATTCGCGTACGGAAAACAGTTAAGGGGCCCCATCACGGCGAAATTAAAATACCGCTAATTTTACAGTAATTCTGTGATATCTTCAAATAGATAAAAGATAATCAAAAAGTGGAACAAGACCTTCCTAGACAATATTATTTTACATGAGATACTGTTATCGCTACTCCCTTATCTATTTTCGATTTCAAGCCATTTAGAAACCCGGCATTTATTTTCGCGTTTCTAAATGGCTGCAAACGGAAAGCTACTAGGTGACTCGTGATAACGGTAGTTATCTAGTTTTCTAGTTTTGAAAACGGCTATTTACAGAATTCGATGAAGAAATACAAGTGATTTTAATAATACGATAAAGTATGAGAATCATGTATAAAGATAAAGAAGATTATAATATATATAATGAATACTTTATAATATGTAAAAAAAACTGTGCAAAGATTTCAGAATTGATTTTAATTAAAATATGATATAAATATACTGTATATGTTTTGTTAAATGCTGCATAATCTGGTCGACATTTTCATAGAGTTTTCTCCATCAATACACGAAGCTCACATACGAATATACATTAAATGTACAAAATAACATTACTGTGAGAGCAGGTGAGTTACAATTTTACATACTTTCCGTGTAAGTGTTCTGCATAAACGTACTTTCCATACGAACGAAAGAACTGTATATAGGTGGTCAGGATCTCACATACAGATGGACGTATGTAACATACGTATACGCATGTAATATACGACTGTTAAATGTCAGACATCCTACAACGGCATGATGTAACGTCTAAGGGCAGTGCGTATGAAGTATATGTAGGCTTGCCATAATGTTTTGATGACTAACCGGGACACTAAAAGGGGAGGATTAAAATACACCACAATATTTATTACATTGTTACTTTTTTTTCTATTACAGTATTGGATACGTCTATACAATATGATCTCTAATTAAACCTAATTTCGAAAAGCTTGCCAGCCATTTAGGCAAATGCAAGCAAGCTTGCAGTAGACTATCTTGTCTGTCGGTTACAGACATGCAAATAGAGATTAACATGCTATTAAGATTGTTTTTTAAACCACTAATATTTTTGACTTCATTGCACCTTTCTCAATATGTCCTTTTTTTTTTTATTTTATAAAATTCACTGCAAGTAAGTCCATAATTTACTTTACAGCATCAATGCACGTAATACTGTTGACTCATGCATCAAACTCTTTGTCATCTATTCAAGCGTTATTAATCAATGAGAAAAACCTCTCTACTCGAGCTGATGTTCCGGGAAGGCGAAATATACCAAACTATCAGCTGGAGATTGCACATTGGTCTGTCATTTTGCTTAGCATGGCTGAATAGCTGCATCCATTCTTCTTCACTCGATAGCCTTTTGTTGTTTTCTTTCTTTTCTCTTTCCCAGATTCCCACTTCAGAAGTCTTTATATATATAGCAACGACAACTTCGTCAAAAGTTCATCTATATTTACCATAGCCCAACCATGTTCACTTTTGGCATCACCAAAACTGTTCTCCCAAAATTCTATGTAAGATATACGCCGATCATAGAATGCTTTGAAGTTATTTTGTATGGAAAACTTTTTGCACCAACAGAAACAAAATTACAGTTTCTTCTTACTTCCAGTTTTTGGAGTGCACCTGCAACATCAGCGGCACTTCGTTTATCTCTCTCCATGGATAAAGATAGCTTTCCAGCACTGACCGGAACATTTCGGCAACCGGGCGGGACACCGGGATTACACTCTGAAACCGGGACTGTCCCGGCCAAACCGGGACGTACGGCAAGCCTAAGTATATGGATAACGTATGCTCCGTATTGATTTCTATAGTAAACATAAGGATTTCGTATATTTGTACAATTTACCACTGTCCGGATATCGGATTTTTCTCAGTCTATCATTCAGCTGACGATATCAGGTTCAACTTATTAGGAGGTGCGCAAGCGGAAGGGAAAGGAAATTTGAGGGGCAACAACTATATTTGTATATACCGAAAAGGGTAGTTTTACATTACTCCACCTATATTACGCTATGACACAACTTGGGGTCAATCAGAAGGGGAGAAGACATTGCTATGAAGAGGACACTCACGCTCCTTCTCTTCTTTACTCTGATGACGCACTGAGTTTTGAGCTTCTTTGTAGCTATGTGCAAATATACGCGCCTTTGTCGTAAAAGACCCAGTTTAATTCCCGGTGTGAGATCATGTGGTTCGGATCCCATGTTAACCTGTAGGTCCACGTCTCATAAAGCCTCGCTACTGAAAGGACTGCTCAATTCAAATCACATCACACACCCACATTTTAAGAGTCCCTATCAGTGCGAAATTAAAATACCGCTAATTTTACAGTAATTATGTGATATCTTCAAATAGATAAAATATAATGGAAAAGTGGATCAAGACCTCCCTAGACGATGTTATTTTGCATGACGTACCGTTATCACGAGTCACCTAGTAGCTTTCCGTTTGCAGTTATTTAGAAACGCGAAAATAAATGCCGATATTCTAAATGTCTGGAAATCGAAAGCAGATGAATGAGTCATGATTACGGTATCTCAAGCAGAATAATATTGTCTAGGGAGGTCTTGTTCCACTTTTCGATTATTTTTTTTATCTATTTGAAGATATCACATAATTACTGTAAAATTAGCGGTATTTTAATTTCGCAATGATGTGCCCTCTTAATTTATTGAGAGAGAGCAGGCGGAGGGGCATGTTTCTTTTTGGGGGAGCAGTTATTTTTGGTATACCCCAAATACTACTTTAATACTTCTTTTCCTAATTTACTATACAACATGTCTAGGGGGTAGTGAGGATGACGCTCCCCCGTGCCCCTGTAGGATCGTCACTGCCCCTCTGGCATCGTTACTGATGCTTGATAACCAGTTATATTGATTTCTTTCTTCTCTTGAACTCTGATGCAAGCCTAATATAATGCTTTTCTTCTGTTGCATTTTTATACAATATTTGATTGAGTATTTGTATTGTCGAACGTCAACATTAAAATATTATTTGAGGATTACGTGATACAAGAAGGCTTCTGAGCTTACGATAAATGTCCTGCCGATATACATATATTACAGAATCTGACCTTATGGTAAGTGTCCTGCCGATATATGTATTGTAAAATCTAAGGCTTACGGTAAGTGACCTCCCGTAGGGATGGGCACGAGACAAAATTTGAGGTTGTCTCGTCTCAAAAAAACATGTTTGTCTACTGGAAGAGCTGTGTCTCGACTCGAATTTTGTTAGGAAAATTCTATTTCGACTCGTCTCTAGCTCATTCCTATCTCCCAATATATATTGCAGAATCTGAGCTTATGGTAAGTGCAAGTGCTCTGCCGATACACACTGCAAAATCTCAGCTTACGTTAAGTGCCTTGCCTATACAGGGTGTTACAAAAGTTTGTCTTAATTTTTTGGGAATCATTGAGATAATATAAAGACCCAGGAAGGCCCTGATACGAGATCTATGATTGTATCGAACTCGCATATATCGAATTGATCCGCCATATTGGAAGTGGAAAAAGAGATATTTTCATGTAATGCTCCATAGTAATTTGTGTCTGTTTTATTCTTCATTACCAGTGTTCCTAGGAAAATTGCACGACGAAAAACTCAACGTTGTTTCGATTTTCCCAATACGTCAGAGGTAAGTCATTTTCTTTCTTCTTTTACCTTGTAACAGTCAATAACATAATGTCGTTGTGTATTTGTAATAACATTGGGTGAATTGGCATATACATTGTATTTACCCTGTCAAAAGGCTCCTAAAGATTGCTACCCAGAGAATTGTCAAACTACAGTATTATTAGGTTTGTTTATTTATTGAACTATATGTTTATGAGATGTTGAAAATTTTGCCAAACTTATGTAATGTGCAAGTGTTCTGTGACACCTTGGTAAGGCAACTGTTTGGTTGTGGAGGGAGTAGGCCTACTTTGCCTACGTTAAAAATTGCTAATTATGGCAATTACAGCATAAAATAATCCTCACTCACTGTTGAAAGGAACAATAGTCTTATCTCCCATACAAGTCGCACGTTATTTGTCGATATCCAGTACAAAAAAGTATATGAGTAAATGGGTTCACGTTCACTTTAGCAGACGGTTCTACTAAATTTGAAAATTTATATTGGTATTACTCGAACAGACGGTTTTACCAAGTGTTGACACATTTCTTACATTTTCAGGTTAGATTAGAGCTTTGTATTTCTTTTAGCAGAGCATGCACTAAATGAGGAGCTCCATTACTACTTCCAGATTGACTTCAGGAGAACTCTGTATAAATATAGTGTGGACATATTGCATAAAAACTACAGTACATAGAACACAAACCAACTTGTGCTAGGTGGCCACTAAAAAGCACCGTTGCTATACAACCCAGTCGGAGCAGGAACGCAGAAGGGGACTCGAGGGGGTGCGTTCTTAGGGAACAGGCTCGTCAGTTACGAAGGGTATATGCATAAACGAGGATACTGCTAGAGCACACTTACACATACAATCATTTCAATATGCTGTACACCGATAGTAATTACTTATTTCACACTTCCATTTCTTCGCAAAAAATGTTTCACATAGTATTTATCTGTGTATTCCATACGTTCACACTGTATTTATACATAGCCCTCCTGAAGTCAATCTGCAAGTAGTAATGGAATTCCTCATTTAGTTCATGCTCTGCTAAAGATATAGAAAACTCTAATCTAGCCTGAAAAGAAGAAGTAAGTCATGGTAGGAAGAAAAGTAAGAAATGGTCAATATTTGGTAGAACCGCCTGTTCGAGTAATGCTAATTTAAATTTTCAATTTGGTAGAACCGTCTTGTAAAGTGAATCTCCATATTTTATAACAAACATAGTTTTATTTTATTTTTGCATCAATTCACGCACGCATAGTGAAGCTACCTGTGATAATCGAATTGGATACACGAACACCATTTTGGTTAACCAATCTTATGCTATATTAGATGTTATCTGATGCTTGCACATTGTATAGAAATGGAGTTCCGATATGTGCGTTTTGTTTGTATACATATATCAGCTAACTAAAACTTGAGGAATACGCCATTCTGAGAGGGGATGCTGCAATCGAAATGAAATGAAATCTTTTACGTCCCACGCTTATGCCGGTTAAGTTAAAGGAGACGGTGATGATGAGTAATGAATGAAATGGTGGAATGAAGAAAGTGGGAGGAAACGGGAGAACCCCGAGGAAACTCACGCACATGGTGTTTGTCCACCACAAAGTTCACTTAGCGGGGATCGAACCCGGGACCCCAATCACCAGAGGTGAACGCTCTACCACTGAGCCACCGCGGCCCCCTGCTGCAATCGAGACCACACTCGAATCAATACTGCGACATAGGAAAGGGCACCTGTAGGTCTTTATATTATCTCAATGTTGGGAATAGACTTCTCAAATCAAAACGAGAAAAGAAGCTTATATGGTCCTGTTGTCGGAAGTATATAGTTTCGCAGTTATGGGATGCCGAAAACGTGAGAAAATGAATTTTAAAGGTCCATAGTTCCACTACTACAGGACCGATCGAAGTCGAGTCAAGACATCACTGAGGAACTGGTAGGTATGTGAACTACCCAAATATCCATCTTTAGAACCTCCGGCACTTGCACAATCATTTTTAGAGATGCTATTCGGGACTACTTGATCACTCTCCACGTACCTCTGTAAAAATTGGTGTGCAAGTATTATAGGGAGCTGGCTTTAATGCGAGGATGATGAATTCAGAGGTGATTGACAGGTGCCCCACCCCGTCACCAAGAAACGGTCACTCGACGGTCCTGGGCAGGGTTGCCAGTGCCTTTTCAAAAAATTCAGCTAATACTCACTTAATTCAAAGAGTTTATGCAATCCCTATCGAAGATCAATGTATACGTGGACACATGCAAATTAGGCTGTGATAACAAATGCTTCAGTTTTTTCTCCCTCGCTTCTTCGTCGCACTGCACTATGGCCTTCCTTATTACTTCTCTAGGTTCGCTGTGTATAGTTTGTCCTCTCTTACGCTGTGAAGCCATTGTCAAATGAATAATAAGCAACAAAACCGCAACCACAACAGCACACAACAAATAACCAACTCACACTAACTCTTCAGAATGACATTCATATGACAATTTTTTAACCCTGGCAACGCTGACATACAGAAGGAGGGTAAGGGAGTATTGCAAGAGTCAGGCAGAAAAATTGTTGAAAATTTTCCCCCTTTACCTCAGCCCCCGCTGGTAAACAAGGTAGCTCCCTATAATACTGAAGCATTGTTTTTAAAAATGGATATTTGGATAGTTCACATACCAGTTTCTCAGTGATGTCTTGACCCGAGTACGATAGGTCCCCATACTAGTGGGACTACGAACTTTTAAGGTTCACTGTTTCACGTTTTCGGCACCCTATAACTAAAAAAAAAAAAAACAAAAAAACTATGCAGTTTTGAGGTCAGGTCCATATTTTTTTTTTAAAAAAAAATTGATCTGAGGAATTTGTTCTCAAAATATTGTGATACATTTTTGGAACACTCTGTATATATCAGGGGCGGATCCAAGGTGGGCGATCGGGGCGATCGCCCCCCTTCCCCAGAAGAGGAAACTCTCTTACTTTATATATATATAAATAAAATCTATCCCAGAGTTTGGAGCCCTTAAAAGTTGCATTATGACAACCCATCGCCCCACCCCAGAAGTCGGTCCTGGATCCGCCCCTGGTATATATTGAAGAATAAGTATCTTGGATAAAATTTTGGCAAAAGCTTGGAAAAGCTTACAATTAGATACTCAAAGTAAAATAGTAAAACGTTGGGACCCACAAACTGGGTCGCAGAGAAACAAGAGAAAAATTAGAGATCCTTTTTTTTTTTTAAAAAAAAAAAAAAAAGATATGAGCAAAACTTACCACATGTTTTAACAATACATTACACATTTTTCTTTGAAAAAGAAAAAGACATTAACTTTTAGAAAAGAGAAATAAAGCAAAGAACAAAGGACTAGTATTTGTAATTATAGCCTTCGAAAATTAAAGAAGGAAAAAAAAACTTTTAAAAAATGACTTCCCTGGCCTTGAAATATATATTGGAGAGAGAATACATATTCTGTTGGACTTATTTGGAACAGGTCTGTATGCGAGAGCATTTGTGTGACGTGTAGAGAAAGAAAGGGGTGGGACAAATTGTATTGCAAAACGAAGATTAATGTTTCATTTGTGGAGAGCCCCTGGTGCCGATGTGTCTACCAAGATCCGTTGTAACAGCAGAGTTCGGTAAATTTAAAATGCATATTCATACCTATAATAGGTTCTAAATTCTACACAAAAATTTTAGCGAATGGTGTAGTGTGTATGTATCTGTGCGTACATATGAATATTTAGCTCAAAATATAAAGGTAACTAAGAAAGTTCTGCCACTTTTTCACCCACCACTTTCGAACATCGATATGTCACCTAAGACGTATTTGGAAGATCAAAAATAGTCCCCGTCAACATTGACAACCTTCTGCCAACGTTCTGAAAGGCCATGGATTCCATTGCATTAGAGCTTGGTGGGTCGTGAAGCGAAGAAGGTATCAAGTGCATTTTGCACCTTTACTACGGTTTTGCACTGGACTCCTCTAAAGTGATTATCCAAGGAATGAACAAATGATAATCGGACGGTGCAATTTCCAGGAAGTATGGCGGATGCAATAGTGTTTCCCATCCGAGGTCTAGAATGGTGTACCGGGTCATCTTAGCCACGTGGAGCTTAGCGTTGTCCTGTAACAGGAGGACCCCTTTGCGATCCAGAAATGCTGGCTCCAGAGTTTTGAGTTTTTCATAAACACGGCGCAAATGCAGTAATGTATACCCAATTGGTAACGGCAAGGGCAGGGCAGCTGGTAGATTTAATATCCCTTCATTCGCCTGGTGGGACTGAGGGCGGACATTGGAACATTTTCTGTCCAGCTCTTCTTTTCTCTTTTCATTCTACTTTATTTAACTGCTTCTGCATTGGGGACAATAGCAAGCAAAGGCTTCGTCCCACCAATGTCTGATTGACAGGCCATACTTCTTCAGAACTGTGGGGACCATTATTTCTGATTCCGAACGCCTGCGAAACGAATGCTTCCACGCGTTCTTTTCTATTACCATTACCTACTCCTACACAAAATTTGGTGCAATCATCTCTGAGTGACATCACGCCCTTCTCTCGTTAGTTCCTTCAAGCATGGTATTTTGTAAGTTGTACTCCCGTGCAGGTGTTTTGTAAATTGTGTTCCCCAGTGTAGGTATTTTGTAAGTTAAATTTCCCAGTGCAACATTACTTTAGAGCGCATAATCAGTATGGCTAAAATTCCAGGGGTTTCTGAACCAAATACGGCTTAAACTGCGTTAAATGAAAACTATTGCCCACTTTTACTACTTTGCTTACTTACAGACAGATTTGTTCCACAATCCAGATGGAGTGAGGAATCTGAGACTTATAACGATTAAAGCTACGCGATTAGCACGGTGTTAGGATGACGAAGGCGCTATTTGAAATTTTCTAGTTTAATATTCCGCGATTATACCCCGAATCTAAAAGGAGCAGTGATGATAATTATCGAAATGGTGGACTGAAAGAAGTGGGAAAAGACCGAGAAAATCCACGCACACTGTGTGTCCTACACAAAGTCCACCTGGCGAGAACTGGGATTGAGCCAGCGATTTTGTGCCGGAGGTGATCTATCTACCGAGCTATTTACAGCTAATTTTACTAAAATCTAGTAGTGTATTTAACCTACTTCATTTCTCCACGTGTTTTGCAAGTACTTGCCTTTGCACCTTGATTGTTGTACTTTATATTTCACATGATCTTCGACAATAACAAGCTCAAGTATGAATTCTCTAATTCATCTTCAGAGTGGCATATATTGAAAACCGTTTCACGCTATGTTTCAGTAGTGGTTCATACTTCAAACTATGCACACTTGGAGATAATAACAGTTCCAATTATTAAGAACACTTTTATCCAGAAACATCTGCAGGATTTTTCGAAGGAAGTAGAAGGGGCAAAATCCTCACATACATTGATGTGCACAACGCTTAATGCAAAACAATTATTACTGAGACATATTGCATAACTTTGTGGACTATACTAAATATTGTAGTGGGTGTAACCAAATATAATGTGCCTTGACGTGTGTTTCTGGATAAAAGCACTCTGAAACAACCAAACACCTTTCGAAAATCCAGGGTAAAGCAATTGCCGCCTTGTCTCCCCTGTGGGTGCCCATGGCCTTATCGTTTGCAGAGTATATTGCTTTTGTTCAATGGTGTCATTCACCTGCTTCGCCCGAACTGGTTATTGAAATTTCTCAGGTTCTTGGAACCGGTTGTTAAAATTGTACCTCCACTTCCATATCCAGCACTTACGAAAACAACAATTTTCTAGTATTACGAGGTCAGTCAAATGAAAACCTTAAAAACTGTCTTACAAGGAACCCCTTGAGTGCAAGGTTGCAAGTGTAATCTCTAGTAAGGCTCATTTGAAAGTGTAGTATGAACAATGATAACAGGGAAAATATTAGCTGCTAATGAAATACCATGTGCATGAGGACGGCGACAGAAAATACGTGTCCGGGAGGTGCAGAGATTAATCCTCTATGGAATGTATGTATTGCACTTCACAAAATGGACATCGTCGACATTCACCAAGTGTTCAAAACAAACCATCAACTTGCACTATGAACACCGAATGAAAAATAACGCACCACAGTGATCACAAACGTTAGCACCATCAAGATCGAAGGCGAACTCCTTGGGAGTTACGAACAGTTCAGGATGTTCAGCTAGGTATCCACTCTTAAAGAATGCATATAAAATCATATTGGTGTAACAGGTGACATCACATTCTATCAGTTCTCATCTTCCCGTTATACCAATATGATTTTTCGACTTGACTCGTATTCGAGACGAGACCTCTCAAAATTTACGAGACAAAATATACGAGTTAAAATATACGCACACATCTGTCAGAAGTCAAAGTTGAAGTTCAATATTTCACGAGGCACGCCTCTTTCAGTTAAAACAGAGCAGATACACTTCTTGAGACGAGACGGCTCGTTCACGACAATTTTTTCCAGAGGAGACAGCCCCAAATCATATTTGGCTCCAAAAATAGCGTAAAAAACAATTCTTTTTTCATTATTTTTTACAACAAAACAATTGTATTTCTGAGTATTTATGTCGTTCATATGAACATGAATTACGTCAAAGAAAATCACCTTTCTTCCTCATGGCAATGCAGAGTCGAAAGCGTTAAATATTGCATTATTTGTAAGGGCTATTTACTTTCATGAATATGTGGTAGAAGTCTGAAAAACAAAGAAGGATTTACACGGTGAAAATAGCCAGTTATTGTCCAACTTCAAGTATTTTGCGTTTCCATTCAGCAAACACTTAAGAGCGTGTATGCAAACTCTGAATGATATTTTAAAGTGATGTTTATACGCATGACATGAGGTGAAATGGATCAAGTTTCATTAAGGTTGAAAAGAATACAAAAGTTCTAGTGGAACAGACGATAAATCAGAATCCCATATGTATATTCAGTCGAATGATAGAATGCTCTTCCTTCTTGGTTTAATAGTCAATGCGTGTACCTTTAGTGCAAGAGGTCTAGGGTTCGATCTCCGGTTCAACAGCATTGAAGACACTACGGTGGTTCATATTTCACTTTTAACTGTAGATCTTGTTCTATATATCCATATTGCTGATAAAATGAAATGAAATAAAATCTTTGAGTTTTACGTCCCACGATTATGCCGGTTAGGCTAAAGGAGACAGTGATGATGAGTAATGAATGAAATGGTGGAATGAAGAAAGTGGGAGGAAACGGGAGAACCCCGAGAAAACCCACGCACACGGTCATTGCTGATAAAGACGTGACACAAATCAACCAATTGGATGGCAGCAACTTTCTTCAGTTATGTGAATATTTGATTATTGCCACTGGTGCCTCTGGAACATAAAGTAATGACCAGGTTTGGTCATCACACGCTGATCTGATATTTCATTATATTAAGTGACTATGCGATTTTCAGCTTGACATTGGAAATCTGCAGAGCAAAACACTGAGAGCACATCCATAGTTAATTATCCCCGTTGCCAATAGATTATTATTAGAGAATAGACTTGCGAAACTATTAGGAATGCTAAAGAAGAAGTGCAAGGGGGGGGGGGAAGGAGGAGAGAAGAAAAATTGTCCTGCAAGGAAAGGAGATGAAGAAAAGAAAGAGATGATTGAAGAATGCAGCTGAGGAATGCCTTGGTTCATTGTTGCTCTCACCTAGCTTTTATCCAGATGGCCATGGACCAAAGAGGAAGAGACGATGGAACGCACGCACCAAATTATTGTGGTCGCTTTGAAGGACAACAGGGGTCAGGCGAAGCAAAAACATGCAAATTCCAGAAGCAGCTAAACAACTACTTGATATACAATACCGTGGGGTCCGCGTCTGTGGAAAATAAAATGCATTAATGGCCATAGTGTTGATGACGTATATTATATTGAAACGTGAGACATCTTAAACCAGGAAAGAAGCTCGACAATGTGTTCTGGCTATGTCGAGTTAAGCGCATATTTCAACTTAATAATAATAATAATAATAATAATAATAATAATAATAATAATAATAATAATAATAATAATAATAATAATAATAAATTACGTTCAGAATCTTTTGTCATCGCTAATTCTATCGAGGAATTTCAAGCCTTATATATATATATATATATATATATATATATATATATATATATATATATATATTGATGTCTGTTCTACTGTATGGTTCCGAAACATGATCGCTTACGCTGAGGGAAGGACACAGACAGAAAACATTTGAGAATAAAATCCTGAGAGCCATATTCGGAACCAAGAGGAATGGAAATGGTGAATGGTGGAAACTTTATAACGAGGAACTGCATAATTTATACAAGTTATCAAACATTTTTAGAGTCGTGAAGTTTAGGAGGCTTAGGTGGGCAGCTAGGGCTATCATACGTCACGTTTTGTCTGGGATAGTCTCGTTTTCGGGGCGAATTCCGGTCGTCCCGCCAGTAGAAAGAAAAACGTAGTATTTGTCCCGTTTTATGCAAGTGAAAGAAGAAAATAACAAGCCCAGACCTTATGGGCATGGCGAGAGATGCTGGTAGCTTGGCACCTGGCGGGCGAGGGTATTGATTGAGTGTTGGCAACACTGGAAGAGTCAGTAAAACGTAAGGAGGTGTTCGTTGTCTACAGAAAGGGTTTTTCTTCTGAAGACCGTGTGCGTCTGAGGAGTCTGTTGTGCAATTTTGTGGAAACAGGAATAGTGTATTTGTTTCCAGACATATGGACAAGGGTAACACGCAGATATTTTTAAATTAGTGACCCTTAGTTATCGATAGTCCTACACTCTGATAAATAATTTATGCTTGGTACACTCGGAATTAATTGGCTCATTACCCCTCCATAATGAGCACCTTGACGAGATTTCAATATTGGTCCTCCCAAATTAGTAAACCTGACTTATTCGGACTTCAGTTAATTATCCGTCTTAGGAAGTCTTTTGAGTTCATATCTTCGTCATGCGACACAAAACGTTTCAATAACTGCCGTTTGTACGTAATATATACAGAGTGTTTCAAAACAACACCGACAACGTTTGGGAGGTGATTCCTGACACCTAGATAAGACAAAAAGCATAGACCAACCTGGGTGTACAAATGCTTCCTTTCGGAGTTATCTGCTGCCGAAAACATTCAAAAATGAAATTCAAAGGTCCATATCTCCAAAACCATGGGACCTACCGTAGTCGGGTCAAGACTTAACTTAGGAAATAATATGTGCCCTATCCAAAAATCCATGTTTCAGAATTTTGCGGTACTCACGCAACAATTTTTATAGAGGTAATTTGGCTACGGGGATATGATTTGAAATACTCACCAACTACCACTATAAAAATTGTTGCGTGAGTAGCTTTGGATTCTGAAATATGGATAGGGCACATACTAGTTCCTAAGTGAAGCCTTGACCCGACTACGGTCCCATAGTTTTGGAGCTATGGAACCTTAAAGTTCATTTTTCATGTTTTCGGCAGTCTATAACTCCGAAAGGAAGCATTTGTGCACCCAGGTTGGTCTATACTTTTCGTCTTATCTTGGTGTCAGGGATCACCTCCCAAACGTTGTCGGTGTTCTTTTGAAACACTCTGTATATTTGATTGACAAAGAAAGTAAATTTTAATTTTTTTCTTATATATATAAAAAATATGAAACTACTCCTCTATGCTACAAAATAGGTGATTATGTTACAATAATTTAAAATTAATTTTAAACTGCAAATTTGGTATTTGTTTCACATATTTTGGTAATTTATTATATAGTTTTTATTCCTATGTGGTGTAACAAGTTTTGAGTTTTTGTTAGCCGAAAATCTTGCATACGAATATGATTTATAATTTTAGTGTTGTGTTCGTTTACACTCCGAATTTAGTAAAAAATTTCGTTTCACTAAATATGTCTGTAGATATATATGAACGTGCAATAAATTCTGAAAGAGCCTGAAAAACCGTAAATCGATCAAAGTGATAACAAAGAAAAAGCTGTATGGTATGATTCTATGTCGCAAGCCAACCAAATATGCGTCAATCAAGTATCAAGGGCAGAGGTCACTGTCAGATCAAGGTCACAGGTGATCTTGGGAACCCATTTGAATACACTGAAAACAACGCAATGACCGTACCTCATCATGTCAAATGGGTTCTGAAGGTGACCTGTGACCTTGATCTGATAGTGACCTCTGAGCATGACACTTGATTGACGCATATTTGGTTGGCTTGCGACATTGAATTATACCATACAGCTTTTCCTTTGTTATCACTTCGATTTACGTTTTTTCAGGCTCTTTCAGAATTTACCATTGCAATCTCATAAGGAAAAATCGAAATTTGACCTTTGACCCTATATCTCTTCAATCTTTAGTACAAGTGACATGCTTCTATGCCGAAACAAAACTTATCTCCTTCGTCTAAAGTTACACCAAATTGCACGGCTTTACCTCATACCACTTTTGCACAGTCAACAAATAAAATTGACACACGAATTAATCAACTCTCCTTCTCTCTATATAAGATATAATGGTCTACTACTTTTTTTCTTTTTAGTTGTCCTGCTTTTAGCTGTTAAAATTATGGTTACCCTACGATTAGTTCTTTTCAAGACATCTTCATCCCGGAGATAAGAATGAAGAATATTTTTCCTCCGGAACTATAGTTTGACCTGTGAGAAACCATTACATGTATATTCTCTTTCTGCTGTCAGCAAACGAGGGAATAATAGAGTGATAGTTTCTCCTTGTCTTCCACCCCGCAGTATTCCAGCTGTTAAAATCACTCAGATCACACCTGGGACTAATGTCTAAATTGCTATATCAATAACTACGATTATCGCTAACGTGGCTAATGGAGACCTGATGCCTTCTTCCAGAACACTCATCGTCTGGATACTCCATTTAGATCAATTCGAAAGGGATGTTCCTTCTGCTAGTGAACTACTGTCGAAGTAGCAAGTACCGACTAAGAAGAAACACAGAAAAAGTTATTGTGGTAGTCGCTGTTTTAGCACTCGATGTCTTTGTCTGTAAACCATATTCATGACGGACAGTTAGAAGCCCTCAAAGACATATAAACATATCATAATAATGTATGACGGTCGCCCTATACGGCTTTCTTTCCAGAGGGAGCGAGGGAATAATGATTATCCACTACTGCATATAAGTACCTTATTTCAAATCTGTGGATTGAATAGTGGCAAGTGTACAACGCAATATACACACATCTTGTTATCTGCATTTTTAATTGCTGACATAAATTGCAATTAAAAAAAATAAACGTTTCTGTTTCTCCTTTACGATTAATAATTCACTTAATTTTAATTGTAAGCTTTAGGATTGAGCTCAATCATATTTAACTCTGGTTGCAAAGGAGAACAAATTAAAAATAATTGTAATTCATTTCCAGACCAATTGTTTGATTAATTGATTGATTAATTGCAATTGGTTTTAATTGATTAATGCCAAACATTGGAAAGTGTACAGATAAAAAGAAATTGTTCTGGGCTGCAACTGTCAAAATAAAAATACGGATTTTTTTTTTTTTAAATAAGCTTAGCAATGTAGTTGACACAAGCATTGGAATAATACGTTATGAAGTCCGTCTGAAAATTCAAGGTGGAGAATAAAACATCTGACTATCGCGGACACATATCTTGTGACACGTTATATATATATTACATGTAATTTCTCGTACATTTTTCTGAAAAAGTAAATAGTGAATGTTCAAGTTATTCTGTTCTTTACTTAGGTATTCTGTTTTTCCCAAGTGCGGGGGCGCGGGGGCTCAGTGGTAGAGCGTTCACCTCTGGTGCTTGGGGTCTCGGGTTCGATCCCAGCCTCCGCCAAGTGAACCTTGTAGTGGACAAACACCGTGCTCGTGGGTTTTCTCGGGGTTTTCCCGTTTCCTCCCACTTTCTTCATTCCACCATTTCACTCATCTCTCATCATCACCGTCTCCTTTAGCCTAACCGGCATAATCGTGGGACGTAAAACTTAAAGATTTCATTTTTTTCTGTTTTTCCCAAAATACAACCTAACCGTAAATTTTCAGATGGCTCGTAACAGAAGCAGTATTCTACTCCCAAAAAGTACCCAAGTAATTGGCGGGCTCGAAACGGATTACTTCATAGTAACTTTGTTACTTTTTTTTATTTACAGCTACAAAGATTACACTATTATCTATAGGTTATATTGATTCATTTTTTTTTAAATTACTATTTTTATCGGCTAAACTTTCGCAGATAGCGGGCTCGGGTCAGACCCACAATACTCTGCTTTTAATGTTATATTACTATTATTTTAATATAGTAAAAATAATTATTGTTATTTGTTGCTATTTTAATGTACACAAAATTACTTCTACTTAATTCCATCATTCACTTTTAACTTTTAATCTCAAGTATTTCTGATGTTCATGCTTTATTTGGTTCCTACTATAGATACACCTACTACATATTCATCTGTGTAATATCACTATTCAAAATTAGTACCTTGCAACTGTTAAGTGTTGCAAACTCCGACTATTCAGAAATAACGAAAACAATGAATCTTTACCTTTTCCTGTTTCCATCCAACCTTATTACAAAACCCTACTAGTGATATATAAATAAACTTTCAGAGAGGGGATTGGGAGCGGAGCCCCTTATGAAATACATGTCGTTGGGACACCAAAATTTTCGGAAACGCATAAGAAAATACTTCTTTCTTGTATTAGTTTGCCACATAAGGGCATACTTATATTCATGAATATGAATTTAATTTAGCAGGAAGTACACTCTTACTGCCTTAAAAAATGTGTGTTATTTTTTTAAAAGGGAGAAGTTGCATTAATAGGTTCAGATTTTGTTTAGGAGGGCATATAGCATAAAAAGAGTACTGAATGAAACACGTATTAACTTAAAAGCACCAACTTGTGCAGGTGGTCATTGACAACCGTGAATTCTATCTAAAAGAGTCATTACAAGAGTGCACCAGGAAATAGTGACAGCGAACGAGTGCGCCCATAGGGAATGGGCACGTTAAGAACGGTGAGTATACGCATAAGTGAGAACAGTAGAAAAACATTTTATATGAAACAAAACACATGCCTTTCGTGTGGCACTGCTTTGCAACACTTTTACGATCACTTTGTACACTGGGTCCATATATTGCTTCACTTCATGTCTTCCTTGTGGAGTATTACGTGGTAAGAGGCACATAGGAAGGCATAGCACCCCAACATGTTTCCCGTTTCACTACATTTGGTTCAGATGAGATTCCTATTTCATAAGTTTCCGCTCTATATTTTTTTTCCTGCAGCATACACATCCTACGTAGTTAATAAGATAATGGGTTTGAAAGAGTGCCATTGCTTGTTTACTTAATATCACAACAATATACTCTTATAGTCTAGAAATTAACTTCATTTTTCTCCCTAAATAATCGTCATACACTGATGACTATTATTACGTTTTTTGTTCTCACGATGAAATTTCGTCTAATTTTATTCATTTTTTCGTAAATTTTGTATTTGGGGAGCCATCCTCGGAAGTTACCCTTTTTATTCCGGTAAGTCGCTCAAGAAGACCTATTTTATGCGTTTCTCACAACAATAAAAGAACATGTTAGTAAGGGTTGCGTTCAAAGTTGACAGGCACAATGCTACTATCGGAATAGCGTAGACGGCTGCAAGGCTCTCTCACTTAGTAGCAACTGAACCCTAATTGGCTCAACGCGTGGGTGAGTCCAGGGTCTCAAGTTTAGTTTGCATTGTTGCCACCTATCAAGACATTGTTTCTGCATTATACCAGATTATCGAACTGACTTTACTACATTTTGCAGATTAAATCCTCGTTCCGCATTTAGTTTTCCGACGTTCAGCTAAACTAACACTCTCTGAAAGTAAATTGAAACATGTCTTTGTAGATATTATTATTATTATTATTATTATTATTATTATTATTATTATTATTATTATTATTATTATTATTATTATTATTATTATTATTATTATTATTATTATAAAGAATTACAATAATAAGAATAAGAGCTCTAGTTTTATTTGAGGAAAAACTAAGACATACTTTTAAAACGAATTTCAAGTGCTTTATAACTAATCGTATCTTACACTGAAAAGTGTGTGTACAACAATATACATGCAAGAGAGATATACGATATGAGTTTTAGGAATGTTTTGATGAGCGGTAGATTTAAAATGTTCAGAATTATTTGCCATTACATCTCGAATCCAATTTAGATAATAAGCAACTTTCATGTCTAAATTTGGTGTAGTGCAGACTCCTGCTCTAGTTGTAACCGCTGCAATAACTCCTACCACTACATTATTACATATTAGAGGTCCGCCTGAATCTCCAAAGCAAGAAGATTCGGCACTTTTGAAGTTTCCAGTACATATTGCAGTATTTGGGTCTATTTTAAATTTTTTAACACAAACATTTACATCCAATATAGGTATCTCAACTTCCATTAGTACTGTGGACTTTTCATTTTTACCAATTTGACCCCAGCCGACCTTAGTACACGTACTGTTCGGTGTGACTTCACTAGAACTATCCTTAGGCAATGTAGCCACAGACAGTTTAAAAAAAGTTATTAGTCCCTGTTTAATTTTTAGAAGTGCAATATCATCACTGAAAGTTTCGTTAGTATAATTGGGATGTGGAAACACAAGGGAAACATAGTCTACGAAAACAGGTTTTGACGGGGCTGTTTCATTTTCCCCTGCAACCACCTGAAAAGATTCGGCTGGATATGTTTGAAAAGTTTTTTCATCAATAACACAATGTGCTGCAGTAAGAATCCAGTACAAGTTGAGAATAGATCCTCCACAATGAGATCCTCTTTCTCCTCGAAAAACAAAAATATGGGCTACATACTTATATTTCTCAATATCTGCAACGTTTCCTCCAATAATTCTACTGTAATTTGCTGTAGAAGCAGTACATAAAACCGTGTTTGCCACAAAAATTTCCAATAGATATAACATCCTGCTTTTTCTTTGTTATTATTGACTATCAATCACTATCAAACAGTAATGACACTTTCTCCTCTAAATGCGTTAGCAATGTAGGCTATGTCTTAAATAAACACATCACAGCATATAATGATTTCTTGTAACAGCCTATTGTCTGTAGCAACGAGGGTTGGAATTCAAATTCATGTCAGCACACGCTGGGATGCTTCCTGCTCGTGAGTGATATTATAATATTTAAAAAGTGCTTTCTTTCTATATTTTTATATCTTTTGATTTAATATTTACTACATATTAATTTTATTTTCGTATTTGCCAGAAATATATTAAAGGGTGCAGATTTATTATAGGGTTCCAGGCATAAATTCAAAGCATATATACTTCTTTTACAGTAAATCGACTTTTTGTATCTTAAGCAATCGCTTTTTGGGGTGTAGATTTTAACTTCTTTGTACAGATTCACTTTAGGGGACATTCAGTGTAGGTACACGATAACGACTATAGTTCAAAAGACATTAACTTGTACTAGTTGGCCATAAAAACCACGGATGACACCTAACCGAGTCAGAACAGGAGCGCAGCAGGTGGGCCCGGGTATATGGGAGGGAGGTGCGTACCTACAGAGCAGGTGTTTCAGCGAAGGTGAATATACACATAAACGAGGATAGCGCAAAATATTGTATATTGCATGAAATTACTTATGCGTTACGCATTGAACTATGTATTTGAACGGTGCTAAAAACGTAATTGGAAATACCCGAAACTTTTTCGTTTTTTTTTTTTTTTTTTTTTTTTTTTTTTTGCATATTTGTGTTCCAAAGTAACAACGTATATTTTACAATTATGTGGATCCCTTTACTCTCGAACACTTTCATAGTTGCGCAAGTAATGAGGCGTTTACACTTAGGTCGTGTCCAAAAGATACAAGTGCACATTCGAAGTGTGCTTATTTACGAAAGTGACGTCAACAAGTGTGCATAAAAAGCCGTCTTGGGAAGTAACGTAACGCAAGTAACGCGTTACTTTTTAAATAACGTTTCTTAGTAACGTGTTACATTTTTTCCAAAGTAACTGTAACGGTAACGCGTTACAAATTTTTAAGTAACGTACCTAGTTTGCGTTACTTTTTTCGCGTTACATTTCGGATGAGTAACTACAATATCGGAAACAAATGTTTCTTTCCTGTAAGTGTATTTCTCAGAATGAAACAATCGAGCATGAACTACGTATGTCAGTGACCGATAGTCACCGACACACAGAGAAACAGATAAGTTCGTAGTGCCACTTGCTGTTTTTCGAAGATGGGGACAGCCTCAGGGAAATCACGTGTACTGATTGCAAGCACCTGGAAGATTTTGTCATAGATTTTGACAGCTCCAAATCAATACATTCAGTGAGTGTACTAGGAGTGCAATGATACTGGTAGTCTATTTTACTTTGATTGGTGTTGTTTTTATAAAGATGGAGAACGAAAATATTTTACTGTTCGAACATTTGAAAGAATACTTTTTTCTTAAGAGCTGAGGATGATGGTGGACAGTGTTTAAAAGTAAAGTTTCTGAAGTGTCCCGGCGGAAAATATCAACAACTAGGGTGCCATAATTAACGATATACAGTAAGGGGTTAATATGAATAAACTATTCTGATGAGCAGGCCTACTTTATTACTAGAAAATAGTTTGCTGATGGTATGTAATTTTGGAGTTCTTTTAGATCAGTTTGCTTATCCTAGAGTCCCGTTGATTATAGAGTTTGAAACTAGCTTTAAAAAGCATGTATCGATTTTAGAGTTACTGGCAAGTTTTGATTCACCCCCAATTTATGTGTTCTCATTTTATTAGTTGTAGTGTAATGTTTCTCTATATTCTGTATTTTTAATTTTACATAATAACATTATTATTAGTTTAGCAGAATAATAATAAGCAACCATTTTTTCTAACGCATAAGGATGAGCACGAGTCAAGAAAAAACTCGACTCGACTCGAATTCAAGTCGAGTTTCGAGTCAAATCAAAGGTAATATTCTCGAGCCGATTCAGTTTTTCGCGTCGAGTTTCGAGTCCAGTCAAGTTTGATAAATGGCTCGTTCGTTTTAGCTCGGGTTGAAATCATGGGCTGATTACACTGGAAAGCGAAAGCCATGAGAAATGTAAGCTAAACAGTAATATGGAATACTTTTAGTGTTGCTCACGAGAGGGGACACTGCTCGCATCTCGTCTCGTCTCGATCCTTAGTTCGGTCCTTAGTTCGATCCCAGGTCGCGCCAAGGGAAATTTGTGGTGGACAAACGCCGCGTGCGTGGGTTTTCACGGATTTCTCCCGTTTCCTCCCACTTTCTTCATTTATTCCACCATTTTCATTCATTTCTCATCATTACCGTCTCCTTTAGCCTGTCCGGCATAACCGTAGGACGTAAAACTAAGATTTTGAGTAGTGTAATTAAGGAAGATAGTAGATGCTAGTGTGGAAATCAAGAGAATAAGGTTTGCCAAACCGGGGTTTTTCAAGTGAGAGATCGTATTGAACAAAACTTTACCATTGAAATTTTGTTTTTCTATTGCAAATGAGTTTAGCAATATTGGCCAAAGGAAGAGAACAAAATCCAATGCGTGTTCAGAGAGCATCCGTTAAAAATTTTCAATGGATACTTGAGTCTCGGAGCACCCATATAGAGTACATTTGTTTTATCTTGGCACACTTCTCGCCAGTGCACTTGATTGGCAGTGTTGCCAACAAGTTGATACAAAAAGTCGCTAAATAGGAGATGAAATGACTCCAATTTTGGGTGAAAAGTCGCTAAAAAATGTTCGTGGAGTTTTACCTTTATATATATTGTGTGTGTGTGTGCGTGTGTGTGTGTGTGTGTGTGTGTGTGTGTGTGTTGTATGTATGTATTAAATACGTGATCAATTCAAGCCATAGTACTATATACTCTAAAAGAACGTATATGAAATACTCATATACAGGGCCGGATTTAGGGGGTGCAAAGGTGCACGTGTATCCCCCCCCCCTTCGTTGTAAATATACACTACCTAAAGTGAGAAGGCAGCAGTGAAAATAGCAACAATTTCCAAAAAATTTTTCCGGTGTCATGTTTCCGTTTGGGCTTAAAACAGAGGGAAGTTTTGCAAAATCGATAGTTTAAGTCAATTTTCTAAAAGTTGGAAGAAAAGGATTTACCGAGAACAGACACTTAGTATTTCCAGGGCATTTCCTCACTCATACTACAGATGCCTAAAGGCATTTAAAAAATTCCAACTCAATTCAAATGTACTGGTAGTTATTGGCGCAATATATATATATATATATATATATATATATATATATATATATATATATATATATATATATATATATATATATATATATATAACTTTATGATCAATTTTGCTTCAACGAAATCAAAAATAAGATTAGAAAAGGAACAAAATTCAAGGTCTAGGAAAAATCTTACTTCAGTTCTACTCACGCTTCTACAGATAATCTGTTTGCTATCATTAATGAAATATGTGTGCTTCTAAACGGAAGCTCTGTAAACTAAACGACATTAAAAGCTGGAGTTGGTCCCCGTTAGAAGGTAAGAGATAGCAGCAATCGAAGCGGGAATATGGAGATAAATGTTGTGTACTTTCCCAGCTCGTCAACATCTGCACTGATTCAAATAAGCAAAAGGAAAATAAACATATATCTGAACTGATTCGAGCTAATAGTACTTATTTTATGATAAGTTGTTCGCAGTACAAAAGTCGCTAGATTTGTAAATAAGTCGCCAAATCGTCATTCCAAAATCACCAAAAATGTCGCTAATCGGAAAAATTATTTTTTGTCGCTATCCTGGAATGCGAATCCCCTAGATTTAGCGACTTTTTCCCCAAATTGGCAACACTGTTGATTGGCCTTTAAAGTATTTTCCGCTAGAACTCACGTGAACGTTTTAGCCCAATAGATGTCTTATTGGCTATGTCGTGTAGGTGACTTTAGTTCTCAGCTAACCAACAAATGAGGTCATTGCTGTTTGGCGGGTATTTGGAGTGCTTAGTTACCACACTCGACAAATGTGTTACAGTGATTTGTGACTGGTGTGGCGTTTTGCTGTGCTTTCTAGCGTATTGTAATTCTCAACTTAACAGTGACGTGACAGCAACGTGTTGCAAACCAATCCGTCTTTTAGACGGGAAACGTGCCAAGTAAAAAGAAACGTCTCTAGTCGGCCCCTATGGTAATTATTATAAATAAAATGTTTGTTGATTTTAAAAATATTACTTTTTAGTGCAATAAAAAGTCATACTTCAATACTGCTCTAACGTTTCTTAACTTAGTTCAAAGGGAGATTAAAATTAAACATTCATACAGAAAATCACTATTTAAAAAAAAAAAATGTGTTTTTAAAAGCTAAAATAACCTAGGGTAAACAATAGCGTGGATTACAATAAAGTTTAGAGGTACCGGCACTGGCGTAAATCGACGGGAGAAGAGGAGAACATGTCCCCTCCAATCATGACACTGAGAGGGACTGTCCCCCCCTAATAATCCGATTTGAAAGGTGTCTTTTGGGAAAAAATGTGATGATTTGTGTCCGATTGCCACAAAGGAAAGTGAGATGAAATTGATGTCCCCCCAGAATAAGCCTCAAATCTGCCCGCCTCCCAATGTTGAATACGACTCTGCCCCGCTGATCCTCAACAGAATTGTTTTGCAACTTCACAAATATTTTGAGCATCGCTTAATAAAAAAGAAAAAGAAACAGTGTTACTTTCCCCCCCCCCCCAGTGTCGAAAACAGATTTTCGCCGCTGGGTAACGGTACCATTATAAACGTTAATAAGCCCGTACAAGAAACATGTGAAGTAACGATACACGGCTCATTGGATTCAGCACTGGAATTTATGTCTTCGCTAGACAGGAATGAGTGAGTACACAGTTGGAGGGATTGTTGGATTGCTCGTGGTAGTCAGATGGCTCTCTTTAATCGATGCACGGCCTATGAAAGTGTTTTTTTTTTTTTTAAGTAATATAGAAGTACCTGTAACAAAGACTCATTTTGAATAGATGCAACAGACTATAAACAAAGAGGAACAAGTTCTCTATTTTGCAACGTGCAAGAGAATAGGACTCCGTGCTAAGAAGGCATCCTAGGAAAGGAAAGAAGTGTACTGAAGGGTATCGGTAATTTCAAAATGAAATGAAATACTTCAGTTTAACGTGCTACGATTATGCCCTTTAGGCCATGCAGACGGGTGATTAAGGCAAGTGAATGATGGTGGGAACACTTGGTGGAATGAGAATGTGGGTAAAAGTGGGAGTACTTCGAGAAAAGCCACTGACACGATGTTGTTCATCACGAATTACTTGGCGGGGGATTGAGCCAGGGACCCCAAGCAACCAGATGTAAGCGCTCTACCATTGCGTCACCATGTCCGCTTCAGTAACATCAAGTATCACATTGTAGTAAGTGAATTAACAAAGGCTATTATTATTAGTCGCCGCGGTCTAAACGGTGAAAGCATTCACCTCATAAGGGTATTACTGATCTATGATAAATATCCAAGTGACCAAGAGGATTATCCAAATGCTTACTTGAATTATCAATATTATTTTGAACATCGATTACACATTTTCTTGAGTCTCGTGAAAAAGTATGCATTCTGGGCTTAACCTTGCTTCTAAAATTACCGATTCAAATGTCGAAGCATTTACATGACGACGGACGCGACCTTTTATCTCGATATTTCGATACTGGAGATGTTAACACAGCCTCACACGTTAGGTCTTCGAACGATGATACTGTAGACTTTAAATTTAAAATTATTCATTCATTTTAAAATTAACATTCAGGATATCGCGTTTCCAGATCCCCTTGACGTGGTTCCGTGAATGCTTTCAGTGATCATTGGTTTAACACTTTCTTTCTTCTCTCTTTCGTTATTTTCTTGATAATTGGCTTCAACGAAATGACTACTATCACCTAAAACTATGGACGACGTAGCTTATACTGGGTGTTTATGAACTACATCGGCAAACTTTAAGAGATGATTTATCACATCAAAATAAGAGAAAAAATCAATATGGAACTATGGGGAAAAGTGCATAATTTCAGAGCTAGGGCTATCCAAAATCGAGAAAAAGCTAAATTTCAAGAGGCCCTTTATCGAGTTTGAAAAACTGTAGATGGTGGTACTTATCAACGTAAAGAAAGTCACGCATACACAATCCAAAAGTTCATATTTCATTAATTTTCAATGGGTGTGCAGGGTATTCTCTACAGGGCGTAATTCTCAGATATGCTCTCAACAGAGTTTTTAAAATATGTCGTGATTTCAAGGTGGGTCCAAGATGTAAGGTGGAGCAAGAGGTAAGCCTTAACAACAATGGACACCCAATGCCTCGGAGGGAAGTCGGAAGTGTTAGGTACCGACAGCTCCACTATTCTTTGTGTCGAGATAACGTGCGCTGCGACGTATTTCGTCACAGTATATTCCACGTTTTTCTCCCCACTTGCAAGTGTGAGAGAAGGCATCAGAGCACACGTTTTCCCGAATGGGAGAGACCATCCTGCTGACGGTGCTTAACACTTCTGACATCCCGCCAAAGGATTCCTTGTTCACTGCTGTCAAGGCATCTCGTTTGTCCACTTTGGACCAATCATAAAGTCAGAGCATATCTCCAAATTCAGTTTACAGCATGTCTGAGAATTACACCCTGCAGGGAATACTCTGTACACCCTTTGAACGTAGGTGAAATATGCAGTTTAGATTGCGAATGCGTGACTCCCTTTACGCTGATAAGAACGATAATCCACAGTTCCTCGAGTTCGAAATAGGGCCACTTGAAATTTAACTTTATCACGATTTTGGGCAGCCCTAGCTGTGAAACTATGCACTTTTCCCCACAGGTCCATATGAACTTTTTGCCTTATTTTGATGTAAGGAATCACGTCTTACAGTTTGTCGGTATAGTTCATTAATACCCTGTATCAAGAAATAGATAGGAACACATGAGAAATATCACATCGTTAAGACATCTAGAATTTAATTCTGAGAACACAGGCATCATCAATACTTAGAACCAGAGGATCGATTACCGATGCAGGACTCAACACACCAATATTTACATATAACAGGTTCGGCATTTTACTCCGTTCAAACTACTCAAGCACAAGGCTGTTTTCCTATCATGATATCACCGTGATAATATAATTATAAATAAATCTGGTTATCTACAGATGTTGACTTAACAAGAACATTTACCACGCTCAGTGCGAAACTAGACATTGTAGGGTGAGATTGCAGCAGTTGGGAGCCCTGAACTTAATTTACTCGGACATACTTTTTGCAAAATTATACTTTAAAGGTAATACTTTACAACGCTGGTGTGGCTATTGTAGCATATGTGGAGATCCCATATCGTTGGTATATGTATTATCAATATCTTATTATGAAAAAGTGGTAACATGAGATGTTGGTAATCAACAATGTACCAAGTTACCCCTCCCCCAAAATAAGAAACCACGAATACAAATAGCACAAGGATACGGAATCTCCATACACACAAAAACTAACTTTTCAAATAAATCTTCGTACACGCGCATACCCACCGTCGCTGACGCGCCTGCTCCCTACGGACGCACCCCTTCCCTAGCGCTTGGGACCTCCTGCTGCCCTCCTGCCCTGATTCGGTTAGATAACATTTGTGCTTTTGGTACAGTTTAACTGTATGGATCCACAGATTGTAAAATGTACAGAAAAAATCGGGGAAGCCTCTAATTTGCCCATTTAATGTCGAGAACAGAACAATACAAACCCCTGCGGAGCTTCTAACCCGTTCCTACTACCATGACTACTACTCCCACTGGCGTCTCTTGCATGCAAAATCTGTGGGGGACATCAAACAAAGTGACTTAAATGCTAGTACCTAAATCAACCTGTTTATTATCTTCGATTCAATTTGTTACTTTTCCTCTTAACCTTCACACCTGAGATATATCAAGAACTATGTTATAATTGTTTCACAGCCTGAATATTATATTCCAAATAAATATAACTGTGGTTATTTATATGTTATTGTGGGGGGCCAAATCAGTTAAAATCTCTGTGTTTACAGGATAAATGAGTTGATGTTATGTAAGTGTAATTACTAACTATACTAATATAACATATCCTAACATAACCTAATCTAACCTAACCTAGCCTAAACCATCAAAAACACAGAAAATATAGGAAGAAAGTACGAATTTCAAGCAAAGAATTCTGGCCTCTCAAATCAAAATATCCTAACCTAACCTAACCTACTTAAACCATCAAAAATACAGAAAATATAGCAAGAAAGCACGAAATTTAAGGAAAATATTCTGGACCTCCAGTTCGAAAAATATGCCCTTATACTTATGTCGAGAACAGAATCCAAACAAAACTTGCAGGGCTTCTAACTCGTCACTAGTACTACTACTACGTAGGCCCTATGTCGAGAACAGAGCCCGGCTTGTGTATAGCCCGCTCCCCTCAGTTCTTTGTCACCGGAACTAAAAGAGTCACAGGTCGGAACAGGCACTATATACCATTTCACTGTATTCTTTGTCGAATTCACAGTGAATTGGTATACATTGCTGTTTCGACCTGTGACTGTTCCAGTTCCGGTGACAAGTGAACTGCAAAGAAAATGTCCGTAGAATACAAATAGCACAATGATATCGAATCTCCATATATACACATCATCATAATCATAATAATCATCATACTACTACTACTACTACTACTTCTTCTTACGTCGAGAGCAGAACCCAACCAACCCCTGCGGGGCTTCTAACCCGTTCCTACTACTACTACTACTACTACTACTACTACTACTACTACTACTACTACTACTACTACTACTACTACTTATACTTATGTCGAGAACAGAATCTAAAATCCAAACAACCTCTGCGGGGTTTCTAACTCGTTCCTATTGGTACTACTACTACTACTGCTGCTACTACTGCTACTACTACTACTTATACTTATATCTAGAACAGAACCCAACCAATCCCTGTGGGGCTTCTAACCAGTTACTACTACTAGCCTACTATCCGATTCATTACGAAGTAATATGAATCGTTACAATCACTATGATTCGTTAAAAACCACTGGGGGTGGGGGACGGGCTATACTCAATCCCAGAGCCCAACCAAAATCTGCGGGGCTTCTAACACGACCCGCTCGGGAGAGTAATACTCCCGGAAGTACGTTTTTTCGCGCGCTACTCTAAACAGTTGTTTTACGCGCTATCCTAGTCAGTTGTTTTAAGTTGGTCACAAAATCTATATCATTTCGTACAAGGGCAACAAAACGAGCCTTATATCATGGAGTACAAGGGCAACAAAACGAGCCCTGCGGGGCTTCTAACCCGTTCCTACTACTACTACTACTTATCTGCACAAAAGTAAGTAAATCACATTTTTGAGTATTATTTTCGTATTATTTTAATTTAAAAAGTGTTATAACAATGTAAAAAAAAAAACTTTCCTCGGGCCGGGTTTGAACTCATGCCAAAAGAGATTTTCGTTACTAGCATATAGCGCTAACCCACTAGTTTTATTGTTCATATGCTTGTCTTTATACAAAAAGTGTACAAGAACCAGACTGACTCCTAGGGTACTACAATACAATATGTCTTACATACAAGGAAAGGAAAATGTAAGTATAACAATAACCACGAAAAAAAAATAGAAACGAAAGGTAAACCTACATCCTGAGTTGTAGCTTTTTTTTTTTTTTTTTTTAAACGAGAAGGAAGGAGATTACTGCAACACCACTTCTAAAAACCTACTAAAATACTGCCTGTCCAACTCGGGGGAAAAGAGCTTTCGGCGAGTGCGTTTTAAAAAATCCAAGTAGGTGCGAGCATCCAGCAAAGGCACATGGCGATGGATATACACAATTGTACAAGCCAGTATAAAAAGCACAGCGTGGTGTTTGGTCTGTGGAAAATAACGAAAATCCGGAAACAAAACATAGGATACTGTGAACTGGTGTGGAGGTCGACGACAAATTCGTCCTAAGAAGGACGTGAGACAGTTCCAGATAGCTGGAGCACCCACACACTGATCGTACCGGTGGGATAGAGTATCTTCTTTGGCGCATCGAGAACACAGTGGGTCAGGAACACGTTTCAGCTCAAATAAACGAGAGCGCGTAGGCACCAACTGATGCACCACTTGAAACCATTCAACCTGTAGATATGAAGGTAATACCGGGGCAAAGATATTAGCCCATACCTGTGACCACGTAGTCTGAGGATATCGGTGAGGAATTCGGAGAATAATCTGATCGTTAGGCAACGAGAGAAGGAAGTTATACAAAGTGCGAGAATTGTATCCTGTAGGGCAGAGAACCACACCACTGTATGTCCAATAACGTATTAGTGAAGTAATGTACGTCGGACAACAATCAGCAAAGTTAATAAACGGGGGGCTCACAGGGTATTCATAACTAGGCCAAAAACATCGTATCCATTGCTGTGTGAAGGATTCGTTAATAGCAACTGCCGCGTAGAAATCGAGCATAAACAGAGTTTGACATTTCAATCTGAGATGTACTAGACCCAACCCTCCCTGTGAACGGGGAAGATAGAGTCCTGCACGTGGAATACGAAAATAGAAGCCACGCCATATATTCCATAGGAATAAGGAGTCAAACCGCTTAGGGAACAATTCCGGTAAGGGGAAAATTCGAGCCCGGTACCACAGCTTGGGTGCAATGTAAATATTGATAAAGTGAATACGATGAATTAAATGAAGGCGACGGAAACGCTGTGAAAACAAAAGCTGCCGAATTTGTAACAACAACGGGGACCAAATCTCCTCGAAAAGGGGAGTAGGTTGTGACGTAAACGGGATACCTAAGATCTTCAAGGAAGTGACGTGAGGTACACACGGCACCCCGGGCTCGTTAGCAGGTAAATGGAAACCATTGAACTGTAATAGGTTAGTTTTCTGTACATTATACTGTAATCCGGAACAAAGTGCAAAACGTTGCAACACTGCAAAAACCCGCGCCATAAGAACAGGATCCACTCCGGTGATGGTGACGTCATCCGCATACCCGAATATATTTTGACTCAAAAAACGGAAGGGTCCAGGGGGGTGCAGGTGTAACGGACCATTTTGACACATGGTCCTAACAGTTTATTTTATGCTGTAATAAGAAAAATTAAATTTGTCAACTCCCGTGTTATCTGTTTATATGAAAGCCAAAGAAAGCTTGAAATAGTTTGTTTATTTAATTGATTTTATCATTTTATCATTTCTGTCAAAGATTATTTATGTCTAGATGGGTAATATGTTAGTAAGCTTTTAGATTCGGAATAATGAACTATATAATAAAAATCTAATTTTGTAATTAAATATATTTAAAATTATGTAACAAAATAATTATAAATTTTACCAGTGTAACCCTTTGGAAATCCAATCTACAATTCAGTTATTTTAATGAAAACCGAACTCTTAATGAAAAAAATTATGTAAAGAAGAAAAAGAAAAAAATTGTAGTTACAGAATTTAGTGACATGGAGTTTTAAAGTGTCAAGAAAATTTGTTATGAAGATTAATTACGTTTAATTTACTACTAAACGTGTATATTGTTCTAAATACAGGGATTATACTAATTGTTAGTATCCCATATTTAATATTATATATAAAATATATAATTTAAACCACGTATCTCTGTTTTTGGATTGAATAGGTATGTTTGTTCGTGAAGTCCTATAAATATGAGAAACATGTTCGAGTAAGTAATTGAGATCCCTGACCAAATCTCCTAACACCTAATGATGTCCCAGTCTTCTTTCGTGCTATAGATAAAATTTAGTTACCAGTTTTGTCGTTGGTTATAGTCAGCATAAATATATACAGATGGTCGTCGTGATATCCAGATTTCTTCATTTTAGTTACTTCTATTTCCTTAGGATGACATGGTGAATGAGTACTGTATATATTCATAGCTACTGACTACGTATAATGATCAGGTGTATATAATGTCACGGTGAATGTGTAAAATAGAGGCAATGCTGCAATATGTTAATGCTGGTGCTGAAGAGCCCGCGTATGATTAGTTACAGCGTATTGTTCTCTTCATAGTATTCATGTCTGTGGCCCATGGTTAAGAAGCCTGATCGTCACTAGGTAGCATACAATACGGTATCTCCTATTTATTCATCATTATATTGAATTATCTTCTTCTTGTATTGATCATCTCATGGTTGACATTCCAATTAGACGTATGAGTTTTACACACGACAAAGTATACAGTACTTCTGCAGAAAAACGGACCACGACCAGGGAACTTGGCAGCGTATTTAGTGATATCCGGGCCAAACAAAAACAAATATTAATCTATTTGGAACCGTCTTGTGTTGGTTTGATGATGTCCAGAGGAGTGACCCAACGAAGTGAAGGGGCGGCTACAGTAGAGAATGGCGACCCAGCCAGGATGTCGCTAGAGGGCGTCAGTGTCTCTGTTTGGCATCCTAGTCGTGGTTGTGAAGGTTTGTGGAAGTATCTTGCGAAAAAAAATCTACGAAAGAGATATAATTCAAGACCTTGTGACGAAGGTGTAGAGATAGTCGGGGATCCAGTATATGAAAATATGACAAAGTCAAGGAACAAAAGAAATGTAACGGGAAATAGAGACTCCCAATTGACATATGGATGTGGTTGTGAGCCAAAGGAGGGTGAAAGTGAACCCACAGTGAAATGCGAAGAGTGTGAGACCGTGTTCCACGTTGAGTGCTTGGACCTTGAACCGGAACAATATGAAGCGATTTGTAGTCCTGAAAATAAGTGGAAATGTAAGAAATGTTTAGAAAAAGAGACTGAAGTAGAAATGAATGGTTTTGGAACATCATCGATTCTGGACTGTGCCGGAAGTGTCAACAGTCGAAATGAAGTGCCTCAAATGTCTCCGGAAATGCAATTTATACTGAGAGAGTTTCGTGAGCTCAGTAGTAGATTGGAAGAAAAGTTCACTTCAGCGTTGCAACAGGGAGAGGAAAAGTTCACTTCAGCGTTGCAACAGGACAAAGAGGATAGGAAGAAGGAAATAACAGATCTCAAGGCGACCATGATTCTTTTAAATAGCGAGTTGAGAAAGGAGGTGTATGACGACCTAACTCAAATGAAGACGGCAATAGCGGAAATCCAAATGACGGAGACCAAACAGAAGGATGAGATTCTGCAGATGCAAGAGAAAATTGTATCAGAGGAGGAGAACTTGAAAACTCTGAAAACTACAGTGGACTGTCATACTAAATTACTTTCGGAGTTGAGTACTCAGGTAGAAAGACAAAAGAATAATTATGAATTATTGTTTCATCGAATTACAGGTAAAACTAACCATAACAATGCTGATATTTCAAGTGTTAAAGTTGATAATCCTGTTATAATTCATGATTCTGTTTCAGGTATGAATGTATCTTCCGAAATACCCGTGATTGCGACATCTGTTTCTTTAAGTACCGCCACGGTAACAACAGTTACTAGTCAATTGGGATATGATTGCTGTAAATGTATTAGACATGTAAATTCGGAAACATCACAGACGAATACGAACCCTACCATGTTGAATGTAGGACGTCCAATACCATCGCATCGCGAGGATAATTCGAGTGAGGAGTGGAAAAAATATTTAGTTCCATATCGATATTCCACAGATAGAAAGTGTTCCGACTATTATGATCGTGAGAACGCTATATCCTTAGCCGAGTTGCGGAAAGGTTTACCTATTGATGATGAATATCGAGAAAGTACTTGTTGTATGAAACCTTATCGAGATAATACTTGCTGTATGAAACCTGGTGATTTAAGAGATATCCCTAAATATGGGGGTCAAGTTACACCAGGGGCGGCTCGGATGTTCCTCGATGAGTTCGAACAATATGCTGCGATGTTCAAAATAACTGGGAATGACAAATTGTTATTATTAACGCGCTGTTTAGTCAAGTCTGCAGGTGCCTGGTTACGAAACGTATCTAGTTCCATTTACAGCTATGATGATTTCTTGTATATGTTCAGAAAACATTATTTGTCTCCTAAGATGGAGAGATCTCAGAAGCGTCAACTCCTGCAGGAACGGTATGACAAGTCTCGTCACGCGTCGATGGTAGAATTTGCGTGGGGATTGGTGGACAAATACAGGATGATTGTAGAAGAGTATGATGAGGATGAAGCCATCGATATTGTTCTATCTTGTCTTCCTCCCGAGGATTCAAGATTGTTACGCGCCGCTCCTTGTCGTTCAGTAGAGGATCTATTATTCCGTCTGGCGGATATACAGAGATGTCCTAATTATTCGCCAAGACATACGCCTGCCGCAAGAACTGTCATTAACAAAAGCTCGCCGGATAAGCAAATGACAAATTCCTCAGTGCAAACAAACTCAATGGAATTTCAAACCGGACCAGGCAGATTTCAACGCTATCGAAACTATAATGGAAATCGCTTCCGCAGAAGAAATTGTAAACATCCGAACTGTGATAACGAAAGACAGAAATGCTGTTGTCACACTAATTGTCCTGTCCATAAGGATATAGTTACTTCCGAAATGGAAGGTAATTGTGTGGAATCTAATTTGAATGAAGCGAACGCTCCCATTAACGCAGTTACCATTCAGGAAAACTAGGAGCGCAATCAATGTTAACAGGGGAAGATGGTTGCGCTCATTCCGGTGCCCCTGTGATAGGCATGGAACAATCCAATAATATAATTTACTTTGATGAAGAGACTTTCTTAAAAGACTGTCAGTTGGAAATAAACTATAGTATCTTATTTGTTGTGGAAGAAGAGTTAGAGTTAGACAAATTAGATCAGCTTAATCCGGAAGAATACTATTACCCTTCACCTAGTGTGTCCTGTCAAATTGGAAATCTAAACATAGTGGGTATTATTGATTCTGGAGCTGAATTAAATTTATTAAGTGAACGTATATGGTCCCAATTAAAACATAAGTTCCCTTGGGCGAAGCTCAGACCATGTGCTCATAGTCAAGTGGGTGCATTTGCGGGAAAAGAGCGTTTCGTCATAAAAGGTATGCAGCAATTGAATTTTTCTATCAATGGTCATGTGTTTGAAATACCTATTTTTGTAGTCAAATCCATGAACCCCGATTTGTTATTGGGCAGTCCGTTTTTAAAGAAGGTTAGTGGAATCATCGACAGTGGAAAGCAAGAATTAACCTTGACTGATAATCAAGGAAAATTAGTCCGTATTCAACTATTCAGGCCAACATCAGTTTGTTTATCACCGGTCGAAGATAAAGAGGAACAGATTGCTTGTCAGTCAGAATCGCTAAACTACGCTGAAAAGATGGAAATCACAAAGAATGTTGAAGAGGATGAAAAGCAATACAAAATTCCCGAACCAAATATTACTGAGGAGGAAATAAAGCAGTGGGTGTCTCAGAGAACTGATTTATCGGAAGATCTTAGAATTCAATTGTTACATCTGTTATGCAAGTATCGATCAGTATTCGCTGAATACCCGAAAAGGATTAAAACAAAACTATATAAAATCCAACTAACCGATGAAATTCCAGTAATTGGGAAGTTATATGGAATCCCACAATCCATGAGAAGTGAATTTGAATCCGAACTAAAAAAAATGGCTTGAATATGGAATCGCTGTGGAAATGTCTTCACCCTACCGTAATCCATTACATTGTGTAAGAAAGGCGTCCGGTGGAGTACGTCCAGTTTTGGATTTGCGGGGACTAAACGCCAAAGTAGTATCCCCGAAAGTACAAGTGGAACCCATAGCTGAAATTTTGACTCGACTATCAGGAGCAAAAGTTTTTTCCGCTTTTGATTGTACATCGGGATATTATGGTGTACGTTTAGATCCTTCTTCCTATAAGTACACAAGCTTCGTATACTTAGGGCGGCAATTCTGTATGCGAGTACTTCCTATGGGATTAAAATCCGCTCCTTCAATTTTCCAAGAAACGATGAATTCTTTCTTTACACTGGATACGAGATCTTTCGCTATTGTTTATTTAGATGATGTACTCTGTTTTTCGCCCTCTATAGAACAACATTTCAAAGATTTGGAAAAAATTTTCAAGATCTTTAGCGAAGGTAATTTTTCAATAAATTTTAAAAAATGTAAGTTCCTATTAGCGGAAATTAAATTTCTCGGACATGTTGTTAACGGAGAAAAAATTAAGGTAGACCCAAAATCCAACGAAGCTATTCGAAGTTTTCCTATGCCTCGTTCCAAGAAACAAATGAAATCATTCCTTGGCCTCGTGGGTTGGCGTCACAAACATATACAAGAATTTTCAAAACTTACAGCCCCGTTGTTCCAACTATTGAAAAAGGAGGCCATTTTTAAGTTTACACCTGAAGCAGAAGAAGCGTTTAAGAAGTTACGAGTGTTGGCTAGTGAATCACCTGCCTTATGCCAACCAGACTTTGACCTGCCTTTTCATATTTTCAGTGACGCAAGCGCTATGCATCTTGCAGGTTATTTGGCACAATTTCCTCACGAAATAAATGATCCTGCTGTCATCGCTTACGCCAGTAGACGTGTCAAATTACATGAGCTTTCACTAAATATTTTTCAACTGGAGCTACTTGCGATTTTATTTTTATGTGAGCATTTTGCATCTTATGTGTTGGGGCGTCCTGTTATTATTCACTGTGATAATAGTGCTGCAACACACGCTCTGACTTTAAAACACCTAGACCCGCGAACGACCCGTATTATTTTGAAACTTCAAAGATTTGACATACAAATAGAACATTTACCAGGAAAACATAATAAGATTGCGGACATACTGAGTAGGAATCCACCAGAAGAAACTGGAGAGGAGAAACAGTTTTTTATTAATGACATGCACTTTTTATTAGAAGATTCTCCATTAGTTGACCATGATATACATTTTGTCTTACAGGATTCTTTGCTAATTGACCCATACATGGTAGCTGTAGAACAAGAAAATGATGAATATTGTAAATTACTAAGACAAGCTATGGAAGAGGGCAGATCCGCAGACCATATTGCGCAGGTAGATAATATGCTGTTCGTTAAGAAAGCCGAAAATCATGGATGGAAATTGGTAATCCCTAAGAAATTAACTCAAGAGTTGGCTGCGAAAATACATTGTCGTGCACACTTCGGTCTAAAGAAATGTTTAAAATTTTGTTCAGCGTTATTTTATTGGAAGGGTATGAAAAATGATCTCTCAAAGATTATTAGAGATTGCCTACTATGTGCAAGGACGAAACCTAGAAATCGATCTATTCATTCCGAGGAATATCATATTAGTACAAAGGGACCTCATGAGATGTTATGTATAGATTTGGTGGGCAGACTTCCAGAAAGCAAAGGATTTTACTATGTGTTGTCCGTAATAGATGTCTTTTCTCGTTTTGTAGCATTCTATCCCCTACGCAAAGCGAATACTAAAGAAATAGAAAGAGTTTTAGAAACACGCTATTTTTATAATTTTCCTTACCCTGTATCAATACTCACTGATAATGGGCCTCAATTTACATCAAGAAGATGGAAAGATCTATGTAAAAAATGCAATATTAAACACTATACCACCTCTCCTTACTCTCCGCAAGCGAATGGCCTAATAGAACGTCGTCATCGAGAACTTAATCGGCTGTTAAGATTGAGATGCGGATCCGACCACACGGAATGGAGTCTATATTTAAAAGAAGTTCAAGATATGTTAAACCATTCCATCTGTGATGGTACAAATAGGTGCCCTGCTGATATATTTCTTTCATTTTCTGCAGTAGAAGCTTTCAAGCGAAACTTTCCTTGGCCCGAAGAACTGAAACCTCTTGAGCTAAAAGACAAACATATACAACTGGATACCACAATGCATATCAACAATAATCCTCGGAATACTAAAGAAGATCATTTATCAGAAACCGACTGGGTTATGGTTAAATCACATACCATGTCCTCCGCAGTAAAATATCAAACACACAAATATATGCCTTATTATGTTGGACCATATATAATTACGAAATTATTGAGAAACTGTGCTGTTCTTGAAGATTTGCAAGGCAAAGCTGCAGGAACACAAAATTTTAAAAATTTAAAGAAATTTAATTGTTCTGAAGAAAAGAAACAAAATTTGTTATCACAATATCGAGGGTAGTATTGTTATTCTCTTAATTAATTTCTAATGTAGTTGTTATATTAAACCTATATTGTAATGTTAACCCTTTGGTGCTATGTTAACCCTTTGTTGTCCACCGGAGGTTACGATATTGTGTGAAAAAAATTTTAAAACTACCATTTCAAAATTTTTCTTTGGTGAGCCGGCAAAACTGTAACAGACCATTTTGACACATGGTCCTAACAGTTTATTTTATGCTGTAATAAGAAAAATTAAATTTGTCAACTCCCGTGTTATCTGTTTATATGAAAGCCAAAGAAAGCTTGAAATAGTTTGTTTATTTAATTGATTTTATCATTTTATCATTTCTGTCAAAGATTATTTATGTCTAGATGGGTAATATGTTAGTAAGCTTTTAGATTCGGAATAATGAACTATATAATAAAAATCTAATTTTGTAATTAAATATATTTAAAATTATGTAACAAAATAATTATAAATTTTACCAGTGTAACCCTTTGGAAATCCAATCTACAATTCAGTTATTTTAATGAAAACCGAACTCTTAATGAAAAAAATTATGTAAAGAAGAAAAAGAAAAAAATTGTAGTTACAGAATTTAGTGACATGGAGTTTTAAAGTGTCAAGAAAATTTGTTATGAAGATTAATTACGTTTAATTTACTACTAAACGTGTATATTGTTCTAAATACAGGGATTATACTAATTGTTAGTATCCCATATTTAATATTATATATAAAATATATAATTTAAACCACGTATCTCTGTTTTTGGATTGAATAGGTATGTTTGTTCGTGAAGTCCTATAAATATGAGAAACATGTTCGAGTAAGTAATTGAGATCCCTGACCAAATCTCCTAACACCTAATGATGTCCCAGTCTTCTTTCGTGCTATAGATAAAATTTAGTTACCAGTTTTGTCGTTGGTTATAGTCAGCATAAATATATACAGATGGTCGTCGTGATATCCAGATTTCTTCATTTTAGTTACTTCTATTTCCTTAGGATGACATGGTGAATGAGTACTGTATATATTCATAGCTACTGACTACGTATAATGATCAGGTGTATATAATGTCACGGTGAATGTGTAAAATAGAGGCAATGCTGCAATATGTTAATGCTGGTGCTGAAGAGCCCGCGTATGATTAGTTACAGCGTATTGTTCTCTTCATAGTATTCATGTCTGTGGCCCATGGTTAAGAAGCCTGATCGTCACTAGGTAGCATACAATACGGTATCTCCTATTTATTCATCATTATATTGAATTATCTTCTTCTTGTATTGATCATCTCATGGTTGACATTCCAATTAGACGTATGAGTTTTACACACGACAAAGTATACAGTACTTCTGCAGAAAAACGGACCACGACCAGGGAACTTGGCAGCGTATTTAGTGATATCCGGGCCAAACAAAAACAAATATTAATCTATTTGGAACCGTCTTGTGTTGGTTTGATGATGTCCAGAGGAGTGACCCAACGAAGTGAAGGGGCGGCTACACAGGGTGGCCAACTGTCGAAGTAAAGGATCTAATGCAAGTGCAAAAAGTATCGTTGACAAAGAACATCCTTGCCTTAATCCACGTTTCAGCGGAATAAGAGGGGACAGGTGTCCGTTAATCTGTATACGGAAATTGGCCGTGGTATATAAATTGTTAATGACTGTGCGGAAGGCTAAAGGAAACCTCCAGGCTTCCAGCACCTGCAACAAAAAACTGTGATCCAAACTGTCGTACGCTTTTTCTAAATCTACAGCTAATGCACCCGCAGGCACCTGCCGAAAATGAAAATAAGCAAAAATATCGCGCAAAGAACGAAGAGTATATGACAGGTTATGCGTACCATGGAGTGCTGCCTGATAAGGACTAATGTAGTGACGGATGATTGGTCGAAGTCTGGCTGTAAGCACTTTAGTGAACAACTTCAGATCGACGGGCAATAAAGAAATAGGTCGATAGTCCTGAACATAATGCGCTGTGCGGGATTTCGGAATGAGGACTAAGATAGCGGTATTACGACCCACTGCTTCGCCTTGTAACCAAGCATTGAATAAAGCGGTAATAGAGGGACTGAGGTGAGACCAATACTGTTTATAAAACTGGATATTTAATCCGTCTTCTCCGGGGGCACTACTGCCCTTTGCCCGCCTGAGGACTGCGAAAATTTCCTCCGCACTAATGGGATTGATCAATGTCTGACACTCGTCATCCGTGAGATGGTGAGATAACGTGGACAAAAACTCCGGGGCATATGAGTAGTCTATGGGACGCGCACGTGCAAAGTCTGTATAGTAGCGCGTGAACTCTTGTAAAATCTGCGAACAATTAGTAGTAGTAGTGCCATCTCCCAGAATGAGAGAATGAATGGCGGTGGAACGCCGTTGTCGCAAAATCCTATCAACATGATAAATAGTTATAGTCTCCTCCGGAAAGCGATGATAAAAGTCTTCCGACAAATACGCACTAATCGACGTGTGGGAGTAAATAGTTTTCAATCGGTGTTTGATACCGTTAATACAAGCCAGGTTCTCCAGAGAAGGCGGAGCATTCCAAAATTCACAGAGAGCTTGATATAAAAATTCATGTAAATGGTGGTCGTCTTCCCTCGCGACCCGCCCTTGCCATTGAAAAAAACTGCGTAATTTAGGTTTACAATATAAATTCCACCAAGAAATAACAGAGGGGTAGTACCGCTGCATGCTGCACCAATAAGGTAAGCGACGCGAGAATTCCTCTACAACCTGCGGGCGAGACATGATGTCATTATTAATCTTCCAATAGGAAGGGCCCCGGGCCGGTGGTAGCAAGAAAGGCATTTTAAAGGCTACTTCAATCGAGGCATGATCGGACAGCGCCACAGGAATTGTATTTTGTTGTATCACCGCAGTGCATAAACTCTCTGAAATGTAAGCGCGGTCGATTCTACTCTTCGTCGTAGTAGTGCAGTGGGTGAATACATGCTTAGAGTTTGACACAACTAAAGCGTCTTTTAACTTTAGGACACGAATAAGCTCTGACAAAGTAGGACAAGGCGTGGTAGGCGTCAGAGAATCTCGGGGATCTACAATTGCATTGAAATCTCCGGCAATTATACAATGAGGAATTCCCGGAGGAAGTAAAGAAGGAATGGTAGTTGCATAAAACTCGTTCCTCTCTTTTGTACGTGTAAAGCCAGAATGACCATATAATGCTATAAAACAAATGTTCTGAATATAACAACGTATAGCCCTTCCTTCGGGGGCTAACACAACACGATCATAACTCAGACCCTTTCGCACCAAAATCGCAACCCCAGTCTCTTGGTCGCGGTTAATAATAACTTGATAATTGGTAAGAAAATCCAAAGATGTAAGCAGAGAACTTATTTCTTGTAGAAAACACACGTCTGGTCGGCGGCTTTCGATGAACTGTTTTAGAAGGGCCTTATTATTATCGGAACTGATTCTATGAATATTGAGTGATATTAACTTAAATGAATTTACTGGTAACATTATAAAAGCACTCAAAAAGAAAACTTTAACAAAAAGAAAAAAGTACTTACAAAGGTGAAAGGAATTCTTTCCCATGAACACTAGTAAAGTGACGCATTTTGAGACGAATAGAAAACAAACCGAGTGAACTTTTTTGTATGAACACAAAAACTAACACTGCCATATACCTCATAACAGACAATGCGGACGAAGCCCTGGAAAGCAGGTGTGAAGGTCAATAGCGAAGAGTAAACACACCACGCCTCAGGGCAATTCTGAGTCAGATATTGCCCGATGTTGTGATCGTAATTCGCGTGGCTCAGCTTGGTCTATCCCTCGTGTAACATCAAGGGCACACTGTTCCTTCTTTCGTGTAGACGTTCGAGTAACTTTCCTTCTTTTTTGTTGTGAAGAAAAATCAGCTTGCACAGAAGTAACAGTATGTTCAGCTGAAGACGGGACATTATTGTCTTGCACTTCAGACGAAGAACCAGACTGAACTGTTAACACTTCCTGCTCCGACGGACGAGTCGAGTCAAGTTCCATGACATCCACAGGCGTATTCTGTAAAGGTGGGGGTCGCAGTTTCACTTCAGAATCTTCCATAACTAGAACATTATTTGTTAGAGATGAATTCACTTCGGGGGTTCGTACTAACACTGGAAACTCGGTGGTATCAGTCAATGAAGGCAAGCCTGAGGAACTCTGAGCAGGGGCCCGGGGGGCAGGGACAGAGAGCGAAGGCGGGCCAGAAGAGGGAAAAGAGCGATGCACTTTGCCAATCTCCGTCATGTGTAAAGACGTCTGTTCAGGGGCGGCCGTAGTTGGTTTTGCGTTCTTCAAATGGCACGTGGCTATCGTATGAAAATTGCTCTGACGTCTGAAACAAGTAATAGGCTGCCCTTCATAAGACACACTCACCTTACAACCGTGCACTATGATACGAGATGGTATATGCTTATGTATTTCCATATGAACAATACGTACGCCACTGTCTATGCCAGGGGGAAAAGGGGCACTCCATAATTGTGGTTCCACTTTGCGCACTTTACCATAACTTTTGAAATGATCTTCTAGGAATGATAACGGTAATTCAAGAGGAAAGTCATATATACGCACCAACCGAATGGGGTCATCAGCGGGGACTATCCTTACTGTGCTTGTTTCCCCAGACACATGCGTGAATTCTACAGACGAAGGAGCTGTTGCTGCGAAATGTTCATAGGCTTGTAAATCTTTAAACTTAATATATATGCTATATGATTCCGCATGTAACTGGAGCGCACAAATGTTATCGAAGATACGAGGAAACTTATTTTCCAACCACTGATATACTTGACTAGCATTAGGTTTTACATTTCTATATCGTCGGTCAAATATTAATTGAAATTGTAAGTCCTTCTTATATTCCATACTACTACAAGCTATTACACTGCAAAACACTGTACACACAGGGTGAGAATTCACCGAGCACACTAAAGCACAAACTTGTGGAAAAAGCACGAGTCTTTTCAACTAACGTATGAGTAGCGATATCAGGCACTCTAATGGGACCAACACTACTCACGATGTGAACAGCTCGAGACGACGAGCTCAACGAACCCACTCGGCCACGAAGACCGACAACATCATTTGTTTGAATTCTGCTATTTGAATGCAATGTGGCAAGACAGATAACGCCAACCAATCAGAACTGTGTTTTTCGTTCCTACTTTCGGGAGCATTACTCTCCTGAGCTAGTCCTCTTCTAACCCGTTTCTACTACTACTACTACTACTACTACTACTACTACTACTACTACTACTACTACTACTACTACTACTACTACTAACTACTATTAGCAATCTTAGCACCAACAAACGCAAACTTCACGCCAGGAGTTAAGCCAATCAATACTATATTCGACGAGAATATTTCGTTGTTCTAATATTTCACTTTCACCTATTGATAGATGTAATTAGTAATTACTAATTACTAGAATGCAGACAGTCTATTTCACCCACAATCCTTGACATTGTAAGCGGAGTACCAAATTTCACATAAGTAAATCCCCACGCTAAGCGGGTTTGCATATCCAGGCTCCTAACTATGAAAATATTTACGATCACCCCAACCCCAATCATTTCACAGATTCAACCTGTTGTATATAAGTTATTAGGACAAAAATTTAATGTAAATTATACGAAAAACCCTTTTATGCATTGCAAGACCTGTAACGTCCAAATATTCACCACAAACTTATAGTCGTATCGACATAAACAAAGAAAAAGTGTGGAGCAGGAAACCTCTTTACACAAAAGTCAAAAGAGAGCCATTGAAAACATACGAACTGGCCGAGTGGTTTGGGTCACTAGTCTATCAATCAGAAGCTTGTGTGTTCAAACCCTGTAGAAAATATTCGTTTTGTTTGTTTCTTAAAAGTGTGTTCCTATTTTCATCAGAGGACTGAGAACATTTCTTTGAATAAATCTTTGGAAACTACTTTTCTCTGAAATTCGATTAGAAGCGAACATTATATGAATTGCAAATCTAAAAGCCATAGCTGAGAACAAAATATTAAGTATGTTCAATGTTTCATTATTATCCTTTGATTTGTAATGAAAAACTAATTATAAGCATTGACGATTTCAGAAGATTCTCCCCGGGGGACGGTCAATATATGAATGAGAGAAAACTGATAAAACATTATTAGTCCACTTTGAGCATGATCGAAAATAACTTATGGCCGCGAAGGGAAATTTATGTCGACAAGGTCTCAAATTCTCCCACAGGTCATGCCCTGAAATCATCAGTGTTTGAAAGATTTCCTTAACAAATAGAATATTATATTTATTTCTCGTTCTACGTTTTGAAATGGAAAAATCATAATTTTAAAGAGAATTATAATACAATAAGCATAAAGATTTATAGAACTAATGAAGTAAATATTCTTGTGTAAGTTATCGATTTCTAATCGGATTAAAACTAGAATATTCGTTTACATCACACTTTAAAGTAAATCCTTTCTCTATATAGTTCTTACTGGAAAGCATGTTTAACTCCAACTACTTGATCAATATTTTTAATAATATATTTTTATTGTAATACTCTTACTATTCAATGGCGTATGCACTTCATTTCCCAAAGCAAAACCTCGCAAATGTATAATTGACTAGTGAATATTATTAAATAAATTATCATTTAGTTTACGTCAATACAGCATCGCCCGATTCGAAGCTTCGTACTTTAAATAATAATAATAATAATAATAATAATAATAATAATAATAATAATAATAATAATAATAATAATAATAATAATAATGAAATCATAGCCATATCTTTATCAGAATTTCAGGCTTAGTCAATAAATGAATTCAACGTGGTCTCTATTCGAAGCTCTATTTAATCGAATCCGATAGAAATACGAAGAGGAACTTCGAGAACAGGTCAAAGAAAAAATGTTGCTTTGGTGGAACTGGAACTAACTTTTAAGAGTTCTTTACAATTTACAAACAAATGCCTTTGACACTTTTTTCTTTTATTTAAGTTAACTGATGCACCGGACCTATCGGGGTAACTTACCTCTATTTTCTACCCGGTTATACACGTTTTACAATCTTTTGCATTAACCTTGAACGACAAGAACACGAACACAAAAACATCCATATAGGTATGAGAGTTAAAATTCCAAACTTTCCCCACGGGGAATCGAACCCGGGACCCCATACATCTGATGCACACGTGCTAGCCACTAGACCAGCGGGGGGAGCGAGTGAAAGGTATTTTGTAGTGTCTGAAGTTTATGCCTATTTCGCCCGGATATAATATGTCTATTGATGTTTTTATGTTTACCGTGTTCGTTAGTTTGAGGAATCATATGTTATTCATATATGTTCTATTACATATTCGTCCATAAATATTATACAAATTATCAGAATTATTCATGATCTTCCATGGAAATTCACTGGTGCATGCACAGTAGACAGACAATGTAATTGGAAGGTGAGTTCAACAGAGATTATATATTCCGCCGATTATATTTTATTTAGTAGCTATTTAGAAGAGATAGCGAAAACGAGTCTACATAATGAAGATGGAATTTCGGTAGAACATAGAATGGTGAGGTGTATACGGTTTGGGGTTGATATGGCTGTTGTTGCAGAATCTAAAAAGAAAATTAACAAGATGTAGGAAACTTGAGAAATTCTTGTGAAGAATATGGGATGGAAATAAATGTTAGAAAGACAAAATCCATGATGATTGAAACGAAGCGATCGGTGTCAAATATAGAAGTAGGAGCGGGAAAAAACAAGTGACTAGTTTTCGATATCTGAGTACTATTGTTAGTGATGATATGACATGCGAACGTGAAATAAAAGCAAGGATAGAAATGGCGAAACGAGCCTTTAGGATGGAGGAAATAGTATTTTGTGGGACCACGAATAGAGTTGAAAAGAAAAAGACTCATAAAATGCTTCGTGTACTATATTTTACTGTATTTATCGTATGTGAAGATGGAGAGGTTAACAGAAGATCGTGGAGCATGGCAGCTTCTCAGCTGCGGTAAGTGACCCGCTGGTAATGGCGGAATACTTCTGATATAATGATGCTGATGATGCACAGCAGAAACAGAAAGATCCACTTTACTGTCATTGCTAATACGAATCACAATGCAAATTTCTACAGGTTGTCAAAATACCTCGCTCTAAAAGCTGTAGAAAACTATCTGTTACTATACGAGGGAAAAATCATAGGTCGAGCAACAATGAGGCAAACTGCCGCTCAGATAACTGTGACGAGAAAACTGAAGAAATTGATTTAGCGATATGAAGAAGGTAGTGAATATTTCACATCTTGGCCAAGAAGTAGGAGACCAATAATAATAATAATAATAATAATAATAATAATAATAATAATAATAATAATAATAATAATAATAATAATAATAATAATAATAATAATAATAATATCAGAAATTAATATTTATTTCTAACAAGACTTTTGCATACCCTCGTAGTGCAACATTATGTTTTTATAAAACGGTCATTATAAAATTGTCAAGCTAAATTTGAAAGTCATTATGAGTGGTGCTTTATTTATTTATTGCACAATTCATTTCTGCCAGTAGCTTTCGCCACTTTACTCCCTCTTCATGCTTACTCAGGCGGAAGCTGCGCGTCCCCAGGTTGGGAACTACTGCTTTCTACTAAGGAATTCTGACAGCCAGGTTAGACATTTGCATTCTGACTAACATCAGTAAACTGCGTTCTTCTGTTTCTACTGCGGATGCACCAGTGAATTTCCATGGAAGATCATGAATAATTCTGATCATTTATATAATATTTATGGACGAATATGTAATAAAACCTATATCAATAATATATATCATTCCTCAAAGTAACGAATACGGTAAACATTAAAAAATCAATAGACATATTACAACAGGCTGAAATAGGTATAAACTTCAGACACTACAAAATACATTTCATTCGCTCTCCCCGTTGGCCTAGTGCCTAGCAAGTGTGCTTCAGGTGTATGGGGTCCCGGGTTCGATTCCTCATGGGGAAAGTTTGAAATTTTAACTGTCATACCTAGGTGGATGTTTTTGTGTTCGTGTTCTTGTCGTTCAAGGTTAATGTAAAATATTGTAAAACGTGTATAACCGAGTAGAAAATAGAGACAGTTACTCATATGTCAGATACGTTCGGTGAATCACTTAACTTAAAGAAAAGAAAAATGTGTCTAAGGCATTTGTCCGTAATTTGTTAAAAAAAAAAAAAATGTTACTTCCAGTCCCACCAAAGTAACATTTTTATTTTAGCTGTTCTGTAAGTTTCTCTTCGTGTTTCTATCTGATTCGATTAAATAGAGCTTCGAATAGAGACCACGTTGAATTCATTTATTGACTAAGCCTGAAATTCTGATAAAGATATGGCTATGATTTTATTATTATTATTATTATTATTATTATTATTATTATTATTATTATTTAAAGTACGAAGCTTCAAATCAGGCATGCAATATTTACGTAAACTAAATGATAATTTATTTGATAATATTCACTAGTCAACTATACATTTGCGAGGTTTTGCTTTAGGAAATGAAGTGTATACAACATGCTTTGGGAAATGAAGTGTATACAACATTGAATAGTAAAAGTGTTACAATAAATATATATTTTTAAATATATTGATTAAGTAATTGGAGTTAAACATGCTTTCCAGTAAGAATTATATATAGAGAGGATTTACTTTAAAGTGTAATGTAAACGAATATTCGAGTTTTAATCCGATTAGAAATCGATAACTTACACAAGAATATTTACTTCATTAGTTCTATAAATCTTTATGCGTATCGTATTATAATTCTATTTAAAATTATGATTTTTCCATTTCAAAACGTAGAACGAGAAATAAATATAATATTCTATTTGTTAAGGAAATCTTTCAAACACTGATGATTTCAGGGCATGACCTGTGGGAGAATTTGAGACCTTGTCGACATAAATTTCCCTTCGCGGCCATAAGTTATTTTCGATCATGCTCAAAGTGGACTAATAATGTTTTATCAGTTTTCTCTCATTCATATATTGACCGTCCCCCGGGGAGAATCTTCTGAAATCGTCAATGCTTATAATTAGTTTTTCATTACAAATCAAAGGATAATAATGAAACATTGAACATACTTAATATTTTGTTCTCAGCTGTGGCTTTTAGATTTGCAATTCATATAATGTTCGCTTCTAATCGAATTTCAGAGAAAAGTAGTTTCCAAAGATTTATTCAAAGAAATGTTCTCAGTCCTCTGATGAAAATAGGAACACACTTTTAAGAAACAAACAAAACGAAAATTTTCTGCAGGATTTGAACACACAAGCTTCTGATTGATAGACTAGTGACCCAAACCGCTCGGCCAGTACGTATGTTTTCAATGGCTCTCTTTTGACTTTTGTGTAAAATGGTTTCCTGCTCCACACTTTTTCTTTGTTTATGTCGATGCGACTATAAGTTTGTGGTGAATATTCGGACGTTACAGGTCTTGAATGCATAAAAGGGTTTTTCGTATAAATTACATTAAATTTTTGTCCTAATAACTTATATACAACAGGTTGAATCTGTGAAATGATTGGGGTTGGGGTGATCGTAAATATTTTCATAGTTAGGAGCCTGGATATGCAAACCCGCTTAGCGTGGGGATTTACTTATGTGAAATTTGGTACCATTGTGTTTGTTGGTTAGAAAGTGTGCTTTGACCTTTCCGTTGGATGTTCTATTATTTTCAACAAACTAAACTTGTACATATCTGTAACATCCATTTTTTCTTCTTCTACAATATTAATTAAATTTCGGATATATTTCTTCCCAGAATGATTACACATTTAATGTGTTACACATTTTAAATTAAATAATTATTGATATACTAATCTTAGCTGTAAATAAAAAATATCATGTTAAAAGTAATCAGAATATTTAAATCTAATTCAGTCCGACTGACATATTTTGTTTTCCTGCCCTAGTCAAGCCACAGCCTCATTGGCTGATCAGATCACGCGACAATAAACTTTTACCTCCTATTTCAGTGTATTCATCTTAGGGCAACACGTGACTGAAAAAATTGAGTTCTGATGAATATTATGTGCTGTTGATATCAAAGTTGATATGATTCATACATGTAACTTTTTTTTATACTGTAAAGTTAGCATTCAAGTATTTCTATTGAAACAAGGAAAAAAGGAGCTTGATATTAGCATTTATCAAGGTGATGTGATTTGTATATTTAGACGTAGCTCTTTATAAAATTAAAAGCATTTTTATTGAAACAAGGGAAAAGGAATCACGATATTAACGTTTCAAGATTAAAACTCTCTCTTTACAAAGGGAGAGTAATGTGTAAGAAACTTATTTATAAAGGCTGCCAAATTCGTAAGTGGCATATTAACGAAGATACAGACCTGCAAAGATTGTGCCATAAACATGATATACGTATGCACACTGAATACCCCATTTTTCTTACAGTATTGCACAAATCATGAAACGAAACGCATTTAGTGGTACAAGTAAGTAGAAGCTATTGTTGCGACTTGTGCTAATGAATTTGCGACGTGGCTAGGTATATTGGAAATAATCTCGATGTTCCAAAAATTGATCCAGTTGGTGCGCCGTTTTACGATTAACACATTCATACTACCTCTAGGGAAAAGGGAATAAACATATTGTGGTTTATTCTGCCAATAATATAATTCCTCTCATCTGCATACTAAATACGATTGTTGAAGGTATTTCATGACAAATGGAACGTGTGTATGTAGTGATAAGTGCTAGGGCCATATTCTTGATCTGTATGCTACAGTCTTGTTTTATCGGCGCATACAGATACTCCACTTGGAACGGTAAAATTCAAGGATGCACCCAAATATAATTGTTCAAAAATTACATTTTATTTTATTAGTTATTTCCTAGCGCCTTCTAGATTCCGTCTGTCCTATACATAGGTTCGTAATATGCCTGCAAACTTATATACGACCAGTGATTTATCCAGAATTTTGAAGTTGGGGGGTGTACAAAAAATCTGGGGGGATGCAATTTTGCATTAAGGTCGCATACTATTATGTCTTTTTAATTAGCTTTTTTGGTGATAATATACATGAGAACCCCCTGATCTGCGTTTCTTCTGTGTTCTATTACCACTTCTACATGAAATACCATAAATTTTCTACGTAGTGCAATAGTAAGAAGTATCCTTGTGCACAAGACATGCGTTATGCGTTAAATCCCCCCCCCCCACACACACATAGCCATAGATAAAGTACAAGGGCACAACACATATAGATATAAAGTACAGGTACGTTCTTTTTTATTTTCGTATCAGTCGATAAGTAAATAAAAGTCGATTTGTTACCCCATTTATAAGTTCGTACATACTCAATGAATAATCCCTAAAAGTATGAGCGTCCTGCTCCTTCGGGAACTGATGCAGCTTCATGTATACTATATGCGCTTTTTTTTCAAACTTTAAAATTCGTTGATGCAACGAACGATTACATTGGATTTACTTCCTCAGCCAAAGCCAATTAGCATCGACTTTCTCATGCTTGGTGTGACGTCAAGATGAAATCGTTGGCAATCGATTGATCAAACGATCACAGCCGTGTAAAGGTTGATTTTCATTCAATCTTGCGTTGCGTGCTTTCCTTGAAAATGTATGTTGTTTTATTCTATTTTCACTTGAAAACAAGAATTCAAAATATTTTAAAAACCAAAATAATAAGATTTATAATTGTGTCTTCCCGTTCTGCCTAAATTCCCTCCAGCACTTTGTAGAAAACATTATAAATGATCTTATCTTTAGGCAGAACGGGAATTCCCGCTCTGCCTAATATTTCAAGACGAGGAATTGTCCAGGGAGAGATTTTTTTTCAAGAGAATTTTTCTTAAGTAATTGTAACAGATTCTGTAAGAAGAATAACTATTTCTTTAAGTTTTATCATAAATTTTAGATGTATTCTACTTGTTCTCGGAAAAATAACTAGATACAGTTCTGTTATTAACAGTGTTATTCACATTTATTCAGTAAAAATGAATGTGATTTAGAAAAAAAAAACTATGCAGAGAAATGGAAAATTGATTGACTCAGTTGCAAGAAAACCGTTTGACATTGTAGCTGAAACGAAAATGAAACAAACTCACTTCGGTTTAGTATCAAATCATTTCACACAAAAAAAATTATTCAGTTTTCCAGTAGTTCACCTACAACATGCTAAGGCTCGTAGTCAAGGGCGGCTTTATGATTTTAATTTTGGGTAGGCCCGCTCCCTCGCGTATGGACACATACGCACATTTGATTGATTTATGACAATAAGAAATTACTTTTACAGTAGTGGTTGATGCTGCTTATTAAATAATTATTGACCATTAATATAAAGAGTGGAAAATATATTTCCTCTTCATTGTATCTTTTAGTGTTTATATATTTTTGAAAATATTTGGGTAGGCCCCTGCCTACCTGACCTACCCGCTAAAACAGCACTGCTCTCAGTACGTAAAAAGTGACACAGTTCACATCCTCAAGACATGTTTGGTCATATATTAAACAAACAATACAAAAGGATGCGTAAGACGACCCTCATCCCCGATTATCTGACCTTTAAATTTGAGTGAAAGTATCTACGAAAAACATACGAGTATTTCAATTTTGATATTGAAATTTTGTATTGCTGCTATTTACATTGACAATATAAATGTGAAAATAAAAGTATATAGAAAAGACTATTGCATTCAGTTGACAAAACTACAGATAACATTTTAGAATATATGACAATTGAAGGGAAAAAATAATCAAATAGGGTGTGTACTGGTACATCCAATAAATACTCCTGTGATTTTGTCTCTTGGATTTTGTCCTCGTCAGAATTTTCCTTGCATTTTGACAGCTTGGAATTAGTTCCCGCCCTCGTTACTACAGCCATTCATGCATGAGCAGAGCCGTAGCTATGGGGAGGGGGACGAACGGGGCGGTTGCCCCGGGCGCTTACACCAAGGAGGCGCCGAACGAGCAAGAAGAAATAAAATATGTTGAAAAAGAGTAAACTATGAGGCTCCCCGAAAAGAATTTGCGCTCCTATAAAATCAATATTATCGGTTTGCAAAGGAATACATTTGTTAAAAATTTTCTTGCTCGCATCGCTCGCAAGCCAAAATTTTCAATAAGAGTCACAAGTTTTTATTTATTACTTAAAGAAAGTTATTATATACGATTTGTTAATGACAATGTCATACAAAAGATGTCGATTAATGACTTATAGTGTACGCAGGAGAGTTTTCAAAATTGGAAACGGTCAAAGTATCAAATACGTGTTCGGTGTTGTGATGGTGATGAGTTTGCTTAGTTAATCACGCTTATGTACCCAATCGGATTAATCACGATTGTGAGAATGAAGGTATGAAAATGAGAGGAGAGATCAGACACACACGCAAGCTGCTGTTTGCGCTGGAATATTAAAAATGAAGGCAAACAAGGGGAATAATAATAGCATATTCAAAATCATAGAGTAGGGTTAAAAAGGTCAGAACTTAACCCAACGAATTTAGTCTGTTTCAAAGACTAATCACTACCAGTGATTTTTTTATTGACATATGAAATGCTCCCAATTTGAAGGAATTTATTAGGATCATTTCTCCATCAGCTACTTGTATCGTCGGGATAAGTTTTCTGTGCATACGTATCAGTTGTACTCTGTTTTATCTATCTACTTCTGAATTTCCGTTATATTTCACGAACTATATATATATATATATATATATTACCGTAAAAGAACTAACTACCTCTATGGTATATGGAACCCGCAGGTTCATTGTCGCTTTCATAAAACCTCCACAATGACTTTTGTCCTTACCCAACTGAATCCAGTTTCCACTTTGCATTCCTTTTTCTGTGAGATCCATTTTAATCTTGTCCTTCTATCTGCGTCTAGGACTTCCTAATGGACGTTTTCAGATTGGATTTCCAGTCGAGAATTTGAAAGCTTTTCTACTTTCTTCCATTCTCGTTACATGACCTTCCTAGATTTTATGACAGTAACAATGTTTGGTAAAGGGTATAAATTATGCAGTTCCTTGTTATGAAGTTTCCGCAATTCCCGATGGCCGTTCCTCTTCGGTCCGAATATTCGTCCGAGGATTTTATTCTCAAATACTTTCAGTTTGTGTTCTTTCCTTAACGTAAGCGACTATGTTTCGCAACAATACAGAACAACAGGCATGATTATTGTTCTATATATTTTGATCTTCAAAATCCTCGACAGAATTATCGACTACAAAAGATTTTGAAATGAATAACACGAATTCCCTTCTTTTAGTCGACATTTAATTTCTTTGGTCGGTTAATATTGATCCAAGATACCTGAAAGTATCAACTTTATAGAAAATATTATTTGATACTTTGATCCATCCGAAATTTGCAGTATTACTACCACAGCTAACTTCCATGTATTTAGTTCTTTCTGCAATTGCTTCTAAATCTTCAAGCATTTAAATAATGTCTCTATATCTTTCTATTGTTCTCCTATCATCTATCAGATATCATCAGCATAAACAATAACCTGGTGAATACCATTCGGCTCTAGGCCCTGGTTGCTATCTTTGATTTTCCATATAACGTACTCCAGAATATAGTTGAATAATAATGTCGATAACGCATCTTCTTGTTTTAGGCCATTCTTGACGAGGAAGCTCGTGGACAAAAAATTTCCTACTCGGATTTTATTTTGGGATTCGTTTAAACGCATCTTAATTAATCTAACTAGCTGTTTCGGATTCCAAATTCTATAAGAATGTTGTATAATATTTATCTCTTAATAGAATCGTAAGCCTTTCTAAAATCAATAATAAATTGGTGTACCGGGGTATTGTATTAACATTTCTTTTCGAGTGTTTGTCGAATGGTAAATATCTTGTCCATAGTTGATTGATTTCGTCTAAATCCACACTAATAATCTCCAATAATTTTATCCACATATGGGATTAATCTTGTTAATAAAGTGTTTGAGAGGATCTTATAGGATGTTGACACAAAAGAAGTGCTTCGATAATTATTACAATGTCCTTTGTGACCTTTCTTGTGAATTGGAACAATGATTCATTCTTTCCACTCTTGTGGGAATCCTCCTTGTTCCAGATAAGGAGAATGCGTGTGTATCTTGTTCCACAATTTCCCCTAATAGATAAAATTTTCTCATTTCTCACCATCCAGAGAGTTGTGTTTCTTTAATATTTTTATAGCAGTTTTATTTCTGCTCGGCCAGGCTCTGAAATACATGGTTCTGCTGTGCATTTCCCTTTCCTGATGAACATTAGTTTTTGGCTACGTGTTAAGCAAATCGTCAAAGAAATCTTTCCATCTATTCAAGATGATCTCTGTGTCAATAAGAATTGTTTCGTTGCCTCTCTTTAATATATACGTATTAGGTTGATATTCTTTCTTAAATTCGTTGATGCCCTTAAACATGTCTCGAATTTCTTTTTTTTTTTTTTTTTTACTATTTTCTTCAAATTCATTAATTTAAGCTTTCAGAAACTCGCGTTTCTCTTCTAAACATTTTGGAAATTTCTCGTCTGATGTCAACGAAATTTAGTGTAGTTATATCGTTCAGAGTTTGTAGCCAACGCAGTTTCGCCTATTTTTCCTTCCCCATTAGCTTGGTGCATTCCTGGTCGAATCATGATTTGATCATTCGTATTTACGCTTGCTGCTATTTTTCTCTTGTTAAAATTCAATGCTGTTCCTAATTTGAATTCAAGTATCCTCAACATTAGTGCCTTCAAAACCTAAAAGCGAGGATCTATTTCACTTCATTCCGATATTTCCTCCTCGCTTGGTTCTCCTCATTTGTTTTAAAACAACTAAACCTCTCCGTTTCTAAATGTTGAATACTCTCTTTATTGAACAATAATTTCTCTTTGAACGAGCGAACATCAATTATGCTATACTGTCGTCTTCTATCTACTAAAATGTGATCAATTTAATTGTGTGTTCTTCCATCTGGCGAGGTTCATATCAATTTATTAAAATCGCAATGTGGAAATTTCGTACATTCACGATAAGGTTTTTGGATGTTCCAAAGTTCACTAAACTAACGCCGTTTTCATTACTTTCCTTATACAGATTTTCTTTCCCCATACCGGTTTGAAAACATCCTGTCGCCCTACTTTTGCATTGAAATCCTCTAATAGAATTTTCTTATGATATTCCTGGACTTAGTCGAATACCCGTGATACTTCTTAAAAAGTGTCTTTTTGACTGCCGCGTTGGGCTGATGGGCCCAACAGTGATTTTTTTTTACTGCGCCGCGTTGGTCCGATGGGACCAACTTTGTAATATTGAGTTTATGACTGAATTCCCAGCCGTTGGCTCGTAACTAAAGCTACTTATTCGTGCTGTCGGACCAATTCGAATGGCATGTGAGAAACTTTTTTGCTTACTAACTTTATGGGAGGAGGATTATAGCAACCTGTGAATATTTCAGTGAGAGTTACATAATACTGCATCAATGGCGGCTAGGGCCCAACCAGCTAATTTTGGCCGGCAGTTAACGTGTTATATCGTCATCCTTGTTGTTTGTTGGGGCATGTATATACATTTAAAACAATATCATACCACCGATCCTTAATAGTAATAAAAGAAAGTCTATCATTAACAAATTCAACCCGTTTAATTGCTGATATTAAAAGAATTAAAATCAAAATGCTATTTGTGTCGTCACATACACAATAAAAATACAAACGTTTACAATTGTTACTGAGGATTAATGCTACCACCCATTTCGAACATTTTAAAAGCGCATAGTTTCTAATGTATCGAAATTTCATTTGTTATCGATAGTATGAAACGTTACAAATAGTTGCACGGTAATTTTACACAACTGATTTCCAAGTGGATCTGTATACCAACCAAAGGTAGTTTTGTAAAGTTCAACAAAAGTTCAAAGGACGTATCTTGGAAAGAGCTCTTATTTGTAAAAGAATACATAATGATCGCTTTTGGCTGTTGCAATGGTCTGCCCAAGGCGCTTGAATAATAAAAAAAAATCAACATAGCAAAACAACAAAAGTTGCTTCTCTTATATTAAAAAAAAGAAAAGAAAAGAAAAGAAAGAAAGAAAAGAAAAACAGGAAGGAAAAGCTTGGTGTGGTGAGTGTAGGGGGCGCCGAAATCTCTAGCTACGGCTCTGTAAATGAGTCCCGATCTGCAGATAAACACACTAGGTGTCAAGCTTTTCGGTGCTGCATTTCCCTAAATATTTCCTCCTCGCATAGGATTCCCTGTCTCCAATTCATGTTCTGCTTAAAGATAAGATCGTCTAAAATATTTTCTACGAAGTCCTGGAGGCCTTTAGGCAGAACGAGAATGAACCTTTTTAATATTGCACCCTCTAGTTGGAGGGTGTAAGGAATTCATTTCCGGGGGTGTCCGAAAATTTTAAGGGGTGTTGGGGGTGTAGATAAATCACTACTAGTTCCTCAATAGAATATAGGCTAAATGAGTAATGGAGATATCAGAAAAATATATTAAGAATGTTGCAGACTTCAAGTCTTAAGGCTGTCATTATACTTGCAGACCAATACTCATCAAATGAATCTCTTTCTTATTTACTAAGAGCAAAACAAGAAGGGAGCGTGAGCCCGAGTAAGAGCAAGCCTAGTCGAGAGAAGGAAATGTGAGCTCGAGTGAGCGCGTGCTCACTTGAAAGAAAATATCGCGAGCTCAAGCTCAATTGATAGAAGTGATCGCGAGCGCTAGTGAGCGCGAGCTAAGTTGAGGCAGGTGAGCGCGAGCCCGAGTGAGTGCGAGCTCAGTTGAGAGAAGTAATCGCAAGCGCTAGTGAGCGGGAGTTCAGTTGAGACAGGTGGGCGCGAGCCCAGTCAAGAGAGATGAGTAGAGATGCAAAAAAGCCGGCTTTTTTTGAATCGATGGTTTTTTTCACATAAAAAGCCGGCTTTTTTGGAAAAAAAAAACGAGAATTTTGGAAATTTTGGCTTTTTTCAACTTCATGATTTTTCTATCTAAATAGCTTTCTTATAGTATATTCTATAGTTAGATAAGAATTCCATGATCTGAATGTGATATTTCGCTCTGAAATTCACCATCAAGATGGATGGAGCACACGTTTTATGAATTAAAGCTAACATGAAGAATGTAGTATTTGAGGGTAATTTTAGAGGCTATTTAACTTTATTTTAACTTTTGAGTTATCGACATCTTTTTTCTTCTCTAGTTTGTCATCCGTGTTTCATTTCTAAGAGCTTTTAGTACTCTAGCTTCTAGCGCAAAAGTTAAACTTGTCCGTTTTTCTATTTATCCGTCAAAGCGTACGTTTTTCAATATATCCGTCAAACCGTACTTCCACATTTCTGTTATACTTTAGCTGTGAAGTGATTTAGCAATAATTTTCCGGACACAACCTTGAATACCAATTTATACAAATAATCAGTAGCGGATTTAGAAAAGTATTTTAGGAGGGGTTTTTCTGATTGTTTCGTTTCCTAAAAAGTCCTAATTTTATTTGGGAAGTGCTTGAAGTTTATGAGTACAGGCATAACTAATATTTCGTTTCGTTTATATGTTTAGCAATAATCTTCCGGATACAACTTTAAAATCATTTTATACTGAGAATCAGTGGCGGATTTAAAAAAGTATTTTGGGAAGGGTTTCTTACTAATGTTTAGTTTTTTTTTAAACATTTGTAATTTTTATTTGACGGGAGCTTAAAGTTTATGAGTAAAGGCATAAATAATAGATATTTCGTTTCTTGCAGACATTCCGTAACTTTGGGGAACGGGCTTCAGTCCGAAAGACCGCCCCCCTAACCTTCGCAAAACCGTCACTGCTGGTAATTAGTAATAATAACGATTTAAAAACAATAAAAAAGTAAGTCGCCCAACTCACAGTACACACTGAGAAAAATCCATTATCCGGACAGCGGTATATTGTACAAATACAAGGATTCGTTATGTTTACTAAGGAAATCTGTACGGAGCGTACTTTATCCATATACTACATAGGTACTGCCTTTTACCCGCTTAGATATTACATCATGTCGCTGCAGGATGTCTGACATCTAACAATCTTCCGTATTTTACATACGTATACGTATGTTAAATACTTCAGCTATATGTTAAATACGTCCATCTGTGTGTGAGATCCAGGCCGCCTATAGACACCTCTTTCTTTCGCCATGGCTGACGTCATTGAACTACCGTCTTTTGCTTGCGAAACGAGGTTGTTTACAAACGGAAAAGAAGAGAGGAAGGAAACAAATGCTTGGGTTAGTACACTAGTTAACTATTACTTTAGTTAAATATTCCATTAATTATATATTCTTTTAGTGTAACTTGCTTTAATATAGTACTAAGTAAGTAATGTAGTTTATGAATACAATTCTTACTATTGTAAAACTCGTTAATGATTGAGGACAATGGAATGGGTGAATCTGAATTTTGAGAAATCTTTGAATATTAATGTTTTGAAACATTTTACATTTCAAGGTAGCAAAATGAATGTTATGTGTTTATTCATTCCGTTTTATATGTGACGATTTATTACTTGGTGCAGATTTACTACAGGGCTGCTTAACATAATTGCTAATAAACCGTTTTCAGCGCGAAAATTCCCTTGTGTAGTGAAGATTTAGATTTCTGGGCTTTCGGCATCAATGGCCTTGTTAGCCCGTCGCATATGAGGGATGACTTCCCTCGGTGATCACACTATCCGGGGAAAGGAAGGGAAGAATGGATTGGGGAAAAATGGGGCCGCGGTGGCTCAGTGGTAGAGCGTTCACCTCTGGTGCTTGGGGTCCCGGGTTCGATCCCAGCTCCCGCCAAGTGAACTTTGTGGTGGACAAACACCGTGTGCGTGGGTTTTCTCGGGGTACTCCCGTTTCCTCCCACTTTCTTCATTCCACCATTTCATACATTACTCATCATCACCGTCTCCTTTAGCCTAACCGGCATAACCGTGGGACGTAAAACTCAAAGGTTTCATTTTCATTTTTGGATTTGGGAAGGAAGAAAACGGCCTGGGACCTATATGTTAGGTACCACTCCGGCATTTGCCTGCTGTGAATGAGGAAAAGCCAAGGAAACCTCATTCAGGATGGCTGGACTTAAAATCTTTTGATACTTTTTCGACCGAGTTCCCCCACCGGGATCGAACCCGGGACCGTTCGCACCGAAGGCGAGAGCGTTAGCGAATACGCTACGCGGGGCCACTAGTGTAGTTTAGAAAACTCATTTTTACTAGGATATTTGCAAGATTTTTTTTTCTTTTAGTTTAACGCCCCATGATTGTACATCAATGTAAGAGAGAAGGTGACGATGAGATACATGATAATGGTGGAATCAAGAAAATGTAAGGAAACTGGAAAGTCTTAAGAATAACCACACCTACAGTGTTCACCAAAAGCCTATTTGTCGGGAGCAGGAATCGAACCAGGGACCTACCGCGTCAGAGGTAAGCGCTCTCAGAGCTTTCTTTTGTTTAAAGAACTTGTTTACAATGAAATATATATATATATATATATATATATATATATATATATATATATATATATTACGAAGATATTGACATATTTTACAGCCTTACTGAAATTTAAAAAAAAAGTAGTCAGGGAGAGCTTACTTGTCAGGTTTTTATTTTTTAATTTAATTTATTTTTATTTATTTATTTTTGCTTTGTTATGTTCCCTAGTTAATTAATGTTTGGGTTACTGAAAATTAAAACCTTTTTAGTATTATTGTTATGTCATCACTTTGGAACCAAAACGTTAGATTTTTTTCTTGTGTTTTCATATAGGAAGTTGGTGAGTTTGTGCCTTAGCACTGGTTTGGTTTCTAGAACGTAATTGAAGGTCATGTTGAGTTGAGTCTTGGTGGGTTTGAGTTCGTGAAGTGTCAGGCACTGCTTGTGCCCCTGTCTTCTGTTTGTGATGTTTCCTGGCTTTGGGCTGTGACGTATTTATGTTGAGGAGTACCAACGCAGGCCGCGTGATATACAGGTAGCTACAACACAGCTTCAACAGTTACGAATGCCAGGCCTTTGAATTTCAGCTTTCGTTACGGCGTGACTAATGCAGTATAGTGCTTGGTTGAAATTCTATGGGTGGTAAAAACGGTATGGTAAGAAATACAACGTAATTGTTATTAGTTTAATTAGTGTTTCTTCATAGTATTGTTTCACTATTTCTAGAAGGAATTAAGTATTAACGAAGTAATGAATAAGCAAAAGCACACATTGATTGACGTTTACTATTTCTCATACTCCATTGAGAATGTTTTGATCCTCAGTTGCGCAAACATCCAGTGTGCGTTTATTTTCTTTCTTTTTTGGGGGGTTTACACTGCCTCACAGATGAGCTCCCTCGTGGCTAAGTGGTTAGTGAACACGCCTTTGGCGTGGGACACCCGGGTTCGATTCCCGGCCGGGGGCCGCGGTGGCTCAGTGGTAGAGCGTTCACCTCTGGTGCTTGGGGTCCCGGATTCGATCCTAGCCCCGCCAAGTGAACCTTGTGGTGGACAAACACCGTGTGCGTGGGTTTTCTCGGGGTTCTCCCATTTCCTCCCACTTACTTCATTCTACCATTTAATTCATTGCTCATCATCAGCGTCTCCCTTAGCCTAACCGGCATAACTGTGGGACGTAAAACTCAAAGGTTTCATTTCATTTTTTCTTAATCTCTTGCACCGACCGACCGATCTCGATCAAATTTCCAACGTAGATGCGGTTCTGGCCTGGGAGTGTTTTTAGCTATTTACTTTGACAGTAGAACTTAGGGGAGGGGGAGGAGGGGGACAGAAAAAATAAATGACTTAATTTACTTTGAAGTGTAAAAGTGCGAGCGTTTTCTTCTCTCTCTCTCTCTCTCTCTCTGTCTCTCTCTCTCCACTTCTCCAGTCTCCTCTCACTTTTAGGGCCGCGGTGGCTCAGTGGTAGAGCGTTCACCTCTGGTGTTTGGGGTCACGGATTCGATCCTAGCCCCGCCAAGTGAACCTTGTGGTGGACAAACACCGTGTGCGTGGGTTTTCTCGGGGTTCTCCCATTTCCTCCCACTTACTTCATTCCACCATTTCATTCATTTCTCATAATCACCGTCTCCTTTAGCCTAACCGGCATAACCGTGGGACGTAAAACTCAAAGATTTCATTTCATTTTTTCCTCTCACTTTGATTTCATGATTTCGCACTCTGATGAAAAGTATTAAATACCGCCAAGAAAAGTACTAATATATAACCTCTCTTTTAGGCGCCCCTCCAACCACGCGCCCGGGACACGTGCTTTGCTTGCTCGCCCATAGCTGCGGCTCTGTGAGCTACATAAGTAACATACAATGCTTACGTAATACTTTGGGTCATAAGTACTATTAAGAAAGGAAGAATTGCATTTTTTTAACTTTGGGAAAGGAGCTACTATGGGATTAAAGATAAGGTAGGAAAGGCAACACATTCCAGTCTATGCTTTCACCCAGCAGACATATTGTTTGGAACCAAAAAAATGTGACTTTTGGAATCTTGTACTTAGGTTCACAGCGGAAGCGACGAAATAACTTGAATCATCCATTGTAGCTCTCCCCGCAGCCAGTTTCTAAAATGTTGGCAATAAGTTTGCGAAACGAGAGGTGACGACTCCAATTTTGGGTGAAAAGTCGCTATAAGAAATAATCGAGAAATTCATTGTCTATAAGCATTGTAAAAGTTGTAGATGTAAACTAAACAATATGTTCTACTCACTGGCGCAAATCCCGGGGGGGGGGATGACGGATACATGTCCCCTCCAATCTTGGAACTGAGGGGGACTTCTCCCAAATAATCCGATTTGAAATGTGTTTTTTGGGAGAAATTTGATGATTTTTGTCCGATTGCTACAAAGGAACGTGAGATGTCCCCCAGAATAAGCCTCAAATCTGCAGCCTCCTAACGCTAAAGACAACTCTGATCCTCCACAACATTGTTTTTCAACTTCATAAGTATTTTGGACATCGCCAAAAAAAGTATGGTAACGGTCTTACCCTCCCCTCCCCCCCAATGTTGAAGACAGATTTGCGCCGCTGGTTCTATTCACATCTTTGTAAACAGGGCGCAACCAATCCTTTAATTCAGGGATCATTTCAGGTTGTTTCGGGTACTTTTGTTCATGTTGTGGTCAAAATAGTTCCGAAATAATTAACACTACAGTACTTACGTTAAGCAATTTTTTGTAAAAGAAAAAGTGCAGAATAATTAAAAGACCCCAGAGGACAAATATAACAAACACCTTCTTCGTCTTTTTTCACGCATCTATAGCTAATCTTGTTGCTATCGGTAATGATGTATTACGTGTGTCTCTCAACGGAAACTCTGCGAACTAAAGGACATCAAGTTTGTAGTTATTCTTCGTTAGAGGGCAAGGGTAACATAACAATGCAGGATTGTGGAGTAGTGAGTACGCTGTATTTCCAAACTCTTCATCACTTGCGCTGATTAAAACAAACAAACAGAAAAAAATAACGTAAAAACTTTTTTGAACTAATAATGCTTCTCTACAGATGAACATTTTGTTTGCAGCAAAAAGTCGCTAAATGTGTAAGTAGGTAAATCGTCATTTAAAAATCACCCAAAAAAGTCTCCAATCGGAATTTTTTTTTTGTCGTTATCGTAGGGCGACCATACGTCCCGTTTTGACCGGGACAGTCCCGTTTTAGGGGCGTGTCGCGGCCGTCCCGTCAGTAGATGGAAAAAAGTAGTATTCGTCCCGTTTTATGTTAATGAAAGAAGTAAATAACAAACCCAGTACCCTTACTCCTTTTAAAAGTATTAATAATAACAAAGCGGCAAAAATTGAACTGAAAATCCCTATATTAAACATACTCTATAGTTCGCAGTACTGCTCGAAAGGCAGCAGAGGTTTTAGCAGTTGGTTGTGTGTTAAACAAACTTCAACGTGTCTTTCCTTTTTCATAAGTACCCGCTCTGTAACGAAGAGAGAGAGGGGGAACTCTGATATCAAGGCACTGATAAGAACAAAGGTAGATCTAAAAGTCTAGTGTTGCAAGAACCTGTCCCGTTTTTAACTGAAAATTTTATGGTCACCCTACGCTATCGTTGAGGTCGAATTCCCCTTATTTAGCGACTTTACCCAAAATTGGCAACATTGATCCCACCGAACAACACCCCGTCATCTTGAGCCTAGCCAGCATAATAGTGGGACGTAAAACTTAAAGATTTCATTTCGAACAACACTCCCAGAAACCTACTGTTATACTATTCTCAAACCACCCTTTCGTACAGTTCTCCCTATTCGAAAAAAAAAAAATTGTAAATAGCAGTGTTCATACATAAATATGGAACTCAATTTCCCTGAATTTTCCAGGTTTTCCAGGTATTAATTTTGCAATTTCCAGGTCTAGTGGAGGAAACTAATAGTACGAGAACACATAAATTTTAAGAATACTATATTTATATATTTGAGAATGGCCACCCTTCTCCCCAATGAACGATTGCAATTAAATATTGAGTCACAAGAAAATAAATAATTAAAATAAATAAAATTTAAGTTGAAAAATATTAAGTTGAGAAGCCTACTAAGGGAATTATATAATACTTTTGTTCCATACTTGAATACATTCAAAATATACAAAAAAATATTGGCTTGGGGAAGAAAAAAGGGCCCGCGAGATTTTAACTGATTCTTGTAGTACTCGACGACAGAAATAGATTACTGAAAGAATTTTCAAAATCGGCACAGGCAAACATGAAGAAAATCGCATTTTCAGGTACCGGTTCAAAATGAGAAGAAAAAAGGACCGCGAGATTTTAACTGATTCTTGTAGTACTCGACGAGAGAAATCGATTAGTGAAGGAATGTTCAAAATCGGCACAGGCAAGCATGAAAAAAAATCCCACTTTCATGTACCGGTTCAAAATGGGGAAGAAAAAAGGGCCCGCGAGATTTTAACTGATTCTTGTAGTACTCGACGACAGAAATAGATTACTGAAAGAATTTTCAAAATCGGCACAGGCAAACATGAAGAAAATCGCATTTTCAGGTACCGGTTCAAAATGGGAAGAAAAAAGGGCCCGCGAGATTTTAACTGATTCTTGTAGTACTCGTCGAGAGAAATCGACTAGTGAAGGAATTTTCAAAATCGGCGCAGGCAAGCATGAAGAAAATTGCATTTTCATGTACCGGTTCAAAATGGGAAGAAAAAAGGACCGCGAGACTTTAACTGATTCTTGTAGTACTCGACGAGAGAAATCGATTAGTGAAGGAATGTTCAAAATCGGCGCAGGCAAGCATGAAGAAAATCGCATTTTCATGTACCGGTTCAAAATGGGGAAGAAAAAAGGGCCCGCGAGATTTTAACTGATTCTTGTAGTACTCGACGACAGAAATAGATTACTGAAAGAATTTTCAAAATCGGCACAGGCAAACATGAAGAAAATCGCATTTTCAGGTACCGGTTCAAAATGGGAAGAAAAAAGGACCGCGAGATTTTAACTGATTCTTGTAGTACTCGTCGAGAGAAATCGACTAGTGAAGGAATTTTCAAAATCGGCGCAGGCAAGCATGAAAAAAAATCGCACTTTCATGTACCGGTTCAAAATGGGGAAGAATAAAGGGCCCGCGAGATTTTAACTGGTTCTTGTAGTACTCAACGGGAGAAATCGAGTAGTGAAGGAATTTTCAAAATCGGCGCAGGCAAACATGGAGTAAATGGCATTTTCATGTACCGGTTCAAAATGGGGAAGGAACAAGGTCCCGCGAGTTTGAACCGCTACGATGTATGTTCACGAATGTCCCCGTCTTCTCAAATTTAGTTAATTACTGTGACACTGAAACATGTGACACAGAGTCACATTGTGGATGACTCTGCAATCGGCAACCACTGCACATATACTCCTCCCGCCCCACAGTTTGATTATTTCGATCCATTCCTCACGTGCTAACGGCATGGTTCAACATCTGCAAGAAAGAGGTAAATGTAACGTTCAATTGGCAATAGCTTTCCACCAAATTAAGCTGCATGAAATCTGATTGCATATTTGACATACTGAGAAAATTCTAGCCCGTGGCCATATGTATCACATATCCCACCAGTTCATAAAAATTTTGAACACAAAATTACGGTCGTCCGTGTGACGTACTCCCAAAAGGTCTAATGTGTATCACCCACCTCACATTCAATTTAACCACATCCGTGTAGAATTTAGAAAGGAACTTCCTATGATGTATACAGGATGTCTCAAAAGTTCCCTAACATAGGGTAACTCTGTTATCAGAGTTACAACAAAATGTAAGAGGAAAAAAAATCTCGAAATATGACGTTTTCAATCTAAAGTGAACACTTTAAAAAAATCGGACGAGATGTTTGTGCTGTATACTCTTTATGCACCCAATTTTAAATGAAAATGCAACGTTGCCATTTACCTGAACCCACAACATAAGTGAATGAAGTTACTGTTTGAAACGGAGGCTGGCCATCAACATGTTAGCGTAAAAGACAGTAACTTCACTCACTTATGTTGTGGGTCCAGGTAAATGGCAACGTTGCATTTTCATTTCACATTGGGCGCATAAAGAGTGTACAGCGCAAACGAGTCATCCGATTTTAAAAATTCCTTCACTTTAGATTGGACACATCATATTTGGAGATGCTTTCCCCTCCGACATTTTGTTATAACTCGGATAATAACAGAGTTACCCTATGTCAGGGGACTTTTGAGACACCCTGTATATCTTATTTAATATATGTTTGATGTCACTATATCTGTAGTATAATTTAGTTTGTTTAAATTTACAATTTAATAAGTAGATTCGGATTTACATGCGTAGGATTTTGTATGCATCTAACTAATGAATTCTTTTATATTCATACTTAACTTAGTGACTTGGCTTTGGACTGCAACTGATTATTGTAACCCATTATTGCTTGAGAAGAAACAAGATATCCGAATCTTCATTTGGAGAAATCAAAGGTCTATTGGAAAGCTGGGAATTACAACCATTAATTTCTACATTTCAAGGTGCGTAAATTATATATTCTGTGTTTATTATTACTATTATTGGGTTTAGAATCAATCAAGCATTTCATGATATTTTAGAGGGATCAAGATGGGTGCCGGATAGATAATTATTTGAGCGTCAGGCTCTTATTTCTTTTCAATTTAATATTTAATCAATGATTATTTTTCTCCCTCATTATTCCACCAAATCGTATTCCAAGATCATAAATTTTCATTACTCATTTGTGACCGTCAGCCTACATAACATATTCGTAGGACGTAAAACAAAGATTTCGTTATTATTGTTTCTATCTCTTTTCTCCATAGCTGTGAAAAATAATGCCTTCAACATCATAAATTTGTATGCCACTTGCCTGCTTTCGCCTTCAGTCGTCTTACTCTTCGGACATCACGAAGCAAAGCAGGTACTTTGCAGTTTTCATAGTTTTGAAAGGATGTGACATAACATAATGATGTTGGTGTTGCGATGTTCAGTACCGTAGATAATTAAACAATGCTAGTAAACAAATCGAGTAGCAATTGTAATTTTTTAGCTTACATGCCTTTCAGACCGGCCATTTTTTTTTTTACAACATATTGTTATTTCTACTCTATATGAAATATATTCTGAGGTTGTGTTTTGGGGGACGTGGTAGCTCAGTTGTGGAGCGTTCACCTCTCCTGCGTGAAGTTCCTGGATCGATCCCAGCACGTGCTAAATGGGCTTTGTGTTGGAGAAACACTGTGTGTGATTTTTCTCGGGGTTTTCCCGTTTTCTCACACATTTTCATTCTACTATTCCAGTCATTCTCATCATCATCGTCTCCTTGAGCATATCCGGCATAATCGTGGAACGTAAAACTCAAAAATTTCATTTCATTTCATTTCATATAAACTTTGTTGCAAAGTAACCTGATAGCTGAAGATACTTTGCAACACATACAAAAAAGTATTTTCAGCATACGAACATAATGTTTCTGTGCAGTGTTTTCTCTCTTCTATTGATACATTTCACTTCCTACACAAAACTGCATGCAGTCTACAAATATTGAGGTTGGACTTACGGTACCGGTGTCAGTACTTAGTACGAATTATTGATATTTGTAAAGAAAATTATGTATTTTCTGGTACCGACATAGGAACCACGTTCTGATAGTTTAGTATGTCCCACAAAAATGGCAACTCAAGAACAGCAAAAATCTTCGAGATCTGATTTGCCTTGGTTGCTCTTTATATCCAAGAATATCATCCCAACCGTAATCAGTGGAAGATTTACGGGATTTGAGGCTTTCAGGCTGAAGCTCACCCAAATTACAGGATTTCTTTTTTACAAAATTCTGATGTTAGTCATTCCTATGCGTCTACGCTTCAAGCCCTTCAAAAAGTCTAGTCGTTTCTAAATAAAGGAAGTCTTTCTGTGTGAAGTCACTCTCAAACTATTTTTCTGAATCCGCCGCTTTTCGTAATTTATTTTCCAACAAGAAATCCATCCCGACATTTACCTGAATAGGAAATTTTCCTAAAGTTAGATGGCAGGAGGTACCCGTAGTAATAATTTCCTATCTGAGGGGTTACGTTTGATCGGTGCAAAGTAGCCCCGATTAGAGGCTGAAACAACCTTCTCCCAGTTTTATTTTTCTATGACTTTAAAACGTTTCACACTTCAATTTCAACTATTGTCTCAAAGTCCCATTATACACAGAGTATTCTACGAAACTGACTTGACTTTGACGAAAATTCTTGTAGGTGATATCTTTCAAATTTTGTCGGCCTTTACAGTGACTGCTTTCCATACCTCTACAACAACAAACCCTTCAGGTAATTAGAACTGATGTTAACCGCCAACCAAATAGCCAATGTTCTATCTTACGGTGACAGTTGAAACTTTCTCTTTACAGTCCATCATTTTACCGACAGAGGACTGTGAAACTTTTGCCGTATTTTGTGCAAAGTTAATCCTGAAGTGCAAAATAATCCCGTCTTATGGTACTTACAGAATATTAGTCAGTAATTTTCACATTAATTTTAAAGGTGACAACAGTTGGAGCCTAGGGCTGTGTGATATTTAAATCGAACGGTTGATATTTTCAAATATCAAAACATCGATATCGAAATTTTTGATCGATATATCCATATTCTTTTCTCTCTTTCGTATTTCTATATTTTCGATTTTTGATATTGTTTATATTTCGATATTGCTGTATTTTTCAATATTTCGAACAAGTTTCGATAGTTTGTCGTTATCGATTATCTATATTTAAATTCGGATACCGCAAAGCCCTATCGAACCCTTCGGAAATGAAGTTTTTGGCTATGGACCTGATTAGGGATGCACACGAGACAAGACGAGACATAATTTTTGTTACGAAATTCGAGACGAGACAGAGCTCTTCCAATAGAAACGGATCCAGTTTTCGAGACGATACATAACTTTCGCGGCACCTTTTCGAGAGGAGACAATCTCAAATCTTTTCTCTTGCGCATCCCTAGACTTGATCACGAGTTCTCAAAAAAAAAAAAAAAAAAATGTTAATGAGAAATAACATCTAAATACAATATCGGTAGCTAAAACATTTTTGTTTTCATTCTTCAGTAATGCATTGTTATTAATCTCAGTATTTTATAGTGTATTCTTAAGCTTAAGGTGATGTATAATTAAATTTTGAATTCAGTTAACTTATTTTGTTTCTTAGATTGTTTTCAAAATGTATGTACAAACGTTTATTTTCATTTTTGAGTGTTTAAAGTGACGTATAGTTATTAAACATAGTATTTAATATTGTACTCTTAACGTGAAAGTGATATACAGTTAACTTTAGAATTCAGTTAACATTTTTCTTTCTGAAATTGCTTTAAAAAGTATGTAAAAACGTTTTTTTCTTTTCTTTCTTGAGTGCTAAAAGTGATGAAAAGTTATTAAGCTTACTACTTTATATTGTATTCTTAACCCTAAACTGATACACAGTGCGTTTTTGAATAAATTATGTCAAGTTATTTGAGTGACGAACACTGATAGAAAATCCTGACTATTACTGGAACATTTTGATTTTAAGGTGAGGACTACTGGTGCAAGGATTTTAAAATATTGTTTTTCCTTCTACTCCTTTTTGAATTCTGACTACATGGTCATTATAGGAAGGATCAGTGAGTCTTTCCAACTACGGTATACCTCCGACAGATTCACAATGCTCAGAGAAAAGACAAAATAGTATGTTTTCAACCTTAAAGTGAGAACCACTGGCGTTTTTACCCTGCTATGCAAAAGTAAGTGAGTACTCCAATGGGGTTCCAATGCGGTCCCTAATTTCTGCATTTTAGATATATGGAAATACATGTCTCTAAAATGTAAAGAACTGATTTTTTTTTTTTAACTGAAAACTGCAATTCGGTAAGCCTTATGGATACCGAGATATGGGAAAATAAAGAGAGATACTATAGGTATGTGGGTCTTGCATACTTGACGCTACAATTCGGAAAATGAATTAAAATATGACTAACGGCCATCAAGATGATGTCAAATAAAGGGGGACCAACACAGTTAAGGGGTTTTCGTGTTAGATTTCGCTAAAATTTCCGAAATCGTTCATGGACAGTTAATAAACACCAGTAGCAATTTCATCTTAAAGTAATTAGATATATTCATGGGGTGTTAGAACATCATGGAGTCTACCAATATTAAATTTTAAAAACTTTTGAAAATATAATGTGATATTTGTAAACAGTATTTGAAATATGTGTTTACCCAAAACTTCCAGCTAGTACATCTAACATCTGGAGAAACACTGTGAAATAAAAGTGTATGAGATCTTGAAATTTCGGAAACAATTATTGGTCGCAACAAAATTAAATAAGATGGTACTTCTATGGGTTAAATGAGTACCTCAGTACAATTTCGATCGAAAGATTAGTTCAGTCCTAGGTTTTCTTCAGGCAATTCCAAGGGTTCATCGAGCTGTACAAAAGAATGAAAATTCGCTGTCAATATCTAAGATAGTAACCAAGATAAAAGGAATTATATATTTTATGGCGTAAAAATAGAGATCTTTATATATTTGTACTTTTGGGTCTTTCCTATAAGAAAAAAAATCAGAAAACTACTGTATATACCTTAATAGACAATTCAATGGGCGGGGACACAGTAGCTTAGTGGTAGGGTGTTTAACTAATCTTTTTTTTGCAGAAACTATTGGAGTATTCACTTAACCCATAGAGATACGATCATACTTAACTCCCTATTTAATTTTAAATTAAATAAAAGGAAATATTTCAGTGTAGCGACCCACGATTATGCATTTCAGTCTCAGGGAGATTTTGATTAAAGCAAGTGAATGTTGTTGGCAGAATTGATGGAATGCAAAGGTGGGAGGAAAGAGAGAACCCCGAGAAAACCCACGAATACGATGTCCACTACAAACTGACTTGGCCGCGGATAGAACCAAGAACCCAATACACCAGAGGTAAGCACTCTACCACTAAGCCACTGTGCCCCCGCCAATTTAATTGTCTATTAAGGTATATACGGTTGTTTTCTAAAATTTCTTCTTCTTACAGCAAAGACTCAAAAGTACAAATCCATGTGGGTCTCTATTTTTACGACGTCATAAAATACACAATTCCTTATATCTCGTTTGCTATATTAGATAGACAAAAAATGTTCACTTTATTTCAGAGCCCGATGAACGCTTGGAATTGTCCAAAGAAAATTTAGAGCTGAATTAATCTTTCGATCGAAATTGTACTGAGGTGTGTCACTTTTTATTTCATCATATTTCGGTAACTGTTAGGCGTACCGACTTGCGGTTTCGGTAAACACACACCTCTAAGGTTCTTTAAAACGTTATTAAAACATATTTTAGAATGTTTAGAAATGAGAGTTCTGCGAATATTATGGTACCCGAAAACCCCCATCAGGGCGTGTGTGTAGTGTATTTAATTGAAACTACTTTTGAGGTGGTTGTAAGCTCTCGTAATTACGTTTCCGAAACTGCCCATCTAGTACGCAAACCCCACATTTCTATGGTGTCGTTCTTTATTTTCCCATATCTCGATATCCATAAGGCTTACCGAGTTGAGGTTTTCGGTAAACAGATATCAGTTCCTTACATTTTAGAGACATACATTTCCATATATCTAAAAAATACAGACATTAGGTACCCCATGGTACCCCGAACACCATTGGGGTACCCACTTACTTTTGAATGGTAATACATTTTGAGTTGTTGTTCAGCATCAATAAATACCTCATATTTTTTCTACGTGCAACCCAAAAGTCCATACCTGACCGAACAGATTTTTTCCATTTAATCTCAAAAAGGTTAAGATATTTTGTATTGTTAAGTACAACCAAATTAAACACACTGAATATAACATTTTAAATATTTTCTGATTTTTGTTGCAGGTATTTCGTGCTTCAAACCAGGATTCTGCTTGAAAGACAGTCAAAAGAAGCAGTGTAGGTTGTGGCTAAAAGTACGTCCTTTCTGAAGACAGACCCAGTTGTACTTACATTATTTTGTACGAATATATAACCCTAATAAAGATACTGTACTACAAATTATTTCTTTCTTCCATAAATTATAATAAAATATTATCTCTGTTTAAAGAAAATGATTGTTAATGTTAAGTCATTTTAATTCTTTTTCTCTGTAATAAGAACATTATCCCTCGCAATATTTTTTATCTTTGTGCTATTGCGATTGGATGAAGTAAAATTCTATACGAAGCACTATTATTTCAGACATGCATTAATAACTAATGTATTGTTCTGTATGTAAGACAATGTGTATACTGAACATGTCTAGCGAAGGTGTTGTTTTAATACAGAATCTATAACTCAGCTTTTCAGTAGTCAACTTTATTGGGAATCCGAAGAAAGAAGTTAAAAAAAAAAAAAAAAAAAAAAAAGTTGGACTTGTGTGTGTTCGTGTTGTGTGTGTGTTCGAATTCTGGACTAATCCAAATTATCCAGAGAAATCATTATATATTTCTTTGTTGCTATTTCAGATGTATCCTTTATCCAAGTCGTATGAAACGGAGACTTCATACATCGCTATACTTTCTATGAACTATGTTCCGTATTTACTTAATCACTTTGTAACTTTCTCTAGTGTTGACAAGACCGCAGGTGTCAATCGAATAGTTTAGTGTTTCACTCATGTCACCTTGTGACTAAGGTACGTCCTGTCGGTATATATATGGTACTGGGTTCAATTAGCGATAAAATACATTTTTAGCGTTAAACAAATGCAAAAATCTACACGAAATGAGATACCGTGATCTCTGACTTACGGATAACACCAAGCAACTAATGGTACTGAGTGTGATTGAGTTTACTAATTACTATTTGGCTAAAATCAGTGTTCCTTTATCTATAGTTCTTTTCGTGCTTTGAATTGCAAAGTTTGAAATAACCGTTTTAAATTGTGTATATATATCTTCCGAGTAATTCTGAGAATCATTGCTCTTTCTTTAAGCAATGTATGAGACTGTTAAATTGCTCGTTGCTTAAAATGTTGCACTAAGAAGGATGCATCCAGGAAAGTCCAAATTTGCAGAACGTCTATAGCAGGGAAGAATAAATATGTTTAGTCGATGGCTGCACAACGCCTCCGCTGTCACCACGTTGTCACACAGCGAATACAGCGAACGTTTAAGAGTATTCTGCACTTACTATTAGGTATCGGCCTGGGAACTTTGGCGCATCTACCCAGTCTCCTTCTTGGTGTTGCATTTTTAATAGCGAGTACTGAGTAGGAATCATCTTGTAAGCGAATACGTTTTCGGCTGACACTACACTTTTAATTATTGCGACATTAAAAAAAAAAAAAAAAAAAAAAAAAAAAAAAAAAAAAAAGACATAACTTACCTGTTAATTAAAATGTACAGAGAAGTTATTTCTGGAAAATTCTATTCAGGCGTCTTGTGGTAACAACTGCACTTTAGAAGAAGATACTATTAAGGAAAGGAATGAGGTAAACTAATCTTTATATCGTACAAGCAATGGATGATAACAGCTTAATAAATGATTGTACGTAAATCTTGTTTGAGTTTGAATATAGGATTGTATAAGGCTGTGCATTTTGCATTATTATTGATGTGCTGCAACTAACTAACTGCAAACCATATGATAAATTCTTACAGTAATATTGATTTACTCTGTATGGAAACGAAAATAGTTTAATATATGGTTAACCTCCTTTGTGCCCATAATTTTAAAATTAACGCTTGTGTCACTTTTCAACACTTGGCTTTGCAGTAGCTTTCCAACGAATTAGCAGGAAGCCCAAACTTATAGGACACCCTGCAGGTAAATACATTTCTTTGGACAGTTTCACTGCTCCAAACTAAGATTTGAAAAGTGTAGTATTGTTAATTTTATTATTATTGGCACAAAGGAGATCAACCATATTTTAAGCTATTTTTGTTTTCATACAGAGTAAAACAATATTTGACAACATTACAGTAAGAATGTATCATGCACTTTGCAGTATGTTGCAGCACTTTAATAATGGTGCACTATACGTACACTCTAGATCCTGCATATGTCCGATCCATACATTACAAGAAGGCAATACGTATTCGATACAGGTAAAATCTGTATATTTCATATGGACAACCTATTAGCTATATACATCCGATCTATACATTACATATGGCCAACCTGTACGCGACATACGTATAATCTATATGCTGCATGCAGACAGTCTGTAAGCTACATATATGCACTCTGTATGGTGCATACGGATATTCTGTATGCTGTATCTGGACAAGCTGTATGCGACATAAGGAAAATCTGTATAATACATACGTACAATACGTATACTGTATCTAGTCGTACGTATGGGGCACAAGTACAATATAGATGCTGTCTCGGGGTTGAACGCAAGAAACATACGTACAGAACGTATATTGCATACTTCTTGAAATCATGCTCCGTCCTGATAGTCAGTGTATGTCGTCATTATTAACCCACATGCTACATACGACCCTGACGTCACAAAGCTAGATATTACCTCCGTATATACTTGTTACTGCAGATGACGTCACACGAATGACGTCATTGCACTTATGCAGACAGTACGTATAATACATACTTTTTCAGCTATACGTTTGCTGCAGGATGTTATATACGGTTGTACGTTAAGTCCAGAAACTACAGGAATTACGAATGTAACCTACGTTTTTAAGTATGCCACCTACATTTTTTTTTTTCTCAGTGCACGCACTATTTCTACATTCACAGATGGAATGAAGAAAAGCTTTGTCAGAATGGTCGAATGCTGGTTGAATCCCGGACTTCCCGATAGAAGCGCAAAAGCTAATCACTCAGTCATGTTTGTTGTGCAGTTGTATTTAGCTTAACTTAAATATATTCCGTAGTCTTTTTTTTTTTGGGGGGGGGAGTTCCGTAATGATATGTTGAATCCCTCTTGTTAAAAATTCGGAAAACTTGAGGATTGGGTAAACTGTGATGGTGGTTCTATAAAACTTAACTGTAGAATTTCAAGAATATACAGAACCAAGAGCTCTAGATGTGCAGCCTTTAAGTGTATCATATAAATCTAAGTATTTCTCTTATGTTTTATTTTAATTTTATTTTGTTTCAAAAAGAGGGTATGGAATATTTTGAAGTAAAAATCCTACATACTATTTTGCTAGTTATTTGTGTATTCTTTAAAAGGAAGTGTTTACTTTTAGAGTTGGCTGGTTTACACCAACTTTTTTTTTTAATAACTGGTTTAAACCACAAAAATAAAAAGAATGAAAAATGTGAATCGTGTGAACTTCATGGTGACGTTTCCAGATATCAAACCACCTGCAATAGTTTTATTTCCCTTTCACCTTTTAATCAAGGTGTCCCATGTTCAATTCTCGGTCGAACCACAAACCTTCTTTCATGCGTAACCCAAGTAGCGATTCGGATGTCAGTTTAAGCGAAAGTCTTCTCCTTGATAACCTCGGTATTTCGTAAGGATGTTAAGCCTAAATATACGAAACAAATCAAATTGTATATTTTTGCATGCCTAAATGCGTGTTGTTTTATAAAGAAGCCAAGATTGCTTAAATATATTGATAGAAATTGGCAAAATTTATCGATTGCCTACGTAGCTTCCAACATTAGCTTGGACTGGACTTTCAATGATATATACGTACTAAATTTGTAATTTAATACCTCAGTTTTAGCGTACTGATTATGGTACGTTGACCTTTAAATTTTACATGCAAAGCAATAACAGGATTTTCCCGTTATTGTCTTACATTTCAAGTAATGACGGGATTTTCCCAATGGCTAGGGCGGGAGATTCTCAACTTAAGAAATTTACTGACCGCACTTCTTTAAGCTTATGGGAGTTCTTCCGGCATAACCCCGCTGTTGCATAATAACATCAAGGCGAAACAAACTTATTTCTGTGAATATTTAATATAAATACATAAAGCAAAAAATCTAAATCAAAAAAGCCTGGCTTAAACCAAAAAAGCCTGGTTTAAACATCCCCCCAAAAACGGGTTTTTGGCATTTTCAAAAACAACCACGGTTCTTGCCAACTCTGCTTACTTTTGTATATAGGAGGTTAAAAATTCTTATTATATACATGGTTAATCCTGTGGAATTCATAATGTAAATATGTTGAAAAAAAATTGTTTGAAATATTTTTTTCGAAATTCATAGTTTATTTTCGATGTTTTATATTATTATCAGCATCAACCACTAATTAAATGATTTGTTGTGTTATAGAGAAGCGATACAAAGTCTGTTTTATCAATTTAAAGCAGTATTTTGAAAAAAAGCCCAAAATTTCCCAAGCAAAAGAGCGAAGCAGAAAAAACCGAGTTTTTTTTTCCAAAAAAGCCGTTTTTTTTCCGAGCCCTTTCATCTCTGGAGATGAGCACGAGCTTGAGTGAGTGCGAGAGTTGAAAGAAATGATCGTGAGCGCTTGTGAGCGCGAGTCCAGTTGAGACAGGTGAGCGCGAGCCCAGTCAAGAGAGATGAGCACGAGCCTGATTGAGTTCTGGCTCAGTTGAAAGAAATGATCGCGAGCGCTAGTGAGCGCGAGCCCAGTTGAGACAGGTGAGCGCGAGCCCAGTCAAGAGAGATCAGCGCGAGCCTGATTGAGTTCTTGCTCAGTTGAGAGATGTGATCGCGAGCGCTAGTGAGCGCGAGCCCAGTTGAGACAGTTGTGTTCCGGTTGTCAACCCCCACCCATCAAATTTTGTCAGTGTCTTCCTTTGCGCTACACGGAAAAGATCTCCCGAGAGTACAGTGTTGTCGAATTGGCATCGAGTTCCGTTTTGTTAATTCTTTTTTGTTGCGTTATGATTTCGATGTTACTATTTGTGCTATTGTTATCATTTTAGACTAGTTGTTACAGTAGTTATTGTTGTGCAGTGTTATTATTGGTAATTTTTAAATGCCTTTTTTATATACTCGTTTACTATGTCTTCAAATTTTGGAAACATTGTTCATGAATTTTAGCTGTTTCACGTTTCCCCAAGTGTGCTCTCGGGAAGCGGCTCCACGAATTGTACCGAAGTTTTCCGATGTGATGGAGGTCGAGCAAAATATTTCTATGATTGGTTTACAGCCCAAGCTTCACGACTTGGCGCGAGTACTATAGTAAACCTGACTTACTGAATGGAATAGGAACTTCAAGCAAATACGATTGGAGTAATTTATGTATTCAATTAATTATCCGTCTTAGGAACTCCTGAGCTCATATCTTCGTCACGTGATAGAAAACGTTTCAATAACTGCCGTTTGTACGTATTATACAGTGTGTTTCGAGTTGAGTTGAGTTGATTTTAGTTTAGCGTCCCTTTCAGCAGCGAGGCTATATGAGACGTGGACCTACTGATTAACGTGGAATCCGAACCGCATGAGCTCCCACCGGGAATCGAACCCGGGTCTCCCACGCCAAAGGCGCGTACGCTAACCGCTTAGCCACGGAGGAGCTCAGTGTGTTTCGAAACAACACCGACAACATTTGGGAGGTGATTCCTGACACCAAGATAAGAGAAAAATATAGACCAACCTGGGTACACAAATGCTTCCATCCGGAGTTATCGGCTGCCAAAAACATGAAAAAATGAACTTCAAAGATCCATAGCTCCAAAACTATGGGATCTACCGTAGTCGGGTCTAGGCATAACTTACGAACGAATATGTGCCCTATCCAAAAATCCTTATTTCAGAATTTTGCGGTACTCAAGCAACAATTTTTATAGAGGTAGTTTGGCTAAGGGGGTATAATTTGAAGTACTCACCAACTACCTCTAGAAAAACAGAGGTTTTTGGATAGGAACATACTAGTTCCTAAGTGAAGTCTTGACCCGACTACGGTAGCCTCAATCGTTTTGGTGTAATGGACCCATAAAATTATTATTATTATTATTATTATTATTATTATTATTATTATTATTATTATTATTATTATTATTATTATTATTATTATTATTATTACTATTATTATTATTATTATTATTATTATTATTGTTTTCGGCAGTCTATAACTCTGAAACGAAGCGTTTGTGCATCCAGGTTGGTCTGTACTTTTTGTCTTATCTTAGGTCTAATGTTATGAATCACCTCCCAAATGTTGTCAGTGTTGCTTTGAGACATCCTGTATATTTGCTTGACAAAGAAAGTAAATTGTAATTTTTGTTTTATATAAAAAGAAAGTCTAATTAAACTACTCCTCTATACTACAAAATAGGTGATTATGTTACAATAATTTAAAATAAATTTTAAACTGCGAATTTGGTATTTGTTTCATATAATTTGGTAGTTTATTATATAGTTTTATTCCTATGTGGTGTAATAAGTTTTGAGTTATTGTTAGGCGAAAATCTTGCATACGAATATGATTTATAGTTTTAGTGTTGTGTTCGTTTACTCTCTGAATTTAGTGAAAAATTTCGTTTCAACTAAATATGTTTGGATATATATATATATATCAACGAGCATGTTTCCATAATATATATATATAAAGGAAGTTGACTATTATATATGTATATATATACAGGCGAGTATCCAAGGGGGGCTATATGGGCTATAACCCCCTTGACGCTCAGGTATACACTGGATAAAATGGGCTTCAATCCTGTTTTGCACTGGATAAAGCAGCAAACTATGGTTTAGCCCCTCCCTGGATCATATCCTGGATCCCCCCTATATATATATATATATATATATATATATATATATATATATATATATATATATATATATATATATATACAGTCGTCTACTGCCTTTTCTCTTTTTACTTCTCCCGCTTTTAGCTGTTAAAATTATGGTCACCCTAAAAGTAGTCCTTTTCAAGACATCCCCCTCCCCTCCCGAAGATAAGAATGCAGGATATTTTTACCTTTGAAACTGCGGTGGCTCAGTGCTAGAGCGTTCAGCTCTGTTGTTTGGGGTCCCGGGTTCGATCCCAGTCCCTGCCAAGTGAACTTTGTGGCGGACAAACACCGTGTGCGTGGGTTTTCTCGGGATTCTCCTGTTTCCTTCCAGTTTTTTCATTCCACCACCTCATTCATTACTCATCATCACCGTCCCCTTTAGCCTAACCGGCATAACCGTGGGGCGTAAAACTCAAAGATTTCATTTCATTTTTACCTCCGGAACAATGAATGTTCTCTTCCTGCTGTCAGCAAACGAGGGAATAATAGAGTGATGGTTTCTCCGTCCCGCAATATTCCAGCTGTTAAAATCACTCTGATCACACCTGGGACTAATGTCTAAATTGCCATAGCAATAACTACGAGTATCGCTAACGTGGCTAGTGGAGACTTGCTGCCTTCTTCCAGAACACTCATCGTCTGGCTACTCCATTTAGATCAATTCGAAAGGGATGTTCCTTCTGCTAGTGAACTACCGTCGAAGTAGCAAGTACCGACTAAGAAGAAACACAGAAAAAATTATTGTGGTAATCGCTGTTTTAGCAGTCGATGTGTCTATCTGTAAACCATATTCATGACAGACAGTTAGAAACCCTCAAAGACATATAAACATATCATAATAATGTATGACAGTCGCCCTTTACGGCTTTCTTTCCAGAGGGAGCGAGGGAATAATGGTTATCCACTACTGCATATAAATACTTTATTTCAAATCTGTGGATAGAATAGTGGGAAGTGTACAACGCAATATACACACATCTTGTTATCTGCATTTTTAATTGCTGACATCAATTGTAATTTAAAAAAAATAAACGTTTCTGTTTCTCCTTTACGATTAATAATTCACTTAATTTTAATTGTAAGCTTTAGGATTGAGCACAATCATATTTAACTCTGGTTGCAAAGGAGAACAAATTAAAAATAATTGCAATTCATTTCCAGACCAATTGTCTTCAATTGGTTGATTAATTGCAATTGGTTTTAATTGATTAATGCCAAACATTGGAAAGTGTACAGATAAAAAGAAATTGTTCTGGGCTACAATTGTCAAAACGAAAAATACGGATTTTTTTTAAAAAAAATAAGTTTAGCAATGCAGTTGAGACAAGCATTGGAATAATACGTTATGAAGTCCGTCTGAAAATTCACGGTGGAGAATAAAACATCTGACTATCGCGGATACATGTAACAGAAGCAGTATTCTGCTCCCAAAAAGTACCAAAGTAATTGCCGGGTTCGAAACGGATTACTTTATAGTAACTTTGTTACTTTTTCTATATACAGCTACGATGATTACTTTTTTATCTATAGGTTATATTGATTTCATTTCTTAGTAAATTAGTATTTTTATCGGTTAACTTCCTGAGATGGCGGCCCCGGATTAGACCCACAAGACTCTGCTTTTAATGTTATATTACTATTTATTTGTTGTTATTTTAATATACCTTTCACAGAGTTACTCCTACTTATCTCCATCATTCACTTTTAACTTTTAATCTCAAGTATTTCTGATTTTCATGCTTTATTTGGTTCCTACTATAGATACACCTACTACATATTCATCTGTGTACTATCACTATTCAAAATTAGTACCTTACAACTGTTAAGTGTTGCAAACTCCGACTATTCAGAAATAACGAAAACAATGAATCTTTACCTTTTCCTGTTTCCATCCAGCCTTTTTACAAAACCCTACTGGTGATATATAAATAAACTTTCAGAGAGGGGATTGGGAGCAGAGCCCCTTCAAATACATGTCATTGGGACACCAAAAATTTCGGAAATGCATAAGAAAGTACTTCTTTCTTGTATTAGTTTGCTACATAAGGATATACTTATGTTTATGAATAAGAATTTAACTTAACAGGAAATACACTTACTGACTTAGAAAATGTGTGTCTGTGTTTTCTTTAAAGGAGAAGTTGCATTAATAGGTTCAAATTCTGTTTAGGAGGGCATATAGCATGAAAAGAGTAATGAATAAAACACGAATTAACTTAAAAGCAGAAACCAACTTGTGCAGATGGTCACTGGAAACCAAAATTCTATCTAACCGAGTCATTACAAGAGTGCAGCAGGAAATCCAAATGACAGCGAGGGAGTGCGCCCATAGGGAGTGGGCGCGTTAGCAACGGTGAATATATGCATAAGTGAGAACAGTAGAGAAACATTTTATATGGAACAAAACACATGCCTTGCGTGTGGCATAGCTTTGCAACACTTTTACGATTATTTTGTACACTGGCTCCACATATTGCTTCACTTAATGTCTTCCTTGTGGAGTATTACGTGGTAAGATTCACATAGGAAGGGATAGCACCTCAACATGTTTCTCGTTTCACCACATTTGGTTCAGATGAGATTCCTACTTCATAAATTTCCGCTTTATATTTTTTTTCTGCAGCATACACATCCTAGGTAGTTAATAAGATAATGGGTTTGAAAGAGTGCCATACTCTACTCTATTGCTTGTTTACTTAATGTCACAACAATTTGAAAACTCTCACAGTCTAGAAATTAACTTCATTTTTCTCCCTAAATAATCGTCATACACTGATGACCATTATTACGTTTTTTGTTCTCACGATGAAATTTCGTCTAATTTTATTCATTTTTTCGTAAATTTTGTATTTGGGGAGCCATCCTTCGGAAGTTACCCTTTTTATTCCGGTAAGTCGCTCAAGAAGACCTATTTTATGCGTTTCTCACAACAATAAAAGAACATGTTAGTAAGGGTTGCGTTGCAAGTTGACAGGCACAATGCTGTAGATATACCACATTGACTTGAATCCTAGTGTTGCGTTCCAAGCGCTGCTATCGCAATAGCGTAGACGGCTGCAAGGCTCTCTCACTTAGTAGCAGCTGAACCCTTATTGGCACAACGCGTGGGTGAGTCGAGAGTCTGAAGTTTAGTTTGCATTGTTACCACGTATCAAGACATTGTTTTAGCATTATACCAGATATATCGAACTGACTTTACTACATTTTGCAGATTAAATCCTCGTTCCGCATTTAGTTTCCCGACGTTCAGCTAAACTAAAACTCTCTGAAAGTAAATTCAAATGTGTATTTGTGGATATTATTATTATTATTATTTAAAATAATAATAATAATAATAATAATAATAATAATAATAATAATAATAATAATAATAATAATAATAATAATAATAATAATAATAATAATAAAAGTTCTAGTATAATTTTAGGGAAAACTAAGACAAACATGCTTTTGAAACAAATTTCAAATGCTTTATAACTAATTGTGTTATGCATTGTATTATACACTAAAAAGTGTGTGTACAACAATGTACATGGAAAAGAGAGATATTATATGAATTTCAAGAACGTTTTGATGAACAATTGATTTAAAACCATTTTTCTCAGAATTATTTGCCATTACATCTCGAATCCAATTTAGATAATAAGCAACTTTCATGTCTAAATTTGGTGTGGTGCAGACTCCTTTTCTAGTGCTAACCGCTGCGATAACTCCTACCACTACATTATCACATATTAGGGGTCCGCCTGAATCTCCAGAGCAAGCACTTTTGCTACCTTCTAACTCTCCAGTACATATTGCAGTCTTTGGGTCTATTTGAAATATTCTAGCACAAACATTTACATCCAATATAGGTATCTTAACTTCCATTAGTACCATGGACTGTTGAACTTTACCAATTCGACCCCAGCCAACCTTAGTACACGTACTGTTTGGTGTGACTTCACTGGAATAATCCTTAGGCAATGTAGCTACAGACAGAGAACCTTTATGAGAACCTTTTACTTTCCATTTAAGTTTTAGAAGTGCAACATCATTATCAAAATTTCCCTTAGTATAATTGGGATGTGGAAACACAAGAGAAACCACGTTTAAGTTTAAAAATAACGGGACACTATGCTTTTCTCCAGCAACCACCCGAAAAGATTTGGCTGAATATTTTTGGTTTGTTTTATCAACAGTACAGTGTGCTGCAGTTAGAATCCAATACTTATCGATAATAGATCCTCCACATTCAATATCTTTTCCTTTATCTAACAAAACAAAAATATGGACAACATACTTATATTTCTCAAAATCTGCAACGTCTCCTCCAATAATTCTATTGTCATTTCCTGTAGAAGCAGTACGTAAAAAAGTGATTGCCACAAGAATTTCCAACAGATATAACATCCTTCTGCGAAGTAATGCGAAGTAATAATACAAAGTAACAAATTAAAATAACAGAAGCAAAAATTATATTGTAATATTTGAGACAATTCAACGCTTCTCTCTCTTTTAGAAAATAAAAATTGACAAACGATCTTACAATTTAAAAAAAGAACATTATAAATAAAGTTTATAAATATTTAAAAAAAATCCTTCTTTTTCTTTATTATTATTGACCACATAGTCAACTTGTAATGACACTTTCTTTTTTAAATGCGTAGGAATGTATGTAAATCAAGGATGTTATAAATAAAGGATCTGGCCATAGGTATATTAATCCTATTCAATCGATGAAGCCAAAAAACAACCGGGCATAGGCACATCTGATTGGCTACTCACGTTTCCGCCATCTTCTGATTGGCTACTTTCGTTTGCACTATGATTGTTGGCTCAAAAAATTGCGATCTTATTGGGCGGTGTGGGCAGAGTAGGGAAAAACTGTGACGTATGGCTTCAAGATTTTGTTGTAAGGGCAGATCCTGTATTTTATAAGATCCTTGACGTAAATAAACACATCGCACCATATAATGATTTTTTGTAGCAGTTTATTGTCTGTAGAAACGAGAGTTGGAATCGAAAGGCATGTGACCACACGTTGGGATGATTCCTGCTCGTGAGTGTCATTACAATATTTAAAAAGTGTTTTCTTCCTATATTTTTATACTCTCCGATTTAATATTTACTACCTATTAATTTTATTTTCATATTTGCCACAAATACATTACAAGGTGAAGATTTATTGTAGGGATTCATGCATGAATTCATTGCATATATACTTCTTTTACAGTAAATCGATTTTTGTATCTGAAGCAATCTTTTTTGGGGGGTGAAGTTTTTCACTTCTCTGTGCCGACTCACTGTAGGGGACATTCAGTGTAGGTACACGATAAGGAATATAGTGCAAAAGACATTAATTTGTATTAGTTGGCCATAAAAACTACGAATGCCATAAAGACCACGAATGGCCATAAAAACCACCAAGTCAGGACAGGAGCACAGCAGATGGTCCCGAACGTTGGCGAAGGATGTGCGTCCCTACAGAGTAGGCGTTTCAGCGAAGATGAATATATATACATAAACTAGGATAGCGCAAAATATTGTATATGGCATAAAATTACTTATACATTACGCATTGAGCTCTGTATTTGAACGTTGCTAAAAACCCTCTTGGAAATACCCGATATGTTTTCGTTGCTTGCATATTTGTGTTTCAAAGTCTCATAACGTACATTTTACAATTATGTAGATCCTCTTACTCCCGAACACTTTTATAGTTGCGCATGTAATGGGGCGTTTACATTTAGACCGTGTTCAAAAGATACAAATGCATATTCGAAGTGTGCTTCTTTCCGGAAGTGGCGTCGAAAGGTCCAAATGCGCGAGTCTACAAGTACGTAGTACGTAATGCGCAATAAAGCACACTTGATTTGTTTACTTGTGAACTTCAAAAAAATGGCGCAGAGGGTAATAGTGGTTCCAGAATTATGTAGAAATGTAATTATGTTATCAAACGTTATATAGTATAAATGTAGTCAAAAAAGTTCTGTCGCTTTTCCACCCACCACCTTCGAACATCGATATGTAATCTAACATGTACCTGGAAGATCAAAAATAGTCCCCATCAGCATCGACGACCTACTGCCAACGTTCTGGAAAGACATGGATTCCATCGCGGTAGAACTTGGTGGTCGTGAAGGGAAGAAGGTATATCAAGTGCATTTTGCACCTTCACTAGGGATTTGAACTGGCGTCCTGTCAGGAGATTGTCCAGGTAATGGAACGAGTGATAACCGGACGGTGCAATGTCCTGGGAGTATGGCAGATGCAATAGTTTCCCATCCTAGGCTTCAAATGGTGTCTCGGGTCATCCTAGCCACGTGATGTTTAGCGTTGTCCTGTAACAGGAGGACCTCTTTGCGATTCAGAACTGTTGGCTCCAGAGTTTTCAGTTTTTCTTGAACATGGCTCAACTGCTGACAGTACACAGTTGCATTGATGCTCTGACCAGCTGGTAGCAGTTGCGATGCACGATTCCGCGAGCAGTCCACAAAACACACAAGAGGACCTTCTTCTGGTGCAGTGCTGGTTTCCACTGTTTCGGAACCGGTTCATGGGATGCTAACCAATAATGACGGAACCGTGGAGGTTCGCATAGATTCACTTCTCATCACATGTCAACACCCTGTCCACAAATGGCTCCCTCCTCCGACGAGACAGGAAAGGGACACGGGTGTCTGCTCTGATTGCCTTCGGGCCCAGAGTCAAATCATGTGGGACCCATCTTCACTCACACTGAATCGTAGTCCCTTCACATGTTTGGCCACTGTTCGCTTCAATTGCTGCCTGAAGATCTTCATTTTGTACATGTTTTGGACTTCCGGCATTTGGTACGTCTTCGAGTGTTTCGTCACCCATCCTCAAACTTGTTAAACCACCGCTGCACTGTATGCGTAGTCATTACGCCCTCACCAAAGGCCTGGGATATCTTTCGTCCCGCTGCAGAGGCGTTTGACCCCATTTTGAACTGGTACAACATACACTGTTACCTTATACATCGTATAATGTAACATGGCCCGGAAGTTTTGGGCAACCAGTGTATATATGAATTTAATATTTTTTAAAATTTATTTTTAATATATAATTAATCAATGACTTTATTTGAAGTAGTCCGCAAAATTTGCGTTAAGTTCCTTGAACTAATGATTTTAGTATATTTAGAGGGAAATATATGGTAATATATTTACATTGAACAATTATTTGTATATTTAGCTAAAATGTAATATTATTTTAGGAAATAATTTAATATCTGGTCGTTTTTAATCCTTTCCAGTCAATTTTGATTCATATTTTTGGCTTAGGGGATCTTCAAAAGAATTCAAAAATTTTATTTCGAAAATCTTCTTTAAAATTTTATATTTGTAAAGTCAGCCATAGTAGCTTCTTGAAGCATCTCTTTGTTTAACCTAAATTATCTGTGATTGGATCTTCCGCAATCACAGTTGTGGTTGAGATTTTTCGGCTCCTTTGATCTTGAGGAGTACATCTATCATCGTATAGTTACGTCACGATGAACCTCCAATTAGGGATCTTCTTCCCATTGTCTTTGTCTTTTCCAGAAGCGGTGTTTAGTGATGGATGTACGATTATCGCCGTCCATAAAAAACGGGAAAAATAGAAGTATTTAAAGGTTTCGACACAAAATAATTGATACCATTGATATCTGTGGACATAATATGGAAGGCAGTGAGTTGGTTGCTGTGCTCAGTGGACTGTAAAGTTGTGGAAGTGAAAACAAACGAATACATCAGAGCGTGCAGGACTGACGCCAGCCTTTTGGGTGAAACCGTGTCGGGAATCGAACGTGAAGCCCAGCAAATGCATTTTGTGTTTTGAGTTCGCTATTAACCCACTCACTTGAGTGGGAGCGAAAGAATCTTTTCTTCAAGAAAGTCTGGCTAGGACGGACAGACCTGGAAGGTATCTATATATATTTTTCATGGAATCCAAGTAAGTATAGAAGATATCATCAAAATTATTGTTGTTTTCGCCTAGTTGAAACCTGCGGAATTCTAACCTCTTTCGGATTGGAACATGTTTATATCTGGTGTTGTGATGCCTCATAATATGTGCTAAACGCTGCGTAGTTTTCCCTAAGTTATACAATATGTAAACTCTGTGATGTGACATAAATCACTCGTTCAATGGAGGGGGGAAAGATTGTTCTTTTGGAGTTTCAGTGTGGATGTTTGTTACCAACAGTCCATGAAATGTGTGTACTTTCGAGTACATACATTTCACCCCAAAAATAATATTTTGAATATGTAATTTTCGTATATTTTTTTTTATTTATTCTTCCGTACTGCTATATCACATAATTAAATCCATTCTCTGGTTTGTGCTTACCTTCACTGTAGTTTGGATACGATGAGACAAATATATACAAAGTTTCGGCTCACATTGATAATAAGGGTGCTTGCATAGCTATTGGTAATGGGAGATGCTCGTCAACAACAACACGTTCGTTATGTATTTCGAATTCCTTTCACCAGAAACCAGAAATTCGAATTTTAAGCACATAGTTTAAGACTTTTTTTTATTTTAACAATATACAAAAGTAGAGCTGAATGGTCGACGTCCCATACGTCCTCGGTAAGAAGCAGGGTGTGTGCTATATTATTAATCTGTTGAATAAAGTGATTTTATATGTTTTAGGTTAAGTTAGATACTAGGTTAAATACTAGTTAGATACTTAGATACTTAGGGACTTAGGTTAGATACTTAGGGACTAGGTTAAGTGTACTTTCTTTTCATGTAGATTTATTTAGTGTATGTATTGTCTCAAAAGAAAATGTTTTGTTGTGGAATCAAAGTGGATGAGGTCTGAGCTCATACAAGGGAGGTCACCTTGTTGGTATAAATCCTCCGCGCTGACCCCACCTCCACAACGGTATCTGAAGAGAGTATACTAAGAAAAGAAAGTAAAGTATGTAGCACACAGCCGTAATAAGTGATACCTGTGTAGTACAAGGCTCATGTGATTTTGTAGTAAATGTCCTTATTTTCAAAATGTCTTTTTTGACTAAACCAAACGTATGTAGAATTGTTCATGATATGTGAAGAGAGTATGTAATGCGATGATAAACTTACCCATTCAGCTATGTCAAGAATTTTCCTCAATTTCCAACCTTTGCGATTGTTTTTTTAAAATGTATTCTCCTGTTATTTCTTATCATACAGAAAGGTAGTGTAATAAAGTATATGAGTCGAAACAAAACTTTCATTATCCAGTGCAGAGCTAATTACTTAAATCTATGTAGTAAAGTAACTTCAATAGTCTCGTTATGTACTTAGAAAGTAAAGTTTTGAAAAGCAGTACGTGAATAGTGTAACTAAAGTATATTATAGCAGCTTGAAACGTATAGAATCGTTTTCGCTTAGTGTGACCGGGGTTGGAATCACAGACCTGCCAGGAAATTTCACTTCGTTAATAATATCAGCAAAATTCATTTTTGGCATTTAGTTTTCTTTTTCGAAATTCCATCCCGTTGCGCGTTTTAGATCCGATTTGAGATTTTTTTTTCCTTCTGAGTTAGTAAACACAAACATTTAGATTTTCGAAGCACTCCCCGTCAGTTTCACTATTGGGTCAGTGTCTTGTTCTGTCGGATTGTGGCTTGTAACCTTATCTCGCAATGGGATGCAGGCTATGAACTGCGGATCGGGATACTGGACTGCGAGTGAGAATGAAGGAGGCTTAGAAATCTTTATATTTAGGGTCAACTTGAGTTCTATTTTCCGGAGATGATTGGTGTAGTGGATGGGTCAGTGAGTGTTGATAGCTTACCCGTCTGGGCCCGGTGGGTTCGCGGTCACCAATCAATGACACATTCACGCAGCCATAGTCTCGAGGAAAGGGAACATCATACAGAAACACAATATCAGTATCATCATCATTATTCTTATTTTTATTTTTTTATTTTACCTTTTATTTTTATTTCTATTTTATTTTATTGACATATATATTTTTTTTTGTAAAAACACGACCTTATGACGCTCTGTGGAAATCCCATGTTCACTCTGTCGTTACGCAAGTTCACGGTATAACTGAAAAGCCACAACCAGGGACTATGTTGGATATACTCGCACCAACAACTGTGATTCGCCTTATCTCCATTCGCATTTAACTCACGGTGTGAAGGTCAATTGAATACATACCTCCACAAAAAGGGACAGAACGTTTTTGGTTACCTTTATATTTTGAGTTTAATAGTTAATGATATTGAAGGGTATTGTTGGAATTATTTTTCTTGACTAGTGTTATTAGTTCTAATAATGTATTGTTCCGATATCCATAATACTGTAATAGAGCAAGTGAAACTATCGACTCTGCTCTTATTTGCCAGTTGTTTGGAAAGTGATTGCAGTTTTATAATGACATTAATACTTCACCAAAAGTGTGTCCATGTTAATTTGCAGTTACACAAGATGTATTAGGCGTATAACATGATAAGCTTTTGTACAAAGGTACAGTAGCCATTGTTTTATATTCAAAAGATTATACATTTACAAATTCCGTGCTATCGTATTTTGGGTAAACACATGATTTACTTATTTATGTATTTCTTTACTTTTAGTATCTTATAAATTATATCTTGAGGGAGGTGTTGCATTCTCCCGGACAGATTGATTTTAGGAAGGCTTAACAGTTATAAGTGCAAAGTCCAAACATGTGCTATAAAAACTACAGTGGAAAAAGAGTTATACTTTGGAATAGGAGTCTCCAGATGCGCATCGATAACTAGGACCATTGTAAAAGGGCATAACAGAGTAGGATGCGGAAAGTGTAAAATAATGAAATTTCCAGATATTTGTAAGTGTAAAAAAAAAAAAAAAAAATGTAATTTCCCTCGTATATTCCACTTCAATATCATTTTCCTCTTTTATATTAATATTTGTAGTAGAATGGATCTCCTCAATAGCCTGAGAAGTTTTATAACTCAGCGGGGTGTAAATTAGCGTAAAATCATCAAGTTTGCAGCGACAGATTCAATGGTTTATTTACATATTTTCCAATCCTTACGATTTTTTTCCACAATTTAAATTGCTTATTATTTTTTACATACTAATAAAATCAATAATTATTTAAAAATTTAAAATTACATCAACAAATAGAAATGTACATTTTGGAATAAATTCAAAAAGAAGCTTAGTCTAAAATCTGAGACTGTTTTGATTTAACCAGACTTCACAAACAATTAGCAGCATTTTATAAGGAGTACATGATTCTGTATAACAGCTTTTTCAAATAAATGATCTAACATGCCAATAGAAATGCAGAAGTTAAATTTTTTAACGGTACATGTTGAACATCTTGTACACGTGTACTATTTTGAGCTTCTCATGTATAATTCTTGACAATTCTCAACCAAACTTACAATACGGTAATTTTTTTTTTCAAAATATTTTAGGATTTATTTTAAATAAAAAATTTCATCCATTTTGTGTGTGAATGGGAATGAATTTAAAACACTTATTGCGTTGCCTCTTTGAATGGCAAGGCTTAACCGTTGGTACAAGAAATGTTTGCTTCTAGGGTCACCTGACTTATTAATTAAAGCTGACCCCAAATTTGCCAAAAATTTACTTGTTTCTTTACTAAAAACACCCATGGTTTCAGTAGCAAAAGCAATGAAAAAATGATCTTCTTTTAATTTTTAATATTTCGAATGCTTTCTATTCGAAATATTAAAAATTAAAAGAAGATCATTTTTTCATTGCTTTTGCTACTGAAACCATGGGTGTTTTTAGTAAAGAAACAAGTAAATTTTTGGCAAATTTGGGGTCAGCTTTAATTAATAAGTCAGGTGACCCTAGAAGCAAACATTTTTTCCTCTTTTCTCTTAATGTACGTATGCAGAACAAGGGACATACTCTACAACATAAGATGCGTACTTTTTTTTAAAAAAAAAATTCGGGAATGTAAATTTGCGTACAGCCATCAACTTTCGTCGAAAATGAAAAATGAAATTAAATCTTTAAGTTTGAAGTTCTACATTATGACCTTTAGGCTAAGGAAGACGGATTATTAAAGCAAGTGAATGATAATGGAAGAGTCGGTGGAAAAAGAACCTAAGAGGAAACTGGATAACCTCGAAAAACCCACCGACACGATGTTGACCACTACAAACTTACTTGGTCGGGGTCTGAACCAGGGATCTCACCCACTAGTAGTAACCACTCTACCACTGTACCCCCGCATTAAATTTCGTGTTATTTCTTCTAGAATTTCGTGTTATTTTTATTTTGTAAATGTTAAAAATATTTTTATTAGTATATATTTGAAGAGATGGTTGTAGATAAGTTTTTAGATTGCGTTGTTACGAAGGTGGTTTGATGTGTTTAAATATTCTGTTAATTTATAATTTCTTTGTACTGGCAACCAGTGGTGGATCTAGCCCAGGTCCCCTGTGTTTTGGATGACAAAAAATATTTAAGTTATTATATATATTTGAAAGTTTATGGTTAACTCATGATATATGTGTCACAGTCTGAGTTCTGGCTTCTTTCCCGTGGTTTTTACCTTCTAGGTCCGCTACTGCTGGCAACCCTGTAATTTTGAGAGTTGTCTGCTGGCAAACATCTCCCAAACTCATCTTGGTAATCTTTAAAGCGTTTTAAAGAAGTAAGTTGTAGAAAATCAGAAACAATTCTTCTTAAAAAGACACCAACAACTGCTTATTTAGATCTAACAAGGGACCAGGGACGTAGTGTCCATTAAGGCTATAAGGCTTAGCCTACCCATTTATTCATACATCAGCCTGAAATGTTGCTTTTGGATATTGATATAATTAATTTTATTAAAATGGGTTTATTTTATAATACGCTGCTTAAACATCAAGCGAGTTGAAGCGAAGCTTCTGCAAGAACGCATTGAAGGCTATAGCCTTCCGCTCCTCTCATGGAATTAGGAGAATGGGGCGGTGACAATCATTTTCCCGCCACCCTCAGCAGACGAAAACTTCTTGAGCTATACACAAATTCAACATGATGCAACGAAAGTGAACGAATGTTGACGAAAGGCTAGCCTTTCGGGTGTTTGGCGAAACAAAAGCGACAGGATGCGGTCTTGGAAGAAAGTATAGAACAGAGACTATGAAAAATTTAGCTCACACTCAGTAACGTGTTTTGACCAAGAAAAAAGAGAGACAGAGAGAATAAAAATGTTATGTTTTTATGAATAGTATTAATACATCAGGGACCTTATTGCGTACATGTTTGCGTAGCTTAAAATTTACATTTTAGTTTTCGATAATTGACATAGCAGTTATAATTGCTTTTTTTTTTTTTGCGTTGCGTTGCGTTTCTATACGCAAGGTTTTCAAAGATCGATACTGAAGGAGACCTCAGATTTGGTATAGTTTTTTTTCATACTTTCCATCTAGAAATAGCTTTTTCTGTAAAAATCATCAATTGACTGTGAGCTACTGCTCCACTGTTTTCCATTAGCACGCTGATATGTGTTGTTGTGGGTGAAGAGCTTAAATTTGTCTATGATTTGGGGAAGTTACACTTAAGATAGTCCTATAGCTATCCGTTTTTATTTGTTTCTTTGAAACAGTAATACAGTGTATGTGTGACATGCGAGTATCGCATATGTAAAGAAACCGTATGTGTAAGGGAAATATGAAACAGAACCACTCTTAAACTTTTTCTTGTATTGTATGAAAAAGATATTGCATGAATTAGCATTTTTCTACCAAGCATTACAGTGTAGTCAGAACACTAAGACGTGATCGTTTAAATAAGGGGGTGATTGTTTTTTTGGGGGGAGGGTAACTTAAATTCACTTTACACTCATATATACATACAAAAAATTGCAAGTTTCAGGGGATTGGGCCCCTCCTAGCCACCCTCTAGCTACGAATCTAATTTCAGCCTACCCATTTCAAAACTTCACGCTACGTTACTGCAAGGGATCATTCCGATTTGGTGGATAAGATTGCTGAAAATGATTGCTAGCACTAGTTTAGCATTTAAAAAAATAGAAAAAGAGGGTGTTTAGTATACAGGGTATACAAGTGGGAAATAAATTAGGGCAAAATGTGAAGATAGAAGGTAGAAAATATCTTGAGATGCCATGTAAATGTTGAAAAAGTAGAGATATGAATGTCAAATGTTGGATATGAGGAATTCATGTAGAGCTCCACTTAATAGGCGTAATGTGAATCATGGGGGGCATCTGAAAAGTAGTATATATATTGTAAGTTTCATGGGCCTGCCAGCCGGGGGGGATGAGGGGGACGCGTCCCCCCAGAAATTTTCTAGGAGGGGATTGTCCCCCCTAGAAAATTGTATAGCAGGAATTCTTCCTCAAATAACTCTTCAAAAATGATGAAATACTGGAATGGTAACGTCGATTGTCAAATAATAATTCCTGGAATTGGAACGAATTTCAGTTTCATTGAAGAAAATTCTGTAACAATTACCAGGGTATATATAAATGAAGTACAGAAAGTAGCGACACTGTACTAGCTACGTCGAAAACTACCATAAAGCGTGCACACATCATTTGCAGCAAAGAGAAAATTTTGAAATATATCTATATTAAAATGCTACGTTTATTTCTTTGTGGTCAAGAAAAGTTTATATGTTTGTGGCGAATTCTTTTAACAATGATACCGTATATCTCGGAAACTACAAGCTCTGGAAAGATGTCGTTTTTACTGATCGATTGCAAATTTTGTGAAGATTGTTGAGTTATAATTGAATATTTTTTAAAATGGACGTTATTTCTTTATTACATTTTTTAGAAGTACGCGGAGGCATTGAAAATTTACAAAGTAAAGCATCATATCTCAATGAGTTATACATCGCAACACCGCACATTTGTTTCATGGTCAAATGATAATGAAAAACGAAGCATAACTATTTCTCCAGTGTAAGATGAATCTTTATTGTGTGGAGTGTTTGGCCCAATGAACACTATGTAGACTATCACTGACATTATAATTAATTGTGTGTGTGAGCTAGTATCTTTACGAAAATAGTAGATTCTAATTGAAAGTAAGCAGTTCTTAGTGTGTCCTTTTATTTCGAATAGCTACCGCTTTGTGAAAGATTTACAACTTGGTTCCAAGGCAAAAATATTTCGATTTGACTTAGTACTTATCAAAAGTTTCATGTTCAGTTTCAAATATTTCTGCCTTGAGATTTTATCTTTAGTCTTCCAAGAAAGCGGTAGCTGCAACAAATAAAAGAAAAATGTCGCTCTCTAAGTATCTGAAAAGATTCCTTTCCCTCTACACTTGTAGCATTACAAAGAGAGAAGAGAAAATGTGGAATGATTTTTTTATTATTATTATTTAATATACCGACTCTTGCTGTATCGGCTTCGTGTAAAAATACGACTATTATTGAGCCAACCTGGACAATTGATGGAAGACTTACAACACTGTTTAGCTTCGGAAATATAACTCAAAACCTGCCTACAACGATCTTTTTCTTTGTGTGCTGGTAACGTAGATCTCTTTGCGTGTTCTTTCTAATGTACTGTTGAACTTCGTCAACTGGGCCGTGCGCAAGTGCGCCACTGTTTTTGAAAGGACATGTTTTGCAGCGTGTTTTCTCCAACAGTAAAGTTACTTAGAAAGCTGTGTTTATGTGTTACTGTGAATATAACGTTGATATCAAGTTTTTCATCTCTTGTTTCTGTTTAGTGTTTTTTGTTTGTTTGTTTGAAATGGATCAATTTGTCATAAGAAAAAGAAAAGAAGACAGCACGTGGGCGAAAGCAGTGCCATTGTTGAAGAAAAGAGGAGAAAATATATTTGAAATAATAGTTCAACTGATAGATTAGTCTACAACTTGAAACTGACAATGGAAATTCAAATCTTGTATCGGTCACCATCACCATCAGTGTCTATAGAAGAAACCTCTCAATCTTCACGTCTAGTAGTGGTTCAGATTTTCCCCACCCTTCGAACCTTTCAAAGCCCAATTAGCCTTTACTGTTACCTACAAATTTTCCACAACATCTCTGAAAGGTCGAACATTGAAATTTGTGCCAACTTGATTCCTTCCGTGGCTGCACGTCGATCCAAACACATTAACTTCCTTTTCTGTTTCTACTGTATGGACATCTTGAAAAACATTTAAAAGAAAGTTCTTACTAAAACCATGGAAGACGCTTTCTCTACTGTAGGATTTTGCAACTTGAAGAAGGCTAAAGAGAAATTAAGTATACACGAAACTTCAGAATGCCATAAACTAGCTGTACTGCGCTACACGCAGAGAAAAAATCCAATAGAAAACCAACTAAACAGACAAATTTTAGATGAACAACTGAAAACCAGGAAATTCCTGGAAAAAATGTAATCTCAAGTATAAGTTAATTTGCAAGACAAGGTCTCGCATTTAGAGGACAGACTCCCGGTTCAGGAATTTATTTCAATTGATAAGCCTTTGCTCTGAAGATTTTCCACAATTGAAAAGCCGGGTAAAGGGAAACATGAAGAGATGTAATTTCATGGATGTTAAAATCCAGAACAAAATGTCGAAATCATGGGCCAAGAAATTGCTTTTCATATATGTAACAAAATCAAATCTCAAAACCCTCCTCTGTTCTCTACCGTGTCTGATGGTCCCTGTGATGTGAATGGCGAAGAACAATTAAGTATTTGTGCCAGGTGAGTAGATGAAGATCTCTGTTCTAATCAAAGTTTTCTTGTGTTCCATATTTTATCAAAAAACTACTGGTGAGTTTATAGCTTCAGTTATTCTGGAGGAGATGTGAGATTCCAACTTTCCATTGCTCAACTCAGTGAACAAGTTTATGATGGCTCTGGAAGTACGAGTGATGGCTCTGGAAATCCATCTATTATATGTAAATAGCAACTTCTTGTCTTGTATGTACACTGTGGAGTTCACAGTACTAATTTTATGATTAAGGGTGCCTATATGCGTCAGAAGTAGTGAGAAACTCTTTGCAGTGGGTGCACGAACTATGAGTACTGTTTTCGCAGTCACTTTCAGTGAGGTCACGATTTTCTGCTCTAATCGAGGCTAATGCTTATGATCTCGTCTTAAACATTATAAACATTAAATCCTTGTGTCCCACTAGGTGAATTTGTAGACTTAGTCTAATAACGAAAGTTGTTTAACATTATGAAGAAATTCTCTCTACGTTGGAAAAGATAAAGACTGACGGAATTGTCAACACATCTTCACAATCAGCAGCTGGGCTTTTGCGGCTTTTTGAAGAAGGATCTATGAGGAAGGTTCTAGAACACAGGTCCCCTCATATAGGTTAGTAGCTAAGTCGATTTCTTTCTGTACCAAAGTTCTAATTCACATAGTATTGCCGAGCGAGCATTAGCGAGTGAAGGCGGGTTACAGCCCCGCAGGGCACGTTGTTTCCTATCTTTATTACAGCTCAGCGGGAAGGAGGACCTGTATTCTAGAACCTTGCTGATCGACGTTTCTTGGGCTCATATGGCTGGAGATATTATCAGAGGTTGGAGCTTTTCAACAGGACACTTAAAGACCCAATTTCAGTGTCAAAATGGAAAACAATACAAATCATAAATGAAAACATGAACTTGAATAATATGATTAGTCAGTGATCATAAGTTCATTGTACTGTCATGAAACCTACAAATTTATATCATCGCCCATGAAATAACATTAATTATAATAAATATTGTCAACAGTACCATAAATATGATTTTTCGTGTGGCTGGAATAGAACCTGTTATCACCATTGATAGAATTTATCTATTCTAAATTGTGGCACTTTAATTCACGTTATGTGACATTTTGAGAATTAAGGGGGAGGGGTGCAATGACACCAGCCCCTCTTTAAATTTGACCCATAATGTTGAGTGGAATGTACTGTCCCCCCCAGAAAATTTTTGGTGGGCATGCCTATGGTAAGGTTAAATTTTTCATAGAGCAAATCCTAACAGGAAATGTGTTCTTAGACATGCTTGAACACTTTGCTGTTCCCCAGTTACAACATTTACAACCTCAAATGATATTCCAATTGGATGGTGCCCCGCCACATTGGAGCCTACAAGTGAGGAACTACCTTGATGCTGGACTTCCTGGCCGTTGGATAGGCCGTGATGGGCCAATTAGATGGCCTTCAAGCTCTCCTGATGTTAACCCCTGGACTTCTTACTGTGGGGGTATGTGAAAGACGTTGTGTATTCTACTGGAAAGGTGCGTAAAGGTGCGTAAATTAGAAATGCGATTGCTTCAGTAACACCCCAGATGTTACAGAATACGCGGACAAAGAGAGATTGAGTTCAGGCTAGATATTGAAAGAGTTACAAATGGAGCTCACTGGCTTACACTGAGATAGAATGACTTGTAACTAAGACCAAATGAACGTTTTGACTTCTCCTTTAAAAGCACGCTTTTTTCTTCTGTATCTCTGACCATATTAAAACTATACACTTTTAAAAAGTCAGCCCCATTCCGAACACCCTGTATATGATAAGAGATTAGTACAATGGAAGTGTATGAGAAACTGGAAACAAATGCAAAGTTAATGGAACTCCAAATAAACAAATTGAAAACAAAATATGTGGATGCAGTAGCATCAGGAAAAGAAGCATCAAAGGAGAGCAATTACTGTGGGGATGGGGGATATACAAGATCAAATCTTTAGAAACTCTTAATTCATAGAAGCAATAGAACAAGTATCTATACGTAGGATGAATTAGAATTTCCAATTGTATCTGTGGGCTTTCGGTAACTATTTCCTTTATCCCGCCACATATGAAGAATGACTTCTCTCGGAAATCACACTATCTGGAGAATCGAGGAGCTAGAGAGAAATAGGGAAGGAAGGAAGTGGCATGGGACCTTTATGTTATATACCATCCCGGCATTTGTCTGGTGTGAATGATGAAAACCCCAGAAAAACCTCATTCAAGATGGCTGGCCTGAAAAAGATTTTACACTTTCTACACCGAGTGTCTCTGCCAAGAATTGAAGTCACAAGATGAAATACAGTTAGGAAGTAAAACCGTTTATGCCATCGTGAAACTATTCTGAACTAAACTAATACTGAAGACAACTAAAATATTGATATACAAAACATTGGTTAGACTAGAAGTGCCGTATAGATCAGGAACCTGGGTACTAACGACTAAAGAAAAAATAGAATCTAATGACGTTTGAGCGAAATATACGAAGAAAGATCTAACGACAGGTGAAGGAAGATGAAAGTTAGAGAATAAGACACAACGTTGTTAATTAAAAACAACGACATAGTAAGATTTGTCAATTTACAGAGATTTATCAATTCATAAGATTTATCAATTCATACTGGTTAGATCGTATGGAAAGGATGGCAAACACCAATGTTGGAGAAACAAAAAAAAAAAAAAAAAATGAAATCTTTAAGTTTTACGTCCCATGGTTATGCCGGTTAGGCTAAAGGAGATGGTGACGATGAGAGATGAGTGAAATGGTGGAGTGAAGAAAGTGGGAGGAAACGGGAGAACCCCGAGAAAACCCACGAGCACGGTGTTTGTCCACCACAATGTTCACTTAGCGGGGGCTGGGATCAAACCCGGGACCCCAAGCACCAGAGGTGACCTCTCTACCACTGAGCCACCGCGCCCCCCTGCTGAAGAAAGAGTATAAAGGAAGCCTCTATGTGGAGAGAGAAAAGAAACACCTAAACTGAAATGGACCCGTGATGTATTGAAGGACTTCAAGCAGGGGCGTCATTTAGGAAGGGCAGGAGGGGGCAATTGCCCCCCCCAAGCGTTTGAGGAATACATATACATTAGTCGGTTGTCTACTAATATACTAGTACAAAACGTGGAAGTCTTATGTCGGTGGTACTCTTACCCCCTCCAAGCGAAGTCTGAAATGACGCCCCTGACTTCAATTCCATGAAAGTAAAAGCATGAGATAAGATGAGAAACAGAAAGGGTAAGAAGCAGAATGTTGAGAAGACCCAAGTCTAGCCAGAGCTATAAGTAAAATATGTAAATCGAACAAACGATCAACCAGTTCTCGAGATTCTGGACTGCATTTTCATATAATCAGATTCCATTTCGTGAATGTCATATCGAACCCTATATCTTTGTCCTTGATTTATAACAACGAAGAGTATATTTTAGCTTGTAAGGCTAATTAACGTGCCATAAAACAATACTTCCTTTGCCTTGGAAATACCAGGGTATGTACACTACAAGATGTTGCTAACACCTGGATCATGACGGGTTTGAAATTCTTAAAATTGTCTGTAATTGAGAAAACTGATCACTCTATTAATGAGGTCATACCTAATAGGAGTTTACCCTGGAAGAGCCAATGTTCTAGTCGGTGTTGGGAATCTTATAAAAGTTAATCAGCAATCACTCCGGTTAAAGTCTAACAATGGTCGACACTGTTACCAGAGAGAACTCTCTAGTGTACCAAAAATAGGGACTAAAGCTAAGAATCCTAAGTGGGATGAGGTGTTTCCTTTGCATCCCTGATGGCAGAGGCAGCGACTAACCTTAGTACCGAAACTTTTTCCTCCGGTGGGCTCAAAAGGACACTTTGTGGATGCCAGAATCCTTCCTATTTCGGGCTCTCCAGGATTTAACTATTTTCATTATTCTGATCTCAATGCCACACTTTCGCCTAACATCAAGTACAATCGATCCATTTTATGCCAAACTCGAGGTTGAAATATCCTATGAAGCTTCTCAATCACAAACGTAGACATAGAAGAGTAGAGGAAGGTGGACAAATTATTAGGCTCGTCTAGTGTCAGAAGTTATGCCACGTTCAGTCTTGAATTCTATACGTATCTAAGTTATTTCAGGGCAGAGTCCCAAATAGGCGATGCAAGTTGGTAACTTTAAATGAGGTAAGGGATATTAATTGGCATGTCAATAATCTTCAGAGTTAGAGATATGGGAAGGTTCTTCCCTAACCTTGTCTAGACGCCCAGAAAATTATGGATTCTTGCGTAGTTTTTCACTTAAAGATTTTCTGGTAACCTACTGTCGGTTGTCAGACGTTTAGATTCAAATGGGGGAAGAATTTCCTCACAAATCAGAAAATCTAAATATGGACGGGCAAAGCTGCTGAACATAGTGCTGAAGTGATTAATCCACTAAACTTGTCGTTGCCATAAGACTAAATAATCAGGTTATGACAAACAAACATAATGTTATTTTGATTGAAATTCAGAGGCAGAATAGTCAGATAATAATGGTGGATTCGTCTTTGAATAAGTATGATTTAAGTCTGGCCAGTATCATCAATTGATTACACACAATACACAAAACATTCCTCGAAATACAGTCACAACCTTCTGTTAATGGAATGGGATTTTTGGTTGCTTTAGCTTAAGATGGTGTATTGCAAACCAATGATTGATGTTATTATGAAATATCGTAAAGAACCCACTTCTCATCCAGAAACGTCTCCTTTCCTTGACGTGATATGTCTCGCTTATGTCGTGCTCAAATGACAGGAAACAATCGTTTCAAAAGCTGGTGGAGATGTTGGTGGACGTTTATTAAACGACTCACATATTTGGTGATTATTGCTGTCAACAGCTTGCTCAGGTGCCTGATTGTGTACGATTTGTGAATGTCCCGTTCTGTAAGTTAAACGTGCGTCATCTCTTCGCATATGTCTTTGTGGGCTGTTCCAACGAATAGTTTAGCGAATTCCTTGGATAATAGAGGGTTCATTGATGTTTTAAAATTTGCTAAATTACCATCGTATTGCTCTCCATTAAATGTATTTCAGGCATATTTTTGTAATATGTCTAGCACATTTTCCTCCCGTGCTAATCATGAAGGAAACACAGCTATGACGATAATGATGATGATGATGACAGATCAGATAAGTCATAGGAAAGATTTTACAATATAGTATATACATAAAGAAAAATTTCCAAACCCTGATTCCGGTATAATAAATGCTATATTTAGTTTATAGTAAGCTTAGTCAAATGGATTGCCCACATTAGACAATATACTTTAGGTTAATATATTGTGTTTGTTTGGTGGACACGGTCCCTGCACAAAAAGTAAAAATTTCATAATACCCAGAAAATGGACAGCAACTTGAGTAAAAGATGAACTTTAACCTAGAAGTTGAACTTTAACCTTTAACTAATAATTAAAACAATTACATTTTCAGCCAGTGTTCGAAGTGAAAAAAAAAAAAAAAAAAAGCAGAGGCGGTATGTTCTATTATGATTTTGACTCAACATACCGGATATTTAAATATTGTCTTCATCACTGAAAAACCAGAGACGGTATGTCCTCACTACTGAAAAACCAGAGGCGGTATGGCATACCACCACATACCATCTCACTTCGACCACTGGTGGCAGTAGATGCGATGTCCATCCATAGTGTAGTAAGTTAAACGTACGTCATCTCTTCGCATACGTCTTTGTGGGCTGTTCCAACGAATAGTTTAGCGAATTCCTTGGATAATAGATACTAAAGAACATTTCGAAGCTAACATAACTAATATTTTCTTCTAGTGCTCTATCATAAATAAACGGATAGGTTTCTAATCTAATAATAATCGAAAGATTCAGGGTTTGATCCGGACTTACTACTCAGAATGACATGTAATGAAAGAGTTTCTCCTGAGTCTTATCAAGCAGAGATTCTTAATGAAATAATAGCAAATAATAAATTAAAGGAATTATAATTAATGATCAACAAACTAATGACATTCAATCTTCAAATGATATAGGGTGAATAAAAGATGTAGAATAAGAAATAAATCGAATGTTGAAAAGTTTATAAAGAATTTTTACTAACTTAAACCTAAACTAAAGAAAAAATGATTACAAAAAATAAAAGAACGGAAAGATAATCAATACAAGTATAAAGAACGAAAAACTAAAAGAAAGATAGGTAAGATAACTTTGCTAGTTGAATAGTGTGGGAGCCGCGGTGGCGAAGTGGCAGAGCGTTCTCCTCTGGTGCATGAGGTCCTTAGTTCGATCCCAGGTCGCGGCAAGGGAAATTTGTGGTGGACAAACGCCGTGTGCGTGGGTTTTCACGGATTTCTCCCGTTTCCTCCCACTTTCTTCATTCCACCATTTTAATTCATTTCTCATCATCACCGTCTCCTTTAGTCTTGCCGGCATAATCGTGGGACGTAAAACTTAAAGATTTTGAGTGGTGTAATTAAGGAAGGAAGTAGATGCAAGTGTGGAAATCAAGAGAATGAGGTTTGCCAAACCGGGTTTTTTCAAGTGAGAGAGACTCTCCTAATAATCACATTAGTGTTGAGATTAAGAAGAATGTAAGTATTAACATACAAATGCAAGGCGTGAGCTATAGGAAAGAGGAAAACACTTAAACTTGAAGCAGCTGAGATTTGGTTTTGGAAGAGGTTTCCGAATACTTCTTGTATATCATTCAAAACAAAACAAAACAGAAAAAAGTACTAAGGACAACACAGGAAAGAAGAGAGGTGATAAACATGACTAAGAAGAGAAGGATAAATCTTATTTAACATCTAGTCTGACATGATATCTCCATGCAAATCATCTTATAAAGCAAAATCCTACGCAACAAATAGAAAAAGCTACCGAGAACATCTATATTAATAGCGGTGTCTGTGAACAAAAAAAACTTCAGATCCAAATTGAAAGTGACTATGTTTGCGACTCTTAATCCCTTGAACCACTCAACCGATCTCGATCAAATTTTTGACGTAGATACAGTTCTGGCCTGGAAGTGTTTTTAGCTATTCACTTTGACGGTAGTACTTAGGGGAGGGGAAGAAGGGGGAATTAAAAAAAAAGAATAAATAAAACTCAATAACACTTGAACCAAACGAGCAATCTCGATCAAATTTTCAGCATAGATAAAGTTCGAACCTTGGAAGTTTTATTTTATTTTGATGCTAGAACTTAGGGGAGGGGAGGGGAGAAGGGTAAATGTATGAAAATGAATAAAAAATTAATAACGCTTGAACCACAGGACCGATCCTGATCAAACTTTCAACATTGATAAGGTTCGAACCTGGGATGTTTTCTTCGTTTTACTTTAACGGCACAATGTAGGGGAGGGGAAGGGGGACATATATATTAAAAAAATAAAAGTGGCTGTCTTTGTGACTTCAAGGGCTACATGCACCACATTTTCAGGAGGTAGTAGGTTGCTAGTTATATTTAAAATGCAAAGTTACTGAAAAGGAATGTAATTCATATATTGACAAAAGGTATGACTTATGATAGAAAGTTATGATTGCACCAACAGTATGTTTTCCTTTAAGAATAAATGAATGCATTAGGCCAATGTTATAATACTATTTTCAATGGCTCGAGGCGACTATAAAAAATTTCTTATATTTGACCGAAATTAACGTTAATTACACATTTGTCAAGCTAACTAACTAACTAACTCTATGGCCTAGGGAACCCGGAGGTTCAATGTTGCGTTCATAAAACCTCTCCATTGACTTCTATCCTTAGCCAACTAGATCAAGTTTCTACTTTGTATTCCTATTTCTGCGAGATCCATCTTAATATTGTCCTCCCATCTGTGCCTAGGTCTTCCTAATGGTCGTTTTCCGATTGGATTTCCAGTTAAAACTTTCCAAGCTTTCGCACTTCCTTCCATTCTGGCAACATCACCTGCTCACCTCAGCCTCCTAGATTTGATGACCCTAACAATGTTTGGTCAGCGATATAAATTATCTAGTTCCTCGTTATGAAGTTTCCGCCATTCACCATTCCCGTTACTCTTAAGCTCGATTCTTTGGATCTTGTTCTCAAATACTTTCAGTCTATGTTCTTCCCTTAGAGTACGCAATCATATTTCGCAACCATGCAGCACAGCAGACATGATTATCGTTTTATATATTTTAAGCTTTAAATTCCACGACAGAATTCGCGACGACAAAAGATGTTAAACTGAATAACATGGATCTCCTGCTTGTAGTAGACATTTAATTTCTTCGTGAATACGGTTTTGGTCTGTTAATATTGGTCCTAGATGTGTGAAAGTATCCATTTTAACGAAAGTGTTATTTGATATTCTAACACATTGAAAATTTACAGTATTACGATCTCGAGGAAGCAAAACAAAACTTAATTAACTTCAGCTAAGGTAACCTAACCGAAGGTAACTTACACTACACCTAATTAACTGAAGTTGGCTTAACGTAAGCTACATTCATCAATAGTAAAATTTAATATATGCTTTTGCTATAACTGTGGCTTAAGTTAAACCAAGCTTTAGTTCAGTTAGTCGGACATGGCTTTTGTGAACGCGAAACTGAACCTCCAGTTCCACAGATCGCAGAGTTAGTTATTCTTACCAAAACCACTCTAACGTAAACTGAACGTTAAATAAGCGAAATTAATATGAAGTAATGCTCTTGTCTGATTTCAAATCTTAGTACATCTTGACTAATCAGAGGTAAGCTAAATTACTAATATTTCCAGTGTATAACTAACTTTATGGTCTATGGAACCTGGAGGTTTAATGTCGCGTTCACAGAAGCTCTCCATTGTCTTCTGTCAGCCAACTTTATCCAGTTTCTACTTTGTATTCCCAACTCTGAGATATCCATCTTAATATAGTCCTCCCATCTGCGCCTAAGTCTTCCTAATGGCCATTTTCCGTTTAGATTTCCAGTCAAAACTTTGAAAGCGTTCCTACTTTCTTCCAATCTGGCTAGTTGACCTGCCCACCTAAGCCTACTAAGACTTGATGACCTTAACAATATTTGGTAAACGATATAAATTATGCAGTTCCTCGCCATGAAGTTTACGCAATTCCCCGTTCCGTCCTTCTTGGGTCCGCAAATTTGTTTCAGAATTTTATTCTCAAATATTTTCAGTCTGCATTCTTCGAGTAATATAAATGACCATGTTTCGCAACACATAGCACAATAGGCATGATTTTATCATTTTATATATTTTAAGCTTCAAATTTCTCGGCAGAATTCGCGATGACAAAAGATTTTGAACTGAGTAATAACATGAATTTCCATTCGAATTTTAGTTGAATTTCCAGTGTAGAATATTAATAAATAAACAAGTAAAAATTGCAAAAGAAAAAAGAAAAAACTCTACGTAATCTCTTAGATATATACAAAGTCATGTGTCCATGAGTGGTAAGCTAAAAAAAAATCGAGGAAGAAGAAAAGAAAACCTTCTCAGGCCTAATGAGAACTATAGTTATTCTTAGATTACATATGTAATACCAGAGCAAAACATGCGTTTGATTAGGTCCACATTGACCAGATACAAAGCCGTAACAATAGCACAAATGCCACAAAAACTTCATAGAATGTTATCAAAGATTTTGTTCTTAATTAACGTCTTCGTAATTAGGACGGTTATTCATTCACCAGCTCTTTTATAACATCTATCAGTGTTGCCAACCACTACCTTAGTTTTTACCTATTGAGTACTACCAATATTGCATATGAAGTTTCAGCAAGTCATCAATTCATACAGGCCAAAATAAATAAATAAATAAATAAATAAATAAATCTTACATGTTCCCGGTGTAAGCTTGTTGCCAAAGTTAATATTTTACAGCTAATATTCCGGTATGTACTGGAAATGAAAGAGACAGACATAAACAAAATTCTACGTATTTTTTCCTTCTAATTTATTTTATTACAGACCAGTGGCGGATCCAGAAGGTAAAAACTGCGGGGGCCTGCCAGAATTCAGACTATGATAGTTATACCATGGGTTGACATAAACTTTCAAAAATGTATAAATAATAGCTTTAATTATTTTAGTCACTCAGAAAACTGGGAGGGCCTAGCCCCCCGACTCCGGGCCAGATCCGCCACTGTTACAGACTTACTCAATAGATATGTAAAGGTAATTATCATAGGCATCAACTTTTACTTTTTTCAATGGGTGCTTACACTTCGGTACTTTTAATGGGGGCACTTTAGCTCAGTGGTAGAGCGCTCGCTCTGGTACGAGGGATCACTAATTCGATCCCCGACCAAGCAAGTTTGTGGTGAGTTTTCTCGGGGTACTCCCGTTTCCTTCCATTTTCTCATTCCATCAATTCTTCCATCGTCATTCACTGGGTTTAATCATCCGCCTTTCTTATCCTAAGGGCATAAAGATGGTACGTTAAACTCAAATATTTATTTCGATATGAGTCTACGGTTGATAATGGAACAGTATGTCAGAATAAACAAACCAATTGTGATAGCATCTGTAGATATAGAGAAAGCTTTTGACAACGTAGATTGGAATATCATGTTTAGAGCGTTGAAAAAGCTGAAAGTAAATTAATGAGACAGAATAATAATATACCAACTTTATAGGAACCAGACAGCTGTTATGGGAAGAGATCAGAAGGAAGCAAGAATAAGTAAAGGAGTGAGGCAAGGATTGGACATTCACCTCTCCTGTTCAACATCTATATAGAAGAGGCTATGAAAGAATTCTTTGAGAAAAACGAGAAAGGCGTGAAAGTAAATGGTCAGGTTTTCAGTACAATAAAATTTGCTGATGACATACCATTGATAGCGGAGAACGATGAGGACTTGCAGGAAGCACTTTCAAACTGGAACAACCAAATGGAAGAAACATGCAAAATGAAGATAAATAAGAAGAAAACCAAAGTGATAAAGTGCACAAGAACTGGACAGGAAGAGGCAAACGTATTGCTAGATGGGGAGAAAATCGAAGACGTTAAGACGTTCCCCTATTTAGGAAGTCTAATATCCTTGGACGGAAGAAGTGGAAAAGACGTAACTTCCAAAATAGCGCGGGCTAAACAAGCATTCAATAGGAAAAGAGGACTACTAATATCAAGAAATGTATCGTTGGACTTTCGAGAAAGGTTTACTAAGACCCTGGTATGGAGCGTGGTGCTTTACAGGTCAGAGACGTGGACATTGAAAAAAGCTGTAATATCCAAGCCGGAAGCATTTGAAATGTGGTGTTGTCGAAGAATGCTGCGCATATCATGGACCGTAAGAAAAGGAAATGAAGACGTACTAAAGGAAGCTAACAAAAGACGACAGAAAAAAGAAGAAACAGCATGCTTGGCCATCTTATTCGGCACTCCGATTGGATCACCGTGCTGAAAGAGGGAGAGACAGAAGAAAAACCAGGAAGAGGAAGACCAAGGATAGAATATCTAGATGCAGTTACAAAGAAGAGATCTTATCAAAATATAAAACAGCTCTCCCAAGCGAGAGAAAAGTTTTAAAATTTCCATGTTGCCCACCAACCTATGGTTCAGGTGAAGAAGAAGAAGACATCTCAAGTATCGCATTCCATTTTTTAACAGATGGAATATATCAGTGGTTTTCAAACTAGGGGGACCTCAGATAGGCAAGGGAGCACAGATTACTTTAATGAAATGAAAGGCGTACGGATTTTTTATCTTAATTTAATTTACTTATTTGCTTATGTATTTATTTTTACCACGATCACTTGAACTTCGTATTAAACAAAGCTTTACCATTGGAATTTTGTTTTCTTTTGCAAATGTGTTTAGCAATGTTGGACAAAGGAAGAGAACAATATCCAATGGGTGTTGAGCGAGCATCCGTTAAAAATTTTCTATGGATACTTGAGCCTCGGAGCACCCATAGAGTACATTTGTTTTATCTTGGCACACTGCCCGCCAGTGCACTTGGTTGGCCTTTAAAGTATTTTCCGCTAGCACTCACGTGAACGTTTTAGCCCAATAAATGTCTTATTGGCTATATCGTGTAGGTGACGTTAGGTCTCAGGTAGCCTATCAAATGAGGTCATTGATGTTTGACGGGCATTTGGAGTGCTTAGTTGCCACACTCGACAAATGTGTTACAGTGATTTGTGACTGGTGTGGCGTTTTGCTGTGTTCCCCAGCGTATTGTAATTCTCAACTTAACAGTGACGTGACAGCAACGTGTTGCAAACCAATCCGTGTTTTAGACGGGAAGCGTGCCTACTTTAGTCGGCCCCTATGGTAATTATTATAAATAAAATGTTTGCTGATTTTAAAAATATCATTTTATAGTGCAATAAAAAGTCATACTTCAATACTGCTCTAACATTCCTTAACTTAGTTCAAATGGAGATTAAAATTAAACATTCATACAGAAAATCAATATTTTAAAAAATGTGTTTTTAAAAGCTAGAATAACGTAGGGTAAACTATAGCGTGGATTACAATAAAGTTTAGAGGTACCGGCACTGGCGTAAATCGACAGGGGAAGAGGAGAGAGAACATGTCCCCTCCAATCATGAAACTGAGAGGGACTGTCCCCCCCTATTAATCCGATTTGAAAGAAGTCTGTTGGGAAAGAATACGATGATTTGTGTCCGATTGCCACAAAGGAAAGTGAGATGAAATTGATGTCCCCCCAGAATAAGCCTCAAATCTGCCTACCTCCCAATGTTCAATATGACTCTGTTCCCCTGATTCTCCACAGGATTGTTTTTCAACTTCACAGATATTTTGAGCATCGCTTAAAAAAAAAAGAAACGGTCTTATTTTTCCCCTCCCCACAGTGTCGAAGACAGATTTTCGCCGCTGGGTACCGGTACCATTTTAAACGTTAGTAAGCCCGTACAATTAACGATACATGGCTCATTGAATTCAGCATCGGAATTTATGTGTTTGTTAAGACAGGATCGAGTGAGTACACAGTTGGAGGGATTGTAGGATTTCTCAGTCAGTGATAGTCAGTTGGCTCTCTTTAATCGATGCACGGCTTATGAAAGTTTTTTTTTTTTTTGTGATATAGAAGTATGTGTAACAAACACTTATTTTGAATAGAGGCAACAGACTATAAATAAAGACGAACAAGTTCTCTATTTTGCAACGTGCAAGAGAATAGAACCCCGTGCTAAGAAGGCATCCTAGGAAAGGAAAAAGTGTACTGAGGAGTATCGGTAATTTCAAATATCGATATCGAAATATTTCAGTTTAACGTGCCACGATTATGCCCTTTAGGCCAATGGAGACGGGTAGTTAAGGCAGGTGAATGATGGTGGTAACACTTGCTGGAATGAGAATGTGGGTGTAAGTGGGAGTACTTCGAGAAAAGCCACTGACACGATGTTCTTCATCACGAACTTACTTGGCGAGGGATCGAACCAGGGACCCCAAGGAACCAGATGTAAGCGCTCTACCACTGCGCCACCATGTCCCCGTCGATAACGTAAAGTATCACATTGTAGTAAGTGAATTAACAAATGCTATTATTATTAGTCAGCGCGGTCTAAACGGTGACAGGATTCACCTTATAAGGGTATTACTGATCTATGCTAAATATCCAAGTGACCAAGAGGAATATCCAAATGCTTAAGTGAATTATCAATATTATTTTCAATATCGATTACACATTTTCTTGTGTCTTCTGAAAAATCATGCTTAACCTTGCTTCTAAAATTACCGATTCAAATGAAGCATTAACATGACGACGGACGCGACTTTTTATCTCGATATTTTGATACTGGAGATATTAACACAGCCTCACACGTTAGGTCTTCGAACGATGATACTGTAGACTTTAAATTTAAAATTATTCATTCATTTTAAAATTAACATTCAGGATATCGCGTTTCCAGATCCCCTTGACGTGGTTCCGTGAATGCTTTCAGTGATCATTGGTTTAACACTTTCTTTCTTCTCTCTTTCGTTATTTTCTTGATAATTGGCTTCAACGAAATGACTACTATCACCTAAAACTATGGATGACGTAGCTTATACTGGGTGTTTATGAACTAAATCGGCAAACTTTAAGAGATGATTTATCACATCAAAATAAGAGAAAAAATCAATATGGAACTATGGGAAAAAGTGCATAGTTTCAGAGCTAGGGCTATCCAAAATCGAGAAAAAGCTAAATTTCAAGAGGCCCTTTATCGAGTTTGAAAAACTGTAGATGGTGGTACTTATCAACGTAAAGAAAGTCACGCATACACAATCCAAAAGTTCATATTTCATTAATTTTCAATGGGCGTGCAGGGTATTCTCTACAGGGCGTAATTCTCAGATATGCTCTCAACAGAGTTTTCAGATATGTCGTGATTTCAAGGTGGGTCCAAGATGTAAGGTGGAGCAAGAGGTAAGCCTTAACAACAATGGACACCCAATGCCTCGGAGGGAAGTCGGAAGTGTTAGGAACCGACAGCTCCACTATTCTTTGTGTCGAGATAACGTGCGCTGCGACGTATTTCGTCACAGTATATTCCACGTTTTTCTCCCCACTTCCAAGTGTGAAAGAAGGCATCAGAGCACACGTTTTCCCGAATAGGAGAGACCATCCTGCTGACGGTGCTTAACACTTCTGACATCTCGCCAAAGGATTCCTTGTTCACTGCTGTCAAGGCATCTCGTTTGTCCACTTTGGACCAATCATAAAGTCAGAGCATATCTCCAAATTCAGTTTACAGCATGTCTGAGAATTACATCCTGCAGGGAATACTCTGTACACCCTTTGAACGTAGGTGAAATATGCAGTTTAGATTGTGAATGCGTGACTCCCTTTACGCTGATAAGAACCATAATCCACAGTTTCTCGAGTTCGAAATAGGGCCACTTGAAATTTAACTTTATCACGATTTTGGGCAGCCCTAGCTCTGAAACTATGCCCCACAGGTCCATATGAACTTTTCCCCCTTATTTTGATGTAAGGAATCACGTCTTACAGTTTGTCGGTATAGTTCATTAATACCCTGTATCAAGAAATAGATAGGAACACATGAGAAATATTACATCGTTAAGGCATGTAGAATTTAATTCTGACAACGCAGGCATCATCAATACTTAGAACCAGAGGATCGATTACCGCTGCAGGACTCAACACACCAATATTTACATATAACAGGTTCGGCATTTTACTCCGTTCAAACTACTCAAGCACAAGGCTGTTTTCCTATCATGATATCACCGTGATTATATAATTGTAAATAAATCTGGTTATCTACAGATGTTGACTTAACAAGAACATTTACCACGCTCAGTGCGAAACTAGACATTGTAGGGTGAGATTGCAGCAGTTGGGAGCCCTGAACTTAATTTACTCGGACATACTTTTTGCAAAATTATATTTTAAAAGTAATACTTTACAACGCTGGTGTGGCTATTGTAGCATATGTGGAGATCCCATATCGTTGGTATATGTATTATCAGTATCTTATTATGAAAAAGTGGTAACATGACATGTTGGTAATCAACAACGTACCAAGTTACCCCTCCCCCAAAATAAGAAACCAAGAATACGAATAGCACAAAGATACGGAATCTCCATACATACAAAAACTAACTTTTCAAATAAATCTTCGTACACGCTCATACCCACCGTCGCTGACGCGCCTGCTCCCTACGGACGCACCCATCCCTAGCGCTTGGGACCTCCTGCTGCCCTCCTGCCCTGATTCGGTTAGATAACATTCGTGCTTTTGTACAGTTTTACTATATGGATCCACAGATTGTAAAATGTACAGAAAAAATCGGGCAAGCTTCTAATTTGCCCATTTAATGTCGAGAAGAGAACAATACAAACCCCTGCGGAGCTTCTAACCCGTTCCTACTACCATGACTACTACTACCACTGGCGTCTCTTGCATGTAAAATCTGTGGGGGACATCAAACAAAGTGACTTAAATGCTAGTACCTAATTCAACCTGTTTATTATCTTCGATTCAATTTGTTACTTTTCCTCTTAACCTTCACACCTGAGATATATCAAGAACTATGTTATAATTGTTTCACAGCCTGAATATTATATTCCAAATAAATATAATTGTGGTTATTTATATGTTATTGTGGGGGGCCAAATCAGTTAAAATCTCTGTGTTTACAGGATAAATGAGTTGATGTTATGTAAGTGTAATTACTAAGTACTAATATAACATATCCTAACATAACCTAATCTAACCTAACCTAGCCTAAACCATCAAAAACACAGAAAATATAGGAAGAAAGTACGAATTTCAAGCAAAGAATTCTGGCCTCTCAAATCAAAATATCCTAACCTAACCTAACCTAACCTACTAAAACCATCAAAAATACAGAAAATATAGCAAGAAAGCACGAAATTTAAGGAAAATATTCTGGACCTCCAGTTCGAAAAATATGCCCTTATACTTATGTCGAGAACAGAATCCAAACAAAACTTGCAGGGCTTCTGTCGAGAACAGAGCCCGGCTTGTGTATAGCCCTCTCCCCTCAGTTCTTTGTCACCGGAACTAAAAGAGTCACAGGTCGGAACAGGCACTGTATACCATTTCACTGTATTCTTTGTCGAATTCACAATAAATTGGTATACATTGCTGTTCCGACCTGTGACTGTTCCAGTTCCGGTGACAAGTGAACTGCAAAGAAAATGTCCGTAGAATACAAATAGCACAACGATATCGAATCTCCATATATACACATCATCATAATCATAATAATAATCATCATCATACTACTACTACTACTTCTTCTTACGTCGAGAGCAGAACCCAACCAACCCCTGCGGGGCTTCTAACCCGTTCCTACTACTACTACTACTACTACTACTACTACTGCTACTACTACTTATACTTATGTCGAGAACAGAATCCAAAATCCAAACTACCCCTGCGGGCAGTAGCGTAGCCAGGATATGTGTTTGGGGGGGGGGGCCAAGTGCTGTTATAGGTACATATAGAAAAATTACAAACAAAAAAATATATAAACATAAAAATATATAAAAAATTACAAACATCAAAGTACCAAAATACATTGTCGGACCTCTTTGGTGGGGGGGCGGCCCCTCCGGGCCCCCCTTCCCTACGCCACTGTCTGCGGGGCTTCTAACTCGTTCCTATTGGTACTACTACTACTACTACTGCTGCTACTGCTACTACTACTACTTATACTTATATCTAGAACAGAACCCAACCAATCCCTGTGGGGCTTCTAACCAGTTACTACTACTAGCCTACTATCCGATTCATTACGAACTAATATGAATCGTTACAATCACTATGATTCGTTAAAAACCACTGGGGGGGGACGGGCTATACTCAATCCCAGAGCCCATCCAAAACCTGCGGGGCTTCTAACACGACCCGCTCGGGAGAGTAATACTCCCGGAAGTACGTTTTTTCGCCGACTCTAACCAGCTGTTTTACGCACTATCCTAGTCAGTTGTTTTAAGTTGGTCACAAAACATTTCGTACAAGGGGAACAAAACGAGCCTTATATCATGGAGTACAAGGGCAAGAAAACGAGCCCTGCGGGGCTTCTAACCCGTTCCTACTACTACTACTACTTATCTGCACAAAAGTAAGTAAATCACATTTTTCAGTATTATTTACGTATTATTTTAATTTAAAAAGTGTTATAACAATGTAAAAAAAAAAACTTTTCTCGGGCCGGGTTTGAACTCATGCCAAAAGAGATTATCGCTACTAGCATATAGCGCTAGCCCACTCGGTCACGAAGACCGACAACATCATTCGTCTGAATTCTGCTATTTGAATGCAATGTGGCAAGACAGATAACGCCAACCAATCAGAACTGTTTTTTTCGTTCCTACTTTCGGGAGCATTACTCTCCTGAGCTAGTTCTCTTCTAACCCGTTTCTACTACTACTACTACTACTACTACTACTACTACTACTACTACTACTACTACTACTACTACTACTACTACTACTACTAACTACTATTAGCAATCTTAGCACCAACAAACGCAAACTTCACGCCAGGAGTTAAGCCAATCAATATTATATTCGACGAGAATATTTCGTTGTTGTAATATTTCACTTTCACCTATTGATAGATGTAATTACTAGAATGCAGACAGTCTATTTCACCCACAATCCTTGAAATTGTAAGCGGAGTACCATTGTGTTTGTTGGTTAGAAGGTGTGCTTTGACCTTTGCGTTGGATCTTCTATTATTTTCAACAAACTAAACTTGTACATATCTGTAACATCCATTCTTTTTCTTCTTCTACAATATTAATTAAATTTCGGATATATTTCTTCCCAGAATGATTACACATTTAATGTGTTATACATTTTAAATTACAATAATTATTGATATACTAATCTTAGCTGTAAATAAAAAAGGATATAGTATACGTAAAGCCGCGTCAGTTCCCGAAGGAGCTAGACGCTCATACTTTCAGGGATTATTCATTGAGTATCTACGAACTTACCAAGGGGGTAACAAAGCGTTACTTATCGACTGATACGAAAATAAAACAGAACGTACCTGTACTTCATATCTGCATGTGTAGTGCCCTTGTACTTTATCTATGACTATGTGTGTGTAAGGGGGGGGGGATTGAACGCATATCGCATGTTTTGTGCACATGGATACTTCTTACTATTGCACTACGTAGAAAATTTATGGTATTTCATGTAGAAGTGGTAATAGAACACAGAAGAAACGCAGATCACGACGTTCTCATGTATACTATTACCATAAAAAATATCTTGTTAAAAGTAATCAGAATATTTAAATCTAATTCAGTCCGACTGACATATTTTGTTTTCCTGCCCTAGCCTAGCCACAGCCTCATTGGCTGATCAGATCACGCGACAATAAACTTTTACCTCCTATTTCAGTGTATTCATCTTAGGGCAACACGTGATTGAAAAAATTGAGTTCTGATGAATATTATGTGCTGTTGATATCAAAGTTGATATGATTCATACATGTAACTTTTTTTATACTGTAAAGTTAGCATTCAAGTATTTCTATTGAAACAAGGAAAAAAGGAGCTTGATATTAGCATTTATCAAGGTGATATGATTTGTATATTTAGACGTAGCTCTTTATAAAATTAAAAGCATTTTTTATTGAAACAAGGGAAAAGGAATCACGATATTAACGTTTCAAGATTAAAACTCTCTCTTTACAAAGGGAGAGTAATGTGTAAGAAACTTATTAATAAAGGCTGCCAAATTCGTATGTGGCATATTAACGAAGATACAGACCTGCAAAGATTGTGCCATAAACATGATATACGTATGCACACTGAATACACCATTTTTCTTACAGTATTGCACAAATCATGAAACGAAACGCATTTAGTGGTACAAGTAAGTAGAAGCTTTGTTGCGACTTGTGCTAATGAATTTGCGACGTGGCTAGGTATATTGGAAATAATCTCGATGTTCCAAAAATTGATCCAGTTGGTGCGCCGTTTTACGATTAACACATTCATACTACCTCTAGGGAAAAGGGAATAAACATATTGTGGTTTATTCTGCCAATAATATAATTCCTCTCATCTGCATACTAAATACGATTGTTGAAGGTATTTCATGACAAATGGAACGTGTGTATGTAGTGATAAGTACTGGGGCCATATTCTTGACCTGTATGTTATAGTCTTCTTTTTTCGGCGCATGCAGATATTCCACTTGGAACGGTAAAACTCAAGGATGCACCCAAATATAATTGTTCAAAAATTACATTTTATTTTATTAGTTATTTCCTAGCGCCTTCTAGACTCCGTCTGTCCTATACATAGGTTTATCCTATGCCTGCAAACTTTTATACGATCAGTGATTTATCCAGAATTTTGAAGTTATGGGGGGGGGGTTCAAAAAATCTGGGGGGTGAAATCTTGCATTAAGGTTGCATACTATTACGTTTTTTAAATTAGATTTTTCCTTTGCAAAATTTAAAATTCGTTGATGCAACGAACGATTGCATTGAATTTCCTTCCTCAGCCAAAGCCAATTAGCGTCGACTTTCTCATGCTTGGTGTGATGTCAAAATGAAATTGTTGGAAATCGATTGATCAAACGATCACAACCGTATAAAGGTTGATTTTTATTCAATCTTGCGTTGCGTGCTTTGCTCGAAAATTTATCTTGTCGAAAGTAAGTTGTTTTATTCTATTCTATTCCGTATTTAAAATACTTGAACTGGGATGGCTGATGGGGAATATTGTAGCCTAATGTCTTAGATGCCTATATGCTAAATTTCAGAATCGCACCTGCTATATTAATATTCTTCTTTTTTTTTTTGTCGTTTCAGGTGTGCGAGGTGGCACCTAGCTTGAAAAATGGAGAAAACCGAACAACGATCTGTCATCAAGTACCTCCAGAAAAAGAGGTTAAGCCCAAAGGAGATTCATGAAGACATGATCAGTGTCTTGGGTGATGGGGCTCCTTACTACCAGGTGGTAAAGAACTTGTGGCGCGACTTCCGTTGCGGCAGGGAAAGCTGTCAGTAGGCCCGTGGTGCTGATCCTCCAACAACAGCATGCACCCCAGAAAACATTGATGCTGTGCATGATACGATTATAGCAGACAGACGAATCATGGTGCAACAATTAACAGATATCATGTATATCTCTGTATTCAAAGTGGAAACCATTGTGTATGAACACTTGGGATTCAGAAAGGTGTCAGCGCGATGGGTATCCAAAATGTTATCTCGTGAAAATCAGAAAGGCAGAGTTCGATGTTCAAGGGCTGGTTAGGAGGTTATGGGGGCAGACTTGAAAAAGTTCTGTGATAGATTTGTGACAGTGGATGAGACGTGGCTCCACCACTATGATCCTGAGTCCAAACGACAGAGTATAGAGTGGCGGCACAGCAGTTCGCCTCCCCCAAGCAAGTTCAGGGTGCAAGCATCAGCACACAAGGTTATGGCCACATTTTTTGGGGATGCGAAGGGTGTGCTCCTTATTGACTACCTGGAGGTGGACACACTATCACGGAGGCTATTATGAAGCCCTAAACATTAAGTTACGCGAAGCAATCAAGGAAAAACGGCGCGGGATGTTGCAGCAAACAGTGCTGTTCCACCAAGATAATGCTCCGGCCTACAAAAGCCATCTTAGTGCTGTCGCACTCCATGCTGCTGGTTTTGTTGTGTTGGAACATCCTCCCTACTCATCCGACCTCGCCCCTAGTGACTTTCATTTGTTCCCAAAGTTGAAGGAGCACCTCAGGGGAAGAAGTTTCACTCAATGCAGTTGTTATTGAAGCTGTGGAGGAATGGCTCACGGCTCAGCCAGAGACTTTCTTTGAAGCTAGCATAGTGGCTTTACAGCATAGGTGAAAGAAGTGCATTACTATGAAAGGAGACTTTTTGAAAAAATAATACTCTTTATAGGTCAGGGACAATAATTATTGAACCATCCTCGTATGTATGTATATATATATATACGAAAAAATTCATCACCTTCAGACTTTCAAATATTTCTACCGACCTCAGTTTTCAAGATACAAGATTGAAATTTTGCACACGTCTTACGTACACAACAACGTATTTTTTTTTAAAATTCAGATCCCTACGTAAACCCAGGCCTGGGCCAGAGGGTCGAAAAGTTTCGAAAAGTCTGGTTTTCCCGATTTTACCATTTCAGGTGCATAATACGGATAAGCTAGAGGTACCGTTGGAAAGTATGCTCTATCCTGGAAAACAATAATGTTTTGAGGATGTGAACTGTGGCGCCTTTTACGTACTGCGACTCTTAGCATGTTAGACATGAACTACTGAAAAAGTGAATAAAATCTTGATGTGAAATAATTTGATATTATACTGTATTAAGTTTATTTTATGTTCGTTTCACAGTTACAATGTCAAACGTCTTTCTTGCAACTGAGTCCATCAATTTTTATTTTCCCGCAGTTATTATTTTATGATTAAAAAATTACATTCATCTTTACCAAAGAAGATGTGAATAACACTGCTGATAATTAATTATATCCTCGTCATTTTTTCTAGAAGAACAAGAAGATTAACATCTAAAATTTATGATGAAACTTGAAGAAATATTTATTCTTCTTACAGCCTCTGTTAGAATTACCAAACAGAATATTACGAATCCAGGACAAAATTCAAGAAGACAAACCCCAAGGAAAATTCAGACAAAACGGTCTAAATTCAAACGACAGAATCATAGACACAGATTAATAAAATATTTTTTTCTTCAACTGTTATACATCTAAAATGTTATCTGAAATTCTTCACTTTACGGAAATAACATTTTTTTTAAAGTGCTGGAAACCCAATAAAAGACATAAGACTGTTATAGTAAGTATATATTTCATATTTTGATCTTTGCAAAAAAAAAAAAAAAAAAAAAAAAAAAGTCGATCAGTATTTCAGAATCAAACTAAATATACATTACTCAAAATGAAAGACTGTTATATGCTACCACACAAGAGCGACTTTTAAAAAATCAAATAGCATCACAGTTACTTTCCGTAATTAAAATGAATAGTCTTACTGTAATATGCTAAACCTATTTCAAATGTATTACAGCATAATAAATAGGAATACCCAGAAATTTTCGTATCGGTATTTGTGAAAGTAATTAAAGCTAATCTGCCCCTTTATTATAACATTTTAACGTTTTCTTGAGTTTTTAGCATTTTAAAAGAAAGGAAAAGTTATTTCAGTTCAAAAAAACTACAGATAACATTTTAGAATATATGACAATTGAAAGAAAAAATAATAATCAAATAGGGTGTGTACTGGTACATCCAATAAATACTCCTGTGATTTTGTCCCTTGGATTTTGTCCTCGTCAGAATTTTCCTTGCATTTTGACAGCTTGGAATTAGTTCCCGCCCTCGTTACTACAGCCATTCATGCCAATCTTGAATCATGCATGAGCAGAGCCGTAGCTACGGGGGGGGAGCGAGCGGGGCGGTTGCCCCGGGCGCTGACACCAAGGGGGCACCGAACGAGCAAGAAGAAATAAAATATGTTGGAAAAGAGTAAACTATGAGGCGCCCCGTAAAAGAATTGGCGCCCTTATAAAATCAATATTATCGGTTTGCAAAGGAATATATTTGTTAGAAATGTTCTTGCTCGGATCGCTCGCAAGCCAAAGTTTTCAATAAAAGTCACAACAAGTTTTTATTTATTACTTAAAGAAAGTTATTATATACGATTTGTTAATGACAATGTCATACAAAAGATGTCGATTAATGACTTATAGTGACGCAGGAGCGTTTTCAAAATTGGAAACGGTCAAAGTCTCAAATACGTGTTCGGTGTTGTGATGGTGATGAGTTTGCTTAGTTAATCATACTTATCTACCCAATCGGATTAATCACGATTGTGAGAATGAAGGTATGAAAATGAGATGAGAGAACACACACACACACACACACAAGCTGCTGTTTGCGCTGTAATATTAAAAATGAAGGCAAACAAGGGGAATAATAACATATTGAAAACCGTAGAGTAGGGCTAAAAGGGTAAGAACTCAACCCTACGAATTTCGTCTTTTTCAAAGACTAATCAATAGCAGTGATTTTTTTTTATTATATTGACATGAAATGCTTTATTAGGATCATTTCTCCATCAACTACTTGAATCGCCATGATAAGTTTTCTGTGCATACGTATCAGTTGGGCCCTGCTTCATCTATCTACTTCTGAATTTCCGTTATATTTCACAACATATATATACCAACGTATAGATATACCAACGTAAAAGAAATAATTCTATGGCATATGGAACCCGCAGGTTCAATGTCGCTTTCATAAAACCTCCACAATGACTTTTGTCCTTATCCAACTGAATCCAGTTTTCACTTTGCATTTCTTTTTCTGTGAGATCCATTTTAATATTGTCCTTCCATCTTCGTCTAGGACTTCCTAATGGACGTTTTCAGATTGGATTTCCAGTCAAAAATTTGAAAGCTTTTCTACTTTCTTCCATTCTCGTTACATGACCTTCCTAGATTTTATGACAGTAACAATGTTTGGTAAAGGGTATAAATTATGCAGTTCCTTGTTATGAAGTTTCCGCAATTCCCGATGGCCGTTCCTCTTGGGTCCGAATATTCGTCCCAGGACTTTATTCTCAAATACTTTCAGTTTGTGTTCTTTCCTTAACGTAAGCGACTATGTTTCGCAACCATACAGAACAACAGACATGATTATTGTTCTATATATTTTGATCTTCAAAATCCTCGACAAAATTATCGACTACAAAAGATTTTGAAATGAATAATAACACGAATTCCCTTCTTTTAGTCGACATTTAATTTCTTCGTGGATATGATTTTGGTCTGTTAATATTGATCCAAGATACCTTGATCCATACCTTGATACTTTGATCCATCCAAAATTTGCAGTATTACTACCCCAGCTAACTTCCATGTATTGAGTTCTTTCTACATTTACTTCTAAACCTTCAACCATTTAAATAACGTCTCTATATTTTTTTCTATTGTTCTCCTATCATTTATCAGATATCATCAGCATACACCACAACCTGGTGAATACCATTCGGCTCTAGGCCCTGGTTGCTATCTTTGATTTTCCTTATAACGTACTCCAGAATATAGTTGAATAATAATGTCGATAACGCGTCTTCTTGTTTTAGGCCATTCTTGACGAGGAAGCTCGTGTACAAAACTTTTCCTACTCGGACTTTACTTTGGGATTCGTTTAAACGCATCTTAATTAATCTAACTAGCTGTTTCGGATTCCAAATTCTATAAGAATGTTGTATAATATTTATCTCTTAATAGAATCGTAAGCCTTTCTAAAATCAATAATAAATTTGTGTACAGGAGTATTGTATTAACATTTCTTTTCGAGTGTTTGTCGAATGGTAAATATCTTGTCCATAGTTGATTGATTTCGTCTAAATCCACACTAATAATCTCCAATAATTTTATCCGCATATGGGATTAATCTTGTTAATAAAGTGTTTGAGAGGATCTTATAGGATGTTGACACAAAAGAAGTGCTTCGATAATTATTACAATGTCCTTTGTCGCCTTTCTTGTGAATTGGAACAATGATTCATTCTTTCCACTCTTGTGAGAATTCCTCCTTGTTCCAGATAAGGAGAATGCGTGTGTATCTTGTTCCACAATTTCCCCTTCTAGATAAAATTTTCTCATTTGAAATTTCTCACCATCCAGAGAGTTGTGTTTCTTTAATATTTTTATAGCAGTTTTATTTCTGCTCGGCCAGGCTCTGAAATTCATGGTTCTGCTGTGCATTTCCCTTTCCTGATGAACATTAGTTTTTGGCTACGTATTAAGCAAATCGTCAAAGAAATCTTTCCATCTATTCAAGATTCTCTCTGTGTCAATAAGAATTGTTTCGTCGCCTCTCTTTAATATATACGTACTAGGTTGATATCCTTTCTTAAATTCGTTGATGCCCTTAAACATGTCTCGAATTTCTTTTTTCTTTTACTATTATCTTCAAATTCATTAATTTGAGCTTTCAAAAACTCGCGTTTCTCTTCTAAACATTTTGGAAATTTCTCGTCTGATGTCAACGAAATTTAGTGTAGTTATATCGTTCAGAGTTTGTAGCCAACGCAGTTTCGCCTATTTTTTCTTCCCCATTAGCTTGGTGCATTCCTGGTCGAATCATGATTTGATCATTTGTAATTACGCTTGCTCCTATTTTTCTCTTGTTAAAATTTAATGCTGTTCCTAATTTGAATTCAAGTATCCTCAACATTAGTGCTCTCAAAACCTAAAAGCGAGGATCTATTTCACTTCATTCCGATATTTCCTCCCCGCTTGGTTCTCCTCATTTGTTTTAAAACAACCAAACCTCTCCGTTTCTAGATGTTGAATATTCTCTTTATTGAACAATAATATCTCTGAAAGAGCGAACATCAATTATGCTAGACTGTCGTCTTCTATCTACTAAAATGTGATCAATTTAATTGTGTGTTCTTCCATCTGGCGAGGTTCATATAAATTTATGAAAATCGCAATGTGAAAATTTCGTACATTCATGATAAGGTTTTTGGATGTTCCAAAGTTCACGAAACTAACGCCTTTGTCATTACTTTCCTTATGCAGACAGACTTTCTTTCCCCATAACCGGTTTGAAAACATCCTGTCGCCCTACTTTTCATTGAAATCCTCTAATTGAATTTTCATATAATATTCCTGGACTTGGTCGAATACCCGTGATACTTCTTAAAAAGTGTCTTTTATATCGTCATCCTTATAGTCTGTTGGGGCATGCACAGACTATAAGGATAAAACAATAATGCCACACCATCAATCCTTAAGAGTAATAAAAGATAGTCAATCATTAACAAATTTTAGCCCGTTTAATTGCTGATGTTAAAAGGATCGAAATTAAAATGTTATTTGTGTGGTCACATACAGAATAAAATTACAAACGTTTACAATTGTTACTGGAAATTAATGCTACCACCCATTTCGAACATTTTAAAAGTGCATAGTTTCTAATGTATCGAAATTTCATTTGCTGTCGATAGTATGAAACGTTACAAATAGTTGTACGGTAAATTTCCATAACTGATTTCCAAGTGGATCTGTATACCAACCAAAGGTAGTTTTGTCAAGTTTAACAAAAAGTTCAAAATACGCCTCTTGGAAACAGATCTTATTTTTAAAAGAATACATACTGATCGCTTTTGGCTGTTGCAATGGCCTTCCCAAGGTGCTTGAATAAAAAATTATCAACATAGCATAACAACAAAAGTTGCTTCTCTTATATATATATATATATATATATATATATATATATATATATATATATATATAAAAAGGAAAATGAAAGGAAAAGCTTGGTGTGGTGAGTGTAGTGGGCGCCGAAATCTCTAGCTACGGCTCTGTAAATGAGTCTCGATCTGCAGATAAACACACTAGGAGTCAAGCTTTTCGGTGCTGTATTTCCCTAAAAATTTCCTCCAAGCATAGGATTCCGTGTCTCCAATTCTCGTTCTGCTTAAAGATAAGATCGTCTAAAATATTTTCTATGAAGTCTTGGAGGGCTTTAATCAGAACGAGAATGAATCTTTTTAATATTGCACCCCCCTAGTTGCGGGGTGTAAGGAATTCATTTCCGAGGGTTGTCCGAAAATTTTAGGGGGATACTGGGGGTGTTAGGGGGTGCTGGGGGTGTTAGGGGGTGTAGATAAATCACTCCTAGTTCCTCAATAGAAAATAGGCTATATGACTAATGTCATATAGGAGAGATCAGAATAAAATATTAAGAATGCTGCAGACTTCAAGTCTTTTAAGGCTAATACGATACTTGCAGACCAATACTCATCAAATGAATCTCTTTCTTATTTACTAAGAACAAAACAACAACGTATGAACCAAACGAAGCTTAGTGTTAGTAAATAAGAAAGAGATTTCTTTGAGTGTTGGTCTGCAAGCACGACGGCAGCATTAAGAAGCAAGGCCTAAAAACATCTGAGAATGATGAATTCGTAATAATAATAAAAAAACAGAATTCACAATTTTGTTAGCAAGCAAATTCTATTATGTAAGTATTCATGCCTAATCATGAAATTATTTTAATGCAGTGATGAATTGTCCGGCTTCTAAGAAAAATTTGGTTCCAAAATTTCCAGGTTCAAAATTATGCCTATTGTCGCCCGTGCTTAACAAATTGCAACATCCTTATTTTTCTGATATCTGGTAACTGCTATACGACATTAGTAGCTCTATTTTCTACTGTGTTATTAGGCCTATTTGCAATTACAGTCAAAGGATAGATTTTATTATCAAGGGCATATTATTAGAAGTTCCTCAAGGTCTGCCCTCTTTTAATACAACACAACTGCGCAACGTCCTTATTTTTTCTTCTATATCTTATAAGTGATCTAAGATAGTAGCTCCATTTTCTGTTTAGTAAGTAGCCAAAGCCTAGATTTCAATGTTCGGTTAATTTTATTACAACTCCCTCAAGGGAGTTCATGTTTGCTATCAGTGAGCTTTTGTCCGCCACTGTCATATAAGACTGCAGTGAGATTATGTCCGGTGAGCTTTTTGCCACTGAGCTTATGTCCGGTGAACTTTCTGCCCATGAGCTTATGTCTGACACCCCATTTCATAGATGTCCACACTCCCGAACTCCATGCTCGCGAGCTCGGAACTCGAGCTCAACCGGACTCGGACTCAATAATTGAACCCGAGTAAGTCCTAGCTCCAGTCAAATAAGTCGGCGCGAGCCCAACTGAAAGAAGTGAGCCCGAGTGCGAGAGAGCGGGAGCCCCAATGAAATACATGAGCGCGAGCCCAAATGAGAGAAATGAACCCGAGCGCGAGCCCAGTCGAGTGAAGGGAGCGTGAACCCGAGTAAGCGCAAGCCTAGTCGAGAGAAGGAAATGTGAGCTCGAGTGAGCGCATGCTCAGTTGAAAGAAAATGTCGCGAGCTCAAGCTCAGTTGAGAGAAGTGATCGCGAGCGCGAGCCAAGTTGTGGCAGGTGAGCGCGACCGTGCCCTAGTGAGTGCGAGCTCAGTTGAGAGAAGTAATCGCGAGCGTTAGTGAGCGCGAGCCCGGTTGAGACAGGTGAGCGCGAGCCCAGTCAAGAGAGACGAGCACGAGCCCAAGTGAGTGCAAGCACAGTTGCAAGAAATGATCGCGAGCGCTAGTGAGCGCGAGTCCAGTCAAGAGAGACAAGCACGAGCCCATGTGAGTGCGAGCTCAGTTGAAAGAAATGATCGCGAGCGCTAGTGAGCGCGAGTCCAGTTGAGACAGGTGAGCGCGAGCCCAGTCAAGAGAGATGAGCGCGAACCTCATTGAGTGCTAGCTCAGTTGAGAGAAGTGATCGCAAGCGCTAGTGAGCGCGAGCCCAGTTGAGACAGTTGAGCGCGAGCCCGAGTGAGTGCGAGCTCAGTTGAGAGAAGTGATCGCGAGTGCTAGTGAGCACGAGCCCAGTAGAGACAGGTGAGCGTGAGCCCGCGTGATTGCGAACCCGCTCAAGAGAGATGAGTGCGAGCCCAGTTCAGATAGGTGAGCGCGACAGCGAGCGAGCGCAGTGGAAAATGGCCATCTATGTCTTCTACTATATGGTTCCGAAACATGGTCGCTTAATCAGAGGGAAGAACACAGACAGAAAGTATTTGAGAATTAAATCCTGAGAGCCATATTCGGAACCAAGAGGAATGGAAATAGTGAATGGTGGGAACTTCATAACAAGAAACTGCATAATTTATACAATTTATCAAACATTTGAACTCTAGGAGGCTTAGGAGGACAGCTAGGGCGACAATACGTCCCGTTTTGACCGGGACAGTCCCGTTTTCGGGGCGAGACCCGACCGTTCCGTCAGTAAAAGAAAAAGCGTAGTATTTGTCCCATTGTATGCAAGTGAAAGAAGTAAAAAACAAACTCAGACCTTATGGGCATGGCGAGAGATGCTGGTGGCTTGGCACAGTTCGGGCGAGGGTATTGATTAAGTGTTGACAACACTGGAAAAGTCAGTAAAGTGTAAGGAGGTGTTCGTTGTCTACAAAAGGGGTTTTTCTTCTGAGGATAGTGTGTGTCTGAGGAGTCTATTGTGCAATTTAAGTTTTTAAACAGGAATCGTGTATTTGTTTCCAGATATGTGGATGAAGGGCAACATGTGGATATTTTTAAATTAGTGATCCTTAACTATGGCTATTCCTACATTCTGATAAATAATTTATGCTTAATACACTCGGAATTAATTGGCTCATTTCCCAATCCATAATAAACACCTTGACGGGATGGCAACATTGGTCCTCCCAAATTAGTAAACCTGATTTACGGAATGGAATAGGAACTTCAAGCAAATACGATTGGAGTAATTTATGTATTCAATTAATTATCTGTCTTAGGAACTCTTGAGTTCATATCTTTGTCACGCGATACAAAACGTTTCAATAACTGCCATTTGTGGGTAATATACAGTGTGTTTCAAAACAACACCGACAATATTTGGGACATGATTCCTGACACCAAGATAAGAGAAAAATAAAGACCAACCTGGGTGCACAAATGCTTCCATTCGGAGTTATCGGCTGCCGAAAACATGAAAAAATGAAACTCAAAGGTCTATAGCTCCAAAACTATGGGACCTACCGTAGTCGGGTCAAGACATAACTTAGGAACTAATATGTGCCCTATCCAAAAATCCATGTTTCAGAATTTTGCGGTACTCACGCAACAATTTTTATAGAGGTAGTTTGGCTACGGGGATATAATTTGAAGTACTCACCAACTACTTCTATAAAAACAGAGGTTTTTCTATTGGAACATACTAGTTCCTAAGTGAAGTCTTGACCCGACTACGGTAGGTTCAATTGTTTTGGAGTTATGGATCCATAAAATTATTTTTTTTTTTTTGTTTTGTTTTCGGCAGTCTATAACTCCGAAAGGAAGCGTTATTCACCCAGGTACGTCTGTACTTTTTGTCGTATCTTAATGTGACGAATCACCTCCCAAACGTTTTCGGTGTTGCTTTGAGACATCCTGTATATTTGCTTGATAAAGAAAGTAAAAAAGTCTGATTAAACTACCCTCTATACTACAAAATAGGTGATTGTTACAATAATTTAATATGAATTTTAAACTCCGAATTTGGTATTTGTTTCGCACATTTTGGTAGTTTATTATACAGTTTTAAGTTTTAAGGTTTTTTTTTTTTTTTTTTTTTTTTTTTTTTTAGCCGGAGATCTTGCATACGAATATGATTTATAGTTTTAGTGTTGTGTTCGTTTACTCTCTGAATTTAGTGAAAAATTTCGTTCTAACTAAATATGTTTGCATATATATATATATATATATATATATATATATATATATATATATATATATATATATATGAACATGCCTGTTTCCAAAATATATATATATATATATATATATATATATATATATATATATATATATATATATATATATACAGACAGTGGTCTACTGCCTTTTCTCTTTTATGTTGTCCCGCTTTTAGCTGTTTAAATTATGGACACCCTAAAAAATAGTCCTTTTCAAGACATCCCCCTCCCCACCCGGAGATAAGAATGAAGGATATTTTTACCTCTGGAACTGAGGTTGCTCAGTGGTAGAGCGTTCACCTCTGCTGCTTGAAGTCTCGGGTTCAATCCCAGCCCCTGCCAAGTGAACTTCATGGCGGACAAAGACCGTGTGCGTGGGTTTTCTCGGGGTTCACCTGTTTCCTCCCACTTTCTTCATTCCACCACCTCATTCATTACTCATCATCACCGTCTCCTTTAGCCTAACCGGCATAACCGTGGGGCGTAAAATTCAAAGATTTCATTTCATTTTTACCTCCGGAACAATGAATGTTCTCTTCCTGCTGTCATCAAACGAGTGAATATCACTCTGATCACACCTGGTACTAATGTCTATATTCCCATATCAATTACTATGAGTATCGCTGACGTGGCTAGTGGAGACCTGTTGCGTTGTCCCAGAACACTCATCGTCTGGCTACTCCATTTATACCAATTGGGTAGGGATGTTCCTTCTGCTAGTGAACTACCGTCGAAGTAGCAAGTAGCGACTAAAAAGAAACACAGAGAAAGTTATTGTGGTAATCGCTGTTTTAGCAGTCGATGTCTTTGTCTGTAAATCGTATTCATGACGGACAGTTAGAATCCCCCAAAGACATATAAACATATCATAATAATATATGACGGTCGCCCTTTATGGCTTTCTTTCCAGAGGGAGCGAGGGAATGATTGTTATCCACTACTGCATATAAGTACCTTATTTCAAATCTATGGATTGAATAGTGGCAAGTGTACAACGCAATATACACACATCTTGTTATCTGCATTTTTAATTGCTGACATAAATTCGAATTAAAAAGTAAACGTTTCTGTTACTCCTTTACGATTAATGATTCACTTAATTTTAATTGTAAGCTTTAGGATTGAGATTAATTAAAATTATTTGTAATTGCAAAGGACAAATTAAAATTAATTGCAATTCATTTCTAATAGTAGATCCATTGTCTTCAATTGCTTGATTAATTGCAATTGATTTTAATTGATTAATTCCCAACGTTGCAAAAAACGTATAGATAAAAAAAATCTTCTGGGCTGCAACTGTCAAAACCAAAAATACGGATTTATTTTATTTATTTTTTAAAAAGGTTAGCAATGCAGTTGACACAAGCATTGGAATCATACGTTATGAATTCAGTCTGAAAATTCAAGGTGGAAAATAAAACATCTGACTATCGCGGACACATGTCTTGTGACAGGTTAATTTTTTTTTGTAATTTCTAGTACATTTTCTGAAATAGTAAATACTGAATGTTCAACTTATTCTATTCCTTTACTTAGGTATATTTATCAGGTTTCTACCGTGTTTATCCCAAAATACGACCTACCATAGATTTCCAAATTGATCGTAATAGAAGCACTATTCTACTCCCAAAAGGTACCCAAGTAATTGCCGCACTCCAAACGGATTACTTTCTATTATAGTAAATTTGTTATCTTTTCTATATACAGCTACAAAGATTACATTTTTATCGGTAGGTTATCTTGTTTTCACTTTTTTTTAGTAAATTATTTTTATTGGCTGAATTCCCGCAGATGGCGACCACTGATTAGACCTACAAGAATCTGTTTTTATCATTATATTACTATTTGTTTGTTGTTATTTTAATATACCGTACACAGAATTACTCCTACTTAATTCCATCATTCACTTTTAATTTTTAATCTAAGATATTTCTGGTTTCTTAGATCTAATTCTGGCTTCTTAGATCTTAGATTTTAATCTAAGATATTTCATGCTTTCTTTGGTTCCTACTCTAGATAAGTACATATTCATCTGCATTAGGATCACTGTTCAAAATGAGTATTTTACAACTTGTAAGTGCTGCAAACTCTGACTATTCAGAAATAACGAAAACAATGAATCCTTACCTTTTCCTGTTTGCAAAATACCTTATTATGAAACCCTACTCGTGTTATATAAATAAACTTTCAGAGAGGAGATTGGGAGCGAAGCTCCATGTCCTGGGACACCAAAAACTCCGAAACGCATAAGAAAACATTTCTTTTTTGTATTAGTTTGCCACATAAGGGTATACTTATATTCATGAAATGTGAACTTCACTTACCAGGAAATGCACTCTTACTGCCTTAGACAGTTTTTTTATTAGACAGTTTAAGGGAATTGTGTTAATAGATTCAAATAGTGTTTAGGAGGGCACATAGCTTAAAAACAGTAGTGAATAAAGCACGAATTAACTTAAAAGCACGAACCAACTTGTGCAGGTGGTCACTGAAAACCATGAATTCTATCTAAGCGAGTCATTACAAGAATGCAGCAGGGGACCCAAGTAACAACGAGGGAGTGCACCCACAAGGAGCGGGCGCGTCAATAATGGTGAGTATACACATAAGTGAGAACAGTAGGAAAACACTTTATATGGAACAAAACTCATGCCTTGCGTGACACAGCTTTACAACACTTTTACGATCATTTTGTACACTGCCTCCACATATTGCTTCACTTCATGTCTTCCTTGTGCAGTATTACGTGGTAAGAGGCACATAGGAAGGGATAGCACCCAAAAATGTTTCCCGTTTCAGATGCGACTACACATTTGGTTCAGATGCGACTCCTATTTCATTAGTTTCCGCTCTATATTTTTGTTTTTTCTGCAGCATACACATCCTAGGTTAGTTAATAAGATAGTGGATTTGAAAGAGTGCCATATTATGCTCTGTTCAGTAGCGTAGCGTGGTATTCCGAAATGGGGATGCCAAAGTTAGTCACTTGTCTGATATAATACAATACAATGCAATACATGTTCAATGTGTATTCTCGTTAACAAGTTAAAAGATTCACTATGCAGCAAATGTTGTTTTGATGACTCATGTTTTACAGCTTTCTTCATGAAATTACCCAAATCAGAAATACCGTTTGAACACCACTCCGACTCCTTTGCCCCAAACATAATGCAGACGAAACATAACATTTTATTCCCTACAGAACACCCAGAAAGCCAAGAAAACCTATCATCATACCACGAAGACTGAAATATTCGCGACTGATTGCTAGTTGTCGTTTTTTATGGAAAGCTTGGGGTAGGTCGTCTCCCTTTTAGAGAGCAACGCTGCTCGTAAGTCAACCAAGATATGGGAGTTGTTAACAAACTAAAAGTTAGTAAGGTATTCAGCCAAACACTTTCCACAGCTTTGTCTCTTAGTTATAAATGCAATTTTCTTCATACTACAGTAAAACAATAAAACAAATTTCATTTCAAATCACAACGCAAAAGAAACTTTATACCGCCAATTTTTCTTTACCACCAACGATCAATGTTGCTAATCAAAAGCATAAATCTAGTACAGAACGCAAAGGAAGAGGTGAGCCAATAATTTATCACAAAAAAAAAAAAAAAAAGGTTTGTAAAGCCATGTTCATGAAACAACTTGCAGAAGCTTTATATTTAGCATGGCATAATTTGCAACCATCCCATACGATTACACAACACAAATAGAAGATTAACAGGCTGAGTCTGCTCATTAACGCCCGCAGCCAGCCATTAAAGTTTAGGAGAGAGGCACAAATATGCTAGGGGGTCAATCGTCACAATTCTGGTTCTCTTTTATCAATAACTACTCTTAATAATTAGGAGGCCAAAGCATTTAGGGGGCCAGGCTCCCCTAATTGCACGCCTGGTGGGGCATACAGAAGCAAATGTGTAGATTACATTAGACGCCAATAAGCAATTGTCTCAGCTCCTTTTCTGCCATTAGCATTGTGACGAGAAAAACCGGCCCCACTTTTGTATGAATATTGTTTTCAGTATAATTCCCTTTATTTCTCTCTCGTGGCAGCTTCTTCCTCCGCATACCACACTTCAATCTCGTTTTTTTTATGTCACTCCTAGAAATTTGTCATCTTGGGTCCGGACCTCAGGTGCCCGTTCGTGAATATGGGCCTGAGTGTATATATCATTTGAAGATACAAATAGAAAGTACCCAAAGCAACTATGGGTACCTATTTCTGTGTATCTACTTCATTGTCAGATATCCAGATACGGAAGAGCCCAAGTAAACTTTGTAAAGGGCGGAGGGTGGCCTACCAGATCGGTGACCGTAATTCTACAGAATGCATTATAGTTATGCTTCTGTATATGAGCCCTCTCAAAGAGTATCTGGCTACACCCTGGGACATGATATGTATTTATGATGTAGATTATTAGTTTGCCTTTAATTACGATGCATTTAATTACCATTAAAGCATAACTATTTTTATACTATCACTTACATAAGCGACATGCTTCATAATGGCGTTGAACTAACTATTATGTTTTGCTCTATTTCCTTGACAGCGCTCATACGTTCTATACAGAAACCATAGCTTAGTTCAAAATATATATAGAGTTGGCAGTACTTGCTTATACGCCAGCTTATATCTAAAGCAAACGTTGGGTTGCAAGGGATGACGGGGAGTAGGAAAAGAAGTAGTTAGGCATGCGCATTCGACAGAAAGCAGATGAAAACTCCGATGCTTGCAGTAGGCCTGGATGCCCAAGGAACATAGCATACGACAAGAGGAAAGTGAAAATGTGCATCTGAGTGATGCACATGCGTAGGTTCCGCTTGCCAAAGTAAAGCGAGAGAGCGCATCCAGAAGATTGCAGTGGAAATAATTGTGGTAATTATAAGCAAACAATTTATAAATATAATGAAACCCGTACTTTTTCTTATTAACAGGGGATGCCGGGCATACAGGCGTTCCCTTACGCTACGCCGCTGGCTCTGTTGCTTCTTACTTAATATCACAACAATATGCAAACTGTCGTAGTCCAAAATTTAACTTCATTTTTGTTCCCGAATAATTGTCATACACTGATGACCATTGTTACGTTTTTTGTTATTCTCACGTTGAAATTTCGTCTAATTCTGTTCATTTCTCGGTAAATTTTGTATTTGGTGAGCCATCTGAGAAAGTTAACTCTTTTTTATTCCGATTCTTTAAGTCGCCCCAAACAATAAAAGAACACATTAGTAAGGGTTGCGTTCCAAGCGCTGCTATCGCAATAGCGTAGATGGCTAATAGCAGCTGAACGCTTATTGGCTCAACGCGTGGGTGAGTCGAGAGTCTGAAGTTTAGTTTGCATTGTTGCCACGTATCAAGACATTGTTTCAGCATTATACCAGATATATCGAACTGACTTTACTACATTTTGCAGATTAAATCCTCGTTCCGCATTTAGTTTCCCGACGTTCAACTAAAATAAAACTCTCTGAAAATAAATTGAAACATGTCTTTGTAGATATTATTATTATTATTATTATTATTATTATTATTATTATTATTATTATTATTATTATTATAAAGAATTGCAGTAATAAGGATAAAAGCTCTAGTTTTATATTAGGAAAAAGTAAGACATACATTTAAAACGAATTTCTAATGCTTTATAACTAATCGTATTTTACACTGAAAAGTGTGTGTACAACAATATACATGCAAGAAAGATATATGATATGAGTTTTAGGAATGTTTTGATGAGCGGGAGAGTTAAAATGTTCGGGAGATTTAGAATGTTCAGGAGATTTAGAATGTTCAGGAGGTTTAGAATATTCGGGAAATTTAGAAACATCTTCCTCAGAATTATTTGCCATTATGTCTCGAATCCAATTTAGATAATAAGCAACTTTCATGTCTAAATTTGGTGTGGTGCAGACTCCTTCTCTACTTCTAACCGCTGCGATAACTCCTACCACTACATTATCACATATTAGGGGTCCGCCTGAATCTCCAGAACAAGCACTTTTGGTACCTTCTAACTCTCCAGTACATATTGCAGTATGCGGGTCTATTTGAAATAATCTAGCACAAAAACTTACATCCAATATAGGTATCTCAACTTCCATTAGTACCGTGGACGGTTCATCTTTACCAATTAGACCCCAGCCGACTTTAGTACACGTACTGTTTGGTGTGACTTCACTAGAACTATCCTTAGGCAATGTAGCCACAGACAGTTTATCAAAATTTTTTAGTCCCAATTCAAGTTTTAGAAGCGCAATATCATCATTGTAAGTTTCGTAAGTATAATTGGGATGTGGAAACACAAGAGAAACCACGTTTAAGATTGAAAATTCCGGCGGGATACTTTCCTTTTCTCCAGCAATCACCAGAATAGATTCGGCTGAATACTTTTGGTTTGTTTTATCAACAACACAGTGTGCTGCAGTTAGAATCCAATACCTATCGATAATAGATCCTCCACATTCAAATCCTTTTTCTTCATCCAACAAAACAATAATATGGGCAACATACTTATATTTCTCAAAATCTGCAACGTCTCCTCCAATAATTCTATTGTCATTTCCTGTAGAAGCAGTACATAAAAACGTGATTGCCACAAGAATTTTCAACAGATATAACATCCTTCTGCGAAGTAATGCGGAGTAATAATACGAAGTAACAAATTAAAATAACAGAAGCGAAAATTATATTGTAATATTTGAGACAATTCAACGCTTCTCTCTCTTTTAGAAAATAAAAATTGACAAACGATCTTACAGTTTAAAAGAAAGAACATTATAAATAAAGTTTATAAATATTTTTAAAAAAATCCTTCTTTTTCTTTATTATTATTGACCACATAGTCAAGTTGTAATGACACTTTCTCTTCTAAATGCGTAGGAATGTATGTAAATCAAGGATGTTATAAATAAAGGATCTGGCCATAGGTATATTAATCCTATTCAATCGATGAAGCCAAAAAACAACCGGGCATAGGCACATCTGATAGGCTAAAATAGTGATGTTGTCATTTCTTCCCCGTTACCATGGTGTTCGCCATGTTTTTTTCTAAACAAATACATGAATCAACAGGAATACTGTTAAGTCTGCTGTTAATAATCACACACTGTTAATTAGACAATTGTAAAATATTTTGAAGACAAAGTAAAGTTAGTAAAAAAACTACAGATTAAGAATATGGGGCCACTATTCAGAAAATTTACGAGTGAAATTCAGTTATTCATGAAGTAACTTCTAAGGAATCTTCTACAGGGACCACATTTCTACGTAAAATGATAAGATAAAAATTGCATAAGAAACGCTAGCAATTATTTATACGCAATGTAGGAGCACTAAGGTAAAGACTGACAAGCTGTCGGCAAAATGAAACTGGAACAAACATACGATTTGTTTACAAGAAAAAATCACTGTCTACTTTGAAAATAATGTTAATTATATTGGCGCATTGAGATTTCTTACACCTACGCTTTCAAATATAACTGCATAGTTCCAGTGGCTACAAAATAAAGAAAAAAATCATCAAGACAAAAAAGGACACTAGGCTTGTAGCCATATACGTACTGAGAATTTTTAGTCTGGACCGATTTCTGATCGGTTGTTTTAAACACTTAAGCCTGTCTCAGACGGGACTAAAGTAAGGCTACAATTCACGATCTAAAATTCACGACCTTACTTAACGATCGTGTGAGAAGTAACTTGCCCCTAGTTCAGGTTGAAATTTTTAGCTGTCCTTATTTGGATCCTGACTTTAAAGAAATAGAAACAGTTTCTATTTTCATCTGGACTTGTATACAACTACCAATCAGAAAAGAGTAGCGCCTGACGACATTCAACTTTATTTCTCGTTGTAATTTCAAAACAATGTTGCCCGGACAAGAGAAGCACAAATAGTGCTAATAAGAGTCATACGAAAAATATGATTTTTTGTAGCACGATTTATATTATTTAAAAAATGCAAGAATAAAGATCTTAGAGGAGGTATGCAGTGAAGGTATCCGCCCGAACACTACAAGTGTGAACAAATGTAATTACATCTTTTAAAAGAATAAAAATAGCAGATTATTGTGCAATTTGTATATCAAAAAATGTAACATGTTAAAAAAGCGTGCAGATTTACTTTTGGCGCACCACTCGAAATAATTGTTCAAAAATTAGAATTCTATCATTAATTACCTTTTTATTGTTTTCTAAGTGATTTATGCTCGGTGACATGAAAATATCCACATGGTATAGTTAAAATTCAAGGGGGTATCATAAGCAATTGTTGAAAAATCATAATTCTTTTACGATTTGCGTATAAATACATCGTCCGGATGCATGCATAAAAACTACAGCCCAAACAGCACAAAACAACCTGCGCAAGGGCGCCACTAAAAAGCACGAATGCTATCTAACCGAGTCATAGCAGAGCGAAGCTGTAGAGCCCGAGAGTTAGCGAGGTGGTGCGTCTGAAGGGAACTGGCGCGTCAGCGAAGGTGGGTATCCGCATAAGCGAGGCTAGTGAAAACGAGCGGGTTTTGACAATGATACGAGTTTCAATAGCATTTGTCATGGTTTCATACTAGTAGCGTTTTACTTGTAAACAGAATACAAATTCTGTGAACTGTGCAGAAATTCATCGCCGGTGGAAAATAGTTTCTATACAGGCATCTTTCATATCAACTCATTTATTTTATCCGTTGTAAAACACTTGTAATAATTTTAGACTCGTAATCCTACACTTGTAAACATAAAATTCAGATGTGATGCACCAAAAGTAAACCAGCGCCAAAAACAGATACAATGAGAGTTAATTGTCATTAGTGTTATGTTACTTTTGTGAAATTTTAGGGAACAGTTCTACAATGCTGGCACAATACAAAAATTCCAGGTGTACTGCATGAGATGGGTTACCGGTGGGTATAAGTTTACTTTATGGGTTATGTGGGCATTTTTTGTGGGTACTAACCTGAGAGGATGCACTCAGTACCAAATTTCACAAAATTAAATCCCCACGTTAAGCGGGTTTGCATATCCAGGCTCCTAACTATGAAAACATTTACGCTCAGTCCAACCTCAATCATTTCACGAATTCAACCTGTTTTACGTACGTTATTAGGACATAATATCGATTGTGATTTATTCTAAAAACACTTTTATACATTGCAAGAGCTGTAACGTCCAAATATTTACTGAGAACTCATAGTCGTATCGGAATAAACAAAAGCGAGTATGGAACAGTAAACTGCTATAACAAAAGGCAAAAGAAGTTGTGCAAAGGCATACAAAACGGTCGAGTGGTTTGGGTCGATACGCTATCAATCACATGTTTATGTGTTCAAACCCGGTGACAAGCTGTTTCTTTTTTAAGTGTCTTCCCATTTTCATACGGAGGCTGAAAATATTTCTTTGAGTAACTCATTGAAAACTTCTTTTGTTTCAAATTCGATTAGAACGGAACATTATATGAATTGCGAATCTTAAATCCATAGCTAAAAAAAAATGAGGTATACTCACTAATCTATTATCCTCTGATTTGTAACGAAAAATTATTTATATACTTCAGAAAATTATCCTCGGGAGGAATTTCAATATGCGGGTGGAGGGCAAACATTGGTAGTCCACATTGAGCACGATCGAATATATGGTCCTGAAGGTGGAAATTTCTTAGCTCGAGAGGGGTCTCAAATTCTCCCTCAGATCACGTCCTGAAAGCATCATTGCTTAAAAGCTTTCCGTAACAAATATAATATTACACTTGTTTCTCGTTCTACATTTAGAATTGGTAAAATCATAACTTATAGAGGATTATAATAAAAGCATAAAAATTACAATACCAATCATGTATAAATTATCCTGTAAGTTACCAACTTTGGGTCAGATTAAAACTCAAATATTTGTTTTCGGATTGCACTTAGAAGTAAGTCCTCTCTATATAATCCTGATCGGAAAGCCATGTTTAATACTAATTAATTAATCAATATTTATACGAATATTTTTTTATTTTACTATTTTTATTATACAACAGTATATACACTTAATTCAAAAAATCAAAATCTCGAAAATGTATATTGTACGAGTGCAGAATCGCAAATAAATGATTATTTATCATATATTGGTCTCTATTCGAAATTCTATTTAATCGAATCCGACAAGAACACAGACAGAAACATCGAGAACAGGTGAAAAAAAGAGAGAAAAATGCGTTGCACCCGGCGGGGACTCGAAGTAAGTTCGAATGGTGCTTTATGAGCCGAATGCCTTAGACCACTCGGCTATGGTAACAACTAGTGATTGTGGCAAAGGCTTCGAGTAGTAGTCTTATTACAGATTAACATTTTCTATTGCCTAAAATTTAAACCTAATTTACTTTGATATAATATATCTATTAATTTGTTTCATGAACGTTTTCTTTACTTTGATGAATGATGTATATTGTTGATATAGATTCTATTACACGTTCTTTCGTAAATATTATAGAAAGTATCAGGGTTATTTATGATCTTTTATTTAAATTGACTGGCGCATGCGCAGTACACAGACAGTTCAATTGGAAGGCGATGAAGGAAACGCTAACACACTGTTAGAATGTTTCATCGCTGTGAAGTATAAAGAACAGCTAAAATGTTTTTTACGCTTGTCATTGCGTAAAGAATCACCAGGTTAATGTTTGTCCAAGTTCTCACTAATCAACTGGACTCATGAAAAATAATTAATATTGTCATAACTGCACAATATGAAGAATAAAGAACGTATATTACACCACATTGTTCTCGGATTCGAATCTAGCTAAGGAAGGGACAATAAACAAAATGTGATTTATTCATTCGAATTGAGATAAGTCGATGAAACTAGAAATTACACAATCAAAAGGAAAAATATCGTTAAAAAGACAATAATACTTTTATCCGAGATGTGAAATAAAGTTATTAATTAACTGAAAGTAATATTGGGCATGATATAGAGTAAGAAAAAAAGTAAATGTATTCTTAGAAACGTTCAAAGTAAATTCACAAATACTTTTTGAAGCTATACTACTCTTCCTTTACGTTTTAACGAACTAATAAGTAAACAAGCAAAGGAAAAGAATGAAGAACGAAAGTATTGGTCTTGAAAAAAATATAATAAATAAATAAAACTTAAATAAATGTTTACACAAAAAATAACACACTAGTACTTCGTGTAGTCACCTCTAGAGTCAGTAACTTCTTGAAGTCTGGAGAGGATACTAGATACAAGTCTCGAGCAATACGACGGTGTGTCACGAAAATGTTGCCACACTTCCATAACATGATTTTGAAGAAACGTTTGGTCTCTGTCTTCACGTCTCTCTTCCCATTCTTGCACCATGTAGGCTCACAGATGTTCAATTGGGTTCAAATCTGGGGATAGAGGGGGAACTCAATACAAATTAACTCTGGATGTTCACTTAGCCACTCTCGTGTTTGCCGGGAAGTGTGAACAGCACTGTTGTCATGCATAAATATATATTCTTCCTGTTCGGGGAAGTTTCTTTCTAAGGACGGTAACAACGTATTTTCGAGGATATTAATGTAAACACTGCTGTTCATTCTCTCAGTCACCGCAACCAAATCTCCAGGACCAGCAGCCGTCATGTATCCCCAAAAGTGTGCTGATATTCGTCCTGAACAAGAAGTTCTGATAATATTTTGTTCAGCATACCTGGTTCCGCGCGGTCTATACAATATAACTCTGCCTTGTTGGTTAGACTTGAAAACCTTCTCGTCGTTCCAGATGACTAAGTCCCAATATGACTGAGGTTGGGTTATGTTATTCTGTGCCCATTCCATTCGTCTGGCCTTGTGAGTTTCAGTCAGGAGAGTCTTCCTAGCGGGTCTTGAACAGTGTAGGCCAGCCCCCAATAATCTTCTTATTATTATTTCGTGAGAACAATTATATTCTCTGGCTTTATCCAAGAGGATTGACGTGTGGCGTGGAGGTCTATTGATTACTTCTGTAACTAAAGCTTGATCTTGAGCTGCAGTTGTCACTTTTGGCCTTCCACTTCTTGACCGAGACCTGAACCATTCACCACCTTCTTCATGTCGCTGAACCCATTTCTTGACCGTTTTCTTGTCACATCCCAGATCTCTAGGCACTGGGATCTCTAGGCACATCCCAGATCTGAGGCACAGTTTGTCCCATTTTTGCTCGGCCTATGATTTCTCCTCTCAGAGCAACAGACAGTTCTCCACAACCTTTAGAACGAGGCATTTTGAGAACCTGTTAGAAATTTGCGTTCTGACGTGTTTGATAAATGTCGGTAAAGTGCATCTTTCTGTTTCTACTGCGCATGCACCAGTCAATTTTCATGAAATTCCCTGACAATTGCTGTAATATTTATGAACGAATACGTAATAGAACCTATATTAACAACATCATTCGTCAAAGTAAAGAATACCGTAAACATGAAACAATTTCAACAGACTATTACATCAGGCCAAAATAGGCTTAAACTTCAGAGAATACAAAATAAATTTCATACTGTAACAAAAGATTGAACATGAAACACGCTTACTACATTTTTAACTTGTCACATTAGCCGAGTGGACTAAGGCAATCGGCTAGAGATTCTGAGGCACCATTCAAGAGTAGTTCGAATCCCACCACAATACAATTTGGTTTTACCTCTTCTTGACGTTTCTGTTTGTGATCCTGCCGGATTCTATTTTCAGTAATACGCTAAAATATACGTAATATTTGAAGTTCTTAACCTCCCATTTTTACATTTTTCAAGCTCAATTGAGAAGAAAGAGGGAAAATCAAAGTACAAAGATTTACAATAATTACTTAGCATTTACTGTCATTATAATTGTGGATATTTTATTTATGAAAATGTATAATGAACTAAAAATATATTTAGTAGGTCACATGTCTCCATTTTCGATTCTAACTTGAAAGTTACAGTTTAGGCGGTGACATATCGAAGACCCAGGGGGTTGAGGGGGTTGTAACTCCTCCCATTGAAACTTCTATATTCTATTGAAATAAAAAGTGTTTAAGTTTATAATCTTGGAAAAGCAACAATCAGGACGGTTTATTTATACTACGATTTATCACTTCCAAATGTGTAGAAGATGTGACTGGATATTGTGTATAATCATTCAAGAAATATAAGACAACGAAGGGACTTCGTAAACCCTTCACGCCACCCCAGGAGGACGAAGCGCGTCCCGCCGTCCCTCGGTTGGGAACTACTGCTTGCGAGGGAAACATTCTAACAGTGTGTTAGCGTTTCCTTCCTCGCCTTCCAATTGAACTGTCTGTGTACTGCGCATGCGCCAGTCAATTTCCATAAAAGATCATAAATAACCCTGATACTTTCTATAATATTTACGAAAGAACGTGTAATAGAATCAACAATATACATCATTCATCAAAGTAACGAAAAAGTTCATGAAACAAATTAATAGATATATTATATCAAAGTAAATTAGGTTTAAATTTTAGGCAATAGAAAATGTTAATCTGTAATAAGAACTACTACTCGAAGCCTTTGCCACAATCACTAGTTGTTACCATAGCCGAGTGGTCTAAGGCGTTCGGCTTATAAAGCACCATTCGAACTTACTTCGAGTCCCCGCCGGGTACAATGCTTTTCTTTCTCTTTTTTTCACCTGTTCTCGATGTTTCTGTCTGTGTTCTTGTCGGATTCGATTAAATAGAATTTCGAATAGAGACCAATATATATGATAAATAATCATTTATTTGCGATTCTGCACTCGTACAATATACATTTTCGAGATTTTGATTTTTTTGAATTAAGTGTATATACTATTGTATAGTAAAAATAGTAAAATAAAAAAAATATTCGTATAAATATTGATTAATTAATTAGTATTAAACATGGCTTTCCGATCAGGATTATATAGAGAGGACTTACTTCTAAGTGCAATCCGAAAACAAATATTTGAGTTTTAATCTGACCCAAAGTTGGTAACTTACAGGATAATTTATACATGATTGGTATTGTAATTTTTATGCTTTTATTATAATCCCCTATAAGTTATGATTTTACCAATTCTAAATGTAGAACGAGAAACAAGTGTAATATTATATTTGTTACGGAAAGCTTTTAAGCAATGATGCTTTCAGGACGTGATCTGAGGGAGAATTTGAGACCCCTCTCGAGCTAAGAAATTTCCGCCTTCAGGACCATATATTCGATCGTGCTCAATGTGGACTACCAATGTTTGTCCTCCACCCGCATATTGAAATTCCCCCCGAGAATAATTTTCTGAAGTATATAAATAATTTTTTGTTACAAATCAGAGGATAATAGAGTAGTGAGTATACTTCATTTTTTTTTTTAGCTATGGATTTAAGATCATACTGTGTTTGCTTGTTGAAGTGAGTAGACGTGTCTTCGCTCTGTGCAACAAGCTCTGACGTGTTTACTTTCAACGCTGCCTTCTTTAGCAATCAGGTTTGCTGCTGTTGTTTTTTTTCTTTTTTTCTGTGTTCTTTTTGTGAGTGAATTAGTTGAATGAACCATGTCGTTAAAAAGGGTAAATACTCTTAAATATGATTTTGGTGGTGTTTCGCAGCGACCAAGCACCTTGAGTTTGCATCAGTGGCTCAGTGATAACTTCAAGTTTACTGTTGATGATGTATTAAGTATCGAAATGGATGTTTATCGCAAATTGTTATATGTGAAACTTCGTACCGAAGAGCTTTGTGAATCAGTTTTGCGTACTTCTGACGGAACTGTGTACTATAGTGATACAGATGGGAATCATCCAGTATCAGTTTTGTGGGCCGATGTGCAAATTGTAACCGTTAAGTTGCTTTGTACGCCAATGGAACTTGATGATGCTGAAATTAGAAGAGTTCTTGGGGACTATGGTGTTATTTCTAAAATTTCAGATGAACTTTATTCTGCTGATCATGTTTACCCTATACGAACCGGGCGTAAATTGCTACGAATGGAAGTGAAACGATCTATTCCATCGTTTGTTGTAATCCAAGGACAAAAGTTTTGTGTTACGTACCCCAATCATACCCGTACATGCCTCAGGTGCAATGGGGCACATATGTATTCTAATTGCCCCCTTAGAGTTCCCAGTGATCCCAACAGTTATGCAGCTAAGGTTGCCCCTACAATTCGCACTAATAATTCTGCAGATCCTCTCATGCCTAAATTTGACAGTTTGCCCATTACTTCCCGCCCTTGGAACAAACCCACCATCAGTGTATCATGCTCATCTGACCCAAGTGTGCCTACAGTAGATGCAACTAAATTTCCAGAACTACCAACTACGAATGTTTCCTGTGAGCCGAACAATGCTACTAGTGTCTCTTCAGAATTGCCTGTACGTGCGTGTCCTAATCCTTCCACTGAAAAAACAGAAGCCCCACAGCAGTTACCAATTACATCTGATGCCCACTTGTCTAATTGTGTTACGGATGTTGAACCAGTTTCTGGAGAACATGACTTCTCATCGATTACGTCGGCTTCTACGATCGTTCATCGTAACGAGTGCTGTACTTCTGGTTCCCAGGACAATTGTGGTTCGTCTGAGGATATGCTTCGTGCACCATCCACCCCATCCCCGCCTAGTGAGATGCAGGGTGCTTCTCCTATCACGGACTTCAATGCAATTAGTGACGAAAATCGAAATCGCCGCAAGCGTTCCAAACGTAATGAACTGAGTCAAAAACTGTTTAAGAAGTGTGAAAATGACCCGACCACATCTATTGTATCTACAAATATTGATACTATGTCATGATATCATGGTTGGTGCATGCGTTATGTGTCAATGGCTCCAGATCACTTATGTTACGATCAGTTAGTATCTCCTACACTGCGTTAGATTGACTTATATGTCATTCCGATGTTCTACGCTTCCCTTCACAGTTTTACTTGTTTTTAATTATGCTCTTATCTTTATTTTCTTCGCTCTTTCTTTTGTATTGGTGGTGTTATGTGCTTTCTAGTGTGATGATGCTTAAAATTGCTACGATTAACATTAATAACTTGCAAAGTTCTGCCAAACAATCTGCACTACGTGACTTTTTGCATGTAGAGGGTATTGATGTTGCTCTATTACAAGAAGTTGGTCTTTTTGAACTGAATCTCGGTCCAACCTATACTGTAGAAAATAATTTTGACAATAGTGGCACAGGTACAGCGATTGTTTTTCGCGATTCAACAAGTTTCTCTTCTCCTGTGTTCCATCCGTCCGCTCGAATCATACGTGGTAACCTAGGCGATATCAATCTTGTCAATCTTTATTCTCCGAGTGGTTCACAAGCTCGAACCAGGCGAAATACCTCCTTTTCCCAGGACGTTGCTCTGTCGCTTGGATCCAATGTTGAAAGGTTAATTTTGGTGGGAGATTACAATTGCGTTTTACGGCCTGAAGATCAAACACCGGGATTTAACTACTGCCATGTTCTCCAGGAATTAGTGACTGGACTTCATTTACGAGACACATGGATCTGTCTGAAGCCGCAAGCACGGGATTACACCTACTTATCACACCAGAGTGCGTCACGCCTTGACCGCATATATGTATCTCCCGTATTGGTGCCCTGCATTAAGCAAGTTGAAATTGCCCCCACCTCCTTTTCTGATCACTCAGCTTATATTGTATCCTTCACCGTTCCTGATCTAACTGTTGAACGAGGTCGCGGTTATTGGCAATTCAACGCATCGTTATTGGAAGACGATCAATTTTGTGCTGAGTTTCAATCCAAATGGCATTACTGGCTCAGACAACGTCAATACTTTCCTACTGTTAGTGATTGGTGGCATGCTTATTTCAAACCACGATTTGCAAGTTTCTGTCGGTGGTACTCAGCTGAAAAGTCCAGAGATCTTCGTAATCTGCTTTACTTTTATACCAGGTGTTTGCGCGAAGCTCGATGTGCTGCTGTTTCTGACTTCACTATGTTCTCTCAGGTTAAGCGTTATCAAGCCTTGCTTCTCAATTTGCATCGCCGCCGTATAGCAGGTATCAAGGTCAGAAGCAAGGTTCCAATAATAGATGCTGATGAAGAGCCATCATTACATCATATTCTCAAAGAAATCAAACGAGGCCAAGGAAAATGGATCCATCGAATCACAGATGACGAAGGACATCTTCATCAGGATGCTGCTTCCATTAAACATGTGTTTTGGTTGCACTACTCCAAACTTTATGGTATGGCTAACATTACTCCACCGTCTGAGGAATTTTCTACACCACCCTCTGCTCTTCTTGATGATGATGCACAGCAATCTCTTGTTCGCCCTTTTAGTATTGAAGAGGTACAGCACGCTGTCCTTGCAGCTCCCAAAGGTAAATCTCCAGGGCTCGATGGAATCTCTGCAGAATGGTATGTCAAGTTTTTCCCTCTCATTGGTGAAATACTGACCTGTATCGTTAACGAGTATTTCAGTACTAACCCACAGCGACTGTATCGTAGCCCAGGTGTTACAGTATTTATACCTAAGCAAGCACATCCCACAAGTGTTAATCATTATCGCCCTATCACTCTCCTCAATTGTGATTACAAGTTACTTGGCCGTTGTTTGAACAATAGACTCAGACTCTATATTGATATTCTCGCTGGACCATTTCAATATGCAAGAGTAGGTGTGAAGAAAATATACCACGTACTTCAAACTATTCGAGATGTTATCGCAAATTTTCAGACTCACACTACTAGTCATGCCTTGCTTGCCTTAGATTTTAACCAAGCCTTTGATCGTGTAGATCACAATTATTTGTGGTCACTAATGAAGCATATGAACGTTGGAGACTTATTTGTTCGTTGGATTCGTGTCCTGTATGATGATGCGCAATCAAAATTAAAAATCAATGGGTTCCTTACTACACCTTTTCAACTCAAACGCAGCGTCAGGCAAGGATGTCCATTAAGCATGACTCTTTTTGTCATTTCTATCTGTCCCCTACTATACAGAATTGCCGAGCGTATCCAAGGCCTTAATATTTGTAATGTTCCTGTCAAGGTCTATAGTTTTGCTGATGATGTGCATGTTTTCCTTCGTGATCCACAGGATTTAGCAATAGTTGAAGACTGCGTTCAAGAGTACTCTGAACAGTCAGGAGCACTTCTTAATAGACTAAAACGAACCTCCTGCCGTTAGGAAATGGTTCTACAACTGCATTTATAAATTTTCCTCAAGTAGTGAAGAATATGAAAGTACTTGGCATTTATTTTTCCTGTAACTTGCATGAGAGTATAGCCAAAAATTTTGACGATGTTTTTCTGAAGATAAGATCTGTTTTACATCAGCATAGATCTCGTAACCTCTCGTTGATATCTAGGGTCTATTTTGTAAATACATATGCCTTTTCCAAGTTGTGGTACATCTGTAAAATTCTGCCTATGCCTACACCTTACATTCAGAAGTTCACCAGCATTGCTAACTGGTTTGTGTGGACAGGTATGATTTTTCGAGTACGCTATCCAATTCCATGTCTACCATATAGTGCCGGGGGACTAAACCTTCTACATGTTGCCAGCAAAACGAAAGCCTTATTTTCTCACCGAGGGTTCCAAGACATTCAAGGTATTGGAGATCACCTCAGTACTACGCTCCTTTCGTCTCTCGTAGCTACTAATGATGGATTACTACCAGTGAACTTATCTATGATTCCTACCGATTTCTGGTATTTTAAAGATGTCATATGTAATTATTTTTATTTGACTGTGAGTGGCCTGCAAAACTTACCTCAAACAGTAAAACTTCTCTATAAATTGTTTCTACACGAACAAGCCAGCGAACGTCATCATATAATTTCCAAATTCCCATCTGCGAATTGGCAACGTATTTGGAGGAACATTTCATGTAATTTTGTGTCCACCATAGCTCGTTCGTTATGGTACAGATCTGTTAATAACATAATAGACACTAAGGCTAAACGGCATCATCTTCAAATTACAGATGACAACCAATGTCATATTTGTGGGAAAGTTGATACTTTGGAACATCGTCTCACTACCTGCAACGAATCGCTCTCCGTTTGGAAAACTTATCGTGAAATGGTCCAGTACTTGTGTAAAATAAGCATGGATTGCATTACTGTTCAAATGATCTTGTTTCCTGATTTTAGATTTTTTCCTACAGACAAGCAAAATTCTGTTGTTTGGCTATCTGCTAATACTATAGAATTTATTCTGTCGCCTAGGTTACCTCAAGCACATCACACATACAAGGATTTCCTTTGTTCACGATATGGTAAATTCCCACCACCAAGAAAGAAAAAACTCTTTGCACATTACCTCAACTACTTATTGTATGGACGCCCGCTATAATTGATATGTAATTTTTTTAAATTTCCCCTACTATACAAAGTCAATGTATAGTTACCGTTTGTACCGTTGACTTTGTACCAATGTACACAGTGTGTACCGATATGTAACTTTATTTTTGTATTTTGATACAATATGTAACGTCACTTAGTAAAAAAAAAAGTGATTAAAAAAAAGTGGTCTAAGGCGTTCGGCTTATAAAGCACAATTCGAACTTACTTCGAGTCCCCGCCGGGTACAATGCCTTTCTTTCTCTTTTTTTTTCACCTGTTCTCGATGTTTCTGTCTGTGTTCTTGTCGGATTCGATTAAATAGAATTTCGAATAGAGACCAATATATATGATAAATAATCATTTATTTGCGATTCTGCACTCGTACAATAGACATTTTCGAGATTTTGATTTTTTTGAATTAAGTGTATATACTATTGTATAGTAAAAATAGTAAAATAAAAAAAATATTCGTATAAATATTGATTAATTAATTAGTATTAAACATGGCTTTCCGATCAGGATTATATAGAGAGGACTTACTTCTAAGTGCAATCCGAAAACAAATATTTGAGTTTTAATCTGACCCAAAGTTGGTAACTTACAGGATAATTTATACATGATTGGTATTGTAATTTTTATGCTTTTATTATAATCCCCTATAAGTTATGATTTTACCAATTCTAAATGTAGAACGAGAAACAAGTGTAATATTATATTTGTTACGGAAAGCTTTTAAGCAATGATGCTTTCAGGACGTGATCTGAGGGAGAATTTGAGACCCCTCTCGAGCTAAGAAATTTCCGCCTTCAGGACCATATATTCGATCGTGCTCAATGTGGACTACCAATGTTTGTCCTCCACCCGCATATTGAAATTCCCCCCGAGGATAATTTTCTGAAGTATATAAATAATTTTTCCTTACAAATCAGAGGATAATAGAGTAGTGAGTATACTTCATTTTTTTTTAAGCTATGAATTTAAGATTCGCAATTCATATAATGTTCCGTTCTAATCGAATTTGAAACAAAAGAAGTTTTCAATGAGTTACTCAAAGAAATATTTTCAGCCTCCGGATGAAAATAGGAAGACACTTAAAAAAGAAACAGCTTGTCACCGGGTTTGAACACACAAACATGTGATTGATAGCGTATCGACCCAAACCACTCGACCGTTTTGTATGCCTTTGCACAACTTCTTTTGCCTTTTGTTATAGCAGTTTACTGTTCCATACTCGCTTTTGTTTATTCCGATATGACTATGAGTTCTCAGTAAATATTTGGACGTTACAGCTCTTGCATTGTATAAAAGTGTTTTTAGAATAAATCACAATCGATATTATGTCCTAATAACGTACGTAAAACAGGTTGAATTCGTGAAATGATTGAAGTTGGACTGAGCGTAAATGTTTTCATAGTTAGGAGCCTGGATATGCAAACCCGCTTAACGTGGGGATTTAATTTTGTGAAATTTGGTACATATACTAGAAAATTGCTCTTTCTTTTTTATTTTAGCTTTCCGCGCCCGATAACTGCCCTCATTTACATATTTGGACAAGTCATTTGATTTTCAGTTTTACAATCTGGTGGATCCAAGGATCTACAGACCGTTTTTCAGCTGATACAGACTCCCTCATGTTCGTATCTTGCTGCTGAATTACTAATTTCAATAGGATATGTAACTGAATAATCCATTTTTTTTGTAGGAACGAGAATTTGTAAGTAGTTTATTATTCACCATTGAAAATACGGTGCTTTCCTGTGCATTATTGCGGCGAAGAATTCACTCCCTGGTCCACCAGCTCCTCTTTACTCTTTCTTTCTCTCTCTCGTTTTTTGGGGGGAGGGTAGGGATGCGCACGAGTCAAGTCGAGTCGAGATTTAAGCCTGTCTCGACTCGTCTCGAGAAAATGTCTCGACTTGTGTCTCGACTCGAAAATATGTTTTTGTCTCGACTCGAGTCTCGACTCGACATGTTCTGTCTCGACTCGACTCGAATTCGAGTCGAGACGTCTCGAAATTCGAGTCGAGACAAAATATACGAGTTGAAATATACGCACACATCAGCCAGAACATTATGACTATCTACCTAATTGTCAGTATGTCCACCTTTGGCACGGATAACAAAGGCGACTCGTCTTGGCATTCACGCTATGATCCTTGGTAGGTCGCTGGAGATAGTTGGACCAGATGTGCACACACAGGTCACCTAATTCCCGTAAATTCCGCGGAGGGGATGATGCGCTCTAATGTCACGTTCAATCACATCCCAGATGCGTTCGATTTGGTTTAGATTCGGCGAGTTGGAGGGCCAGCACATCACTTGGAACTCGACCCTATGTTCCTCGAATCACTCCATTACACTTCTGGCCTTGTGACATGGTGCATTATCTTGTCAAAAATTCAACTACCGTTGGGAAACATGGTCGTCATGAAGGGCTGTACGTAGTCTGCAAGCAGTGTGCGATACACCTCGGCGTCATGGTTTCTTGCTCAAGCTCCGCTAAACACATGGATGCTCACGTGAATGTCGCCGCCAGCTTGTCTGCGTCCCGCAGTACAAGTGTCAAGGAGTTATTCCCTTGCAACACGACGGATTCGTACCCTCCCATCGTCATAATGAAGAAAGTATCGGGATTCATCAGACAATGCAGCGCTCTGCCACTGCGCCAAGGTCCAGTGGCGATGGTCACGTGTTCATTTCAGTCGTAGTTGCCGATGTCGTTTTGTGAACATTCGCACATGGATGGGTCGTCGGTTGCGGAGGCCCATCGTTGGGAGTGTTCGGTGCACTGTGTGTTCAGACACACTTGTACTTTGCCCAGCATTAAAGTCTCATGTTTGTTCCTTCACAGTTCGCTGCCTGTCCTGTTTTACCAGTCTGCCCAGCCTACGACGTTCGACATCAGTAAAAAGGTGGGGGGCACCCAATGATATTTGATAGTACTTCTTTACCTGTAAAAATTTGAACGGCCCAGTAAGTTTTTGTAGGATAATTAACAAGCACAGAGCAGTACACACCACACGTTTAGGTAAACTTTGATAAATAAAGCATTTCTACAGTCCATACAGGATATTTTGGTGCTTAAGAATGGTACTCTGATTTGAAAAGAGTTTCTCTAAGTTAACTGTCATGAAATAACAGACCAACTTTTTTAGTCCGGAGTGAAGTCGCCTACTTAAGGCTTCATAAAACCATAACTTCAAACCGATTTCCTTTAATGCAGCTAAGTTGTGCTTTAATCATGAGAGAGCAGAACATATGTTTTCTTACATCATACTCCCTCGACATCTTAAAGACAGTTTCATTAATCAGAAAGCTGTCTGGCCTAAAGTCCTAAACATGGAATGGTCTATAAACAGACTCTCCATCAAAAAGACTAATTCTGTTACTTATAGGATTGAGTTGGTTGAATATAAGAAAATTCCTCTCACCAGAGAAGTGAAGCGACTTCAGCAGAATCTTCGTTTAAGGTTAAGTTTCTACAAAAACAGTCGTCAAGTTCTCGCACCGAAAACTGAGTCCAGTATTCTTTAAGTTCGCACTCAGTTGAATGCAGTCAGACTGCGGTTAAAAAAGTACTTGAACCTCGTAAACAAGGACCCTCCTTGCTCACGTTTCAAATAAGGCTCTCACTCTAAAATCCCTACGACTTGCTCCATTACTATGGAAACCAGGATTGCTAGCAATCTTAAATAAACGTAGAAATGTCAATATACATAAACGGACACTGTCTCCCGTGAAAATGTTAGATGTTCCCTGCTAAGAAACAGGATGAATTGATTTAAATCAGTGTGATTTAAATCAAGATTTGAATCACTTGATTTAAAAAAAAATCGTTGATTTAAATCGAATTACGAAATAAATTAATTTAAAGTGAAAATAAGTAAAATCCCGTTTCTGTTCTGTTATTTCGATTATGAAAGTTAATAATCATAGTACAATGAGACTCAAATGTACAGTATAGTATGAAAACAAGTGTCATGCAGAGGATGATTAGGGAAAATCCTGTTGTGAACAGGTAACGGAGCAATCCTGCTTTATTCTTTTCGTAACATTGGGTTTGGGTTTTAAAATCGTTAACTAGACCAACGGGGAAATCACAATCGACATTTAAGAGAAAAATATTTTTTTGTGCGTATCTGTTTGTTTGTTCCCTGATAATAGGACGCATTTAGAGGGGTCCTATCCCCTCTCCAATTTTTATTTATGTATTTTTGTTTATTCATTTATTTATTTTTGTTAATTTTATAACTTTAGGCGAAATTTATGTATTTCATGCCGCAAGCTAGTTCTGAGTTTTTAAAAATAGGCTCCTGCCAAATATCAGTAGCTATTGAGAAAGAAAGTGTCATTTTGATAAACGTTGCTGTACTTTTTCCTTAATGCTTATCCTTTTAAATTATATCACCTAGTTTTAGGTGATATGGTAGAATCTTCGTTATTCGATTAAAAAAGTACCAATAAGGCTTTTTACTTCGATTTCTTTAAGACTGGAGGCATTTTAGGACAGGTTACATATGCTTTCACGCCTTTCTGCGTTGAGGCATAGTGTGTGATATCATAAATTTAAAAATATTTTTTTATTATGCGTATTATTATTATTCTTATTTGGCGGGTTACATTTTGCATTCAGAAGACTGAAATTTTGGACACTCGTTCAGTGCAACCCTTAATAATTTTCAGATGTTTTCAGATCTCTGCGTGGAAAGAGCGAGGCCCAGAGGGTAAAAATGTTTAAAAAGGAAGGATATTTTTAACAAAAATAGCTTTTTTCGTGATTTTCCCGCCTCAGATGGAGGCATATGAATGGTACCGTTTGAAAGGCTCTTCCATTCTGAAGAAAATGATGTACATACTATGATTCTAGGATAAATAGGGATGTCTCAGGAAACTGTTATCTGAGATCCTGTTTTATACGGAAATCTGGGGTATTTGGGGAATATTGTTTTTCGTGGGCTTACTTTTGCACCTACAAGATTGAAATTTTGCACATTTATTCACTGCACTCTTCAATATTTTTCAGATTTGTTTCATATCTCTGCCTTAAAACAGGGGGAGGGGTCCACAGAAATAAAAATTAAAAAAAAGGATATTTCTAACAGAAAATTCCTTTTAACGTGATTTACCCGCCCCAGATACATGATGGAGACACGTGAAGGGTACCGTTTGAAAATTCGTTTTATTCTGAAGAGAATAATGCACAATTCATGATCCTAAGATCAATAGGGATGTCTGAGGAAATTTTTATATTACATCTGGGTCATCTGGGGCATTGTGGGAATGTCCTTAGCTCATTGTTAAATGGTTTCCTCACCCTTACTACTCAAGATAGAAGCTTGAAATTGTGTATACACATTTTGAGATCTGTGCATTAACACAGGGGAGTCCAGAGGGGATCAAAATTTTAAAAAAAGATTTTTTAAATCCGATAACTCTCAAAATTTCCCGCTTCAGGGACATGATAGGGAAATGTGAATGTTACCGTTTGAAAAACTGTTATATTCTAAAGAGAGTTATGTATGTACCATGATCCTAGAATAAATAGGAATGATGCTGTAGCTGCTTAACAGAAAGTCTATAATTTACCTTTAAAAAGAGCCATGATTTAAAAGAGTTAAAAAAAAACATTGTTAGGGATTGATATAGATTAACGATTGGGGATAATTCAAAACTCAACCCCAATACTTTCACTTAAATGGCATAATTAGCATTTAATACTAATTCCTAATGCTTTTTCTTCAGTTCGCGACTTCTATTATACGAGGAGAAAGATTTGATATAAATAAAAAAAATCGACTTAAATAAAAAAATCAACAAAAATGATTTTTTAAAAAAAAAATCATGATTTTTTCCCACCCTGCTAAGAAATAACATAAGAGTAATTTATTTCTCTATCTGGAGATTGATTTACCTAGCCTTAACTAGAAACAAGTCGACCTGACTCAAAATAGTTCTTAATTCCAGTTATACACTCAGAAATAACTTATTTCAACATATATACTGCCTGCTTCAAAGCTTGTCATAGAGAATACTGCTCCAACTTGAGACTATATATCTGATATATAACAAAGAATTCATCTTTCTCGAAGCAAAATCTTTAAGTCAGGGTTGCTACACTTGAGACAATCATTGATGCCATACACGGGCCTGAATTACGATAGATTTTTCTAAATTATGCCAGATTCTTTACTTATCTTTCCACACTAATTTTAAAGACCAGCCACCACTTACTTTCATTAAGAGGAGCTAACTGTATTCATGTACTTGTATTAAAGAACTAACATGACTCTTACGCAAACGATAAAAATGAATTAGTAAATGGCACATCATATGTATACATTCAATTTTAGTTTAAAGATATTTGAATGTGACTTAAATTTATATTTGTAAGTTTTTAGTTTATATCCGTATCAAACACCCAGTTTATGATGGATCTACTGCATAAAGTAGGATCCCAAAAAGGTCATTGGAATTTGTACAATACGAAGCAAAAAACCTGCAACATGAAAGTTTAAGTTCGTTGTGAAACTACTCCAACAACATAGGCAACCAACCTAACGTCTTTGTGGCACTGATCACGCCAGGATAACCTTCGGCTTCGTCCCCCTGCACACTTCGTTTGGAGCAAGAAATGCATAGACCACGTGACTACAAACCACAAATTTCTCACAAGATGGAGTAATAGATTGAGGTTCTTCTCATTTCTCTTCTCATTTTACATCCTCAGTTTTAAAGACAGAGAAAGAGAAAAAGGTCAACGTGATAAAAACTAAATAAAGAGGAATATGCGAAATATAAAGGAAAAGAAAACGTGCGCATATATTGACAAATGACACATGCACTTCAAAGGAGACCACCTCAAATTTTATTATGAACCATATATAATAACTGTGAGAATCAGCAAACCACAAAGACATAATTACACACACTAAGTGTTATATAACACATATTTATTTAAACAAATAAAAATGCTTGCAGAAAGCTGAAAATGTCTTTAAAATCTCAACCATAACTGAAACAAGAGATTACTTCTCTATTGTTTTTCTTCGTAGCATCCATCTACATGAAGAAATGAGAAAGAGAGAACATCTTAAGAGATTCGCACGTATACAATATCGGAAACTGCTAAATGGAAAAAGTTACAGTCTTTGGATGGGATTCGAACCCAGAACCATAGTATTAGAAATCCCACACTCTACCGATGTAGCTAGTCTGACAGTAATATCCTGTTTCTCCATCATTACCTATGAAAGATGGAATGGAGTCTGCAGAAAACTACGTCTAACATGTCCACGACAGACCGCCTATAACCTATGTCTAATTGGTACTTTAACAAGCTAGCTATGCACGTGCATAGAAAAGTAAAAGCAAATGAGTAGTTAGTACACATCACTTTGTCTGTCTCACTCTATCTCTGACTATAGAAATCGAGGAAGAAGAAAAAAGTATAGAGGTGAGAACACAGGAAGAACAAGCAAAAATATAAGTTGCAGGAAACTGAATATCAAGGAGGGAGAGAGAGAGACATAGAGACAGAGAGAAAAATAGAGGAACGGAGCAAATTATTTAATATACATCGGAAAAGAAGGTTCACAACTGTGCTATACATTTAATGTATTGAATACTCTGCAGGCCCGTATCCACGGGGGGGCTAGGGGGGGCGGGTCCCCCCTAAACTTTGGCTGGCCCCAATAAAGGTTTCACGATAGGCTTGCAAATGAACTATAATATGGTGAAGAAGTATAATATGATTGGGTCGGGCTCCCCCTAACTTCGGCCGCCCCCCCCTAAATTTTTGGGCTGGCTACGGGCCTGATACTCTGTTTCTTCTAAATTGCTTGCTAGATGGCAAATATTAATTTGTAAAAACGTAGCAAATGCCCGCGTTGTCTTGTTTTCTTACTGTTTCAGTAATAGTGGAAAACGTGGTTTATGCAACATAATAAATTACTAATTTTCCCACAACAATCATGTAGATGTTGTTGATGATTTTGAGTTTAACGTCCGTTCAGCAGCGAGACTATATGAGACGTGGATCTACTTATTAACGTGGAATCCAAACCATATGAGCTGCTGCCGGGAATCGAAGCAACCATGTACTGTTGGTAAGAAATTTCTAAGCAAAAGAAAAAACTGATCAGCAAAATACATAAACGATAGTCCTGCAAACTATTACTTAAAGAGAATTTATTGTAAAATCAATACATCCATGTGGCGGTATCGTGTAGTCGTAAAGTGATTAGAAAACAATATTAAACTGTCGATCACATTGTTTTACTTATTTGAATTCAATGTCGTATAGATTCGGTTTTAGCTCTAGATTTCAGCGTTCTCACTTCGATTCTTAACTTGTTGGAAATATGCATTAATCGAAATTATAAAAGTATAGGAAATTTAACTAGCTAAAAGAAGAGAATAACATAAAAATCCGGATTAGAGTACGTCGTCGCCAACATGTGCTTTTATTTCAGGGAGCATAAAGTCGAGAAGATCAACATTTTTTTACCATTAAGTCGGCCTATAATTCGATGGATACCACCTCAACCTACAGTCTCGCATATCTATCCCCAACAGTGAATCGTCACATGACCCATTCGCGCTGAACGGGCCATATATTGTGGATCAAACCGTCTTCCAGATGGGCGATACACACGTGTTGGCCCAAAGTTTCCAGTAGAAAATATTTTCTCATCTGTAAAGACAACAGTGTCCCAGTGACAAGTAATATTTAGCTCAGCAAACGCCAGTCTATCGACTTTGTGATCTTCTGTCAATCTCTGCTTAACAGCAACCCGGAAGGACCTGCGTCCCGAAGTCGCCGTCGGACTGTAGTTACATCACCTGGAAAGGCGGTAGACTGCTGCAGTTGTCGGGCACACATGAAAGGCTGTCGACAGCATTGATCAACTAATCGTTGATCTTGTGTCGGTGAGGACACTCGTGGCCGACCACTTCCAGATTTTCGAGTTAGACTTCCAGTTTCCTCATATTTTTTCCACCATCTGAATGCTGTTGCACGATGCACGCCTAATCGAGCGCCTGCTTCAGGAACACTCAATCCCGCATGTTCAATAAGAGCGATAACACTCTCACGTACAAAATGATCATATTGCGCCATTCTTACACAAAAGTAAAAGTGCTAAAAACGTCTTTGAATATAGGATAATGGACAATATTGCTATACATGACGTCGTATTATGAAAGACATGCGCAGAAGAAGTAGATGTGCCTGTAATCAACTGTTGTTGCACGCAAAAATACCCACTCACTGTTAGTAACAAAATATTTTCCATTTTTTTTAAATCCAATACATTAGAATATAGTAGCAGTTACTATCTTTCAAGAACATAACTTCCATCGAGTGGTGGGCATAAACAAAAACTCGTAACTATGCAACAGTTAACTTCCATCAAAACCCCGAAGCACTTTACAGATTTAATCTGATTTATTTGTGCAATTTGGATACATATAAGATTACAACTTGTCTGGGAAATTTGTTCATACTCGTCTAAAACAGTTCTATTCTATTATTCGCCACTCGTATACATTATATGACAAACAACAAAACAGAAACAAGTAAACTGCAAATACTCTAGACAATATTTTTCAAAACGTACTAGAGAATTAAGATATAGCCGAGCGGCTTTAGTAGAGTAGTCTACTATCTCCGCCTTCTCGTGTTCAAACCCACCTGAGGTTTGTGTCTATTCTCTGCTTTTTTTTCTTGTGCTTTCACAACGAACGTTTTTTTTTTTATAATTCCTATAAGCTATGACTTGCAAACCCTAAACAAAATACACATGTTTATTGTAATACTCTAATCCGGATTTTTATGTTATTCTCTTCTTTTAGCTAGTTAAATTTCCTATACTTTTATAATTTCGATTAATGCATATTTCCAACAAGTTAAGAATCGAAGTGAGAACGCTGAAATCTAGAGCTAAAACCGAATCTATACGACATTGAATTCAAATAAGTAAAACAATGTGATCGACAGTTTAATATTGTTTTCTAATCACTTTACGACTACACGATACCGCCACATGGATGTATTGATTTTACAATAAATTCTCTTTAAGTAATAGTTTGCAGGATTATCGTTTTATGTATTTTGCTGATCAGTTTTTTCTTTTGCTTAGAAATTTGTTACCAACAGTACATGGTTGCTTCGATTCCCGGCAGCAGCTCATATGGTTTGGATTCCACGTTAATAAGTAGATCCACGTCTCATATAGTCTCGCTGCTGAACGGACGTTAAACTCAAAATCATCAACAACATCTACATGATTGTTGTGGGAAAATTAGTAATTTATTATGTTGCATAAACCACGTTTTCCACTATTACTGAAACAGTAAGAAAACAAGACAACGCGGGCATTTGCTACGTTTTTACAAATTAATATTTGTCATCTAGCAAGCAATTTAGAAGAAACAGAGTATCAGGCCCGTAGCCAGCCCAAAAATTTAGGGGGGGGGCGGCCGAAGTTAGGGGGAGCCCGACCCAATCATATTATACTTCTTCACCATATTATAGTTCATTTGCAAGCCTATCGTGAAACCTTTATTGGGGCCAGCCAAAGTTTAGGGGGGACCCGCCCCCCTAGCCCCCCCGTGGATACGGGCCTGCAGAGTATTCAATACATTAAATGTATAGCACAGTTGTGAACCTTCTTTTCCGATGTATATTAAATAATTTGCTCCGTTCCTCTATTTTTCTCTCTGTCTCTATGTCTCTCTCTCTCCCTCCTTGATATTCAGTTTCCTGCAACTTATATTTTTGCTTGTTCTTCCTGTGTTCTCACCTCTATACTTTTTTCTTCTTCCTCGATTTCTATAGTCAGAGATAGAGTGAGACAGACAAAGTGATGTGTACTAACTACTCATTTGCTTTTACTTTTCTATGCACGTGTATAGCTAGCTTGTTAAAGTACCAATTAGACATAGGTTATAGGCGGTCTGTCGTGGACATGTTAGACGTAGTTTTCTGCAGACTCCATTCCATCTTTCATAGGTAATGATGGAGAAACAGGATATTACTGTCAGACTAGCTACATCGGTAGAGTGTGGGATTTCTAATACTATGGTTCTGGGTTCGAATCCCATCCAAAGACTGTAACTTTTTCCATTTAGCAGTTTCCGATATTGTATACGTGCGAATCTCTTAAGATGTTCTCTCTTTCTCATTTCTTCATGTAGATGGATGCTACGAAGAAAAACAATAGAGAAGTAATCTCTTGTTTCAGTTATGGTTGAGATTTTAAAGACATTTTCAGCTTTCTGCAAGCATTTTTATTTGTTTAAATAAATATGTGTTATATAACACTTAGTGTGTGTAATTATGTCTTTGTGGTTTGCTGATTCTCACAGTTATTATATATGGTTCATAATAAAATTTGAGGTGGTCTCCTTTGAAGTGCATGTGTCATTTGTCAATATATGCGCACGTTTTCTTTTCCTTTATATTTCGCATATTCCTCTTTATTTAGTTTTTATCACGTTGACCTTTTTCTCTTTCTCTGTCTTTAAAACTGAGGATGTAAAATGAGAAGAGAAATGAGAAGAACCTCAATCTATTACTCCATCTTGTGAGAAATTTGTGGTTTGTAGTCACGTGGTCTATGCATTTCTTGCTCCAAACGAAGTGTGCAGGGGGACGAAGCCGAAGGTTATCCTGGCGTGATCAGTGCCACAAAGACGTTAGGTTGGTTGCCTATGTTGTTGGAGTAGTTTCACAACGAACTTAAACTTTCATGTTGCAGGTTTTTTGCTTCGTATTGTACCATCCTTCAGTCGAACCAGGAACTGAAACATAAAGAGTGACATTTTCTTTTTAAATATACTTTATTAAGCTGAGTATTGTGAAAATTTATGTAAGTACCTAGGTAGAACTACTAACATTATACAAGCGCAATTCCACAACTTTATGTACATATTACCAAATATTGAACCCTCTTGTGTCCATATTGTTAGCGTACGCGACTTTGTTGCTCAAGACGCAGGTTTGATTTCCGGTGGGAACTCCTGTGGTTCTGATCCCACGTTAATTTGTAAGTTCACATCTCATATAGCCTCGATGCTAAACCATATACTAAACTCTAATCGAATACTACATACAAGTATTTAAAGAAAAATGATGACGCACCCAGATGACGTAAATTTGGCTATCAAATCCATCTTGTGTTTTCAGTTATTTTTTTTTTCAGTAGTATTTTTTTCTAGACATCCTTTCAGAAGACAGTGATGCAAATTTCGTAACTGCGAATTCCTGTCCGAAGTCATGAAATTTTCCGATTAGACGCAAAATTTCCCACCCAATAAGATAGATACCGTAAATTTACAATATCTAACAATAAATAAGTTTGAAAAATATCGCTTTAGAGGTGCTAGGACGTACAGTTGAATTCATTCTCGGTGTATGAAAGGCATTATATATAATTATGCATGATAAGATCACAAACAAAATTTAAAAATATTCGGTGCACTTTCTTTTAACAAACATTATATTTTCTTTTATGGAGTACAACGAGATACTTTGTATCGGTCGATAATTACTTGTATCTTGGGCAGAAAGTGCTTCTACACAAGCACTATACCTGATATAATGTTACTTAAAAATAACAGAAGAAGAATGTTTTTAATATATGTAAGAAATATACATTATTATTGTATAGTTGGTTGCTATGTAGTTGTTTATAGATACTCAATGAACATGTTTTGATTGCAAGTCAGTTTGTGTGAATATACGTTAAAAGAGAATCAACGAATAAATTATCTAATACTTATCATGGACTTGTAATTTCAATAGAAAAGGTGATAATACTAGTGAACATAATTACGGAAGATATTTTAAGGTGTAAACGATTAGTGCCACTAAAGATTTACTTATATTATTAGCCGAACCAGGGTTGACGACTACCTTTGGTGAGTCGTTGTAAAATTTTTGGTTTACCTCACCCGGGATTCTTGTAAATTCATATCCCGAAGTCTAAAGTAAGGGTGAATTTACATCTGTAAGAAGGTTCATGAATACGAACTCAATTATTCTCAGAAGTGGCAGAGTAAGCACAAGAAAAATTATGATCGGTGAGATAGTAGAAAATGAAACTGTTGACAGTGTTAACAACGAGCAAAATATAGCTCCCATTACACCCGAAATGTTGACATTAGAAGACAAAATTTTAATGGCATTACAGCGACAGGAACAAAGCCGAAAAGACGATTTAGAAGCCATGAAGCAAAATTTGGCTCAGATGTCCAACGAATTAAAACAGACGGTACAGTAGAAATCCGAAGAATCAAGTAGACAATATGAAGAATTGAGTAGAAGATTAGAGCACATAGATCGAAAGTCAGAAGAATTGAGTAGAGGATTGGAACAAATAGACCAAAAATCAGAAGAGACGAAACAATCTGTTATCCAGGCGGTGAGAGACATCACGTTACAGTTTGATGAAAAGCTAAAAGGATTATCTGAAGATTGCCAGGATAATTACAACCATGTAATCCAAGAAGTCAATTGTGTAAAAAAGGATTTGGAAGTAATAGAATCTTCTGTTCATCAGCAAAAGATTCAGGTCACAGATAATTCTAACCAAATACGTGCAAATACTCAATTGATATCTACCTTACAAGAGGAAATTAGGACGTTACAGATTAAGGACAACGCATACCACAACAACATGGTTAATGATCGTTTGGAGTTCCCTTGTTCACAAGAGATGACCTCGCATTCACCCACAGCAGATCAACGTGGACCTTACGTTATCTCTTCTTCAAGTAATCCATCCGATGAGGACACTATTTTGGAAAGAATTCATCCAAGGAATACAGATGGGCGTAAAAGAGATGGTGGAACCACGCATAACGCAGTAGGTAGAAATTATCACTCAACACGAACACGAAATGGTGAAAGGAATGTAAAGTTAAGTGTAAAGATGAGCGAAATACGTGCTATAAGTAAGTTTAGTGGTAAATGTAATGAAAATGCTACTTCTTTCCTAGAAAAATTTCAGGATGAATGCAGTATAATGTGTATAGATAAATCGCAATATATGAAACTAATCCCTCATTTATTACTCCCACCATGTTCTTTATGGTTTAAAGCAGTACGAGATCACGTCAATACATATGAGGAATTCAAAGCCGCGCTGATTGCAAATTACGAAAACGACTTTTTACTTGCAAACAGAGATGCCACAATTAGAAACCAACCTTTTAATCCTCGCTTGCACAAATCTGTTGTTGATTTTGTTGTAAATACGTATAACGAATTAAAAGTCGTAAATCCGTTGCAATCGGAATCTAGAGTGATTGCATCTATTCGAAATCTACTACCGTTTAAATTACAACAGATCCTGTTTTCTACGCAGTGCATGAGTTTTAATCACTTATTAATGCTTGTCCAATGTTATGAAACTCAATACCAGGCACTGAATCATCAAGCGGGAGTAGGTAAAATTAAAAACAATTCAGATCACTTTGTACCTGTTCGTAATCTAAATATCCGTAATGTGAACAATACGGAACATAACCTAAATCGAGCAAATTTAAACAATCAGAACGAGCAAAATAGACAAAGATATGTTGGGAACCCACCTAACCTAACTAATCGTGACAATAATTATGTCAGATCACTTAATCGAAGTAGACTCAAAAACAGTCGAAATACATGGCGAAATTCCAGAAATACAGTAAACTACATGGATAGACGTAATCGTAATTCAAGAGATGGCACTTCGTATCAAAATCAAAACAATGATGCAATTCATGTACAAAATAATGCGGAACATAATCACGATTGTGCAGTACAATGTACTTTATTACAATCATATGCAAGTACGAATTTAAACTGACTGCAGTTGATGTAGTAAGGGTTAAGCCCATATCAGTTATAGATTCTTATGAACATTTATCTTCAAATTTATGTGTTAATGTCAATAATGAAAACAACCCTTATGACTTTTAGATACTTTATCACGTTTGTTTCAATAAATGATAATTTTCAAATGATTTTAATTCTTTCTTGTTAATGTGAAGAATTATAATTCGCTTCATAATTGATTAAAAGCAAAGGTTATTTATATTATATTGATTTGTGTTGAAACTTAATTATCAAGGATTATGTTAAGTATAAGGTTCATTCTATTAAGCTAATTATCCGACGACTGTCTACATGCGCCACCTTATATGTTACTCGAATAAGATTCTTCTGTATTCTGACGCCTCATTGATACGATGTATACATTAAAAATATCATCTAACGTAGTTGTTATATAATGCGCCCTAGAAAGATCAAACATTGTTAACATCACCGTTTTTAATAATGATTGAATCTGTTGATCATTGTAATGTGTTTTAAAATGAAATTATTTCTTACGTTTTTGACTTCGTACCCTTCGTTGATTATATTAGTAAGCGACGACGTTTCTATAATAAAAGATAAATATTAAAGGAATAAAAGACTTATTATAAATGTATTTATATGAAGGAAACTTAATAAAGTTATACACGAGGGGCGATCAAAATGTAAAGGACACAATTAATATGATACCATTATTATAAACGGACCAGTGGTTCTTAAATATAAAAATCAAGCTACCTTGTAACTTTTATATTCAGTCCCATCATCGGGCGACATTTTATACAACGAGATACTTTGTATCGGTCGATAATTACTTGTATCTTGGGCAGAAAGTGCTTCTACACAAGCACTATACCTGATATAATGTTACTTAAAAATAACAGAAGAAGAATGTTTTTAATATATGTAAGAAATATACATTATTATTGTATAGTTGGTTGCTATGTAGTTGTTTATAGATACTCAATGAACATGTTTTGATTGCAAGTCAGTTTGTGTGAATATACGTTAAAAGAGAATCAACGAATAAATTATCTAATACTTATCATGGACTTGTAATTTCAATAGAAAAGGTGATAATACTAGTGAACATAATTACGGAAGATATTTTAAGGTGTAAACGATTACTGCCACTAAAGATTTACTTATATTATTAGCCGAACCAGGGTTGACGACTACCTTTGGTGAGTCGTTGTAGGAGCGGAAGGGGATATTAAGTTCGGCAAGAAGAAAAAAATATTGGCCTTAACACGATTCTTGTGTTGCTGTGCTTCGCATGTTCCTTGCCACAGAAAAGATGCAGTCCATTTTGCAATTCCTTTACATTAGCTTGATGTTTCAAGTCTTTTGTGTGTTTCTGAAGTTCGCTTTTACCACAAAAGAGCTCAATGTTAACAGGTATTACATAGATTTGGTTCGATTCTCAACACGGATTGCAACTACACGTTAAACTGTAGATCCGAAAGCCACTCTTTGTTAAACCTCTCTTATTACCGCTAATCTTAATAATATATATAAGTTCACCGAGAAGCAAATGTTGCATTTCTCCCTTTCATCCTAGCACGAAACAAAACTAAAGACAGCTGTGACACGAAGGAGCTACTTCGAAAAGAAGTAAGCTATACTTATGTGGAAAAGAACTTCATAGAGATGTGCACCAAATCATAGAAGTATGAAGTATTGTTACCACGCGGTACCACGCGGAAAACTTGGTCTATCATAATATTTGCCTCTCTCTGTTCGCTCTTTTGTATCATGTGTATCGGATGGTTTTGATATTTCTTCTGATCATTAAAACATAGCAATAATGCCTGTGTGCGGGGAAAATACCCAAAAGCACCAGATAACTGTCTTTCCATTTGTTTTGGAAACAACAAACCCATTTCACGTGTGCAAGAGGAAATGAGCAGAGCGAGATCAGGTGTTTAGTCACGGTCAGTTCGCAGCAGGAGTCGATGGTTAAACATTTGGCTTGCTATCTTTTCATATTGATGTGGAAACATACTCGCAAAACCTTACAAACACAAAAGACTGCACTCCAAAGAAAATTTTAACACACAGATAGTTCAATTTTCTCTTAGCATCTTTCTTCAGCAAAAGAGTCGGTTCACTGTATTCGAATAAGGGAAGGGGAGAAAGGGTGAATTTATATTTTATAGGGAAGTAACATTGTAGGTAACATAAACAATACATACCACTTCCGACACTGTACTGAAGCATTTCTTTCAGCGGTATATCACTAGATCTATCCTGACCCTCATCCCACTTCAAGATGTAAAGTAAAAAGGGACAGAAATATCCAAGATAACTGCGCACTTGAGTTTTAGTTCAGAATAATAAAACTAGTGGGCAAGTAAACAGTCTTTTGTAAGCTAAAGAAAACGCCGATGTTGAGAATGAATGAAATGGTGGAGTGAAGTAAGGGGAAGGAAACTAAAGAACCACAAGAAAGTCCATACACATACGGTGTTTCTATGCCATAAAGCCCACTTGGTACCAGCTGGGATTGAATTAGAGTCTTCACACACCAAGGGTGAAAGCTGTGCCACTGAGTCACAGCGGCCCCGGGGCTAGGTCGAGTCACCTTTACCTTTATAGTTTCTTAGTATTTAAAGTAATGAATGCTACGATTATGAAATAGATTTTCCTTAATGAGCTGCATAAAAACAAAAGCCTTCGAAATACATTAAACAATTAGCACGATTTGATTGAACTTAATAGTTTCTGTAAATTTAAAACTGATTACGAAATGAACCAGTAATTTTATTAGGTGAATATAAAATATACTCCTAGTACCAAAAAAAAAAAAAACTAATTGGAATTGTCATGAAAAGGAAGAAAGAAAAACCAAATAGCGTTGCAAAAAGATTAATAAGTAAGTGAAATACATTTCAGACGCGAATTTCGGAAAATACAAATTACTAAACCCATTTGTCCTTCAGCAGTGCGCAGAATCAATGTCTAGCGAATGAACACTTCCATGGTAACAGAGAGAAGTCGGTGTTAAGTCAATAACAAAAGAAAGCTAAATAAATTCATATTAAAAGTTATATCAGTGTGTAAATACGGAGACGCACCAAAGCTCGAAAACTTAATACACTATTACTCCTATATATCAAGCAATCGTTCAGCTATCATTTGAGAGGATGGAAATCCCAGGCTCCTGAACAACTATATTACTAGAGTAAAGTAAGGAGTGTATTTATCTTACAGTGAACTGCTTTGATGCCAAGTGGCCTAACTTCAAAATTGAAAATTTCCAGGAGTGAAAGTTGAAGTTCAATATCTCATCGACAATCCAAGTTTCTTTTATGTTGGGAACCAAAACCGTAACTACTGTATGGAGTTTATTGTTTTATGATTAATGTTTACAAAAATCCTTTTAAAAAATACCTATCTATAGAAGTTAAAGATACCTATCTCTACTAGTTCTTGGCATCCAAGCAGTCCATTTATTGTAATATATTATGTAAAATTGTCTCGTATCATAATATGTGATGTACAACAAATGTTACATTATATATTATGGACATTACGGAAGTTAGAGAAGAAATATTTGGAGAGCATCGAAATGTGGTGTTGGAGGAAGATGGAGAAGATAAAATGGACAGAGAGAGCAACAAACGGAGATGTTTTAAAACGGATAGGAGAGAAGAGGACACTTCTAGCCACCATTCTTCGTAGAAAGGCCAATTGGATTGGACATATCTTGTGAAGAAATTGTCTTCTTAACACCGCCATAGAAGGAAAGATGGAAAGGGAGCGAGGAATAGGAAGGGGAAGAACACAGATGATCCAAGATTTAAAGATAGGAGAAAATATTGGGAGTTAAAAGAGGAAGCTGAAGATCGAGAAAAGTGGAAGAAAGATTTCCAGGCCAAAATCTAAAATTGAGTAAATAAAATTCTCATTAGTCCCAGGACGTGCCGAAAGGTAGAATACATAATAATAATAATAATTATTATTATTATTGTTATTATTCTTATTCTTATTATTATTATTATTATTATTATTATTATTATCATTATTATTATTCGTAACTCGTAATATGCTGCAGCATATTAAAGCCTGAAAATAGTTAGGAAAGCGAATAATCCAGAAGTTACGAAGTCCGAAACGAAAAGGAACGAAAACAATAATTATAACTATGCTAAATTAATATAGACTGCCAATTGTTCATTCAGAGAATTTATGAAGTTCACTTTATTGCAATAGTTTTGTAAAATTTGAAAAGTGAAAAGAGAGAGAGAGAGATCCCGGTGGTGATCGCTTGTAGCGCCAGATTTTGTAATAATAAAAAAAATAAAAAAATGAGGTGGCGGGTTTTGGGTTCACATTCCGTCTGTCACTATTTATACTTAGTGCACCACCGTTAAAGTCTCCGTTCCCCGAACTAAAGTGGTTTGTGACTCGATAAGGACTAGTTTCACGGTTTGGAAATCCTATCTCCCCGCGGTGTTCCAGGGCTTTAGGGAAACAAGATCCCTCTAAAACCGTGTAAGCAAATGAAACTTGATATTATTCGCATACGTATCCTGAATTCACATGCTGCAATGCTGAAAGAGAATTTTGCTCTAATGTTTGGTTTGTGTGGACGAACTAGACTGACTTTCACTTTCCAAGAGGACTAGATGATAATAGTAGTAATAATAATAATAATACCAGACAATAAACGAATATCTAGAATTTTAAATTTTAGTTGAAAATTCTGAAAATCAGTCTAATCCCCACTAGAATCGAGAAATTGCTTATATTGCCTAATTTGCCTAACAGATCCTTTGGAAACCAATGATATGCTTAAGGTTAGGGATACCACTTGTTTATGAAAGAAAAAGCTTACGAATTTGTGGTTAACAATGTAATAAAAGTTTTAATGAGCAAACGAAAACAACAACAAAAAAATGTTTTTCTAAAAAATTAAGCAGGCCAAAAATTAACATTGAATTTTGAGTTTTATGACAACAAATGTTCAGAATAAGGCATAAAGCCTTAACACAAAAAGAAATCAATTCAAGTAAATTACATCTGGGCTTTCTTTCTTGACCTATGTAGTGAATGAATTGTTATCATTAACCTGACACACAAAAACAATGAAATTGATGTCTATAACCAGTGCTAGATGCAATCTTGTCTTGTTTATATTTTATATAGAGCTTTCCTAATTTACATAGATATCATACCAAACTGGTTAAATTACAATTTTGCATTTGAAATTACCTAACTATTTGACGTCGCATGCTGTGCATATAGTTTACGTTGATCAGCTTGTATGTTCTGACAATGACCTTTCCAAGATTAACGAAATTAAGATATTATATTGCTTGACGGAATTTGAATATAACTACCTATATCTTATTTGGGTGAAAACTAAATATTGGGATGATTTAAAACGAGTTGAAGTAAATGGAAATAAGTCGAAGTAAATTGAAATAAATAAAAAAAATAATTTGAAAAACAAGTCATGACTTTGATTTGAGATTTGTGGGAAGTATGAAAGAAACATAGAATGATCTAAATGAGTTAAGTAAACCTACTGCCTGACTGCTAACCATTTCTAATTATTGAAATCAATAACTGAGAATGAAAATAAGTACACTAAATATGCACTTCGACATTTACCTAACTAACAAGAATACACCATCAAATACATAAAATCAATGAGTGTAGATATATATATATATATATATATACATATTAGCACAAGTAGAAAATCAACAGACACAAACATATATGGATATATATAAAAAATCATAAGTAAAGACATGCATACATACATAAAAATCAAATAACATATGAATATTAATAGTAAATGCAAAGACGTCTCTCGAGATTTTTAACATGAATATATTGAGTTTTCGTGATTTTCTCTCTGTATCATCAATAAGATTGGTATATGGCCGTACATTTTCATTTATTTGTCTAGTTTATGCGCATAAACTTCTGATCGCTCGATTGTTAGAGGATCAGAATGACGTAATAATTGCGGCTTTACTTAGCCTACTTCGTGTTTTTCCATCTGTATTCTACCTAACTGAAAATAATGTCGGTTCCGCTTTATTTACGGATTACGTATGTCTAACCAAGAAAATGATTAATTGTGAGACTAGTCGCATATATTATAATCACTAATTAATCTCTTAGCTCTCTTACATAACATACTTTTGCTGAGATATTACAGTATTATTTATTAGAGTTTTACTAGCACATAGATCGAAATAGACTCATTTAGTCCGTTAACTTCTATGCAAAATGACTTTACAAATACAATAATCTTTGGACAATTGGAGCAATGTCTTGAATATATTTTCTAGGAATACATATAACGCCTTGTTCGAAATTATCTTAAAATTCTAATATTACATGTCCATAGCGCAGATGATGCACTTTCACTTCATACAAACTTCAATATGGTAAGGTAAATACTTCTTTCATGAACAATTTCACAGCTCGAGTTGTTAAAGGTCTACAACCTGTTATTTGATCTACATTTAATTTAACTTTCTTTATATATTATATAAAAAATCCTAAGTGACAATTAGAATGATGACATAAACTACTATCTCTTTAATAAAAACAACGACATGTTCACTGAAGTCACAGAATATATGTAAAAGTACCATTGAAGAAAAAAAAAGGTCTCTCTATTTTCAACAAGCCTTGCTCAAAAAAAAAAAAAAAAAAAAAAAGAAAGAAAAGAAAAGAATTCTAATGTTTAGTAATTATAGTTCGAATAGGAAAATCTTTTCTCCACGCGGTGTAAATGCGTTTACAGTTTTCAAATAGTTCCGACTTTTATATCGCGAACGTCTTGCATTTTATTCAATGCCGAAAATTTCCCTTTTAGCATCAACAAAAAATAATTTGGATGGATCCTACCTTTCGCCGTACATACTGCTCTCACCACTTTCGTAGTCACCACTGAGCTGACCACACACATACAGATGTCCCTGCGTTTCTTGGCTTCCTTCTTCCGTGAGAAGTGTCCTGGATCCGGAGTTCCTCTCTTCGACTCCTGCTGCGGCCTTCTCTTAGACTGCAAGGGGCGTCGCTCTTGGGCGTCTCCTGATCCATCAAGGTGGGGCTTCTGTTGGTCCATTTCTGATAGAATGCACTCTCACTAACAGCACTTTCAAACGTTCCACTGCACCAACATCACTCTCTGTGTCAGAAGTGTAGTGTTACACGGATAAATAGTATTTATTGTTTTTAAGTATTGTGTATAGTACTTCAAAACTGATTATGTATTATTGAAACTAGTCCAAGTGCTTTCGGTGCGTACGTAGGTCATCCTAATTGTCTGTAATAGCTCGCGAGTATGTTTATAAGTACAAAATTGTGTCACTCAAAAAAAAAATGCCTGTAAGCGTTTTGCGATATATATATTAGCAGCGTTAAAAGTTTATATATATATATATATATATATATATATATATATATATATTTGAAGAAGATCAATGTGTAAGATCCTATGCCTAAGAAAAATTGTCAGTTCGTACACTCGGCTTCGGTGAGTTTAGCCGCACATTATTCACGTGGGATTAACTTTTGATTATAAATGTAGTGTGTGTGTAAGTTCCGGGTGTGTTTTTGTGTTGTGGTGACATAATGTTTCCCGGTGATGAATTTTTTTACGACTGACTTGGAGTTTTGAATTTTTAACCTGCCGATCTTTTTGGATACGCCTCTAACGGTGTCTTCGATTTCGTCTCTGTTCTCTTATTCATTAAGTTATTTTGGTGTCCTAAATTTTGATTCTCTTGGTCTCCGCCTATTTACGGCGTTCGAGCGTCGTCTCTCCAACGTACGTGCTTTCCTCAAATTTCACATGTTATATAGAAAATTTTTATGAGGGTTGATTTGGCGCCTAGTCGTCTCGTGCGTGGTTTTGGACCATTTTACAGTTCTATGTTAAAATTTTATCTTGGTTCTGCGTGGCGACATATGGTCTATGCTGTGATTTTGACAAATTCGCAGAGATTATTTTCCACTTGGATTCTATTCAATGTGTTCAAACTTTATTATTTTTCTCAATTTCACAAAAAGGTGCTAAAGGCTGTTTTGTTCTTCTTTCTTGGGCTCACGCCGGGTCCTCGGTTGTGTGTGGTCTTCTACGCATGTGGCTAGGCAGCGGTATTAAGAGACAATAGAAGGGCCTTTCAACTGTCCTCGCCGCACCGACAGGTATACAGAAAAAAAAAAGAAAACATCTTACTTTCGGAGAGTGAGGGAAAATAAAGAATGTCCTTTGCTTCTTTAAACAAACAAAAATGAAAATGAAAATGATATTCACTAACGTTCATAATTATATGCCAAATTGAATTTAAGAGATTTATTTAAAAATTAAATAAAAATGGTAATGATGCAACTGTCACAGTTTTATACAAACTACATATAGGCTACGGATAATAGTTTTATACAAAGTAGATAATCGATTATTATTATTATTATTATTATTATTATTATTATTATTATTATTATTATTATTATTATTATTATTATTATTATTATATTTGAAGTACAATCAATATCACGACATTAGTTTTAATTAACTGAATTGAGCTGAAAATTAAATCTTGATCTCGAAAGATTAACTATTAAGTTTATGCGTTCTATAATTTTCTAAAGTAATAAATGCTGCAATCGGTTTCAAGGCTGTTTCTGAATGAATACTTTCTTCAAAATAATATTAAAAATTATAGAAAGGTTTTCGAGACATTCGAGTCGAGTCGAGACTTTCACGAGCAGTCTCGACTCGACTCGATAAATCGAGTCGAGAAATACGTTCGTCTCGACTCGTCTCGAATCTTACAACGTGTGTCTCGACTCGAATTCGAGTCGAGATTCGAGACATGTCTCGACTCGAGCGCATCCCTAGTGTAGGGGAGGGCGGATTTTGTGTCAGCAACAGAGCAGATATCGCTGCTATGGCTATTTCATCCTCTTCAGATGAACTCATATCGTGAAATAGATAAACAATAATATTTGCGATTTGCGTAACACGTTTTTCGTTTGTTTTAATACGAGAGGCTCTGCTGGTAAAACCTACTTAGTTTTAAGGATCGTCTGAGACCCCTACATCACCTCAGGATAAAAGAAATTGTATGGAAGTTTGAGTTAAGCAACACTTTAAAGTTGTAGCTTGGATTGAGGCCTTAGTTCAGATTCGTGTGAGACGGCGTTATTCCGTAGTCCTAGACATATGCAATGTAATGTGAGATACTGATGATACTAAATAAAGATTTTGCAGAGTTATTTAAGTTTAATATCCGATAATAAACAATTTAAATATTTTGGCACTTTATGTACCCTCCAAATGTATAGATAAATACACAAAATCTACGGTATCAAAGGAAACATTTCACTTTCAACGCTTCTCATATTTTACCATATTATTTACCAAATTGCTTGCTTTTCCTATCTTTTTGTAGTTTCATTCATTGGAAATGCTTTTTTACATATACAAGTATTCCTTTTAATCTAATGTTTGCAATCCAGAAGTTAATACGTCACTGCTTTTGCTTTGTAATTACGTTCTTCGGCCATGTTGTTTAGAAAATAAAACTGCGATTACCATGGGAACGAGAAGGATGTGACGTCACACTATTTCAGTCTATTGGCTACTCTCGTTTTCGCCATCTTCTGATTGGCTACTTTCGTTTCCACCATGATTGTTGGCTCAAAAAATTGTAATCTTATTGGGCGGTGTGGGCAGGGTAGGGAAAAACTGTGACGTATGGCTTCAAGATTTTGTTGTAAGGGCAGATCCTCTATTTTATAAGATCCTTGATGTAAATAAACACATCGCACCATATAATGACTTTTTGTAGCAGTTTATTGTCTGTAGAAACAAGGGTTGGAATCCAAAGTCATGTGAGCACACGTTGAGATGATTCCTGCTCGTGAATGTCATTATAATATTTAAAAAATGTTTTCTTCGTATATTTTTATACTTTCTGATTTAATATTTACTACCTATTAATTTTATTTGCCTATTTGCCACAAATATGTTACAAGGTGCAGATTTATTGTAGGGATCCATGCATGAATTCATTGCATATATACTTCTTTTACAGTAAATCGATTTTTGTATCTGAAGCAATCGCGATTTTTTTTTTTTTGGGTGTGTGTGTAGATTTTCACTTCTCTGTGCCGACTCACTGTAGGGGACATTCAGTGTAGGTACACGATAAGGAATATAGTGCAAAAGACATTAGCTTGTACTAGTTGGCCATAAAAACTACGAATGCAATAAAGACCACGAATGGCCATAAAAACCACCAAGTCAGGACTCGACATTGTTCTCGACATAAAATGGACAAATTAAAGACTTCTGCAATTTTTTCCGTATATTTTCAATCTGTGGATCCATATAGTAAAACTGCACCTTTAAGATTACACTTAATTTATAAGAAAGAAAAAATATAATGTGGATCTATGTGGACCAGTGATGATTTCAGGAATGGGCCGGTGGGAACTTTTCCCCGAGGACCATGAAATTCCCTCGGAACCATATATCCTATGCTCAATGTGGATTCCCAGTATTTTCGTTACTAATACATTTCGTCCACAGTATACTGAAATTCGCCTCCACTAGAAAATAAATAAATAAATAAATAAAAACTTCTGGAATCCACCGATGGGGAAAATTCATTAAACAGTTATACATATTTCATCGTGAAAATGTTATTCTAATGTCTTTTACATCCTTTCATTGTTGGCGTTTGCCTACAATTCCCAGTTAGCATAGGTAAAGTTGAGGAGCGCTACCATTTATTCTTTCCACTTATGAGCTAACATCTGCATTCTTAGTTTCTCACCAGTCCACCAGCTGCGTACACATTTACAATATGCTTGCAAACTTATATGTTATAAATACAATAAGTGTAAAAAAAAAATGCACAAATGTGTGCTAAGTGGCCAACATAACCTGAGTTTATATCTATTCCGATTCGAAGCAGGGCACAATTTGAAGGATCGCTCGTGATTTTGTCCGAGAAAGCAGCCACATTAGCGATAGTGGTATGTGCATAAGGAAAGAAAAGTTTGGGAACTATCAACCTTCTGTTTTCCTGAGCAATTTCCCAAAATACATTTGTTACACTTGTAAGTAATATGTGATTATAGAAAGAGCATTAAAATGTATGGTTCATAATTATACAATTATAATGCAAAACTAGCTTGTAGTGATCACCTACTACAGATTGGTACGTATTTTTTTGTTCTGATTTGTTCATTACTCGAGCAGACGGTTCTACCAAATTTTGACATGTTTTTACATTTTCAAGTTAGGTTAAAGCTTTATTTTAGCAGAGCATGCACTAAATGAGGAGCTCCATTGCTACTTGCGGATTGACTTCAGGATGGCTCAGTATCGTGTAAATAAAGTGTGGACATACAGCATAAAAACTACTGTGTATAAAACACGAACCAACTTGTGCTATATGACCTCCAAAAAGCGAGAATGCTATCTAACCGAGTTAGATAGTATGGTAAATTTTTTTCACAAACAAGACTTCAAAAAGCAATCGTAGACTTTTCTTTGCTACAAGCGGCAACTATTGTTTTTCTATTTCTCATGACCAATTTAAGTAGAAAATCGTGTTTGCCACCCGTAAATTTCATCAAAAATTCAAGATGGAGGACAATATGGCGAACCGAAAACAAACACAAATTTAGTTGTCATGTGGTATCAAGTTTGGTATCGATTTCTATGTTTTCATGGTCGTAGAATTAAAAAATAATAAGAGAAAAAGCGCCAGATGCACCCAGAAAGGCATAAATAAATTTGGAAAACAATAAAATTACTGTAAACTTAAGGGACATTCACGTAAGATGGTATATTGTCATTTAAGATGACTGGAGTTCTCTTTGTGCAAAACTTTACATCTTTATATAGATTTTTGTAAAAGGTTTCTGCTTTTTTTTTTTAAAAAAAAAAATGGTTCTGCTTATTCTTGTGATAGAAATTACTTTGGAACTATTCTAAAACATGTATAATGGAGCCTGTGGCAACAATTTCTTATCCAACCAAGAACCCTCGTTTTGAAGAAGATATCCCTGTATTGTGCCTCATATGTGACAGTAACAACAATAAAATGGAGTTAGTGAAAGCAACATTGTCTGGTGTAAATAAAGTGAAGGAATGTTTAAAGAAAAGAAAAACGTTCTCAGCTGTTGACACTGAATTTGAAAACTATATTGTAGACCTAGAAAGACGCGCTGAGTTGAGTTGACTTGATTTTAACATCTCTTACAGCAGCGAGGCTATATGAGACGGGACTTACTGATTAACGTGGAATCCGAACCATATGATCTCCCGACGGTCTCCCACGCCAAAGGCGCGTACGCTAACCGCTTAACCACGAAAGAGCTCCACCTAGAAAGACACATTGTTAAACGACCTTCATATGAGAACACATTTTGACATAAAAAGTGCTACAGTCAGTTCACACACCAAAGCGATATTGATCGGTTGATGATGAAACAAGAAAAGATGAACACAAGAAAGGTGGAAGTAGAGAGTCATGATGATAGGCTTCCAACTACAGGTGAAGAGATTTTTCAGCCTGCGAAAACTTCTATGCAATCATTAGTCCCTAAAGTTAATTGGCAACTTTTATTTGTATTTTCTGTCGGAAAAGAGAAGATGGCAAAAGACTATTTCAAGTTTTTACACTTGAATGTGCTTCTACTATTCGTAGACTTGCGGACTACAATGAACTACTTCGATGTTGAATAGGTACAAAAGACCTGATTGCAGTGGAGGTACTACCATCCAAGCTGTCGAAGGAATGAAGAGACGGAAATTAAATTGAAAAATACTGTGGAAACGATTGGTATTTCACAGATGATGGTTCAAATATTAGATTAGTTCATGGTTCAAATATTCTAATTATGTCTAATTATTCTAATTATTATACATTCTAATTATGTCTTTTTAATATGGAGTGCTCTTTGAATCCAAAGTGAGATTGAAAAATTATATTGTTTTAAAGGTATATTTGTTAACATTGATATTCAGATGACTTGAACACAATTATTGTAAAAATATTTGAAGTGAGTAAACCTTTCGTTTCTTGTAAATAAGTGAAATTATATTATTAAGTTCGTTATAATTCAGGAACAGGGGTGCCCACAAGGGGGGGCTATGACGCAAACTACGTCATTGAAATATTTGGGGGGTGGTAAAAATCTATATAAGTATGTTTAAAGGGGGTGAAAAATTAATCGAAAAGATTTTTTTTTCCATGGAAGAACACCTATGGATAGACAATTGCGGGGGGGGTGCGTCATGGACATAAGGGGGGCACTACTGTTCAGGAATACCGGTACTTGATGGTCTAATTATATACGAAAATTGAGGTATCGTGTTGAATAAATATTACTATGGATACGTATTCTTATGTTTAATGTGGTGGACATTAGAGTTGATGATTTGCTTACTTTCATAACTATTCAGACGATTTAGATTCAGAAGTGAGATGTTATTTAGTAATCGCACGGCACATAACTGTATTTGAAGTATGAACCCAACAACTCGAAATATAAGAGAATGCTTGTTATATCGGTTCGCAAAATATAATTATATACAGGGTGTTCCATTTATAATAATAGTATTATATATCTCAGAAATTGTAAAAGGCAGAGAAGCGAAATTTTGCACCAATAAACTATGAGGAGAGGGACAACGTCGTGGATACTTTGCAACGTCACAGGATGAACAGTTTTGGCAACCTAATATAAAGTTATGTTTTCTCAAATGACACTACGTCAGATTATTACATATTTCAAATCAGCATGTGAAACAAAAATTTAAAATATCACTTTTATTATTCAGTGTTGCAAACTAAGGATTTATAGTATCACAAATATCCAAAATTTGGAAGCCTCTATCACACATACAACACAACGTAGATGGACAAGATCATGCACATCGTTTCATACCGTGAGCATGTTATGATTTGTTTCAAATGAATAGGAGTGAAGTTATAAGAGGTTGAAAATTTTATTTTTTTCGAAAGGTTTTATTTCGAAAATATGCCTAGCTAAATATTATATCTAGTTACTTGTATGGTTCGCAATTGAAAAAAATAAATCCCGTTTATAGAACTTCGATAACACAAACCGTTCCGGAGATAAATTAACGTTGCTGAAGTTTGAAACACTGCTTAAATCATGTAATTGCGAGAACTTGCTTTAATTGCAGCACTAAAACCTATTGCTCTCATGCTATAAAAGAGAAGGAAAACAACTATCATTGTAAATGTTTTCCACAAATGCGCCGTTTTCAGCATAAAACTTTAACAATGTTTATCATATCTCCGGAGCGGTTTGTGTTATCGAAGTGTTGTAAAGGGGAAAATTATTTGTTTTCCAAATGCAAACCATACAAGAACTAGATATAATATTTACTTAGGCATATTTTCGAAATGAAACCTTTCGAAAAAATTAAATTTTCAACCCCTTGTAACATCGCTTCTGTTCATTTTAAACAAGTCATACCACGCCCGCGGTATGCAACGATAAGGTACTTTCGATGAACGTTATCCTGACAATCTCTGTTGTGCTGTTTGTGTGATAGAGGCTTCCAAATTTTGGATATTTGTTATACTATAACATCCTTAGTTTGCAACACTGAATAATACATGTTTTTTTTTAAAAAGTTTTCGATTAACACGCTGATTTGAAATATGTTATAATCTGACGTAGTGCTGTTTGAGAAATCATAACTTTATATTGCGTTGTCAACACTGTACATCCGGTGATGTTACAAAATACCTAGAACCTTTTCCCTCACCTTATAGTTTCTTGGTGCAGAATTTCGCTTCTCTGCCTTTTACGATTTCTGACATATTTACAGATACTATCATTATAAATGGACCACCCTGTATATATTGGAAATTTAAAACCTGAATCATTGTTAAGAATAAACAACATAGTTACACTATTTCTTACACTAAAGAAAATTTGTTAAAATGTATTTGGAATAAATGCTATTCCTGAGATTTGATGTTTTTTAACTACTTACATTCAGTTTGCTTAACTGAATTGTAATCACATTTTTTTCCTTATGTCCTTGCCAATCATGTAAATACCTTACCTTGTGTATGCCTGATAGCGTTTTCAACATAATTTTGTAATTTACCTGCCACAAAAGCATGAAAATCGACACCACGTTTGATGCTATATGTCAATTTGAACTTACTTCCCTTTTGGATGGCCATCTTGTCCGCCATCTTTGATTTCTTGTGACTCCTAGGAATTGACGGGTGACAAACGCAATTTTCTGTTAAAACTAGTTTTAAGAATTATAAAAACAATGATTGACACTTGTAGCAAAGAGAAACGTACGGGCTGCAACTTTTCACTTATTCATTTCCCTACTAAGAGTAGGAGTGCAGTAGAGAGGCCCGAGCGACTGTATCAATAGGAAGCAGGCGCGTCAACGAAGGGGTATACGCATAAACGAGGACAGTGGAAGAACACACTTACACATACAATAATTACTTTATCACTAATAATTCATTTCAATATGCTGTGATAAATGATAATTACTTATATTCACACTTTCATTCCTTCATCAAAAAATATTTCACGTCGTAGTTTATCTATGAATTTTCTATTTGGTAGAACCGTCTGCTCGAGTGAACCCTTCATTTGCTTACACGTATACCCACCATCGTAAATTCACCTGTACCCTACGGACGCAAATCAACTATAGCCCTCCAGCTTCACATCGGGGTAAACCGTAAAAGCTTCAAAAATAGCTTGTAACGAGCAGCTTGCAAAGTTTGGTGCGTGGTTTTAAAACGTGTGGCTTTCAATATATGTAGCTAAGTTTGTATGTGTCTTATACAATCGTATGCAATTGGTTGATACCATTCGAGGAGTAACTAGATAATAAATTTTACGATGATTACCTGGATAATAAGATTTACGCTGTTTGCTTGGAATTTTGACAAGAAAATACTGTATTTATAGATCTAACCTTTATGCTCCCCTAAGGTTAACCTTTAGTGGAAAATTGTTTAAAAAATACATTGCCGAATACGGTATGCTATGAGCTGTTTTTGTAAAAAAAAAAAAAAAAAAAAAAAAAAAAAAAAAAAAAAAAACAGCACAATATATGTAGTTTATTTCTAGTGTGTTCTCTATTGTCAAGCTACATCCTTGCAGGTTTTCTACCTACATTTGCACCTTATTTCTTTTTGCGAGTTAACAGATTTTACCTGAAAATTTTTTTTTGAAAAAGAAGTGTATTCCTAATCTACACCGTTTATTTATTTATTTATTTATTTATTTACTATTTATTTATTATTTTTTATTTATTTATTTATTATTATTATTATTATTATTATTATTATTATTATTATTATTATTATTATTATTATTATTATTATTATTAGCTTTTGTATTTTAAGAACGAACTTCAGAACATGTATTTCATTTTATAGATACAACATACATTGTATCTAGGAAAAAATAATGAAAACACGAGCAAAAAAAAAAAAAATCCAAACACGAGAAATATAATTTCATTAATGGAAAAATACAAAGACACTATTGGATGTAAACGGGCTCACTTGGATCAAAGAAGTTTAAACCCCCAAATTCGGCCGTTCAAGCTAAAACGAAGTTTATCCACCATTTGACCGAGACTTAACCATGAACGTTGTTGCTGCAACAGACATTTACACCGACCTCCGTTATGACCCTCCGTTCAACAGTTGAACTTCGTTGGTGCACACGGCCGTTTTACATTTTACAGATTAACTCCTCGTTCCACATTTAGTTTTCTGACGTTCAGCTAAACTAAAACACATTCAAAGTAAATTCAAACGTGTCTTTGTGGATATTATTATTATTATTATTATTTAAAATAATAATAATAATAATAATAATAATAATAATAATAATAATAATAATAATAATAATAATAATAATAATAGTTCTAGTTTTATTTTAGGAAAAACTAAGACAAACATACTTTTGAAACGAATTTCAAATGCTTTATAACGGGTTAAGTTTCAAAGTTGGGCGTCCGTTTGCAGCAAAATTTTTAAAATTTACAGGAAGGATATGGATAATTTGATCGTTTGTGTGCTTGATAATATATAAGAGTCTCGAAAAATCTGTTTATTTGTTATATATAAGCGGTTATAAACATGGGACTATACGGCGAACGGAGGGAACTACTTGGCGCAAGGTAACTGAACAGTTGTACTGTAGGAAAGAAACGAGCATTTATGTTATCAACATGGCGAATGTACAAGGGCAATGAACTAACAGTTTTAAAATTTATGAAGCAATACGTTGATAACGAGCAAAATCTTTTAAAAGTTTGTGAAGAACACGGATTAATGAACCTAATAACAAATTGCAGAAAATATGGAAAGCAGATAACAGCGAAAAAACCTGGCGAAAGCGAACGCCCAACTTCGGAATAAATGCCTTTATAACTAATTGTATTATACACTGAAAAGTGTGTAGACAACATACATGCAAGCGAGATATATGATATAAGTTTTAGGAAAGTTTTTATGAGCGGGAGATTTAGAATGTTCGGGAGATTTAGAAACACCTTTCTCAGAATTATTTGCCATTACATTTCGAATCCAATTTAGATAATAAGCAACTTTCATATCTAAATTTGGTGTAGTGCAGACTCCTTCTCTAGTTCTAATCGCTGCGATAACTCCTACCACTACATTATTACATATTAGGGGTCCGCCTGAATCTCCAGAGCAAGCACTTTTGGTACCTTTTAACTCTCCAGTACATATTGCAGTCTTTGGGTCTATTTGAAATAATCTAGCACAAACATTTACATCCAATATAGGTATCTCAACTTCCATTAGTACCGTGGACTTTTCATCTTTACCAATTCGACCCCAGCCGACCTTAGTACACGTACTGTTCGGTGTGACTTCACTAGAACTATCCTTAGGCAATTTAGCCACAGACAGTTTATCAAAATTTTTTAGTTCCCGTTTAAGTTTCAGAAGCGCAATATCATCATTATAAGTTTCGTTAGTATAATCGGGATGTGGAAACACAAGTGAAACACGGTCTACGAAAACAGGTTTTGACGGGATTGTTTCCTTTTCTCCTGCAACCACCAGAATAGATTCGGCTTAATATTTTTGGTTTGTTTTTTCATCAATAACACAGTGTGCTGCAGTTAGAATCCAATACCTATCGATAATAGATCCTCCACATTCAGATCCATTTTCTTCATCTAACAAAACAATAATATGGACAAGATACTTATATTTCTCAAAATCTGCACCGTATCCTCCAATAATTCTATAGTAATTTCCTGTAGAAACAGTACATAAAAACGCGTTTGCCACAAGAATTTTCAACAGATATAACATCATTCTGCGAAGTAATGCGAAGTAACCAATTAAAATAACAGAAGCGAAAATTATATTGTAATATTTGAGACAATTCAACGATTCTCTCTTTGTTAGAAAATAAAAATTGACAAACGATCTTACAATTAAAAAAAGGAACATAATAAATAAAGATTATAAATATAAAAAAAAACATCCTTTTCTTTATTATTGTTGACCACATAGTCAAGTTGTAATGACACTTTCTTTTGTATAGGCGGGAATGTATGTAAATCAAGGATGTTATAAAGGATATTTTATAAGATCCTTGACGTAAATAAACACATCATACCATATAATGATTTTTTGTAGCAGTTTATTGTCTGTAGAAACAAGGGTTGGAATTCAAAGGCGTGTGAGCACACGTTAGGATGCTTCCTGCTCGTGAGTGACATTATAACTAACTAACTCTGTGGCCTATGGAACCCGGAGGTTCAATGCCGCGTTCACAAAAGCTCTCCACTGACTTCTATCCTTAGCTAACTGCATCCAGTTTCTACTTTGTATTCCTATCTCTGCGAGATCTATCTTAATATTGTCCACCCATCTATGCATAGGTCTTCCTAATGGTCGTTTTCCGATTGGTCTTCCAGTCAAGACTTTGAAAGTGTTTCTATTTTTTTCCATTCTAGCTACATGACCTGCCCACCTAAGCCTCCTAGACTAACAATGTTGGGTGAACCATATAAATTATGTAGTTCCTCGTTATGAAGTTTCCACCATTCTCCATTCCCGTTCCTCTTGGGTCCGAATATTCGACTCAGGATCTTGTTCTCAAATACTTTCAGTCTATGTTCTTCCCTCAGAGTAAGTGACCATGTTTCGCAACCATACAGAACAACAGCCATAATTATCGTTTTTTATATTTTAAGCTTCAAATTCCTCGATAGAATTCGTGACGACAAGAGATTTTGAACCAAATAGTAACACGAATTCCCTGCTTTTAGTCGACATTTAATTTCTCCGTGAATATGATTTTCGTCTGTTAATATTGATCCTAGATATTTGAAACTATCCACTTTATCAAAAGTATTATTTAATATTTTAACGTATCCATAATTTGCTGTATTCCGGTCCCGACGCACTTCCATGTATTTAGTTTTCTCTGCATTTACTTCTAACCCCATGTCCCTGCAAACGTTTAATAAGATCTCTGCATTTCATTCTATTGTTCCCCTATCATCTCCTATTAAATTTACATTATCAGCATATGCCATAACCTGTGAATACCGTTCAACATTAGGCCTGGTTGCTATCTTTGATTTTCCTTACAGCGTATTCCAGAACGAAGTTAAATAATAATGGCGACAACGCATCTCCTTGTTTCAGGCCATTTTCGACGTGAAAGCTCGTGGACAAAAATTTTCCTACCCGGACTTTACTTTGGGATTCATTTAAACATAACTTAATTAATGTAATTAGCTTTCTCGATATTCCAAGTTCTGTAAGAACGTTGTATAATGTTTCTCTCCTAACCGAGTCGTACGCCTTTCTAAAATCAATAAATAGTTAATGTACCGGGGTATTGTATTCCCACTTTTTTCCGAGTATTTGTCGAATGGTAAATATTTGGTCGATAGTTGATCGATTTCGTCTGAATCCACACTGATAATCTCCAACAATTTCATCTGCATATGGGGTCAGTCTGCTAATAGAATATTTGAAAGGATTTTATAGGCTGTTGACAGAAGAGAAATACCTCGATAATTATTGCAGTCAGTTTTGTCGCCTTTCCTGTGAATTGGAACAATAATTGATTGTTTCCACTCTTGTGGCAATTCTTTCTTGTTCCAGATAAGGAGAATGAGTTTGTGTACCTTGTTCCACAATTGTTCGCCTCCAGCTAAAATTAACTCAGCCGGAATTTCATCTACACCCGGAGATTTGTGTTTCTTTAATTTCTTTATAGCGGTTTCTACTTCTATTCGGTTGGGATCTGGAATATACGGTTCTGCGGTGTATATCTCCTTTACTCCACGCCCACTAGTTTTTGGTTGTGTGTTAAGCAAATCGTCAAAGAAATCTTTCCATCTCTTTAAGATGCTATCCGTATCAGTGAGAATTGTACCGTCAGATTTCTTTAATATATAAGCACGAGGTTGATAGCCTTTTTAAAATTTGTTGATTCCCTTATACATATCCCGGATGTTTTTTGTTTTACTATTATCTTCAAGTCCCTTAATTTTAGCTTTCAGAAAATCACATTTCTTTGTTCTAAAAGTTTTGGAAGTTTCCCGCCTGATATCTGCGAAATTTTGTGTAGTATCTTTTATATCGTCATCCTTATATTCAGTTGGGGCATGTACATTTAAAACAATAATATCACACCAGCGTCCCTTAAGAGTAATAAAAGAAAGTCTGTCAGTAACAAATTCAATCCGTTTAATTGCTGGTAATATACGTTTATGAACGAAAAACCCTGTTCCTAATTGGTGATTTTTATTTCCTTCCCCGTAAAAGAACGTAAAATTTCCGGAATTCACAGATCCATTTCCTTCCCACCTAACTTCTTGAACTCCTACTACGTCCATCCTGTATTTCTCTAACTCACTCGTTACGGATTTTAATGCGCCTGCCCTATAAAGACTCCTAATATTCCATGTTCCAAATCTCATTTCCATTTTATTTTGCTGAGGTCATGCCAAGTTATCTGTCCTTGTCCGAGGCTTTTGTGAATAATTCTGAACAAGTGTTTTTTTTTTTTTTTTTTTTTTTTTTTACAGTATGAGGTTGTTAGCCCTACCCAAACCCCCAAGCTGGAGGACCACTCCTAGTCGGCTGTCCGCGACTGCTTATTCAATATATTCGCAGCTAACCTCTATATCTTAGAGGCCTTCTCCTCGATCCGCAACCTGAGGACGTGCCATGCCGTGGTGACAGGAACCCACGTTACACGGGAGTGACATTATAGTATTTAAAAGTGTTTTCTTCTTATATTTTTATACTTTCTGATTTAATATTTACTACCTATTAATTTTATTTTCCTATTTGCCACAAATATATTACAAGGTGCAGATTTATTGTAGGGATCCATGCATGAATTCATTGCATATATACTTCTTATACAGTAAATCGATTTTTGTATCTTAAGCAATCGTTTTTTTTTTGGGGGGGGTGTAGATTTTCACTTCTCTGTGTCGACTCACTGTAGGGGACATTCAGTGTAGGTACACGATAAGAAATATAGTGCAAAAGACATTAATTTGTACTAGTTGGCCATAAAAACTATGAATGTCATAAAGACCACGAATGGCCATAAAAACCACCAAGTCAGGACAGGAGCGCAGCAGATGGTCAGGAACGTTAGCGAGGGGTGTGCGTCAATACAGAGTAGGTGTTTCAGCAAAGGTGAATATACACATAAACGAGGATAGCGCAAAATATTGTATATGGCATAAAATTACTTATGCATTACGCATTGAACTATGTATTTTAACGTTGCTAAATACATTATTGAAATACCCGATATGTTTTCGTTGCTTGCATATTTGTGTTCCAAAGTAACATAACGTATATTTTACAATTATGTAGAAATAAAGTGTGGACATATAGAATAAAAACTGCTGTGTATAAAACACGAACCAAATCGTGCTACGTGGCCACTAAAAAGTACGAATGCTATCTATCTAAAGTAGGAGCGCAGTAGGAAGGTCCGAGCGATTGTATCCATAGCGAGCAGGCGCGTCAACGACAGGGTATACGCATAAACGAGGACAGTGGAAGAGCGCACTTATATACACATACAATAATTTTTTATCACTAATAATTCATTTCAATATGCTGTGATAGATGGTAATTACTTATATCCACACTTTCATTCCTTCATGAAAAATATTTCACGTCAAAGTTTACTTATTTTCTATTTGGTAGAACCGTCTGCTCGAGTGAACCCTTCATTTGCTTACACGTATACCCACCATCGCAAATTCGCCTGTTCCCTACGGACGCACCTCAACTATAGCCCTCCAGCTTCACATCGGCGTAAACCGTAAAAGGTTCAAAAATAGCTTGTAACGAGCAGCTTTAAAAGTTTGGTGCGTGGTTTTGAGACGTGTGGCTTTCAATATAGCTATGTAGCTAAGTTTGTATGTGTCATACAATCGTACGCAATTGGTTGATAGCAATCGAGGAGTAACTAGATAATAAGCTTTACGATGAATAACTGGATAATAAGTTTGCATCGAATTATGACAAGATAATACTGTATTTATAGACCTAATCTTTATGCTATTCTAAGGTTAACCTTTACTGGAAAATTGTTTAAAAAATACATTGTCGAAAACGGTATGAGCTGATTTGGTCCAAAAAAAAAAAAACGCACAGTATATGTAGTTTATTTCTAGTAGGTTCTCTATTGTAAAGCTACAGCCTTGCAGGTTTTCTACCTACATTTCCACCTTATTTCTTTTTGCGAGTTAACAGAAAACTAAAGAAAAGAAACTATTATTATTATTATTATTATTATTATTATCATTATTTGCTTTTCTATTTCAAGAAGGAACTTCAGAACATTTATTTCATTTTATAGATACGACATACATTGTATCTAGGAAGAAATAATGAAACCACGAGCAAAAAAAAAAAAAAAAAAAAAAATCCGAACACGAGAAATGTATTGTAATTTTATTAGTGCAAAAATACAAAGACATTATTGAATGTAAACGGACTCACTTGGATCAAAGAAGTTTAAACCTCATCGGCCGTTCAAGCTAAAGCCAAGTTTATCCATTATTTGACCAAGTTTTAACCATGAACGTTGTTGGTGCAACAGACATTTACACCGACCTTCGTTATGACCCTCCGTTCAACAGTTGAACTTCGTTGGTGCACACGGCCGTTTTACATTTTACAGATTAACTCCTCGTTCCACATTTAGTTTTCTGACGTTCAGCTAAACTAAAACTCATTGAAAGTTAATTCAAATATGTCTTTGTGGATATTATTATTATTATTATTATTATTATTATTATTATTAGTAGTAGTAGTAGTAGTAGTAGTAGTAGTAGTAGTAGTAGTAGTAGTAATAATAATAATAATAATAATAATAATAATAATAATAATAATAATAATAACAGTTCTAGTATTATTTCAGGAAAAACTAAGACAAACATACTTTTAAAACGAATTTCAAATTCTTCACAACTAATTGTATTATCCACTGAAAAGTGTGTAGATAACTACATACATGCTAGCGAGATATATGATATAAGTTTTAGGAATGTTTTGATGAACGGGAGATTTAGAAACATCTTTCTCAGAATTATTTTCCATTACCTCTTTAATCCAATTTAGATAAGGAACAACGTTCACGTTTATATTTGGTGTAATACAGCCATTTACAACTGCTGATATAACTCCTACCACTACATGATTACATATTAGAGGACCGCCTGAATCTCCCTGACAAAAACTTTTGGCTTCTTTTAAGTCTCCAGTACATATTGTAGTATTCGGGTCTATGAAGTTAAGGATTCTAAGACAAGTATTTATATCCAATATAGGCGTATCAATTTCCAATAGCACCGGAGACATTTCACCTTGAAAACTAGTATCACCCCAACCAACGTTAGTACACATAGTATTCGGTGTGACTTCACTAGAACTCTTCTTAGGCAACGTAGTCACAGACAGTTGATCAAAATTGGTTACTCCCAGTTTAAGTCTTAGAAGCCCAATATCATTATTAACGCTGGAAGGAATATAATCGGGATGTGGAAACACAAGAGAAACTCTGTCTTTGCTAAAACGTTTTGACGGGAATAGATTCTTTTGCCCTGCAACCACATACATAGATTCGGCTGAAAATATTTGGTATGTTTCTGGATGAAAAACACAGTGTGCGGCAGTAAGGATCCAATACTTATTGAGAATAGATCCTCCACAATGAAAACTGTTTTCGCCTAAAGAAACCCAAATATGGACAACATACTTATATTTTTCAAAATCTGCAACGTTTCCTCCAACAATTCTACTGTCATTTCCTACAGAAGCAGTACATGAAAACGTATTTACCATAAGAATTTCCAACAGATATAACATCCTGCTCTTTCTTTGTTATTATTGGCCAGAGAGACAAACAGTAATGGCACTTTCTTTTCAAAATGCGTAGGAATTTATGTCTTAAATAAACACATCATACTATATAATGATTTCATGTAGCAGTCGAATGTCTGTAGAAACATAGGTTGAAATCCAAAGGCATGTGAGCACAAGCTGGGATGATTCCTGCCCGTGTATAGAATAGACTATTTTATTGTCATTGAGCTTCATAAGCAATAGACAACGTCCGAATGAGATATACATATAGATATATAATGTAAAAAATAATCATTGCATACACACAATCAGTTATAGATTAATATTATAATGAACGGGTGTAGGAAAATTCGGTGTAAAAAAACTCGGTGTAGGAAAATTCGGTGTACAGAAGATTCTATATACGGAAAACTCGGTGTGGGGAAATTTAGGTGTAAGGTATATTCGGTGTAATACATATTGAATATTACCACTTACGATAATTTACGACACTTCATATTGTGAAAACGAAAACCATAAAATGTAACGAATAAAATGTTATTTCCTATTTCAAGAAAAGCAAATTTATTTTTTTGCCTTCAGTCCACTACCTCTTGCATGTCTTTCGCGGGGTATAACTATAAACTATCACACAGTGAAGCTGACACTTTTTGTCAGAAATAAAACAATTATAAGTTCAGAGAATAGTTATAGGAACAACTAAAAACACCTTTCCTATAGTATATACATCATAGAACATATACAAGGTGATTCTTTTAAAACTCACGGATTTCATTTGGGTCTAGATTTTCTAACTGAAGTCCGATTTTCATGCGGTTTGTGGCAAATGATCAAGGAACGTTGGGAGATTTATGGAACTATGTTTACTGGTTTAAATTCATTTGGGATAATATCGGCCACGCCTCTAGAAAAACAGCAAATATTCGCCAATGTATCGAATTGGAATTAGATGAGGTGCGGTGTGGAGTTTTGAGTTTCTTCGTTAGATGGCAACCTCGCGACGGTCAATAAGAAACAAGAAACTGGGCCGTTGTATTGAGAATTATGCTGTGCTACTGTATCAATATGATCAGAACACAGTTATAATAATGTACTCTTTGGAGCAACGTGATTTTATCGTTAAAAAGTTTTCAAAGAACGGGATCTGTTGTTGCTACGCAAAGGGCATTTACACGCAACTTTGCCTCACGTTTTGTCCCAGACAGGAACATAATATGGTCGTTAGTGAATAAATTGCAGGAAACAGGATCGCTTCTGAGGAAGACAGGGAAGCATCCGACCTCGCTGGCGGATGTTGTGAAAGATGTCAAGTACCGACTCTAAGTCACCCAAGAAATCTCTATTCAACATGTGATTTCGCTTCAAATATCCAATATCTCATTCGAACTGTAACGTACAATGGCGAATATTTGCTGTTTTTCTTGCGGCCTGCTCTACATTACCCCGGATGAATTTAAACCAGTAAACATAGTCCCATAAATCCCTCATCCCTCCTTGATGATTTGCAGCAAACCGCATGAAAATCTGACTTTAGTTAGAAATTCTAGACCCAAATGAAATCCGTGAGTTTTCAAAGAATCACTCTGTATATACATATGTAAGATGCAAAAATATATTGATCAAAAAAGTCTTAGTATAAAGGGCAATATAAAGCAGGATGGTCTTATTAGATAATAGTTGTACAAATAGTTGACTTCTCCTCCAATCAGACACTTTAGTTTGTTGTGCCTTAAGGTAAACAAACTAAAGTTCTGATTGGAGGACTTTGAGGACTAAAGTGTCTGATTGGAGGACAAATTCTTGTCATGTAAGGGCCATAAAATGTTAAAATCCCTCGAAATCTAGAATTCCAATAATTTCAGGAACACAATGCAATATAAAGCAATATAAAGTAGACAGTAAACAGTAAAAATGATAGTAGACAGTAAAAGTACGTTCTACACAAAATTTGAATTTGAAACTAATATACTCATTTATCCTCAAAGCTTTTTAATAAATCCTATGGTCTACTTCAGTTTGAACTTAAAACTAATACGCTCATTTATCCTCAAAGTTGAGTTTTTAATAAATCCTACGGCCTAGTACAACGAATCTTTCTTTACGCCTAACATTCCCCACACCGAGTTTTACGTACACCGAATCTTCTGTACACCGAAATTTCCTACACCAAATTTTCCTGCTCCCATAACGAACAATTTAATAATATTTGAAATAAAGTGACACTGCAAATACTTGTGGCCTATTTAGGCTTCCGCCTGATGCACCCCCCCCCCCCTATCACTGATAATAGTGTGCAAGAAAGAAAGACGCTGCAAATGAGGACACAATGTCTTGACATTCACTAAAATGGATTCGTTACTAACCAATGATATAACTTTTTCTTATAGACCTTAAATGGCAGCTGCTGGATCGAGAATATTAGTTTATTAAACTGCTTTGGTCCTATAACTAAATAACTATTTTTGATCTTCGATAATCTAGTGAAGGGTATATCAATTTTCTTACACAATCTAGTACTATATGTATGTACTTCATCCCTGAGTGTCATATGTGCCAGGTTTTGCTTAGTGTAAAGTGGCACTTGATAAATATATACATTAACTACTGTCATTATCTTAAGCCTGATAAATAGTGGTTTACAGTATTCTTTATCGTGTGTTCCAACAATAATCCTGATGGCTTTCTTTTGCAAAACTAGAACATCATGTGCTTGGCTACTGTTACCCCAAAGCAAAATCCCATATCCAATTATGCTGTGAAAAAATGCAAAATATGAATTCCTCATGTGAGTGTCATCCAAAAATTTTTAGAAAGTATTTTTTCCTATATTTTTACTTTTTGATTTAATATTTATTACCTATTAATTTCATTTTCTTATTTACCAGAAAGATATTAAAAGGTGCAGATTTATTGTACGGATCCATGCATAAATTCATTGTATATGCACTTCTTTTACAATAAATCGACTTTTTGTATCTTAAGCAATCGTGGATATAGTATACATGAAGCTGCATCAGTTCTCGAAGGAACAGGACGCTCATACTTTTAGGAATTATTCATTGAGTATGTACGAACATACAAAGGGGGTAACAAAGCGACCTTTATTTACTTATCGACTGATACGAAAATAAAAAAGAACGTACCTGTACTTTATATCTGCATGTGTAGTGCCCTTGTACTTTATCTATGATTGTGTGTGTGGGGGGGAGGGAGAATTTAACACATATCGCATGTCTTGTGCACATGGATATTTCTTACTATTGCACTACGTAGAAAATTTATGGTATTTCATGTAGAAGTGGTAATAGAACACAGAAGAAACGCAGATCATGGGGTACTCATGTATACTATTACCCAATCGTTTCTGGGGGTGTAGATTTGCATTTCTCTGTACAGATTCACTTTAGGGGACATTCAGTGTAGGTACACGAGAAGAACTACAGTTCAAAAGACATATCAAACCGAGTCAGCACAGGAGCGCAGCATGTGGGCCCGGGAATATGCGAGGGAGGTGCGTCCCTATGGGGCAGGTATTTCAGCGAAGGTGAATATACACATAAACAGGGTAGGCGCAAAACAGGCCCGCAACCAGCCATAGAGGTTTGTGAGCGGGAGCATGGATATGTTAGGGGGGCCAAGTCATTAAAAATTCTCTTGCACATATCTAAATGATGTTTTTTGCGTTGAGGTCTGGAGGGGCCACGAAAAGTTTAGGGGGGTCATGCCCCCTCTAGTTGCGGGACTGGCGCAAAATATTGTATATGACAAAATTAGTTATGCGTTACGCATTGAACTGTGTATTTGTAGGTTGCTAAAAAAAAATATTGGAAATACCCGATATAGTCAATTCAACAAAACCAGATCACTTTCAAGAGAAAAAGCCGTGACTTGGAAGAAAACAATACAAATAAGGAAATTTCACACTCATATGATAGAAAGGTACATTATTTATTGAAAAGAGAAGTTCTGTTTGTTTCTAATTAAACATAAATATATAATAAACAAAACATGGAACATGTACGAAAATTAGATATTAAACAAGTTGTCTTCTAAAGTAGATCATATGTCCTGCTAAGTGGATCATTACCCGTTTCCAACAGAACAAAACCACGAAAAAATCTAAATGAATAATAAATTGAAAGCAAGGTGTAATAACTAGTTCAATCTATAATGATACCATTTTCTAGCATCTACAATCATTTCTTCTTAAGTGTTTCTGAAACAAACCACTGACCAGAAAGGAATGTCTTTATTCCTCTGACAAAAACACTGTCTTCATGGAACCACATACGTATTACACAAGCTGCACTTTATCATTTCCTCCTTAAGCTTTTTTCTGAAGCAAAGAACTTTCCACAAAGGAATGTCCTTTTTTCCTCGGGTACTAACACAATCTTCCTCGGGTACTAACACAATCTTCCTCGGGCACCATGAACTTCTGATCACGGATCTTTCTAGCCCGTACTCAGACCTATCAGTGGGGGGAAATAGGAATATGAAATTAAATACGTTGTCAATTTGTTATCCAGCATGTAGTGTGAAAATGTTTCTATGTATTGTAAAATTGATCCACGTTTTATTACGAAGAGAATGATGTTTTTTTGTACTAAAACATAAGTCCTGGTGTATTTAATTACAAATCCATACAACTGATCAAATTTGTGAAAAATAAATTATTTTTTAAAATAAAAATTTTTTGTTTCACAAGAGAAACAAGTGCTTTTTACTGATCTATTTTATGGGACGTGTCTACAAACGATCCTGTTTATAAGACAGTTCGAGATCCGGTTTATAAGACATAACCTTTCGCATAACGTTCAGTCGTGAACAGCTAACGAAAAAGACGAGGCGCAAAGGGATTGTATCAATTGTTGCACAATGTTTATCTTAATGAACAACAAAAATATGGTTCAATTTGAGCTAAAAATACCTACAGCAGAACCTTACTTTTTTCATTTGAATCAACTTTCGGAAGCAATTTTGTTCCAACAATGGACGCCGAAATTTTCTTTCCGATTCCCTATACGACAGACACCACCACCACACACACTTCCAACTGAGGTATTCATTTAAATTGTCTTAAACGCTTCGATGTGATTAGACACGGGAACACAGCAGTGCAGACTGTTGGTCACACATCTCAATTTTCTAAGGTTGATCCCCTTTATAAGCTGACCTGGTTGTGAGGACTTGCCTCAATGTTTTCGTTGCTTGCATATTTGTGTTCCAAAGTAATATGACGTATATTTTACAATTATGTGGATCCCCTTACTCCCTAACATTTATATAGTTGCGCATGTAATGGAGCGTTTACACTTAGGCATTTGTCCAAAAGATACAACTGCACATTCGAAGTGTGCTTATTTCCGGAAGTGACGTCAACAAGTGTGCGTCGAAAGGTCCAAATGCGCTAGACTACAAGTACATAGTACGTAGTGCGCAATAAACCACACTTGATTTGTTTCCTTGTGAACTTCAAAAAGAAATGGCGGCAGAGGGTAATAGTGGTTCCGGAATTATGTGGAAATATAAGTATATTATCTAACATTATATATTATAAAGATAACAAAAAAAAGTTCTGTCGCTTTTTCACCCACCACCTTCGAACATCGATATGTAATCTAAGGAGTACCTGGAAGATCGAAAATAGTCCCCATCAGCATCGACGACCTTCTGCCAACGTTCTGGAAATGGAATGAAATCTTTGAGTTTTACGTCCCACGGTTATGCCGGTTAGGCTAAAGGAGACGGTGATGATGAGTAATGAAGGAAATGGTGGAATGAAGAAAGTGGGAGGAAACGGGAGAACCCCGAGAAAACTCACGCACATGGTGTTTGTCCACCACAAAGTTCACTTGGCGGGGGTTGGGATCGAACCCGAGACCCCAAGCACCAGAGGTGAACGCTCTACCACTGAGCCACCGTGGCCCCTGCTAACGTTCTGGAAAAACATGGATTCCATCGCAGTAGAACTTGGTGGGTCGTGAAGCGAAGAAGGTATCAAGTGCATTTCGCACCTCTACTAGGGATTTGAACTGGCGTCCTCTAAGGTGATTGTCCAAGTAATGGAACGAGTGATAACGGACGGTGCAATGTCCGGAGAGTATGGCGGATGCAATAGTTTCCCATCCAAGGCGTAGAATGGTGTCCCGGGTCGTTCTAGCCATGTGGGGCTTAGCGTTGTCCTGTAACAGGAGGACCACTTTGCAATGCAGAAGTGTGACTTTTCTTTACTTCTGAGTTGTGACTTTTTCTTGAATACTGCTCAACTGCTGACAGTACACAGTTGCATTGATGCTCTGACCAGCTGGTAGCAGTTCCCAATACATGATGTTGCGAGCAGTCCACCAAACACCTTCAACGGGACGAACCTTTTATGGTGCAGTGCTGTTTTCGGCTGTTTTGGAACCGGTTCATGGGATGCTAACTAATAATGAGGGCGCCGTGGAACTTTGTACAGGACCGACTTCTCATCACACGTCAACACCCTGTCCAGAAATGAATCCTCCCTCAGACGAGACAGCAAAGAAACACAGGTGTCTGCTCGCGTTGCCTTCTGGCTCGGAGTCAAATCATGTGGGACCCATCGTCCCAAAATTGTAGTGCTTTCCAAATTGATGACGAAAGGTTTGTCCACTCACACTGAATTGTAGTCCCAATCCTCACACATCTTGCCATTGTTCGCCTGAATTGCTGCCTAAAGATATTCATTTTGTACATGTGTTATTCTTCCGGCACGTTGTGTGCCTTCAAGTGTTTTGTCACCGTCCTTAAACTTGTTAAGACACCGCTGCACTGTCCGCGTAGTCACGACACCCTCACCAAAGGGCTGGCATATCTTCCGCAGCGGCGTTCGACCCCAGTTTGAACTCGTACAGCATACGTGGTACACGCCCTTATGACTCTCTGTGGAAATTCCATCTGTCCTTACTCAAGTTCACGGTGTAACTGAACTGCCACAACCAGGTAGTATGTTGAATATACCCACACGAACAACTGTCCTTCGTGTTATCTGCGCTCGCATTCAACTCCGGTGTGAGGGTCAATTGAATACACAGACCTCCACAAAAAGCGACAGATCTTTTTTGGTTAACTTTATATTTTGAGCTTAATAGTTAATGATATTGGAGGGTGCTGTTGGAATTCTTTTTCTTGACTAGTGTTTAGTTGCAATAATGTATTGTTGAGATATCCATAATACTGTAATAGAGCAAGTGAAACTATCGACACGGCATACGACTCTGCTCTTATTTGTCAGATGTTTGGAAAAAGTCAGTGAATTTTTATTACATTAATACGTCGCTGAAAGTGTGTCCATGTTCATTTGCAGTTACAGACGATGAATTAGGCTTATAACATGATACCTTTTACACAAAGATAGTGCAACCATTGTTTTGTATTTAAAATATTATACATTTACAAATTCTATGCTAGGCCTACCGTATTTTGGGTAAACACATTTATGTACACAACTTATTTATGTACTTCTTTACTTTTAGTATCTTATAAATTATATCTTGTGGGAGGATTTGCATTCTCCCGGGCAGATTGATTTTAGGGAGGCTTAACAGTTGTGGAAAATCCAAACATATGCTATAGAAACTACAGTGGAAAAAGGAGGTACATTTTACAACAGAGGCTCCAGCTGCACATCGATAAGCAGGACCATTGTAAAAGGACATAACAGAGTAGGATGTGGATAAATAAAGAGGAACGTTCTGGAAGTCAGGTCCCCCATATAGGGTAGTAGCTAGGTTGGTTCCTTTCTGTACCAAAGTTTAATATTTAGTTCAGATAGTATTGTCGAGCGAGCATCAGGGGTGAAGGTGGGTTAGAGCCCTGCAGGGCACGTTGTTTTCTGTCTTTGTGTCAACTAAATGGGAAGGGTCGGGGACCTGTGTTCTAGAACCTTGCCTAAGTAAAGTAGGGTAGGGTCGGGTTATCTTAGAGTTACTAAACTTTGGACTCATTTTGTTAAAATGAATAGGTGGTAATTTCTCGTCTCTATGTAAGGATACTAACTGGAGCGTGCCTTGTTGTCCCCGGAGACCTGGGTTCAAGTCTCGAGCCAGTTGTTCATTTTTCACTCTGAATATGATGGAATTCGCACTTCGCATTCTGCATGGTAAGTCAGAGACCCAGGCTGGATTCCTATCATAATACGTTGTAAAATAACTCAAATTAAACAAACAGGAACCCTAGAGGAAGTTACCAGAAAGCTTGTAATAACGGAAATTTTTAAAAATTGTCTCATATATATATATATTATACATAATAGTACGCAAATATGAAATTGTTAAGATACTTTGAAAATTATTACAATCCATTAGAAGTTATTGAACAGAATATCATGAGGAAAGTTTGCCATTCAGTGTACATGAACTTTGCATACAATAATTTGTTATATATCGTAATTCCTAGTTCTTTTCCAATAGTAAATAATGACTACTGAACGCACAAAGCAGACTTTATCAGAATTCATTTAATTGTATTTATTTCTTCATAACCAAGACAATATATTTTATATTAAATCACAACTTATTATAAGTAATGTATACATTGTATATCCAAAACATATTTGTCTAGAAACAAAGTAATCTTTGTAATAAGGATTTATATACAATTATCTTTATACAGGGTGCAATAAATTCATTGATATAAATTTCTGAGGTAATTTCTCACATTAAAATAAGATAAAAGTCCATATCGACTTGTGGTCTAAAGTGCATAGTTTTGGAATTATATATTGCCGAAAACGTTAAAAAAATGAACTTTGAAGGTCAATACCTCCACTACTATGGGACCGATCTTAGTTGTGACAAGACAAAACTTAGGAACTAGGCTGTGCCCAATCCAAACATTATATTTCAGAGTCTTGCGAAACTTGGACATCAATTTTTATAGCAGTTTGGAAATACTCAGAAAATTTGAAGTACATACCAACTGTCTCTATGAAAATTAATACGCAGGTGCTGCAGGAATCTGAGATATGGATATTTGGATAAGGTGCATATTAGTTCCTACGTGATGTCTTGACCGACTACGATAGCTCCCATAGTAGTGGAGCGATGGGCCTTCAAATTTAATTGTTTCGTGTTTTTGGGTGCCTATATCTCCGAAACTATGCACTTTCGACCACACGTTCACATGAATTTTGTTTCTAATTCTGATATGAGAAATCACCACCCTACATTCATACCTGTTATGTATCACATTTACATCCTGTATAATTCATTATTCCCTTGTTTCATTTAAAATAATCCTTGTTCCATAATTTTAATAAACACAACGTGCTAAACTAAATTTTCACGATACATTATCTCTAAATTAGGTATGGAGGTTGATCTTAACAATACGTCTAAACACATACACTTATAGAAGTACAAAAGTAAATTACAGTAAGTACCACGAAATGTAATTAAATATAATGTTCAGAGTCAAATTAACATTTGAAGCAACCTATTGAACAGAACGTTGAAACCACTGCAACTACCATTCATAAACGGAACTGGTATTCATATCTTATACGTGTTTCAAGGCTGTTCACGTTTTTAATGCAATGTATTCAAAAGGAAAGCGAACAGACCTGGATGTTTTTGCAGAAATTCGTGTACGAAATTGAAACTGTATGGGGCAAACATTTCACTGCCGCTAATGCATTGATGTCCGAAATGACCAGTATTTATGATAGACGTAATTTTCTGTAACAAGTTGAATTAGTAATATCACCATCGCTAGCTGCTTTTTGTGCAAAGTAGCTTTCAAATCACCAAAATCCCTTCTTCTCCAACTTCATTTTTTTTCAAAAGTGCAGACCTATAGCAAATATCGACGGTAAAAAATACTGCTTTCGTGATTTTCTAAATAATAAGTAGTTTAGAAAACATCTCCAGAAACACGAACAGCCTAACAGGTGTTTACTTCCTAATGTTTCTCACTATAACATCGTTGAAAATGTTTTTTTTTAAAAAAAAAAAAAAACGTTACTTCAGCTGTGACTTCTGAATTGGCGTATAGGAGTTCCAAATTTTAATACAGAAACTTATGAAGGATCAACCAATGATCAGCCTCTCCCAGACTTTGATGTAGAAGTTTATGAAAGAACAGTTGAAAAACAAGATGTCGCAGTTTTTATGAAACTTGAATTAGGAACATTTTGATTGTGGATTGATGGATATTCTGAAGGAAAATGTATTACAAAAACTGCAGGCTGCAGGCTTTACATTTACCCTTCGCAAATATTCTCATCGTCTCTGTATGTCTTTCCAATTCAGCAACTCATCTATTGCCTGAAAGCAAATATACTCAATAAGAAACTATCGATAAACGAAGTCAAAATCAATCTTAAAGCTATAAACTCACACATATTATATATATATATATATATATATATATATATATATATATATATATATATACAGTATATATAGTGTTTCAAATGTCCCCTAACATAGGGTAACTCTGTTATTATCAGTTACAACAAAATGTAAGAGAGGAAACCATCTCCAAATATCATGTTTTCAATCTAAAGTGAAGACATTTTCTAAATCGGACGAGCCGTTTGGGCTGCACACTCTTTATGCGCCCAATGTTAAATGAAAGTGCAACGTTGCAATTTAGCTGGACCCACAACATAAGTGAATTAAGTTACTATCCTTTACGCTAACATGTCGATGGAGAGACCCCTTTCAAAGAGTAAAATTCATTCACATATGTTCTGGGTCCAGGTAATGGCAACGTTGCATTTTCCTTTAACATTGGGCGCATAAAGAGTGTGCAGCCCAAATGGCTCGTCCGATTTAAATCCCTGACTTTAGATTGAAAACATCATATTTGGAGATGGTTTTTCCTATTACATTTCGTTGTAACTGAGATAATAACAGAGGTACCCTATATCAAGGGACTTTTGAGACACTCTGTATATATATATATATATATATATATATATATATAGTAATCATGAACAGGCTATTGCTCACATTAAAGTAAGTAAAAAAAAAAAAGTCCATATGGACTTGTGGTCGAAAGAGAGTTTCGAAGTTATAAACTACCGAAAACGCAAAAAAAAAAAAAAAAAAAAAAAACCTTCGAAGTTCCACAGCTCCACTCCTATGGAGCATGTTTTAATCAGATCCAGACATTACTTAGTGCTAGTATGTACCCTATCCGAATATCTGTTCCAGAATCCTCCGGTATTTATGCGACAATTTTTAGAGAAGCAGTATGGGACTAATTAAAATTTTACGAGTACTGCCAAACTGCCTCTCTAAAAATTGTTATGCAACAACTGGAGAATTCTAAAACATGTACGAGGGTCATTCGGAAAGTAAAGAACGTTTTGCGCTAGCACGTGCGCGTTTTCCCCCACCCCCGCTGCCGCTGGGTTAGTGACCTGGGCATGCTTTAGCCTCAGTCTGGCACCAGCTGCGATCCGCTACGGTCCGTTATTGCTTCGCTGTGCGACTGTAAAATGTGCGATACAATTACTGATCCCGCCAAGTGTGAGGTTCGTGGTGTGATAAGACTTTTGAATGCAAGAAAAGTGCCTCCGATATAAATTTATAGACAAATCACTGAGGTGTATGGAAATGTAATGAATGAAGCATCAGTTCGTAAGTGGTGCATTATGTTTAATGACGGACGGACGAATGTGCACGATGAGGAACGCTCGGGCCGGCCTTCTGTTGTGACTGACGAACTCAAAGGAAGAATTGAGCGAAAAATTCCAGAGGATAGGCGATTCACTATTGTTGAAAGACTTTTTGGGTGGAAGCCACTATGGCAGTGATGATGAACTTAAGGAAACTGTTAGTGATTGGTTCAACAGTTTGGCGGAAACTGTGTATGCCGAAGGCATAGAAAAACTTGTACCACGGTATGACAAGTGTTTAAATTTACACGGCAACTATGTCGAAAAGTAACTTAAGTATCACATAGTAGATAACACAAATTTCGCCTTTGTATATCAGTTATTAAAGTGTTTATACAGAAACGTTCTTTACTTTCCGAATGACCCTCGTATATTTGAATAGGGCACATACTAGTGGAGCTATGGACCTTTAAAGTTAATTTTGTCACTTCGGCAGTCTATAACTCCGAAACTATGCACTTTTGACCGTAGTTTCATATGATTTTTTTCTTATTTTAATGGGAGGAATCACTTGTTACAGTTTGTGGTCTAGTTCATTCACACCCTGTACAATATATATATATATATATATATATATATATATATATATATATATATATATATATATATATATATATATATAACTTGTTCAACGATAGATTATGTATATATATGAGACATGTCAAGCCTTATCTGTTTTATCTTCGACCTAGTTTTACTGTGTCTTCCGTTGTAAGTAAAATAATTGCTATCAAAACATTAACCGAAATTTACAAAATCTATATAACTAAGAATTACAGTGACTATATTTGTGACTTAATAACTCTTGAATCACCCAACCGATCTCCATCAAATTTTCAACATAGATGAGATTTGGGGCGTGGGATAGTTTTTATCGTTATATATATATATATATATATATATATATATATGGTGCGTCATTTATAAACGACAACGATTGCAACATGAAGACCAAAAGAGAGAGGGAGAGAAGCGAAACTTCGCATGATTCAACTTGAGGAATACATTCATCTGTATTAGGCATTAACATCCAGTGAACAGTGCTCTCAACCCAACATAAAATAAGGTTTTTCAAATAGCACTACGTCAGGTTATTAAAGACATCTTCAGGTTATTCGATAAGCTTTCCCCGTCCATCTTACTTGCATTATTACTATTGTAGAAGCCTTTAAAGTTTGGTAGCTTTTTTTCTTTCATGTTTGGTATACTGTAGGGTCGTTAGTTTCCAACACTGAACATCAATTGTGGTATTGTTTGTTTTCTCTTTAAACGTAGATTTGCAATTTGTAATAACCTCGCCTAGTGCTTTTTGAAAAACCTAACTTTATATTACACTAGCAAGACTGTTTTCTGGGTGTTGGTGCTTAATATGTGTGTGTCTTTTATCTTCTAGTTGCATCATGCACAGTTTCGCTTCTCTCACTTTTTTTTTCCGTTTCAAGGTTGAATATTATAAATGACTGACCCTAAATATAAAACTAGCGATTTAAAAAGTAACTGTGCAATTGTAATTAGTCCCATTAGAATTGTTCTTGCTGTTATTTATAATTTGTGACAAACTGTGTACAATTTTTGAATAGTGTCTTACAATTTCTTAAATTACTTATTGATGGGATCTATTGTATGTACAAACAAGTAGTAGTGCCACGTGTACGCCATACGAAGGAATTTGGTTTGTACGCCGTAATATTTTTTCAATATTATAATCTGAAGTGATTGTATATTTCTACATCTTCTAGTTTTAGTATAGATTAGAAATAGAAAATATTAATGGGACGCTGAATTGACTGCAGAAAACCGCTTCCTGCTATTTATTACCGTTTCAATTCTATAGCGATCAAATTTAAAACCGGAAGTGGTTGATATTTGCAACTTCCGGTTTGAATACGGCTTCAAGATAAAAGATTGGCTCTTATTCTTGCAATACTAAATCGATTGTGTAAGCTGCTTCTCAACAGTTAACCTAACCGTGTTTGCTCTACATAGATCAATATTGAAACCGGAAGTACTAAATTTCTCCCACTTCCGGTTACAGGAAGGAAGTACAGTGAAGGACGTTATATTTTAATTATTAAAATACTCACCTAATGAATGTTTAATTAATGTTCCTAATGATATTATCTTCACCGATATTTCGAAATCACTCTCGGGATTCCTTCAGCGGGCCTCTGAAGCTCCTTATTATGGATATGAGACCACATGGTCCATTTTTTATAGACCAGTGAAATAAAAGTTTTTCCCCAAGTTATATATTTCAATTCTGAATGTTAATCAATATTAAATTATGTACAACCTACTTCCAAAATCAAATAAGGAGTGACTAATTGGTTTGTACATGTCACTAATATAACTATGTACATTTATTGAAATAAAAATATTAACTCATTACTTAGACTATTTCTTACTGATGAAATTAGACGATACCATCGCAGTCCTTATCTAAATTTCCTTTATCCGTATTCAACCTAGAATTGTTTGTTCAGATGAAGTAGGGCTCAAATTCATTCGTTTCCATGTTCGTGATTGTTTAGTGCAATACTTTCACGTCTTGTATGTGGTAATGTGTTTTTTGCTGGTGTCTTGAGAAATCCGAATTAGCCTCTTTGCCCTCACGTAGTTTCCTAAGAGGTTCCTTCAACCTAGTTATAACGTTTTTTAGTCTTACATATATACTTTGCTGCGCACGAACACAATGCCCCGTATATGTCGCTAAGAGTCATTTTACCCACGAAATCAGGACATGACAAGAACATATTGGAGCAATTCTAAGGATGTCTAGGTTCCACTTCTTACTTTTCAAGCCTGGAAACTGTCTTTTACTACACAAATTTTTAATTTCATATATGAAAGGAAATGTTATTTTTACCTTTAGGTGAAAAATAAATTCTCATTGGCTTTCGCATTTTGTAGGCCTCCACGTTCCAGCTATGTCTTTCTTCTTCACAGTTGGCGTCACTACAGGAAATGTCTTCCCAATAAAGTAAAAAAGACTGTGTTTCTTGTATCTGGAAGAAAAGAGTAAGCATTCAGCATCCCTTTACAACTTAAGAAAATAAACTGTGAAACATTAAGGCATGCCCTTGGAAATACTTGTTACGTTACATAATCAAATTGGCAGTCAGTGTGTCTTTATTTTAAAGCATAAATTACTCGGTAGTAAGTGTTACCATGCTGATTGAAAAATAAGCGAAGACTTCTCACAAATATACTTTATTCAAAAGGCATATTCACACAGTAGTAAGACACTGTAAATATATCTTCTGAACACAAGTCACCATGCTCGTGAAGGCATTTGTTCCAGGAGTACAAGGCATTGATAACTATATATAAACATCTGGGTCAAATCACTGAAGCAATGTCACGAATGCTTGCTCCTCTTTCAGGACAATGGATGAACTTCTGACCCTAAAAGACCATGTTGTTTTCCATTTTCAACTAGTACTATTAGAGTTTAACACTGCTTAGCTAAAAAGGATTGATCTGTAGCCTGTTTTATAATCAATAATAAGTCAATGACCTATAAAGCATGTTCTGAGGTCTTGTACTTACTTTCTTAGCAGTTGAGTTACCATGAGAAAAGTGCTACCTTGAACTACTGTAACTGAGCTTCTCCCGCTGAAGGCGGTACCTAGAGAAACTATGACGCGAAGTAGCAAAGTCTATACCAAAAAAGTACATACTTGCTAATCCACGCTATTAGTTACATTCTAAATAAAAATTATATGCTGCTCTTGGAATAACAAACACTTCTGACCACAGTATATACACATATTTATTAAAAACTAAATTACAGCGTAACAGTTTCGACAACTTAACGTTGTCTTCATCAGTCACTAACTGAAAGAGATCTTCAGAGCATAGACATTTATACTATAGAAACCGTAATTTAGTTTTCAATAAATAAATGTATATACTCTGGTCAGAATGTTTATTATTCCTTTAATGAGTTCCAGAGTCGTGATGGACAGAGATACTGCTCTCGATGACGCAAAGTGTAATTTTATTTTAAATTATTTTGATATTTCAAAAGATATGAAATCTGTGTTTTAAGTTCCATGGACATGCGTATTGGCTAAAGCAGTCATGGTTTATGAAAATGAATGAAGGGGTGGAATGAAGAAAGTGGAGGGAAACAGGAGAACCCCGAGAAAATCCACACACACAGTGTTAGTCCACCACAAAGTTCAATAGGTGCGAACTGGTATCGAAGCAAGGGACTCACGCACCACAGATGTACGCTCTACTACTGATCAACCGTAGTCTTTTATTGATATTTCAAAAATATCCCTTGGTAAGAAAGACAAAAACAAGAAGAAGAGTAGTAGCGAGAGAAAGTTACGTAAGAAGATAACACAGAGGGTCAAAATAATTTAAAATAAAACTGAACTGATGTGTCCTTAGTATAAAGAGAAACAAACTTTTTCCTAGGCTTTTGAGTAGGACGTAAAGAAATCGAACTTTCTATCGATAAATAACATTAAATTCAAATAAGCTACAATAAAAGAAACAACTGAGCAATGGTGGTTCTCGAGGGAAGTCACAATGTTAAAAATAAATATTTTATTGGTATAAACTAAGAAAGATGATCGACATTTCATTGTTAGCGTATTATACAAAGATTAGTAAGGTACATTGAGTTTTCTTCTATTAGACGGTAGTGATAAAATGGTAATTCTTTCCGATGTGACTTCCCTCAAGAACCGTCACTGGATTTTTAAATCCCTCTTGCACTACTGTGATAATATGGATATCTAAAAATTAACGTGGAATATTTCAGTCACACCTCACAAATGCCGGAGTGGAATCTTCTGTACAGCCAGTGAATATTCTATATTCTCTATACTTCGACTTACCCAAATGACGCAGCACAGAATATAATATTAATAATAGTAATTAACACTATTGTATCATATACACTGAAATAAATAAATTAGTATTGTTGCAATTCTGCTGTTACAATAGCATATTACATTTATTTGCTGCAAACGAAGGAAAAGTAAACACATGCTCCTTATGGGGGGAAAATATCAATACTAACCTGAATCAAAATTTTCTCTTTTCAATACTGTTGTTAAATCTCGTGCCTCTGGCAGACTTACTGGTTTCTTTACTTAAATATCCTCCAGTTTTGTGCTCAGGTCTGGCCACTTCGCTAAGAGACGTGATTTTTTGTTTCCGTATTTAGGTGTGAAATCCATCTCAATCTATTAGGAAAATGAGGGAGGAGGAATGAAATATGTTTATTTCACGAATCATGGTTTTTCTTAGCAAAATGTATAAAGTTCAGTGGGCTATGTAACGAATAGGCTTCGAATAGTTACGCATTTTGCATGTTTCTTATGCAAATCCATATGCGTATTTTACGAGACCTGCATATTTTACAGCATCTGTTTTTTCTAAGCACATTCAATGGTTTCTGCTGCAAAGAAGACCATAATTTCTAAGTCAACATGGAAATATGATTCATTTATCGCTTTTTTTTTTCATTAAATCGCCCCTGTTAGGAAGGAAATTCTATTTTTGCACAGATTTTCTGTCTTGTTCAGTGTTCAGTGCAGTTCAAACAGAGGCCACCTTGATCTATTAATAATAACACTCCAGCACTTTTGAAGAAATAAGTAAGCTAGTTAGCTGCTATCTCTGTCTGATTGCAGTTCGATGTCAACCGAAAAGAGGACATATTTGGATGCATATAATGAGGTTTTTAGTGCATGACTATCCGAAACCTTAATAAAACATTTTGTATTATGTTTTACCAATATAATCTTTTCCCACATTTTTTTTTCCTTTTAATATCCCTGTTCTGCGCCTTTACAGTTTGAAAATATTAGACGATCTTTTCTAATTTTACACTCTAATTACGAATAGAAATGTAAAGAAGACGGATTCTTTTTTTTTGGGGGGGGAGGAGACAGAAATGTTAGGTTTTTTGACATTTTTATGATTTCCTTATTCAAGTAAATGTTCCTGTACTGGATTGTCCAATGAAAGAAGTACCTTTACAACATACACTACTTTTGAATCCTATTCTGTCTGCCCCTGTTGAACCGGTATCTTACTAGTGGCCAACAAGTGCAAGTTGTGCAATATTGGTTGCCTAACCCATATCGAGTTCCTGAAAATATTGTCATGTGTAGTACGGATTCAAGAAATTTAAACAGGCAGACAAAAAAGCATCATCTTCAATCTGAAATACTTTATTATCAGTTTCAGATATTCTATTAAATTCTAATATAAGTTTATTACTCAAAGCTAAAGCCATTATGTGTATAACGTTATTTTAACAGTAGTAAAAGTTCAAGTTCGCTCTCTAGGTCTATGCATGCGCTATCCTTTTGACATCTTAAGTATTTGTATATCATACCCTCCCGTACAAAAGCTGTGAGCATGACCTATTCCCAATATTTCCTTTACGTGATGCAATTTGCACCTAGTATGGTTTACACAAACAACTGTATTTAAATGTGCACAAAATATAAAGAACAAATCTCTATTTACATATAAAATAATACCGCTATAAAGAAAAAGTTACACATCACTGCTCACAACCGTGGCGTCTACAACAACTTGCAGTTACTTTGGCGTAAAAATGGTACAACATCCCTGTGACAACAATACGTGACCTGTATTGGTGGTCGTACCCGCTATGAATAAAGGTAATGTGCAATTTGTCACTTATCTAAAGTGTGATACCATATTTACTAGTGTCTATCCTAGTCACTGCTTCAATGCTGGATATTCAATGTAATATTGGTTGATTGTTTTATTACTATTATTTAGTTCACTTTGCCTTTTTCGAGACGTTAGTTCCCAAAGTTTGCAAACTTTATACTATGGTTCAACACTGTTTTGTAACCACTGCAGATATTCATACTGTTCTTCATCGTCCGAACCTAAAAAGATTATACAACAGATTGTTTTTAGGTATTACTTAAGTAAAAGAAGAGAAAAAAAAACAACAGAAAATCGTCATAAATGTATACTGTAAGCTTTGATGGTCACTTTATTAGACAGAAAAAAGAAAATTTCGAGAGGGGAAAATACAGAACTACGTATAGTGGGATGCAATATTATTTTTCGGAGTATGGCACCCATCTTCACGTCCTTTACTTAGTGCTCCTTTATTTATCATGCTTTCTCTACCCCCTCCTCCCTCTCCACTCTCATTTGACGAAGCATTTTGCGTTAGCTTACTAATCATTTAACTGTGCAGCTTCGGTTTACTATACTTTGCAATACGTATTAAACGAAGCAAAGAGTAATATAGATAAACCTGAAAAATACTCCTGTGTAATGACACTAAACGGTAGTAGTACTACACGTAGTACATATTCAGAGAATGGACAACAATATGGAAACACCTTACAAATTGCACATTACCTTTATTCATAGCGGGTACGACCACCAATACAGGTCACGTATTGTTGTCACAGGGATGTTGTACCATTTTTACGCCAAAGTAACTGCAAGTTGTTGTAGACGCCACGGTTGTGAGCAGTGATGTGCCGTAAACTATAATTTTACGTCTACGCGATTGTCTACTGTAGTCTATACGTAATCTACATTACACCTTTTCCCGTGTAGACTATGTAGACAACCACTAAGGAAGAATTTCGTTGCTCGTTTGTTCATATTTCCTCATTCAGTTGTTTTGTTTCGGTGCAGTGAAAGATTAGGGAAACGACTAACATATAAAAAATAGAGGGAATTATCTAATCTGTATGTTTACTCTGCTCTGCAGATACCACTTCCTTAGATTTTGCACTTCGAGCACTGCTTTTATAATGAAATTTACAAAACTAATTCTCACCTGTGGGCTTTCAGTCTTGAATCTGCTGTATTTGACAATTTTTTCTTGCATATTTTACAAAATACATAATATTTTTCATTTTCCTTCATCAAGACGAAACTAAGTATTCGAAAGTTACTATTCGCTGGTCTAGGCATTTTATTTTGTACGCAATTTCGCAAGGTAACGACAAAAGAAAGCTCCTTTATTGTCCACGACGCCATATTAAATTACGTGTTGTTGACATATTCTACATAGTCTACGTTGTTTACATTGTCTACGCATAGTTGACACGTAAACGTAAACTTCGTTTTTTACGCGTAGATGCATATCTCTGGTTGTGAGTGGTGTCCTCACACCTTGATCCCCAAAACTGACCACAAGGGCTCAATGATATTGAGGTTTGGCGATTGCGGAGGGTATGGTAATATGTGAAACTCACCTTCGTGCTCAGAAAACCAGTCCTGGACGATGTGAACTGTACGAACAGGGGCTCTGTCATCTTGAAACATTGTATTACTATCTGGGAACAAAGTTTGCACCATGGCATGCAGCTAATCACATAAAATGGTTACCGGTACGTAGTTCCAGAGTCCAAAATCATGAAATCGAAGTTGGAAGGGGAACTGGAGGCTGAAGGACAGGAGAAAAAAAAAGCTATTTGCACTTTTGCAGTGGAAGGTTTCAATACAGAAAGTTCACGTACTTGGGCATTCAAAAATGCAAAACTATGCAATATTAGGAGTTATACCGCTGAACACTAGTTCACCGGTTAATTAGATATGAAATGAAATCATTAAGTTTTACGTCCCATGGTTATGCCAGTTAGGCTAAAGAAGACTGTGATGAGAAATGAATGGAATAGTGGAATGAATAGTGGTAGGAAAAAATGAAATGAAATCTTTGAGTTTTACGTTCTACGGTTATGCCGCTGAGGCTAAAGGAGACGGTGATGATGAGTAATGAATGAAATTGTGGAATGAAGAAAGTGGTGCGCTGCCTTAGAAACTACAGGACCGATCCCAAGCGGTTTAAGGAATTACACAGGAACTAGTATGCGAACTATCTAAATATCCATGTTTTACCATCCTCCGTTATCGGCGAAACGAACGCGTTATTAGTACTTAAAGGAGTATCCCGATACCTCAATTTCCTTTTTACAGTTCGTTTGCAAAAAAAAAAAAAAAAAAAAATCAAAGTTCTGGCTCTTTAGCATTCTTCTCACCTTCCGCTTTACTTCTTTATCTGTTTCGAGACTTTCACCGTGCAATGCAGATCTTAACACTGGAAAAAGATGGAAATAACTCGGTGCTAAAGTAATGCTGTATGGAAAGAGTGCAGCCGTTCCCACAGTAATATTCTTGAATTTTGTGTCTTGTTTGGATGCTGAGTAGGGTGGGCGTTATCGTCAAGAAGAGACCAGGTCGCTTATGTCGAATTGCATTTCCCTGTAGAAGAGTTCAGGTTCGACATAAGTGACCTGGTCTTTAAATAAATATATATCTATCTTTTGGAACACGAAAAATAATTCTAATATACTCGGTGCACGAACGTGATCCTTGCGGAACACCATGAACGCTCAAATTGGTAACCAGTACATTCTTCTTTGGAAACTTCCCGACTTTACCTGGATTTCTCCGAATTTATGGATCGTACGGCAGGTGTCTCATATCACTCAAAAACTTGATTCATTCCAGACAGGCAGTACGGTCGCTCAGTGGATAGAGCGCTTACCTCTGGTGCGTAGGGTCCCTCATTCCGTCCTCGGCCAAGTAAGTTTGAGGTGGGTAACATCGTGTCCTTGGGTTTTCTCACCCCGTTTCCCCCCACATGTTCATTCTACCAGTTATTACATTATTATTAACTTGCCTTAATCATTCGTCTCCCTTAGCGTGCTTGCACACGTCGCCGTCAAAATCGGAGGAAGCCCCGATAATGTCGGTGTCGGCGTACTTTGCACACGTCGCCGTCAAAATCGGAGGAAGCCCCGATAATGTCGGTGTCGGCGTACTTTGCACACGTCACCGACAAAATCGGAGGAAGCCCCGATAATATCGGTGTCGGTGTCGGCGTACTTTGCACACGTCGCCGACAATATCGGAGGAAGCCCCGATAATATCGGTGTCGGTGTCGGCGTACTTTGCACACGTCGCCGACAAAATCGGAGGAAGCCCCGATAATATCGTTGTCGGTGTCGGCGTACTTTGGACACGTCGCCGACAAAATCGGAGGAAGCCCCGATAATATCGGTGTCGGTGTCGGCGTACTTTGCACACGTCGTCGACAATATCGGTGGAAGCGACACATACAAAGAATCTCCATATATGAAAACAAATAAAAAAAATAATAATTGGGAAAATTATTTTTTAAAACAAGAACTACAAAAACTGTTTTGAAGAGGTGTGGAGGACGGTACAAAACTTAGAAAAAATATTCCTATGCCTAAACATGTTTAGATTTAACAGTGCCGTTTTAAATAGATGCCGTAAACATATTATTTTCGTTTCGATGAGAATTGATGCTGCGGTACATTGCAAACTATATTAGTTTCAATTTTTGTTGAAACACTGTTACATATTGTATGTATATTATTTTGTTTTCCATGCAATTAACACTAATGTCATAGTAGATTAAATGATAAGATTCGAATTAGTAATTCTGTTTTACATTGCTCCATACATACACTGGCGCAAATCCCGGGGAGATGAAGGGGACATGTCCTCTCCAATCTTGGAACTGGGGAGATTGTCCCCCCCCCCCAATAATCCGATTTGAAATGTGTTTTTTGGGAGAGAAATTTGATTGAGTCCGATCGCCAGAAAGGAAAGTGAGATGAAATTAATGTCCACTCAGAATAAGCCTCAAATCTGCCCGCCTCCCAATGTTGAAGACAACTCTGCTCCCCTGATTCTCCACAGCATTGTTTCTCGACTACAGAAATAGTTTGAACATCGCTATATATATAATATGGGAACGATCTCACCCCCCCCCCCCCCAATGTTGAAGACAGATTTGCGCTGTTGCATACATACCTGTCGTTTCTCGTTTCTTTTTGTCCATGAACTAAAAATCCTGGGCAAGGCTTGCATAAACTTTTCGCCATGCTTTTTGCTGTTCAATTTTGTCCTAGAAAGAGTATGTTATCTTATCCCATACTCCTATGCAAGGTCTACATTCTACAAGTTCAATAAGAGTTAAAATATCGAATGGAAAAATTCCTGCCATCTCTAAAAATCTAAGCAAAACTAGAAAGAAACGAATGCAATAATACACAACCTTTTCATCCAGTTACTGTAGCTAAACTGCAGAACTCTATCAGGGGGTCGATCCCGGTACAAAGGGGAGAGGGAAAACTTGGATACATAGCTTTGGTCTTTATTTTCAATTGTCATTCCACAAATTATTTTTAAAAAGGGGGTATTTGGGATAGTTTTGGAAATGAGAGAAAAAATCTGCAACAAGTGAAGCATGAAGTCACAATCAAGAAAATGCCAAATGAGTAACTTGTCCTTGGAGCTTTGGAAAGAGTGTTTGATTGTGCTGGTTTCGTTTCAAAATAATAATAATTCTACTTTGACTTGCCAACAAATATTCTATTCAACCATTGCTTATTGAGTGGGACCGGGAACAGGGCCGGCGAGAGCGGTCGCGGGCCCCGGGGCTGAGCAATCCCGGGCCCCTTACACGTTCCCTTATAACCTTTTACGTACTTACCACTTTGAACGGAGATAAACTAAAATGAACATTAAGGCTTAGTTTGAACTCTTCATTAGACCATTAATGCGTTTAATTTACATGGTATTGCTATATCTCCAAATAAGTGAATAATAAGAACTCTGAACCTAGCCTATGTTCACTGTTCACTGAAAACAAAACAACAACAACAACAAAACTCATTAATTTACTATTTATGATTTTGTTTAAACCCTATAGTTGTTGGTTCTAAGATTTTTGAAGGCTTCAAAACTAAAATGAATAAAAAAAAATATAATATATTTAATACAACGCTATCAAAATACAGAAAAAAAGTAACTTATCTATTTGTAATAGCAAAAGTTCTCCCCCAGTGCTCAATCAAATGCTCAAAGCAAACTAATTTGTGAAGTAAATAGAAAAAGCACGTATTAAATAGTTAATAAAAGTTGAGAAAGTAAATGTTCTCAACCATCCAACCTACCCTTTACTATGAATATTTTTGCACAAATTGTTGCTAGAAATAATTAGATAGAAGTAAGCTATGCAGTTAGTCTTCCTTAATTAGAGACATGAGGCATTAGGCCTAATTCAGTTATTTCAATGAAATATTGCTCAAATTAACTATAGTGTGATTAATAATGTGATATTAATAGTAATTGTCTGTAGGAGAAATTTATTATATGTGTTAATACTAGACAACTGTTACAGTTACAATGTATCCTTTTCTACATATAGTTACAACAAAATTCCCTTTCTGGTCTTTTCAGGGCGAATTCATCAATGATAGCTTCCAGTTTGGTACACTTGACAAGTTCTGTCTCCATTGCCAACAAGCCTAAGCTTGATAATCTGTCTTGACATACTGTAGTGCGTAAAACATTTTTTACTCTATTTAACAGAGAGAAAGAGCGCTCTGCACTAGCAACGGTAGCAGGGGTTGTGGGGAGTATACGAAGGGCCACTGTCAGATTTGGAAATAAAGTTTCTAGATTCAAAGTTTTGATGTTATTTAGGAGTTCCCATGGTGAAAGCGTTTTCTCACCAAAATTGGCTGAATATATCAATTTCAGGCTATGCAGTTCATCAGAAAGATAATCTCCTAAATCTTTTGGGTATCGCTGGACTAGTGCAGCTGCTTGTTCTTGGATCTGGTCACCTGCCATTTCTTTGCAAGACCACAGTACACAAAAATTGTAACACAAAGAGCGCAATGATTGGAAGCGAAGTGAGCAAGAATATACAACATTTAGTAATTCTTTATCCTCGGCCGCCGGGCCCCAGGGCTCTGGCCCCTCCTGCCCTCCCCTCTCGCCGGCCCTGACCGGGAAGAGTGATCTGCATACAGTACAATTCTGATGAAAATAAAAGAAAGCAATAGTAATCAGGTTTTTTTCCATATGCTTATGTTCACAGTGTATCAAACTTTGAAAATTACGCTTAAATTATTTTCCAGAATGAATTAAAATTTAAATGCATTAATAGATTAAAAAATATACAATCAAAGAGTGTGTGTGAGTGAGAGAGAGAGAAAGAACAAAAATAAAAAAAGGGTGGAAAATAATCAAGAAATTGGTTATCTAAATTTCCTATATTCTATTTGATAATAGCTATTTAGAGGAAAACCAGTACTCTTCAGACTTTCCACATTTTATATTTATTTAATAAAGGGAATTAGCTACTCCAAAACATTGACTGTAAAAAAATAATAATCTGTTCCGAAGTTGTTTATAGGACAAGATAATAATAATAATATTATACAATTGTAATAGAAAAAATGGAAACAACAAAATTCCAAAGACAAGAAACGAAACAAAAATACACAGCGCCTTGTCACTCACTCTCTTCATCCAACCCGCTGGCCGGCCGACATTATCGGTGGCGTGTGCATCCAATCATAAGAAAACATTGCCCCCGACAAAATCGGTGTCGGCGATTAGAGACCTGCACGGGCCGACTCTGTTATTTCTTTGGGCCGGGCCGGGCTTGGGCGGGCCGACATTGTTACTTCTTTGGGCCGGGCCGGGCTTGGGCTGGCCGACACTGATTTCTCTTCAGGTCGGGTCGGGCTGGGGACGATCAATTGCAATTCTTTAATAATTATTGACTTTCGTTAAACGATAATTGGAATAAAGCCAAACGTTGAAGAAGTGTGTCCGTGAAAAATGTTACAAAGAATGCAATAGCTATTTACAGTTTGTGTTGCTTAGCGGCTCCACACTTTGACTATAGAGGATTGCAGGCATTATGCGGTAAATTGAGCTCTGACCTTGACCTTCACTGAGCTCAAAATATAACAAGAAGGGGTGGGAATGTTTTGCCTGTCGCTAAACAATATTGCCATCTTCAGTTTACGCTAAAAATCAATTAAGTTAGATTTTTGTTACAGGGAATGGAGTTTTTGTTCTCTCGATGACAGGCAAAGTTCTAGGAGGCAATGGTACCATTTGGAAGGCAACCGTCAGGTTGTAAACCAGAGTTTAGTAAATGTTTCTGAGGTTAGGTCAAATTTAGTACTAAATTTTGAGAAAGATTGGGGCTCGAGCTAATTTTTTTAAAAAATTATCGGGCCGGGGTCGGGCCAAAAACTTTTAAAATTTATCGGGCCGGGCCGGGCTCGGGCCGAAAATCTCCAAAACTTTTCGGGCCCGGGCTGGGCCGGGCCTAGGTACGTTCGGGCTGGATTGGGCTCGGGCCGAAAAATTCGGCCCTTGCAGGTCTCTATCGGCGATACCGCCGACAGTATCGGGGGCTTGGTCGACAGCATCTGCGTGTCGGAGGATCGGCCGATAATATCGGTGGCGTGTGCAAGCTACGATTTGAACACATTGAAGTCGATTTCACGGCCGACATTATCGGTGCTTCCACCGATATTATCGTTCCCGTGTGCAAACGCACTTAGCCTAACGTGCATAATCGTGGAACGTTAAAACTGAAAAATTTCATTTCATTTCATACTAAAGACCATGACGTACAAACTAAGAATACAAGGTGATTCGGGTACTAGCAGGAGCCTCCTAAAATATATTTATTGTGTTTTTTTTATTAGACCCTATTATTTTAACGAATTTCGCAATAGGTTCTTGATTCGAAAATAATATCTGGATATAGTATACGTAAAGCCGCGTCAGTTCCCGAAGGAGCTGGACGCTCATACTTTTAGGGATTATTCATTGAGTATCTACGAACTTACCAAGGGGGTAACAAAGCGACTTTGATTTACTTATCGACTGATACGAAAATAAAAAAGAACGCACCTTGTACTTTATCTATGACTATGTGTGTGTATGGGGGGGGGGGGAATTTAACGCATATCGCATGTCTTGTGCACATGGATACTTCTTACTATTGCACTACGTAGAAAATTTATGGTATTTCATATAGGAGTGGCAAGAGAACACAGAAGAAACGCAGATCACGGCGTTCTCATGTATAGGCTACTATTACCTAATATCTTAATCTTCATGCTGATTAGCCGCATTACAGTAATTCGAGAAAGTGTCGAGGCAATATTATTGTTATTTGTTTGATCTACGTTTTGTGGAAGTATCTATAAACCTGAACTCCGCTAGCGGTGCCTCAACATTTTACAAGATTTTCCATTGTCTTGAAAATTCCAGGATTTCTTCCGAATTTTTCTGCAAAAGGCATTTGAATGGTATCATCCTAAAGAATAAACCATTCCAAAGATAATGGCGTATAACAAAATGTTAATCTGTAGGAGTTGTAGCTTTTTAACTGAAGGTTTACGAAAATTTAAATTTCCTTAAATTAACGTAAAGTAATCAAGTTTCCAGATATTTGTACGTGATTAAACTTTTGAGCTTCCTTTGTATATTTCATGTTTCAATATTATTTCCTCCTTGTGTATGCTGTAGAAGGGATCTCCCTCTACTATATAAGATGAGTTTTTCTATAAATCGTTGGGGTGTAAGTAAATTTGTGTACAGCCATCAACTTTCGTCGAGAATGAAAATGGAAACAAAATTTTCAGTTTAACATCCCCTCGCTACGATTATGCCGTTTAGGCTAAAAGGAGACGGATGGTTAATTCAATTGGATGATGATGAAAGAATCGGTGAAATGAAAACGTAGTGTTGCCACGAGACGAGACATTTCTCGTGTCTCGTCCCGTCTCGTCTCGTTTACTCTTTTAGAACTCTTTTAGACAAGACATGAGACGAGACAGACTACTTGTCCCGTCTCGAAAACGAGACGAGACGGGACGTCTTGTGAAATGTCTCGTCTCGTCTCGTGTCTCGAAAATGAAAACGCTGGCGGGAACGGCCAAGATTGAAATTGCTATTGGTCATATAGATTGCAAAAGGAAAATCCCCTTTGTGAGGAAACATGTTGAAAAGCCTTCATAGAAAAGTGTCCTCTGTCTATTGAATGAAACAATCGTGATACATGAGCTTCCAGGAATATCATCCTTAATGTCTTGTCCCCAATTCCCCTTGCTGTAAACTGAGGAATTCTCATTTTTTTTTTCATTTCTGACTGGAATGATGACAAACAAAATCAAAGACAGGGAAGATTTTTACAAGGTCAAGAAACCGAACTACCACCACCATCTATTCAATTTGAAAACTGGATAAGGTCTACACTCATTACAGGCTGTAGTTGAAATTTCTGGTTTAGATGGCGGATTCTCTGGTGGCGGTATTCTTTTTGCTATATGAACCGAAATTAACCGAAAACGGCAATTGAAGTATGTCATCTTGCCACTAAAATTTTGTCTTCTCTCTCGTTTTCTCTCTCTCTCTCTCTCTCTCTCTCTCTCTCTCTCACACACACACACACACACACACACACACTTACACACACACACAATCATACACATAAAAATACACTTTTACCATTTTACCAATCGCTCGCTTATTATACAGCAGTCATGTTGTAAAATTCACCTCTTCGTTTGGAAGGCGGGCGCAGGACAAAAAAAAGCAGATATTATCGACAAACCCTTCAAATTGTTTGCTTTCAGCAAATTTATGATACTAAAAATAACACTTTAAATGAAGAGGTTTTACAGGGGGACCTTCGTTTTGTTACGCGGAAATGTTTGATCTGACCAGTGTGCGAAATTGCCCTCTGCTTCCAAAGTTCGTCGACCCTACTGTTCCTTTCCTCTTTTAAGGTCGCGTCATAACTACCCTTCTTTGAAAACCGAAGATGCAGTAAAATTGTGACGTCACGGCGGGAGCAGAAACAGCTTTTGCCCAACGTCCTTGTCATTTACCCTTGTTTGTTTCTTTGATTTTTGCAGGAAAGTGATTGATTCTTGCTTTCCTGTATTAAGAAAACATTAATTACTGTAGTGCTCGTGTTAGCCTATAAGCATGTCGAATTCTACACTAAGTACTTGTCGCAATTATAGTAGAAATACTACGGTTTCCAAAGTTATTTATCATGTATTTCCCTCGGTTCCTTTGCGGAAAGTTTGGCAAAAGAAATGCTGTCGGAAAGACATCTTTAAAGTTGAAAACGCCAGCGTCTATTCCGATCGTTTTATTCCCGAAGCTTATGGACATAATTGAAAATGTGAGCTTCTAAATATTCTACCCAAGAAAAATTTTAAACAAGACGTGCCTTCACTAAACTTACCTTTACTATACGGAACCGTGTTGATGTAAATAATGAAAGAATTAAATGTACGGAAGTTAGGTGTTTAAAGAAAAAACAAATCAGACATTGGGGTGCAGCCAGATGAAATAACTATTGTGATTGAAGCAAAAAATAATTCTTTATGTTATTTTCCGTTTGTTCTGTGGAGAGTGAGGGGCATAAACCAAAAGAAGAGCTCTCCTTTTTGCGTAAAGAGGACGAAAAACTGAAGTATAACAGTATGTACAAAGCCAAAATAATATGTTTACAAACGAAGTTAAAAGAATTGGAAAGCAAATATAATAAAGAATTAATTTCAAAGGCCAGTTCTAAAATATAATATTGTGATCGTTTCAATAAAGTGGTTAATAACCGGTGGTGGATATATTATATTACGAAAAAGTTTTATACAGGGCCAAGTAAATATGCTAATGAATGGCAAGAAAAAACTAAGATGGATTGATTAAGATATCATTCGTGCATTAACACAACACGCCTCATTGATAAATTATACAATCATCTGCGGTTACAAGTTCGAATCCCAGTACCCAATGTGTCAACATTTCGACGTTGTATGCAAAAATTACCGTTTTTTTCTGGTATTCCTACCCCAGTTTTGAAAATTTTGACTTAGCAAGGGCGCTACTTAAAGAGTGTGGAAAAATTTTCAGTGCTTATATTTGAAGAATTGAATGTTAATAGGCGTGTATGCTATGACCAAAACGTTTATTTATTTTTAAGACCACACAGAAATGTACAGGTGCCAATGATTCGAGGCTTAATAGATGTGTGGAAACAGCCAGTGTATTATGATTTCGATAAGACTATGAAAAGTAAAAATTACTCTTTGAAATCATATCGAAAGTTGAAGTCTCAGGATTCAAGATAGTTGCGATTCTTTCGAAGTTCAATGGTGGCAATATGAGGCTATGTGGTGGTCTCGTTTCACCTTCTTCCAGGTGGATGGAAGCAATAAAATAGTATGAAGTTATATTTCGAATATTTCACAAAAAACTGTAAACCGAAGAAAAGAAAAAGAATGTGATTGGCTGACCGTTTTATGTCCTAAGAAAGACACTTCGATCTTGAAACTATTCGACAAGGTTAAGACATACTTCAGAATTCGGTTTTTGAGTAGAAAAACAGAGGAACTCCGCAGGAGGAATGTTCTTTAAGACAGTGGATGCAAAGCTGTTATATTCAATGCTATAGTGAGTACATATTGTATCTGTATGTAGTCTTTACTTTTATTGCATTTAAAAATTTGTTTCCTTTGCAAATCGCTAAGACGGAACATAGGCTTACCACACGATATTTGTCCCTGCTTCACCACGTTGTTGTCACACTACAGCTGGAGAAAGTGGCTACGCAGAAACAGCGAGTTATGAAGGGACCTGTAAAAGCGCGGAACAGTAGGGTCGATGGACCTTGCTCTAGAGACCTGCACGGGCCGAATTTTTCAGCCCGAGCCCAATCCAGCCCGAAAGTACCTAGGCCCGGCCCACCCGGGCCCGAAAAGTTTTGGAGATTTTCGGCCCGAGCCCGGCCCGGGCCCGATAAAATTTAAGATTTTGGCCCGGCCCCGGCCCGATAAATTTTTTAAAAAAATAGCTCGAGCCCGAATCTTTTTCAAAATTTAATACTAAATTTGACCTAACCTCAGAAACATTTTCTAAACTCTGGTTGACAACCTGACGCTTGCCTCCCGAATGGTACCATTGCCTCCTAAAGCTTTGCCTGTCACCGAGAGAACAAAAACTCCATTCCCTGTAACAAAAATCTAACTTAATTGATTTTTAGCATAAAGTGAAGATGGCAATATTGTTTAGCGACACGCAAAACATTCCCACCTCTTCTTTTTATATTTTGAGTTCAGTGAAGGTCAAGGTCAGAGCTCAATTTACCGCATAATGCCTGCAATCCTCTATAGTGAAAATGGAGCCGCTAAGCAACACAAATTGTAAATAGCTATTGCATTCTTTGTAACATTTTTCACGGACACACTTCTTCAACGTTTGGCTTTATTCCAATTATCGTTTAACGAAAGTCAATAATTATTAAAGAATTGCAATTGATCGTCCCCAGCCCGGCCCGACCTGAAGAGAAATCAATGTCTTCCAGCCCAAGCCCGGCCCGGCCCAAAGAAATAACAGTGTCGGCCCGCCCAAGCCCGGCCCGGCCCAAAGAAATAACAGAGTCGGCCCGCCCAAGCCCGTGCAGGTCTCTACCTTGCTCTGCTTTCATGTTGAGAGGAGGGGAATGCTTCCCTTTTCTAGTGAATAATATTCATTAGGGCCTAAATTATCTTCAGAAATGGTTTCTTACAGAGTGTAAAGAACATTTGGTATAATATTCATGGAACTCCATTGAAAGCAGAAAATATCATGAGAATGATCAAAATTCGAACATTGAAGAACATAATTAACAGAAAAGAAATAAGATACCCAAACCATAATTTTAAATCTGCTATAAAATGTATATCCTATATTTTTACTAATTCCTTACTCCCATAAAAGTATCCTGGGGAGGATATTCTCTCCAATTTTTTCAGACTGAAATCCTTTTATCCCGTACGATTTTGCCCCCTGACACAATACGAAAAAACAAATGCTGCTAAAATCCATACACATGACCCTTCCGGGACTCAACCCGGGGCCTTCAAGCCGATGGTCCATCGCCGCAGACCGCTCAGCTTGGTATGAAGATGTACGTTGTATGATTGCGAATAGATCACGACAATATAAGAAACTTTATTTAATCCAAAATGGCCACCCAAAAATCAACTTTTTTTAGATCACTAGCTAATCTGGGTGTACCGTCATCAGTTTGTTACACAAACGGGGCAACCACCATATAGTGGCACACACCCCGCGGTTATGGGAACAGATTTGTACCATGGAGGTGAAGACTGGCCCCAAGCATTCTTTGGTCCGATGTGTCGTTCAGCTCCAATTACTATGGCACTTTAAGTAGAGCTTACTGTGCAGTAACATATAAAATTTCAATCAAATACTTTCCATTACTCAATAAAATTATTTGGTTCCGAGCTTTTTAAAAAAAATAATTGCAACAAATCTAAACATGCTAAAATGGAAAGTAGTTTTTGGATTGGTATGGAAACCTAAAGGCTGGAATATATGAAATCAAAGTGTACACACATATCTATCTCTCTATTTATCTATATATCTTTCCATCTCTCTCTCTCTCTCTCTATATATATATATATATATATATATATATATATATATATACAGACACTATAAAGCAAGTGGGCTGATAGTATACAATAGTGTCGTTGATGGTGACACCTTTACATCGAACTTTGCTTGTCGTGTAAACATTATTTGACATTAGTGTCTTCATCTTCGACGTACACTTATGTCCAAAATTGTTGTCGCATGTCTTTAGAAATTACATAAATAGAAATAACTCTCTTTCTTGTGATAGAAAATGTCACATTTCTTCTTGGAAATAAGCAGAAAAACAAAACACATATTTCCAAAAAATATTTCAGTAAAAAATTAAGAAATAAGCAAGTTATAATTAAAAAAAGAAATCTCCGAAACTTTCATCGAAAAATTCTAAGTTCCATTTTCGTAAACGTGGCAAACGCGCAGCGAAATTTACAAAGAGGGAGGGAATTTTATGCTTTGTTAGAAATACAATTTAAATCTGTCATAAGGTTAGTTACTATACATGTGGCACAGCTCTAACAATCATTGCTATTAAGCATTTTACATTTAAACAAAGGACTAAATAGAAATAAGCTTCAAAATGTGCGAAGCGATCAGGCATTTTGTGTTAGTGGTTTCGTTACATGTATCTGCCAAGGTGCAACCCTTACCGTGCTTTCGTAGAGTAGTCGGTTAAAGCTTCTTCTTTACATACTTTATTTTTCCACGATCATCACTTCGAATCCCATACCCTATAGTAACTTTTTTTTTTTTTTAAGAAAAGCTTGATTCTGTGAATTCCTTAAGGAACAATGTTTTTGCTCTAATAATGCTCGTTAGTATTATTCTCTTCATTCTAGTTTATTTGAATATTTCCAAATAATTTAAAATTATGTCTTTAAAAACATTAAAACTGTCAAGAATTTTATAAAAAGTGGAAGCTTCATTTATAATCATTTTCATAACCGAAATGAGAAACTTACAAATAGTGGAATTTTAATTAACATATGACTAAAATTTCATAAAACAGTAATTAAATAAAACATTTACTCCGCATAGTTTCTGCAAGTAATATGCAGGTAATAGACAGAAATAATGAACGTAAACTATTAGATGTCGATTAAAAATTAGTAGTGATAGTTCTAAAGCCAAGTAGAAAATTCTCTCTGTTTCATGAAAATAATGAACATTTTACAAAAATAATGGTATTTTTGCTATATCGAAAATTTGTTTAGTAAATAAATAAATAAATAAAATACAATTATATAATTCAACCACTCTTACTCGATAGCTTGAAGAGAAACTGTGTCGGCCGCGATCCTTCGGTTTTCTTCGTAGCACACGAAGGGACACCAAGTTGATCCGAACCAAGGGAAAGGGTGTAGAAAGAAATAGTGGCACGCTACAGAACGGCATGATATGTGTGATTGATCACGACAGTGACACGGACGGATCATGGCAGGGGAATGACATGGGCATGATACACTTTGTGTGAATTGATCTTTAACTGAAAACTGGCACATTCAGTGCACGAGGGAGTGAAGTTCACTTTTGATATTTTAGACATGTTTTATCTTTAAGATCTCTACTTGAATCTCCTTTCAGAGCGCATAAGGTTCAAAGATTCATGTTCAGAAATTGTTAAAAATGCAAAGTATGTCTGTAATAATGTTAGTTACTATACATATGGAATAGCTCTAATAATGATATTAAGAATTTTACACGTAAACAAAGGAATAAATAGAAATAAGCTACGGAATATGCGAAAAGATCATGCATTTTGTGTTAGTGGCTTTCTTATATGCGTCTGCAAAGTAGTCCGCTCTTAGCTTACCTTTGTAGAATAGTTATTTAGCGCTTGCTCTTTATACTTTATTTTTCCATAACCATCAGTACAAATCACATACCCTACAGTCTTTTTTTTTTCTTTCTTTTTTTTTTTAAGAAACACTTGTTCTCTCTATGCGTTATAGTGTTTTCCAACAAGTAGTAGGGTGATTTGTTAAAGCATGATTTAGTGCCCCCCATTTTTTTCGATGATCATTAGTTCCAGCTTCGTACCTACAGTATTTTTAAAATTTTGTTCGCGAGATTTCGTTATACAGCTCTCTTCTATTAATAAAAGGCGTTTGATATTATTATTCTTATGTTAGTAATTTAAATATGGGCAAACAATTAAAATTTTTGCCTTTAAACGTGTTAAAATTATCAAGAGTTTTACAAAAAGTCGCAGCTTCGTTGCCATAACGCAAAAATGAAACTTTAATAAAACTTAATCAACATATCATTAATTTTAATAAAACAATACTTTCGTTTTTTTATCACGAAGGGGCTAAACCATGGCTATACAAAGGATGGCCAAGAATTTCGCATGTGGGTCATACTCCTTTATTGGGACAAGTGTCATCTTACTTTTCAAAAGGAGTTTATAAACAAAATTTAATCTGCCTATTTTAAGAGTTTCGGAAGATACTATATTTTTATCACAAATTTGGAGACGATTTCTCCCTTAGGATGCCGATTCTAATGAAAGCAATATGATAAAAAAGAAAACTGATTCGACTATCTTCGAAGCCATTATCCGTGATGAAAGTGATGAGTACAAACTATTTCTCCCGGGGGAGAATTTCAATACACAGGGTAAAAGTAGCACTGCAAAAGTACTGGTTTCTTCGGAAGTTTGGACGAGGGTGGTAAGAATTTTATTGGTCCCAGGAGAAAATGTGGCCCTGTGCTACCCCCTGAAATCATCAGTACGTGGTAATGAGGCAATCAACATCAACTTAATTTTTACAAATTGCCATTTCTCCTTTTAGAAGCCAAGCTATCCTAAACGCTGGAATAAGTCTTCACTTACTTCATTGACAAATTTATATCAGTAGATTCAAGTCCCTAATGACGGACTTGCAGGATACACTATTTTATCATGTATTGTGAATCTCCTTTCGCTTTAGGATATATATTTTGGCGACAGTGAGGTGGAGAAATCACGACTCTAGCCAAATGATTTGGCGTGGGAGACCTGGGTTTGATTCCCGGAGGGAGCTCATGTGGTTCGGATTCCACATTAATCAGTAGATCGCGTCTCATATAGCCTCGCTGTTGAAAGGGACTTTAAACTCAAAATCAACTCAACTCTAGCCAAGTGATTCTGATTTTCAAAAATTCGTTTTACATAGTTCAGCGTTTACCTGTGATCAGGAGACAGAAAACTTCGATTCATATTTATATGTTGAGAAAGTATTATATAAATTACCTTTATACATTTTCCTGTAGATGCTGAATATGCGAAAACTCGATTACACCGAACCATTTATTTTAGTGAGGAGTTTATATATCAAACTTCATCTATATAACATGAGGGACTTTGGAGATACTTTATTTATAAATTAAATTTTAAAATTCCATTTTCCCCCTAGGATGCAAATTTTAACAAAACATTGACAAGACGACAGTGCTAATTATGTTCAGAAAACCATTTAAATAAACTAAAAAATGAAGCAACCACTTCTTTTCGTATAATTTGTTTATATGTGTTATCGAGATGTATTTACTAAACTTGCAATCGTGGAGCAATCAATTAGTGTGCTCTCCCTAAATGTTCACGTTTGGTGATGATCAGCAGTTCAAATCCGGCATACTAGTTTTTTATTTTATTTATTATTATGTTCACATTTTGTTAGTGATATTTTGTTAAACAACTTTCTTTTAATCCAGCGTGGGAGGCCCGCGTTCGATTCCCTTTGGGAGCTCATGTGGTTCGGATTTCACGTTAATCAGTAGGTCCACGTCTTATATGGTCTCGCTGCTGAACGGGACGTTAAACTCAACTCAACAATCTCTTTTAATCCAAAAAATATTTCTCAATATTACTAATTTAATGCTATTCAATTTGAATATATGTATAAAGTATAATTCAAACTTCTATATTTATAAAATATTACAATTATCAAGATTTCAATAAAAAGAAGGAACTTGATTGTCACAACCTGAAAATGAAACTTTAATAAAAGTTTAGTCAACATACCCGCAACTTTAATAAAACATTACTTTCCTATTTATTATGCAGCATGTAGTGCTAACTATATTTGTTGTATAATTTTGCAATACAAATTAATTTAAATATTCTAGAAAAAGTAACTACATTTGTTAATTCCTTTTGTACACAATGCTGTGATAAATCGTTACATTACTACATAAAGAAGTATGAAAGTATCAAAATTATTTTATCGAAAATTTCTTCTAATTCAATGCAGAATATTTTAAAATCATCATTCAATGTTTTGTTGCATAAAAATGACCATAATAGGATTGCTTTTTTTGTTTACTCTACATATGCACTGCAAGTTATATGTAAATGTAGTTGAAATAATTAATATAATATAAAAATATATATCAATTGGCGATTTAAAAAAGTGTTGGTCAATATGAAGATCTACAAGTATCATTTTATGCGAAGTTGTCTAATATATATGTCAAATTAAAATTAAATATTTTTAAAGATAGCACTCCAAGTTAATTTCTTTGATTGTAAATGTAATATTAAAAAAAGAAAGCGCTTACTACTCTTTGATGAGAGTGAAAAGGTGACGTAAATAAGTTTTCGGTTTGATGGCTGATCTTGAGTTTGTCGTCTCTTTGAGCACTGAGGCTATATGAGACGTAGATCTACAGCTTAATGTGGGTTCCGAAACACATGCGCTCTCACCGGGAATCTGAACTGGATCTTTTGCATCGAAAAGGCGTACGTGAACCTTATAATCACGAAGGAACAGTTTTCACTTCAAGGAGAAATCCCAATCGGAGGTGACTTGAAAGAGTTTATTTCGAAAGAAAGATTAAATATTTGCATGAACTTCAGAATGGTTAACATTTTCAGGTCTGAAAAACCTATTTAGTTGCGTTCGAACTTTTGGAAATGTCATTTTGAAGGTAGATAGAGTCTTGAGTGTGTGTGTTTCATAATGTATTTTACAGTGACCTTATTGTTTCTCATAGTCATTCTCTGAAATGAAGTTTTTAAAGTGGCAATTTTAGTCGAAATCTTTTATTTTAAGGTATATGTATGAAATTAAGTTAGAAATCCCCCTTCAGTAGTGTTTGAAGGATTGATCTTAAACGCTTCATACTTAACACGTTATCTTTCACCCAGTGCTTCTTCCGGACAAGCTCTGACAGTTCCGCCCCTCCATAATACTGACAAGGAGAAGGCAGAGTTTGGTAAGTGAACTTCGGAGCCATTTTTTTTGGGAGGTGGTAGTGAATATTTAAAGAGTTAATATTACAAACTGGGAGAGCGCAATGGCCAAACATAACAGAGAAAAACCGCCTTAAAGTTTTCTACTCGCCGCATATATCGTGCGACGTACGAGTTTATCACTTGGCGGTGTGGCAGAGTGAGTAAAATCTGTAACTCGTGTATAGGGTGCCCCGGGTTCGATTCCTGTTCGAGTCACACATCTTTTTTTTTTCTTCAACCAATAAAGTAGGCATTTGTAACTATAAGTAAAATATTAATTCATCGTAAGTTTATAATGAATAAAACAATATAAATTTTCAAATCACTTGTAAAATCTTTCAATGTTCCATGTTAACTGGCAAACCAAATTTAATCTATTCCGTAAATATGCTGATATCACGAGTTATATTATGGTTACGACCAGTGGCGTATTTGCGATTTTATTTCGGGGGGAGGAGGGGGGCTTTGCCAACTTTAGTCCTGGAAATGTGAAAATTCTTCAAGATATTTAATTTACTTTAATATAGTAAATAACATTTCAGGGGGCTTAAGCCCGGAAGCGCCCCCTTAAATACGCCACTGGTTACGACAATCGTTGTGTAATAAATGTTCTTGACGCTTCGTGTCTACATCTGTTGACAATGTACGAATTACAAAGGAGTTGAGGGAAAAATTCTCTTTGCTAATACTGGATGTTGCTATAACCAAAGGAGATTTCCTCCTCATTCCCCTTGTAATTCGCATACTGTCTACAGATGTAAACACGAAGCATCAAGAACATTTTTTACGCAACGACTGCGGTAACAATAATATTTACGGAATAGATTAAATTTTGTTTCTACCGTAGTTAAAATGGAACATTGAAAGATTTTACAAGTGATTTGAAAATTTCTATTGTTGTATTCATTATAAACATATAATGAAGTAATATTTTACTTATAGTTACAAATGGCTACTTTATTGGTTGAAGCAAAAAAAAAAATGTATGACTCGAACAGGAATTGAATTCGGAACCCTTTACGCATGAGTCAAAGAATTTTTCACTTTGCCACGCCGACACTTGGTAAATGTGTGTGTCGTACAATATATGCAGCGAGAATAGAAAACTTTAAGACGGTTTATCTCCGTTATTTTTGGACATTGCGCTCTCCCAGTTTGCAATATTAATTCTTTAAATGTGCACTAAAGTGGCCCCTCGCAAAAAGTGGCCCCGAAGTTCACTTACCAAAGTGTGCCTTCTCCTTGTTAGTTTGCCCCCCCACCGGAACATAAATTCTGAAAGAAACAGTGCTTTCACCGAATACTGATTTTTGTTTCTAATCTTGTAGACATATCTGCTGAGGTGGTAGTCATAATTTACGTTTTAGCGAAATATTTCTGAATAGAATTTCGTTCAGGCAAAGGATGACTTCAAATCTATACTTCGTACACATTATGGATTACAGGGTATACCTAGTACTTTGCCGTACTATGTAAGGTATGCCGAACAATTGTTCGTAAGGAGAGTGCACAAAAAAGTAAAAAAGCAGTGTCATCTTTAGATTTTTATTCAAAACTTTCAATTGAAAAATAATTCGTTGAGCATTGAGACAATTTTAAACACATTCAAAATACTTTGATGGATTCCTAATTGTAATTCTTAATTCAGAAATCTGAGGACGTCTATATTCTAAGTAACGAAAATACCAGAGTTTCTTGTCTAACGAGTTAATTGGCTTCCTAGCGTAATTCTTTATTTCTTTTCTGTACACGAAAATACATAGATTAATACCTATGATATTAATCAAAGAAACTTCTTTCTGACGTAAGAAGCAATTATTATAACCACACTTATTTCTAATTTAATATGATGTGTAACTCTTGTTATAGATGTTATATCAGCTTGAGAGTTTATACTGTAAAAGTTATAGGAAGAGAGTCCTTAGCTATCTGATGATTAGGCTGCTCTAGAGTGTATTAACTGCTAAGGGGTGTGGGATTAAGCATTGTTCTATTGTTAAATTATTATTTATTACTTAACACTATTTTGAAGAGGGAACATAATTAAATTAACTCTCGCAGAAAATAATAAATATTTTACAAAAACAATTGTTTCAAAAACTTTATCACATGAATGGTAACTAATGAATGTAGGTGTGCAGTTAGCACTGGCGCTTCAAAATCAGGGATCTCCGTGTTTCAATTAAATATATGCCTTCTTGGCTAGAGATTCTCCATCCCATTACGCGGAGCCAGGAATACATATTTTTAATATATAGACCATGGCTGAATTAATAAATATTCTGTTCATTTTTTGTTAATGTTTCAGTGCACCTGGATCTTTTGGGCTATCAACTTTATCTAAAATCTTTTAAATAAATAAAACACATAACGCAATCACCATAATTTGATCCCACATTGAATACAAAAGTAAAGTCAAAACATACTCTTACAAAACATTATACAGCTCAATGAAGACAGTAAATATAAATTATTTATTCTAAATGAAGGTTTAAAATAAATGTGAATACCATATTGTATGTATGCTGATAATCAAATAATTTCCCTAATTTCAGAGATTCAGTTATTCAGATAAGATTGAATACTAGCATGTGCAATCCCTCTAGTTAGTGGTTTTATACAGGGTGTTTCAAAACAACACCGACAAAATATTTGGGATGTGATTAATGACAACAAGGTAGTACAAAAAGTATAGACCAGTCTGGGTGCACAAATGCTCCCTTTCGGAGTTATAGTATGCCAAAAATATGAAAAATGAACTTCAAAGGTCCATAGGTCCAAACCTATGGCACCTACCGTGGTCGGGTCAAGACTTCACTTAGGAACTATATGTGCTCTCTCCAAATATCCAACTTTCACAATCCTGCGGTACTTCCGCAACAATTTTTATAGAGGTAGTTGGTGAGTACTTCAAATTAAATGCCTTTAGCCAAACTCCCTCTATAGAAATTGTTGCGTGAGTACCTTAAGATTCTGAAACACGCATTTTTGGATAACGCACATATTAGTTTCTAAGTGAAGTCTTGACGCGACTACGGTAGGTCCCATAGTTTTGGACCTATGGACCTTTAATTTTTTTTTTTTTTTTTTTTTTTTTGGTCATGTTTAAGGCAGCCTATAACTCCGAAAGGAAACATTTCTGAATCCAGGTTGGTCCATATTTTTTGTCTTGTCTTGGTTCAGGAATCACCTCCCAAACGTTATCGGTGTTGTTTTGAAACATTCTGTATATTTGATACCAAATAATAGGTATGGTTCAGAAGTATAAAAAAGATAATAATCAAAATTCAGTAAGGTTTATCAAATTTGCTTTGGAAACACGCGAAAATCTAGTTAAGAATTTCAAAAGTACTTTAAGAAATTTATCCCAATTTAGAGATACGAATCCACTTTATTTTAATGGTGTAGAGAACTCGGATTCGATTCCCGGTGGGAGCTCACGTGGTTCGGATTCCACGTGAGTTACGTGTGCGTGGGTTTTCTCGGGGTTCTCCCACTTTCTTCATTCCACCATTTCATTCATTACTCATCATCACCGTCTCCTTTAGCCTAACCGGCGTAACCGTGGGACGTAAAACTCAAAGATTTCATTTTTTTTCACGTGAGTTAGTAGGTCCACGTCTAATATAGCCTCGCTGCTGAACGGGACGTTAAACTCAAAGTCAACTCAACCCAACTTCATTTCAAGTTTGGTTATGAATACGAATTTGCTTTAAATCACTTGCAAAGAAAATACAAGTTTCGTCTATTGCATTTTCTTTTTTATCAGTCAATAATGAAGTCATATGTTTTCAATGCAAGAGACGTCTTCTTAATAATGCCAAACAATTGTAGTAATTAGGTATCTCTCTTGTATATAATTTTTAATTACGAAGGAATGTTACGTATGAAATTTTGGCGGCTTGGCAGCAATTGTGCAAGGAATTAGTAGACGTAACCGCTAGTGAGAGGCTAGAGCAGAGATAGCATTTCGGCTTTACGTACTGAGGGTTGCGAGATCGAAACCCACTCAAAGAAAAATTCATTTTTTAAAATATATTTCGATGATTGCATCACAATTGTTTCTGCATGCTTAATCACATATTCACATAACATTTTATGGATGAAATGTAGCCCTTAAAAGGGCTGTTTGAAACTAAACACGTTCTTAATATGATGTCCAGTGACCACCTGCTTCAACAACCGCTAACATTCGACGAGGCATTCTTTCTATCATTCCACGGACATAGCCCGTGCCATTGGTAGCAAGATCTTCCCAAGCATTAACGACCGAATCCCAGAGCTCATTGGAAGTTCTAGGAACTTCATTAGCCTATTTCTCCCTTAAACACCTCTTTACCTCTGCCCAGACATTTTCTATTGGGTTAAGATCGGCTCCGCGTGGATTGATTACCTCTACATCATTTTGCTCTGCCAGCCACTCTTGGACAACTCGTGACATATGGACAGGTGACCGATCGTGTTGAAAGTGGATTGCTCCCTCAGGATAACGTTCGCGAACAGATGGCAGCATAATATTCTCCAAGATGAACTTATACTGCGCACCTGTAAGACGCCCATCAATCCTGTGAAGATATCCAAATCCATCTGCAGAGATCCAGCCCCAGACAGCCACTGATATGCGTCCGCTGGAACGCTTGTGCCATATGTATCGAGGATCGAACCTAGAACCTCTCTCACGAAAGACACAGACCGGTCCATCATTTGCAGAAGAAAATATACATTCATCGCTGAAAATGGCACTTGTCCAGTTCCGATGCATATTTTCCTTTGCAAATTGACATCGTCGTCTGATGTGTTCCGCAGAAAGAAATTCCTTAATGGCTGCACGCCGAGCGAAGAGATTAGCCTCCCTGAGTCGCCTAATAGCTGTTTGACGTGATCCAGGAAAGTCAGCGGCTTGTCGCAGTTGACGCGAATTTGAATGGGAAGTTTCCTTGGCTTGTTCAACCAGACGACGGTCTTGCTCGTTTGTAGTAACTCGCCGTCTCCCATTACTACGACGACGAATTGTTTCCCCGGTAACATGATATCTGTGTGCCCACCGCTGACCTGTTCTAGGGTGAATGCCTACATGTTCCGCGGCTTGCTTAGCGCTGTAACCTTCGTCAAGAAGCGTTATGAAACGAATTCTTGCTTCCTCCATGACGCCTACCACTCAAATGTAAGCGAATGTCTATCTAAAAGAAATCCCATGTATTACGTGGCATTTACTAGACACGAACTCCCTTTTATCGAATTTTGATTGGTTGTCAATATCAGATATTTGGTAGTGTGAATTGAGTCCTTACTTAATAGCCCTACAGTATCACACGAAACACAGCCAGAGGCGTTTTCTTTCAGCTTTACCTTTGAATGTGCATAATGTAACTTGTATTCTCTAGGCGTTTCAATAACCAAACACACTTAACTTCAGAACTAGTAACAGTATATATATATCCCTCAGTTTCATTCAATGACATCTAGAATACTTCTTACAGCACCGATGTTATATAAGACGTAGACTTACAGACTAGCGTTTAATTTGAACAAATGCACATTCACCGATAATCGAATCAGGCCCGTATCCAGGGGGTCTAGGGGGCCGCCCCCCCTAAATTTTAGCAGCCCACTAAAAGTTTCACGGTAGGCTTGCAAATGAACTATAATATGGTGATGAACTATAATATGGTTGGATCGGGCCTCCCCTAACTTCAGCCGGACCCCCTTTACATTTTTGGGCTGGCTACCGGCCTGAATCGAATCCAAAGAGCCCCCATTCCGTTCACAAGGATACTCCTTAGCCGTAAGTGAACGCAACATTTCTTTAAATTATATATACCTGAACCACTTTAAATCACATATAGACCCTATTTGATTCATTTTTAATTTTCTTCGTAACAATAAATCCTATTTAATGTATGTATACAACTTACCGGTAAAATAAGTACAACTGAAATAGGAAATAGCAATGGCCAATTCCAGAATTTTTACTTCCCGGAATCCGGAAAGTAAAATCGGAAACATTCTAGATTTCGGAAAATTCCGATTTTGGAAAAAAATCGGAATTTGGAAAAATTCCGGATTTCAGTAAAATTTCGATGTCGGAAAAGTTTCGTATTTTTTCCGAAGTCCGGAATATTTCTAAATTCCGGAATTGTTCAGACATCGAAATTTTTCCGAAATCCGGAAAGTAAACTTACCTATTCCGGAAAATAAATTTTCTGGATTCCGGATCGCGAAAAATTTTGGCCATCGCTAGGAAATAGTAGGCTGTAATCTATTTATCAAGGGTGCATTTCGTGCTTGCGTTTTAACCTGCATCTGATTGCTTCAAAGAAAAACGTAAAATTTCTACATTTATTTCTTTAATAGCAAAGATGTCCGTTCATTGTACGGGAAAAGTAGTTTTATTTGAAAAATATTTTGAAGGTTGTTTGGACCTTCTTCCTCCTCTCAGAATGCATATTTGAATTCAAGTGAACCGATGAAAACTAAGCTCGACTCAAGTGCTTACTATGTGCACAAATTCATTTCAAATGATTGAGTCGTTTTTCGTGGTGAAACAGATAATATCGATGCAATTTTATACTGTTTATTGAGAAAACAGAGGAATAATTGCGTTTCCTCCTAAAAGCGAAATTTTCGGAAACTTTGGCTTTTGTGTCCATCGAGTTTTAAAAGGAGTTAAAACTCGATGGACTATATATATATATATCGTCGCTCGACTATATATATATATAGCATAATTTTTAAACCGACTATCCCCCTAGAGCATATTAATGAAATTGACATGACAAAAGCAATGTCGAGTTAACTGTTCATAACTTCAATTTAAACACTTAAGAAATTTTCCTATCATGATGAGACTGTATTGTATTCGAATGCGAAAAAAGTCATGGTAGAAATTGCTCCTTCCCTACGTGAAAACGGAATTGTTCAAAATAATAGAACGAGTGCCTATATATTTTAAATTAGGAATATATACGGTGACTTTCATATTCTTAACTTAAAGATCTCGTAAGATACTTTATTTTTATGTATACTTTGGATCATGTTGCCCTCCTTAGTATATGTGTCCGTCCTTATTAAAATAAAATAAATAAATAAATGAATAAAACATTGAGGTGGAAGACAGTGCTAACTATGCGTAGCTATTATCATGTTACCTTCATTAAAATATGTTTGCTAAAAGATTAGAGATATTCAAAATGTATGCCAAAAATATATCTTGGAAATCACTCAAGTTCAACAGATCAAACTCAGTATATAAGTTCCTTTTTAAATCTAAGCTAGTATGAGTCCCAGCGCTTTCGAACACTTCGATTTATGGGTATGAGGATATCAATTTCCATATTATTCTACTTTCCCATAGTCTGTTCATAAAATAACCAAAATGTGAAAATGGTTACATCGTTTAAAATGAATTTGTGACTTGCGTCTACCTGAGTTTTTATCATCTCACTTTAATTCATAGAGGCATCCTAAAAGGGAGAGAGTCCCCAAATATACCTTTCAAATAGGTTCCATACATCTAATCTTCCCGTGACAAGAACCGGCATTTCAACTAGTATATTGCGTAAGTGAAATCAACCTTGACTATATCGTCGAAACGTAAAAATAAAAGAATTTTAGGAATGATCCAAATAATGAATCAAAGGATTGCGATCTTGGCCAAGAATTAATTTCTGAATCAAGGGCAAAAAATTTTTGAATGGTCCCTAAATCAAGTGTTCGTATTTTCGACGGAATAAGCACATCACACTGAGTTATGTGATAGTTTGGGTTTGGCTACACTAAGGAGCATTATTAGAACAAAACATTGTTCCTTAAGGAATTCACAGAATCAAGCTTTTCTTAAAAAAAAAAAAAAAAAGTTACTATAGGGTATGGGATTCGAAGTGATGATCGTGGAAAAATAAAGTATGTAAAGAAGAAGCTTTAACCGACTACTCTACGAAGGCACGATAAGGGCTGCACCTTGGCAGATACATGTAACGAAACCACTAACACAAAATGCCTGATCGCTTCGCACATTTTGAAGCTTATTTCTATTTAGTCCTTTGTTTACATGTAAAATGCTTAATAGCAATGATTGTTAGAGCTGTGCCACATGTATAGTAACTAACCTTATGACAGATTTAAATTGTATTTCTAACAAAGCATAAAATTCCCTCCCTCTTTGTAAATTTCGCTGCGCGTTTGCCACGTTTACGAAAATGGAACTTAGAATTTTTCGATGAAAGTTTCGGAGATTTCTTTTTTTAATTATAACTTGCTTATTTCTTAATTTTTTACTGAAATATTTTTTGGAAATATGTGTTTTGTTTTTCTGCTTATTTCCAAGAAGAAATGTGACATTTTCTATCACAAGAAAGAGAGTTATTTCTATTTATGTAATTTCTAAAGACATGCGACAACAATTTTGGACACAAGTGTACCTATGAGCAATTTACTGTATATTCGTGTATTGAAACTGGTGAAACAAATTTCAATGTTTCAGAATGTTAAAAAAAAAAAAAAAAAAAAAAGCCAGGGTCGAGAAGCCTCAGACTACTAACAGCAGAGATATATTATCTTGTAAACTATTTGTCCTTGCCTTGTGAGCTTATTTGAATTTATTTTTAAGACCTTTGGCCCACCCCGAATGGACGATGATGGGAAAATTAGTGGAATGAAGAAAGTGGTAGGATACTAGACAACTTCGAGAAAACACACACATTCGAAAAATGAAATGAAATGAAATGAAATCTTTGAGTTTTAGGTCCCACGGTTATGCCGGTTAGGCTAAAGGAGACGGTGATGATGAGTAATGAATGAAATGGAGGAATGAAGAAAGTGGGAGGAAACGGGAGAACCCCTAGAAAACCCACGCACACGGTGTTTGTCCACCACAAAGTTCACTTGGCAGGGGCTGGGATCGAACCCGAGACCCCAAGCACCAGAGATGAACGCTCTACCACTGAGCTACCGCGGTCCCCACACACATTCGATGTTTGTCCACCACAAAGCTCACATGGCACTAACAGAGATCGAACCGACTACCACATACACCAGAGGTGAAGGCTTCACGGTGTAGCTACCGTGACATTTTTTGTCTTGTGTGTTCTACTTGTAACTTAGTTGTATCTTGATTAGCATGGTGCAGCCTGCTACATTTAACTTTCGTTCCCATGGTATGCTGCTATATTTTTACGAGACAAGACGAGACAAAACGAGACGAGACGAGACGGGACAGAACCTCTCGAGACGAGACACGAGAGGGACGAGCACATTTTTTCGAGACGAGACACGAGACGAGACATGCTTTGCACGAGACGAGACGATACAGCGTGAAGTCTCGTCTCGTCTCGTGGCAACACTATGAAAACGTACGAAAAAACAGGAAGTACCTAGTAAAAAACCCACGCATACGATGTTGTCCACTACAAAACTTACTTGATCGGGATCCGAACCAAGGATCAAACACACGCTAGTGATAAGCTCTACCACTGTACCCCCACATGAAATTTCGTGTTATTTCTTCTAGAATTTCGTGGTTTCGTGTTATTTTTATTATGTAAATGTTAAAAATTATTTCTTTTCTTATTAGTATATATTCGAAGAGATGGTTGTAGTTAAGTTTTTGGATCGCGTTGTTATAATGGTAGTTTGATGTGTTTAAATATTCTGTTGATTTATATTTCTTTGTACTGGCAACCAGTGATGGATCTAGTCCGGGCCCAGGGGGCCTAGGCCCCCAGTCTTTTGGATAACAAAAATTATTTAAGTTATTACAGTATATATCATGAGTTAACCATAAACTTAACCATAACTCATCATATATGTATCATAGTCTGGGTTCCAGCTTCCTCCCGCAGTTTTTACCTCCTAGATCCGCCACTGCTGGCAACCCTGTGATTTTGATAGTTGTCTGCTGGCGAACATCTCCCAAAATCATTTTGGTAATCGTTAAACTGTTTTAAAGAAGTAAGTTATAGGAAATCAGAAACAATTCTTCTTCAAAATACACCAACAACTGCATACTTACAAGATCTAAATTCAGCCCTGGCACCAAATGCAAGTGCGTAAAACTATTGGTCAACACGGGAGCACTTTTTAAATGAATCAAATGAACTTAAGTTAGTTTTAGTTAGGTATTAAGAAGATAAAAATACTCTGCTAAAAGACATTACTGCTTTAATGTAATCGAATGGGAAGACACGTTAATGAGGAGACTCAAAGCAAGAACAGATTGCCGTAGGTGTAAAGAGTATGATTGGGTAGGTGTGGCCAGTGACCACTCCAAGGGCAGTCTTTGAAAGAACAGATCGTAAAAGAATGAGATCACAAGAGGTAACACATAGGCAAACAAAAGAAAGAAAAAATGAAACGTTCTTGGAATCCACTTCTTTTATAGTCCCCTGAACGAAGATCATTAATTCTACATGAAATATTGATGATTCACTGCTCTTGATTAGAGAGGACTCGCGTGGCTGTTGTATCTTTTTAGATTCGTTTCATCCGCATCATCTTAGTCTTCAAGATATTCTAAGAACAAAATGTGTAACACCATCTTTGAAAGGAATAAACAGATGAAGCATTAAAGCAAAAGGGTCGCTAATACACATCTTGCAAAGCATCCGTCCCGCGTAGTTTAGTGGCGAAAGCGCCAGGCCTGTAGCCAGCTCAAAAATTTAGGGGGGGGGGGGCGGTCGAAGTATGGGGGGGCGATCTAACTACATTATAGTTCATCACCATATCATAGCTCAGTTTTAAGCCTACCGTGAAAATTTTAGGAGGGCCAGTAAAAACGTAGGGGGGCCCGGCCCTCCTAGACCCCCTGGATACGGGCCTGAAAAGCGCGCACCTTCGGTGCCTGGGGTTCAGGTCTCGATTACCAATAAGGTAACATAGAACGCATTATAGTGGTTTCACCTTAAACTGAGGTCCAAGAAGGATAGAGGGCTTCAACAAAAAATATCGTCCGAAGTAAAAATTTTATTTTACAGTAAAAGTATTATAATTAAATTAGAGAGTGAGTTATGAAATTGGGAAAAATAATACCTGTTTTTCTAATAAGACTTACGGGAGTATGGTGGCTCAGTGTAGAGCGTTCACGTCTGGTGTGTGGGGTCCTGGTTCGACCCCGTATTCATGGGTTTTATCGGGGTTCTCCCGTTTCTTTCCACTTTCTTCATTCCACCATTTCCTTCATTTCTCATCATCATCATCTCCTTTAGCCTAGCCGATATAAGGGTGAGACGAAAACTTACAGATTTCATTTAACTCGTCTAATAAGATTTACCATATGCTGTACATTCAAGTTATAACACCTCCAATTTATTTTTTCCCTCAGGACTGGTAGAAGCAAGAAACGTGCTGTGTATTTTAAAATACGGGAACACTCGTTGCCAATGCATGACAGAGATGGCAACACCGTACGATACACAGAACTCTAGCGGCAGCGGTAAGAGGGATGACTGTTTTTGATACGATACACATTGTTTTCTCCATTTGCGTTGTTTGACGGCGCTTGAAATTCATCGCCAGTTGAGTGAGACATGTGATGTAAGGAGGCTATATGAGACGTGGACCTACTGATTAACGTGGAATCCGAACCACATGAGCACGTACCGGGAATCGAACCCGGGTCTCCCACGCCAAAGGCACGTATATGATTAAGAAGAGAATGACGCACCTTATTTAACGTCTAGTCTGACATGATATCTTCGTGCAAATCATCTTTTAAGGTAAAAACCTCTGCAACAAGTGGAGAAGATGACCGAGAACATTATAGGCTATTTAAAATGCAAAGTGACTGAAAAGGAATGTAATTCATCTATTGACAAAAGGATGACTTAGGACAGGAAATTATTTTGCTTTTTGTACTTAGTAAATCCACTAGGGAAATGCTACAATGTTAATTTCAATGCAGGCCCTAGGCGACTTTTTAAAATTTCTTATATGCTAATGTGACCGAAATTAACGTAAACAACATCACATTTATCAAGGTAATTAAATAACTAACTTACTTTATGGCCTATGGAACTTGGAGTTTCAATGCCATGTTCACAAAAGCTCTCCATTGACTTCTGTTCTTACCCAACTGGAACCACTTTCTACTTTCTGTTCCTATTTCTGCGAGATTCGTCTTAATTTGTCCTACCTACTGCAACTAGGTCTTCCTAATGGTCGTTTTCCGATTGGTCTTCCAGTTAAGGCTTTGAAAGCGTTTCTACTTTCTTCCACCCTGGCTACCTGATCTGCCCACCTGAGCCTCCTAGATTTGATGACCCTAACTATGTTTGGTAAACTATATAAATTATGCATTTTCTCGTTATGAAGTTTCCATTCCCTATTCTTGGGTCCGAATATTCGTCTTAGGATTTTGTTTTCAAATACTGTACATTTTTCAGTTCGAGTTCTTCCCTTGTCAGAGTACGCGATCAAGTTTCGCAAACATACAGAACAACATGCATAATTATCGTTTTATACATTTTAAGCTTCACATTCCTCGAGTGAATTCATGACGACAAAAGATTTTGAACTAATAACACGAATTTACTGCTTCTAGTTAATTTGCAACAAATAAAAATTACAAAAATAATAAAAGAAAACTTTACATAATCCCTTAGGTATACACATAGTCATGTGTCGATGAGTCCTAAGCTAAAAAAGGAACCGAGAAAGAAGAAAAGAAAATCTTCTCAGGCCTAATGAGAACTATAGTTGTTCTTAGATTACATATGTAATACCAGAGCACAACATGCGTTTGATTAGGTCCACATTGACCAAATACAAAGCCGTAACAATAGAACGAAGACCACAAAAACTTAATAGAATGTTATCATGGATTTTGTTCTTAATTAACGTCTTCGTAATTAGGACGGTTATTCATTCACCAGCTCTTTTATAACATCTATCAGAGTTGCCAACCACTACCTTAGTTTTTACCTGTTAAGTACTATCAGTATTCTGTATGAAGTTTCAGCAAGTCATCAATTCATATGGTCATAATTAAAAGTTTATTATATGTTCCTGGTGTAGGCATATCGTCAAAGTTAGAATTTTACAGCTAAAATGTGTTACTATAAATGAGAGAAAGAAAGAAAGAAAGACAGACAGACAGACACACACACACACACACACACACACACACACACACAAAATGCTATGTTTTCTCGTTCACATTTATCAACAAACTTAAAAAGTTTGTTATTGAATTCTCTCTCTCTCTCTCTCTCCCTATGTGTGTATGTGTGTGTGTCTGCTGTGTACTGTCTGTCTGTTATTTGGGATTTTTTTTCAATTTTGAGCCCTGCATTCGATACAGCATCAAAAACTATCTGAAAGATTTCAGGAACCAAATCCCGGGAACCGTAAATCATAGAGAGATGATATTGGTGTTGATGAATACCAATATTAATTCAATAATTATTGCGTCATTAGTTATTGATACAATTATTATTATTAGTTATTTTAATTTAAACTTTTTCATATTTATAATTTATTATAAGATATTAAAACACAAATTTTTAGCAATAACAGTAATGAAATGTAATATCAAATAGAATCAACAATGCTTTTTTAAATAATATAAATTTTACAGTTTGATTAGAATTCAAGAGATTACAGAATTATTTATACTAGAAAAACAAAAAAGTTTATAATTATTTAAACTTTTAAATAATTTATATAACATTACATACATTACATAACATATTTTTTTTCACATTTTTCATCTAATTAATTGCCTACAATTTGTATTATAATTTTAATTACGATTATTTTATTACAATTATAATTTATATTAATATCATTATTGTATTATCTATTGAATTTAATCAAATAAATTTAATATACGATTTCATATAAATTTCGAAAAAAATATATTTAAATTCGTTCTGGCAATGAACTTCGAGCATTCTCAGCTGGCTTTATTATAAATTTACTCTTTAGATGTACAAAGGTAATTATGAAAGGCGCCGAGTTTCGTTTTTGTTTTCAATGGATACTCGCAATTCGATAGTTGTAACATAAATTACACCTTGGGTCTTGAATTCTACTTTATTTTAAACAGATGTAAAAGAGAAGTGTTTTCAAAATAGACGAAGCTCTGATACGCATGAACAATCATCTAGGGGGCACAGGCTATTGTAATGAAATGATAGTTGCAAGATTTTTATTTTAATTTAATTTATTTATTTACATATGTATTTATTTTATATTTTATTTTACCACGATCACCTGAACTTTCTATTGAAAAAAACTTTAACGTTGATTTTTTTCTATTGCAAAGTGTTTAGCGATATTGACCAAAGGTTGAGTGAAAACTCCAATGGGTGCTTGAGCTCCGTGGCACCTATCCTTAGTAGCAAAGACAACTTGCAAATCGCTTGCTGTAAGCTTGCAATGGAAATCAGCAAGCTTGCATTCAGCTTGATCGGAAAGCCTGTAAGCATGCCGTAAGCTCGATTCGAGTAACGAAGTTACATGTTGGCAACCTTGCATTCAGTGTTCCATTCAAGCTTGACGCAAGCGTTTTACAAGCCTAGTCAAGTCAATAGCCAATGAACGGCCAGTGATGCTATGACGCTCTGTGGAGGATCTAAAGCATCGGTTGCAGGTACTACAAAAGGCAGATTGTATGAAAGCATGCGTTGAAAGAGCAAGTGCAGAAAGCCAAAAGCCAACCGATCGAAAGCTTTCTTGCTACTTGCATTTAATTTGTTTTGTTTTTTCATTCTTCGTCAACAGCAAGGCTACGATTTGAAAAATGAAAATGAAATCTTTAAGTTTTAAGTCCCACGTTTATGCCGGTTAGGCTAAGGGAGACGGTGATGATGAGAGATGAATGAAATGGTAGAATGAAGAAAGTGGGAGGAAACGGGAGAACCTTGAGAAAACCCACGAGCGCGGTGTTTGTCCACCACAAAGTCCACACGGCGTCATTTAGGACTTCGCTTGGGGGGGCAAGAGCACCACTGACATAAGACTTTCGCGCTTTGTACTAGTATATTAGTGGACAATCGATTAAAGTATATGCATTCCTCAAACTCTTGGGGGGCAAGTGTTCCTCCTGCTCCCTCTAAATGACGTCCCTGCTTAAACCTCGTGCACCAAAGGTATACATTCATGTCCAGAATGATTGTCGCATATTTATAATTGTCTTGTTGTTGAAATATAATTTGATAATGATTTTGCAAGGTACTTTTAATACTGTTACTATGTGTATAATCGGGAAATGTATATTTGTGGTAAATTTCATAGGAAATGAATTATAAATACGAAAATTAGAATAACTGAAACAAAATGTTGCTAAATGGATAAAAAAGTTTTATTTTCGTTTTATTCTTCTTATTTACTGCTCTTTTGACATGAAATTTGCCACATATATCTCTTTGCCGATTATACACATATTAGCATTATAAGAAATATCGAGTGAATTCGTTATCAAATTATATTCCTACAACAATATATTTATAGACATGCGACAATTATTTTGGACATGAGTGTACAACTGCTACCCACTAGACCAGAGATTTCCAACTTTGTTTACCTGTTGCCTGACACTACACTTCGGAAACCATGTATATTTCACGAAATCTTACTTCTCCCTCGTTGGTTAAATGTGCTTTTTGTTTGAACCCTTCTGCGCTTTGAGCTCCAGTATTAACTTCTGAAATTTTCAATAATAATAATAATAATAATAATAATAATAATAATAATAATAATAATAATAATAATAATAATAATAATAATAAGAAGAAGAAGAAGAAGAAGAAGAAGAAGAAAGTGGTTTAGTGGTAGAGTCCTTACCTCTGGTACGTACGGTCAGTGGTTTGATCCACATTTCAAGTAAGTTTGTGCTGAACATCATAATCATCCGTGTGCTTTCTCAGGGTACTCCAATGTCCTCTCGCATTCTCATTCCACCAAATCTTCCATCATCATCCCATTTTCATCTGCCTTAATCATCCGTCTCCCTTAGCCTAATAGAGCCTAATTGTGGGGGGGGGGTCTTAAACTGAAAGTTTTTTGAATAATGTACGTGTATTAAATAGGAATAGGAAAGGCAAAATGCGAAAATGTAGCGTTTTACAACTTTGCTAAAGCTGAGGCGAGTACCCGAAAATGTTTACTGGGAGGAGACCAAAGTTTGTAGGGGCTAATAATACAAGACATTATATTTATGGAGTATCAAAAGGGTATTATTCCATAGCCGAAAAAAAGTAACTTTTAAGTACTGATACCAATATTCGCACGAAAAATTATAAAATTAGATTGTTTTTGTTAGAAAAGAAATAGTACAGATGATAAGTAAGATCAAATTTTTAGTGTGTATGTAGTATTTCTCTGATAAACAACCAGAGTTTTGTTAAGAAAATATAGCTATATTGAGTTATGAAGTTGTTTTTTTCTGCCGGGAGGGGGGGAGAATTCGGTTCTGGTGGCTTCCCGTGTGTGAACCCCTGTACTAGACCAACGAAAAGGGTAATCTCAGGAAGATAAGAACAACATAAAAGAAAATGTAATAACAATTCTGACTGCCCAGCCTTTAGCTTCTGCGGCAGTGAACCTTTCTGGCTTACATTTAAGTTATACAGTTTACCAAGGGGGAGGGGAAACTTAAGGATAAAATGTATGAGTTTGCAACGATGTTTTTATCCCATTCTTACGAGTACCGCCCACTGCCTGCTTCCCTTCAATCCTTTCCCGCCCCACACAATCTCTCAAGCTTTATAATTATCTTCCTTCATTTGTTTTCTTCTTTTAATCATTATTGTTGCCTTTCTTTATTCTTTTTCTTTATTGTTCTAATTCTTTCACCATATTCGGTGGCCCCAATCTTTGCTTCGTGTCGGCCTGTACTCATCATAACTTATATAATCTCTGTTCTAAATCTTACTGGGCTACTGGTATTACTTAGTTTTATTTTACGGCTGATCACACAAATAAATAAATAAAAAACTGTTTATATGGATTGCATATCATTGAACCTAAGCGTAAACGTGCTTCCACCGTTCGATTCAACACGTAGTAAATAGTACTATCCAATGTTTCTTCCAGGCATGTTTTTAGGGGGCATTTCCCCCTCCCCGGAGCTCTGAGAGTGCCCCTTCCCCGGAGGAGACCAAAATAATGCTTCTATAATATAATATTAAATAGAATAGTCACAGCAGTGCCTAACGGAATACGAAGTGTGCCCCTGGACAAGGGCGCCGATTTCTCTGTAAATTTGGAAAAACCCATTCAGATGCAGAAGATATAGATATAGATATATGAAGATTTTAAGACAAATTGCACTCAAATTATGCGAAATATTGTATACTCATAAATACAATAGGGGGCTCACATGAGCTTTGGGGGGGCAGGGCCCCCTCGGTCCTCCCAGGATCGGCGCTCTTGCCCCCGGAACATAGTTTATGAAAGAAACACTATCAGAAAGGTACTATCTGTCCATGCTGTGAGTTGTGTTCAGGGGCACGTTCACGGAGAGGATTTCCACCGGGTACGAAGCCCCTTCAAAATAATTTTATAACTCGACTAACATTTCTAGACTTTCTTAACACAACTATATTTATTTAACAGAGAAATGATTGATGTAGGTTAAGGATTTGATTTTACGCTTCATTTGTACACTTTTTTTTGTCTTATAAATATAATCTACTTCTATAATTTTATTCTAAAAAATATATGGCAATAATTTAACACTTAATTATCGTCTTTTCGGATGCAGAATAAGACAGGTTTAATACTACATAGACATTTCTCCCCCCCCCCCACAAAACTTTGAACCCCTCTCAACAAACATTTCTGCCTGCGCGCCTAGTTTCTGTCTGTATATTCCGTTCCATGATAACTACCGTAAACTTTATTAGATTTTAATGATACTTGGTTGTGTGCTTAAGTTTTTGACCTGAAATCCGTCTGCAATGAGATTGAAAAGGGAGAGGCGGATGTAAAATCAACGCTATTATTATTATTATTTTCATAAAATATCTGTTCTCGTAACACTCCCCCCACTGAAGGTGTACATAACCTGGATAACACCTTTTAGCGTGTATCTGTTTTATTATTATTATTTTTTTTTTCATAAAATCTCTGTCCTGTTACAATATAATACATAAGCTGCCATAGGCATGCACAAAAACACTGAGGCCAATAGAGAAATTCTGCAATTTGATCTGGATTTAGGGAGAAATTATCTTCCAGAAACTGTTTTGTTCCTGTGACAGAAACTTTATTTATTTATTTATTTTTGTATACCAGTGTTATCGTTGATTTTTATACCAGTGTTATCATTGATTTTTATATCAGTGATTTTTATACCAGTGTTATCATTGATTTTTATACCAGTGATTTTTATATCAGTATGATCATTGATTTTTATATCAGTGATTTGTATACCAGTGTTATCATTGATTTTTATATCAGTGATTTGTATACCAGTGTTATGATTGATTTTTCATTGATCCTGCAGAAGTTTCCAATTTCGCGATGAATATTATGCCTAGGTTGGGGCCGCGGTGGCTCAATGGTAGAGCGTTCACCTCTGGTGCTTGGGGTCTCGGGTTCAAACCCTGCTCCCGCCAAGTGAACTTTGTGGTGGACAAACACCGTGTGCGTGGGTTTTCTCAGGGTTCTCCCGTTTCCTCCCACTTTCTTCATTCCACCATTTCATTCATCTCTCATCATCACCGTCTCCTTTAGCCTAACCGGCATAACCGTGGGACGTAAAACTTAAAAAAAAAATCATTTTATTTTCATTATGCTTAGGTTGAACGTTGACATTGTAGACCTGAAATATTGTTTTACACATTGCATAACAAAAAAGCTGCAACTGAAACTACAGCTGATGTTTCAAAAAAATTCCAATAAAGAATAAAAAGCAACTTTTACTTTCAAGAATATATCACTTATAGTTTCAATTATTTTTGTCAATCAAAATACTGGGGGATGGGGGGACTAGTCCCCAGACTAGATCTGCCACTGAACTAGACAGGAAAAATTACAAATGATCCTACCTGTAACGCATTTAGGGAGGCTCCAGTCTCAATTCCGCCCCCCCCCCCGCCCCGAAATAAATTTGTTTGTTTTTCGCATTCAACGTACCTACAACAATAATCCTTCTTACCATTTCTAAGAATTTCATTGACTTTCTTATGCTCTTTGTTCAGAAATGGTACTCCATTTGTCAAATTTCATTCCGTGTAAGAACTGCGTTCTCTTTTCTTTCTTTCGTTCATTCTACTCTTTTGTTTCTTTTTCTTAGTTGTTACTTTCTTTCGTTTCTTCTATCATACTTTCAACCGTTATTTATTGTGATTGAAGTCGGCAGTTGTCAGTAACACCAAAACTAAGAGGAGCCAGGCCCGTATCCACGGGGGCAAGAGGGGGCCGGGACCGCCCTAAATTTTGACTGGTCCCCATAAAATTTCACGGTAGGCTTGCAAATGAACTATAATATGGTGATGAAGTATAATATGATTAGGTCGGGCCCCCCTAACTTCTACCGCCCCCCCCCCTAAATTTTGGGGCTGGCTACGGACCTGAGAGGAGCTGATAAGCAAAACTGGTGTTCCATACCTACTTGCACGAATATCAATATAACGGGACTTTAGTTATTATAGCAAAGGAATATTTACAACGTTTAGTTATAAACAAAAATAAATGTTTCAATTATAGAAAAACAAAAGGGGAAATAAGTAAGCCGGGAAAGTAGGTAGGCCAAGAAGATGCTTTCTTTTTCTTCTATGAATAGAATAAAAGATTAAATTCACTGCTAAATATTTGTATGTATCATATCACATAAGATTTACCAGTCTGCAATTCTTGTCATTAAAACTAAAACTACAATCAGTATATTTCAGATTCAACTTGTCTCAACATTTTCTTTCAGATAAAAACGTACAAGATAAAACTAAATATTCCATTTTTTTTTTCCTAAAATGAAATCTGTTAAGTTGAAATGAGATTACAAATATTCAACTTTGCAGTAGCGTCATTTCAGATTTGCCGGAGGGGGAGGGGTAAGATTCTCCACCGACATACAAATTTCACGTTTTTCCTAGTGTATTAGTAGACAATTGATCAAAATATATCTAATTCTCAAACTTAGGTGTAGGCAATTGCCCCCTCCTTCCCCAATGACCGCCTTGTGTGTTTAGGTTTCAAGGGGTGAAAAGGAAAAATATAAGTGTTTATCCACGTATTGTGCATAGCGCCCCGAATCAAAATCCTAAATACTCCACTGCCAAAGGCCCCAATCAAGGGGGGCAAGGTGGGGCGCTCGCTCCCTCTAGAGGAAATCGTACTTCGGAATATCGAAAACCCAATTGAATTTTTACATTAGTTACAGCAAAATTTGAACCTATATTTGAAATATCGCGTATACTTGCTCCTCCTTGGAAACCACAGTATGGGCGCCCTTGTCCACTGCGTACTACCATTCGAACCTGGAAATCTTTCTTTACTCATTCTAGCATGTATATAAAGAAATATAAAGTAAATAATATGTAGAAAAATAACATTCTTACGCCACTGGATTTTTATTTTTACTGTATATATATATATATATATATATATATATATATATATATATTACACACATCAAAGCGTTACATACTGAGTAACTATTCTGAAGTTATGTCATCTGTGTGTGGTTGTTTAATACGTCGTTCACCAGATGGAATTTGAGTGTAGAAGAGGTAATTCTTTCCCATCCGCCGTTGACGTTGAGTGAAAAATCCTCTTACAGCGTGACAAGCTGTCTTGACAACCGCGATCCGTTTAGGAGCTTCTTCCAGCGATGGCTTTCCTTTCTACAGCAACTAACAATTTCCTTCAACGTTTGCTCCACGGATGTTTTTGTACCTTACATTCTATGAAAGTTGCTGTCGCACCGTATCACCTTATAAATTTTGGAATACATGTTCTTTGTGATATAGGCCTATAGTATTTTGGTTCTTGTGATCAATAGAACGCATTCTTCTATTTCTAGACTTCTGTCTCTTGTCTTTTTAATGTTCTATAATATACAATATGTTAATATAAAATATTTGTTATAATTTTACGTACCCATAATGTTAACATATATTACCTGCTTTTTTCTCTCTATATATATATTGAAGCTTAAAATATATAAAACGATAATCATGCCTGTTGTTCTGTATGGTTGTGAAACATGGTCGCTTACTCTGAGGGAAGAACATAGACTGAAAGTATTTGAGAACAGGATCCTGAGAAGAATATTCGGACCCAAGAGGAACGAGAATGGGGAATGGCGGAAGCTTCATAACGAGGAACTACATAGTTTATACGGTTTACCCAACATTGTTAGGGTCGTCAAGTCTAGGAGGCTTAGGTGGGCAGGTCATGTAGCTAGAATGGAAGAAAGTAGAAACGCTTTCAAAGTCTTGACTGGTAGACCCATAGGAAAACGACCATTAGGATGACCAAGGCGCAGATGGGAGGACAATATTAAGATGGATCTCGCAGAGATAGGAATACAAAGTAGAAACTGGATCCAGTTAGCTAAGGATAGAAGTCAGTGGAGAGCTTTTGTGAACGCGGCACTGAACCTCCGGGTTCCATAGGCCATAGAGTTAGTTAGTTAGTTATATATACGAGGATTGTTCAAAAATGTTACAAAGCATAAAGCTTTTGTGTTATTCAGTGTAACTTAACGAAAATTTATTTGTAGATTAATAACATGTCTGTCTTTGTGGGGGTTTAAAGACTTCGGTTTCTGATCATGTTTACCGGAGAAGCGGACATTAAAAACGACGATTCGTCTGGAAAATTGACCAAGAGTAGAAGTGATGTCAATAGTGCAGTTCTTGTGGGCCAACAAACACTATACTTGCTGACATTCATAGACAGATTATAAAGGTGTATGGGTAGGGCTAAATTTCAAAACAACATATAGGGGAGTGGTGTCGTGCCTTTTAAATTAAAGACGGATCAATATTGTTAATTACTTCCCTCGACGCAGCGGTGGACCCAGTACTTCAACTACTAATGTTACGCTTGGAACGACTAAAGCACCCCTTCTACAGCCCTGACCTAGCCCCAGTGACTTTCACCTTTTCCCTGTTCTAAAGCAATAAATAGCTGACCACCATTATCTGGCATGTGATTATGTCAAAACTGCTGCCTCACGGTGGCTACGAGAACTTGACGCGGATTACTATGCAAAATAGAAAACTTTATCTTCCGTTGTGATAAGTAGTTGAACAAAAACTTTGATTACATAGAGGACTATTATTGAATGTCTTCTATCATCAGGTGTGTTTATCTTCCAGCTATGACTCAGACACAAGCCATAATAGGTTGTGTAACTTTTTTGCGATCATTTCTCGTATATACCATATTAATTAACCCATTAACGCCGTGCGTGATCATATGATCACAGCAGTTAGTATTTATGAAAATAAGCCTTGTATAACATACTTTCAGTGGTTTCTTTACGCTTTGTGTGTTGACTACTAGGAGAAGGTTCTGTTAATGATATACAAACAAAACAAATTCCACATTGCGGCGTGAATGTAACCTAGAGGTACAGATACCCGCAACGCGCCAGAAATACAAGAAAAATGGCATCGTCCTCGCAGTAAGTATTAAAATACAATCTTATATCTTATTCTTTCAAGTTATTTTCGGCTGGCTTATGTTTTAGAGATGCCAAAAGTTGTTATAGATTACATTTCACTCATCTGAAAATATTTGGGACATGGCCATTGACGTTTTCCATCAGTGTGATCATATGAACACGCAAGGCGTTTAAGTAGCTTCTTCTCTCTTACGTACGTACGTATAGGTGTCAATAATACAGTACAATTTTGCATGTATATCAATTTAGAACAGTTTGTACATGCTTTCAGTTGACTTACTCTATTCTTTTTACTTTATTATTATTATTATTATTATTATTATTATTATTATTATTATTATTATTATTATTATTATTATTATTATTATTATTTTGCAACTCCGTTACTGGTAATTGTATGGTTTTCCCTATAGATACACAGGTCTTTCACTTCAACAAATTCTTGATATTTTAAAATCGGATGACGTGCATGACATGCAAGACATGCTGAACCTCCGAGACCTAACGTCTTTTCGGATGAAGATTGGGGAAAGGGGGATGGAAATGGACAAAATTACAGGGCGCCAACTTACCAGTCATGCTGAAGTTGTTTTTACAGATAATACTCGACTTGGTGAAGATGATGTGACAACTCTGTCGTTACAACTGCGTTACGTGTAACAGGGTTCAGCCTCTTTTTAATGTCGAGCAAAATTTCCAAAATGAAAATAGAAAGTACTCGTTCGTATGAATTCGGAGAGTATTAGCAAGCACATGAAACTTACTGATCAAATGGACCAGGATATCTCATATTATATAATTAGAATCACGTCCAAAATGTGGTGGTGGGCGCCTCTCTCTTGGATGATTGATGTATCGCAGGAATTGCATGGCTAATGTTGAGAAAAGCCAGAATAGGCATCTCACACTTAGAATTTGCAAGTCATATTGTATAAACTTATTTGCAAAATTATAAAGCCATTCTATTAGATGCAGGGCTTCCAGATATTTCTGAGTCCAGCAGTCAACAACACCATGTAAGGGATGACGTTTGTCTTTATGGGAGAAACCACTTAGTTGTTCGGTCTAAGCGTAAACGTTGTGCAAGTACACTGTGTTCAAACACAGTACCTTCGAAATGTTTCAAATGTAGCATGGGTTTGTGCGCCTACCATTTTTTTTCAATTTCCATAAAGTCCCATAGATATTGGGCTCCATAACCTGACAATTCCATAGTCCAAATACTGGGTTTATTTTTGTGTTCTAAAGTGTAACAATTTCTAAGGCAATAAATGTCTCTTATCATTTCCATATGTGTTAATAATTTAACAGGGCATCCATTAATCATGATATACGAAAGTACTTAAACGCCTAGCGTGTTCATATGATCACGGGGCACCCCAACAAAACCGCTTACGTCACGAACTCAAAATTTCTCGTAAATGGTCTTTACACCTAAATAACTCAAAATTACAAATTTCACCGAAAATAAAAACAAAAAATAATTTCGGCGTTAATGGGTTAAGGATGTTATAAATAGAGGATCTGTCTATCGTCATCCTATTAAATCGATAAAGCCAAAAAACAACCGAGCATCGGCACGTATGATTGGCTACTCTCGTATCTGCCATCGTCTGATTGGCTACTTTCGTTTCCGCCATGATTGTTGGCTCAAAACATTGCGATCCCATTGGGCGGAGTGGGCAGACTAGGGGTGGCGAAACTGTGACGTATGGCTTCAAGATTTTGTTGTAAGGGCAAATCCTCTATTTTATAAGATCCTTGATGTTAATAATATACACCCAGCGTTTATTTACAGTACGATAATTTTTCATCCCATGAAGTTAACGCAAAATCTCTGACTTTTAATCTCTATATACAGGCTATGTTATGTTATGTTAAGCCTTTTTTTGTGTGTGTGTCTAAATTTCTTTTCTGTCGTTAAAATGAATGCTGAGGTACCTGACAATATTATCACTCTATTCACACACAATTAATAAGTTATTAGTGGGAAGGAATTGTAATGCGCTGCTATTATACAGAGTGGCCCAAAAGTAGTATACAGTCCTGTACTAATCAACTCATTGCTTTTTATGACATTTCTTATTGTTATCCATCAGGTAGACTCAGTTTCTTTATTATTTGTTCTCGTATCGGAACAGCTGAAGCAAACAAACCTATAAGCTAGAATGCTATATTTGATCAATGCAGCATTGTGTACCTACTTTTGGGCCACCCTGTGTAACTGAGCAACGCTTTACAAAATATCCTTGAGGATGTTTTAAAGGATACCAGTCCGTAACAGATGATTCAGAAATTAACAAGTCTAAATGAAAGTACATTTTTCGAATCGAAATTTATAAAGAAATGGAAATAACAAATGTATAATTTAAGCAGGGGTAGCGATTAGGGGATCAAGAGGGGGGAAGTTTCCCCGCATTTTTTTAAGTGGACCCTTAATGTATACACTTTCAATTGGAAATGTAAAGACTTTGTATGCATTACTGGTTCATAAAAAAAAAAAAAAGCCATATCATATTTGCCGTTACGTGAGTACGTATTGCTCATTTTTCTCCCCGTGGAGTTAAGAAAGCTACAGGAATTGCGTCTTAATTGCAATTCAAAGCAATTAATATTGCAATTGCGTATTTCTTTAAATGTCGTAGCATATGCTTGTAGTATTTACTGTCTTTAATTTTGTAAGAGTAATAACATACATGTGTGGAATTAAAAATATAAGTTGTTCATTAATCCTCAGTTTGAATATAACTTCTACAAAACAAGCCTCATTATTCATTACTATGATTAATATTATCCTTTCCATATATTTCTTTTACAAATTTGTTATTAAATAATCTGATCACACAATTTTCCAGACAGAATTTTAAGATGTTCATGAGCAAGGAATCAAATCTGCTCTTACACTTTAGTACTTTAAGAGCACAAAGAGCTAGTACCTACTTGCGTTGCTCTTGTTCATTCAATTAATAAATATGGAATACGATATACAGTATTTTAACTGAAAAGATAGTATCCTATTAGTTATACAACGTTTCGTCATAGTGTTAGAAACAACCAGAAAAACTAAAATTATATACAATTATTCAGATCATGTCTTGCCCCCGACTTTTAACGTCCGATCGCCGCCACTGGATGGAAGGAACATCTTTGAATTACTTAATAATATTAGTGGGGGGAGGCACACATAGATCCTGTTGGATCGAAAAGTTTGAGAGCAAATTGTTGCTGGACTTTGCCTAATGGTACTAGTGAATGCTTTCTGACTTGGTCACATGTTCTGAAAACCGTGAGTTTTTTGACAATATGGCTGCCAAGGCCAAAGGCAAAAAATTAGTCTATATCAGAAATCCTTAAATATATTTAAAACGGTTGATTTTTTTTAAATAGGCTTCTCCAAAAGTTGCTCAGAATTAAATTTTCAGCAAATTAACTATTTTTACCATTTGGCGTAGATAGTGGCGTAGCCTGATAAAAATTTAAGGAGACACTTTTTTTCTAAACTATCTTACAAATATCTCGATCATACAAATATCCATGTGATAAAGAAGTAAATAGATATTTCAGGTCAGAAAGTCGGGGCATATACCATCTTGGCGGCCATATTGCCGAAAAAGTCACGGTTTTCAGAACATGTGACCAAATCAGAAACAATCCACTAGCACCATTAGACGAAATCCAGTAATAATTTCGTTTCGACATTTTCGATCCAACAGGGCCTATGGGTGAAGAAAAATCTGTCTTTAGAAATATGTGAGCCTCAGAACAAATATCGAAGCTGTACCAATTGTAGTTCGTATTTGATATTGTAAGCAAATCTATCAGGCAGTACACACAATGTGTAATATCATGAGATAGAATAACCGTTAATCAGCTCGATGGGACGTATATATATATATATATATATATATATATATATATATATATATATATATATATATATATATATATATATATATATGCAAAATGAATATAATGATATATGGTAAGTGTAAAGTTAGGAAGAGGCTGTTAAAAGAATAATTGAATTCATTCTCAACTAATTTATATATTGAATACGTTGTTGTATTGAATAGTACATCACTCAGCTGACATTACAAGGAATTGTAGCCTGCCAGGTACACTCGTGTCCAAAATGATTGTCGCATACCTATAACTGTTTTCTTGTAAGAATATAATTTGATAATGATTTTGCAGGGTTACTTTTAATACTGATACTATGTGTATAATCGGGAAATGTTTATTTGTGGTAAATTTCATAGGAAAAGAATTATAAATACGAAAATTAAAATGAGTAAAACAAAATGTTGCTAAATGGACAAGAAAATTTTATTTTTGTTTTATTGTTCTTATTTACCACTCTTTTGACATGAAATTTAGCACATACATGTCTTTACCGTTTACACACATACTAACATTGTAAGAAATACCGGGCGAATTCGTTATCAAATTATATTCCTACAACTACATATTTATAGACATGCGACAATAATTTTGGATATGAGTGTAAATCTGATATAGAAAGAGAAGAGAGGATAGCATTCTTTAAGGGAGTCAGCATCAACACAAAGAACCTAAGATATGAGAAACTAGAAATTGTAGTCACCCTTCTACACGGTGGTCAAAGTAGGATTTACAGAATTTTCGTCCTGCACTATTAGGTGGGGTAACTCCCCCAACTCCCTGGATTTTGCTCCCTGATTTTAGTACTAGCGTGAGTAGAATCTGTCTTCCTTTAGCAAAAGCTTTCAATGTAACCAGTATTATATCATATCCAGATTTTCGTTACTTATCCCCTTCCAACAATGATGCTGTAATTTGGTTTACTGTAAAAATTGTAATGGTTATTCTTCTTGTGAGAGCGTCATTTCAGATTTTGCGATGTAAGTATTGTTTTATGTTTATCATTGATATATTATTATCCTATTGATTCAAATTATATAAATCCCATGCTCAGGGGATAATTCCCCTCCTTCTGGAGCCCCAAATGACACCCCTGCCCTCTTACGCCAATACTATTTCCTGTCAAAATGTATGAGATGTACTTAGTCAGACTATTAAGCTTTCTCCCGTTTATACATGGATAAATATTGCAAACTATTTCTCAGTGCTACACCACTAACACACCACATGCCACTTTATCCCTTTAAGGATTTATGATAACTACCATCCTTGACAGCTTATTTAGGTTCTTATAACAGGCATTTGAGTTTTTTTTTTTTTTTTATTGGTCAAGTCAGGCATGAACCAAAGAACATCCCAGCAGGAACCGGATGGTCAACTTGGCGGTTTCAAATGGGGCGGAGGGGCGTGACTTTTTTCTTAAGGCACATTTCAAAATTTTTCCACGTCCTTAGTTTTCAAAATATCAGATTGAATTTTGTGAACGGATTGTACGCAGCTTTGAGTATATCTCAATTTTTTTTTTTAGATTCCTACGTGAACCGGGCCTGGGACCGAGGGGGTGCAACTATTCCAAGAGGATGTTTTTTTTTAAGATAATTTGCGGTTTTTCTCGAATTTCCCGGTTCGGGTGTATGATATGGACATGTGAGTGATACAGGCACTCCAGGCATTGCAAAATTTCAGATCCCTACGTGAATCCACGCCAGGGGAAGAGGGGCGCAAAAATTTTGAAAAGATTTTTTTTTTCGAAAAGAAATTCCGGTTTTCCCTGATTTTACCGTTCTCGAGTATAATACGCACAAGTAAGTGGTACTGTTGGAAAGGAGGCTCTATTCTGAAGAAAAAAAGAGGTATGAGCCACAGGGGCGGATCCAGGGGGGCGATTGGGGCCATCGCCCCCCAAAATAGGAAACTTTCTTATTATATATATAAACCCATCCCAAAGTTTTGAGCCCTTAAAAGTAGCAGTATGACAACCCACCGCCCCCCCAGAAGTCAGTCCTGGATCCGCCCCTGATGAGCCATGATCCTACGATAAATAGTAAGGAAGCAGTAGCTGTTTGACTGAAATTTATCTCAAAAGGTGGAAATCCTAAACGGGCTACTGACGAACAGGTAAAAAAGAACTGTGAACGTTAATTGGCTACTCATTTCAGTTTCAGTGAAGAAACGAATATATTTAAATTTTTATAAAATCCCTCATGATTACCTATCAATAAAATAATTTAAAAAAGAAAAATGAAAGCCTTTTCCCTGAAAATTTTGTCCGTGAGGAGAGAAAATTAAAATGTGAGGGAACTGCACTGGAATACAATTTGTATATTGGCAATAATAGTTTATTATTATTATTATTATTGTGGTGTCTGGTTCACCACATTATTATTATTATTATTATTATTATTATTATTATTATTATTATTATTATTATTATTATTATTAGTAGTAGTAGTAGTAGTAGTAGTATTGTATTAGCTTTGGTGAGCGGTTGCCAAAATCCAGGGATATAAAGTCACTTCCACAAGTATACCAAGAAAGAATGACTGATATATGGTTCGATTTACGGCCATATGAATTAATGTCAGACAACATCATATCGGTGGGATTTCTCGAGGTTCCTCGTTTCATCCCACAATTCTCATTCCATTAATTTCGCCATTAACAATCATTAATGAAATTACAATGATCAATCATTCATTTTCATTAGTCATCCGTGTCCATTAGTTTAGAGGGCAATATTGGGGTCGTTTAATTATAAATGAAGAATTTCATTTCTAGTTAATATAGTGTCGAGTCCATGTTAATTTTTCTTTTCAGTTAAAATAAGGTATATATTTTTCTATGCCTAGTAATGTAATTATATTCTTTCATTCACAGGCAGACAATATTTCAAAATCTTTTAACCATCCACGGACTAGCATAGACATGTGGTGCTTTCCAGGAGAAATCTATTTTTCCTTACATGGTACCTGTCACATGTTCTTTTCTCGGGGTTTCTTCCAAACACATCCTTCCAATCTTCTCAGCTGCCAGCTTATTCTTCAAAAGAAATCACGTATTTTTCAAACTAAAAACCATGTCTTGTCTTTCAACTTGTCATATGAAATCAACTTCCTTCCTAATTTTTCGTACAGCGAGCAAAGAAGTGTGTGTAGGGGGGGGAGGGGGCAGAGATGTTTAATCATAGGACCAGCATCGGTGGAAGGAACATAATTTTACAAGGACGAGGGAGGGGAGGAGATATGAAGTGGCAAAGCACATAGAGCATAAAGCGAAATAAGAAATAAGAACTAATTTAATTAACACAACTTTATCTAGTGATTTGTAGGAGAGCTACATAGGGGAAGAAAGGTAACTACACGAGTAGTTTGCGGCCATACTAGCTCAGTGCTAGCCGAGTTTTCTCGGACCTTCAGCTTCGGATTATGAGGCGCAATTCATTGGGGGTTCGAGTCCCTCTGAAAAATGGTCTGAATTTTAAAAGTATTAGCTGTTGGAGGGTGCGTATCCTCCCCTTTAGTTTCAACAGTATAGTGTTAGTTATGGTAGAACAAATGAACATGGATTACAAGGTTGCCAGACAATGCCAAGCAATGTTACCAAACAAACGTGGGTAAACCCTAAAACCGTCAGAAAACACCAATTAGGGGTACGTCCACTTCCAGACCACCCTGTAGTGTATGACTTCGCACCGTTTGAACCACCCGACCCATCTCTGTCAAATTTTCAACATAGATGAGGTTCGGACGTGGGATGATTTTTATCATTTTACTTTGACGCTACAACATGGGGTTAGGGAGGATATATATATATATATATATATATATATATATATATATATATATGTAGCTATGTATAATAAAACTTAATAACTCTTGAACCATCTTGAATCTCGATCAAATTTGCGACATGGATGAGATTTGGGCCTGGGATTGTTTTTATCATTTCACTTTGACAGTGGAACTTTGTGGAGGAGGAAGGGAAATTATATAAAATTGATCGAAAATGGCCGATATTAGTGCCAAATCCATAGTTTTCAGGGTCTCTGAGTAGAACGGTGACACTTCAGATGCCGTTCAAATCCAAATTCAGTCCTATATGTCCAAAAGGAAAGTTATTCTTCCGTGAGAAGAACGGGTATTCTCCCAGTAATATATAAACTAATTTTTAAATTTTTCACGTACTAGAACATTTTCGTTAGTAATTTCCCTCTAGATTTATTTCCCTGATTTGTTAATTGTCCACTACTTTAAGCGTATCGAGAAATAGGCAATAAAAGAATTCTTACTTTGCCCAAAATGGTGGACATAATTCTTATCGTTCATCTTTCATAACTGTGTGTTAGGCGAAACGAGAATTAGGCAAAACAATATGAAACGAATAAACGAGCACTAACATCACAAGATGTACTAGGCATGTACCATTTAGGTGTCCGAGCTACTTTTTAGGTACCCGATACTAGGCCCATCTGATATTCATGTGCTAAGTATTTACTTGAGCTACCTACAGTTTTAGGTACTTGTTACACCTAATTGCTATTTGCAACTATGAACCACAAATATAGCATTTATATACCTGGCTCAGTTTCGCACTCTAACAGTCATTTGTTTTATGTCGTCACTTGGGACACATATCTGTCATGTTCTAGGTACGTCCTTCAGGTACATACTGTTTCAGATACCCTAAAAGCACAAGATGTGCTAAGTATGGGCCATTCAGGTGTTTTAAATTCATCTCCCATATTTAATGTACTTGTTGCTCCTTTTTCCAAGCGATTGTCTACTGAAGCAACAAATGTATCAACTTTATTAGATGGCAACTGTCGCCAATCATTGGAAAATGAATATGGAAAAACCGTGAAATAAAGTAAATAGACACTCGTCATTTTGTTATAAAATTATATGGCAAGCAGATTTTATCTGATCCCAAACGGATATCGTCAAATATACGCTGTTAAAGCAGCACTCTGATTAGCCAAATTTAAAAGACCTCAACAATTTATTCCTCTACAAGCGACGTTCTTTTTGTCGCCTCTGTGGCGGTCGGAAGAGCACGCGACTAGTAATTCAAAGGTTGGTAGTTCGCGCCCACCCTAGAATACATATATTTCTTTTACTTGTTTAAAGTGTTTTTAGACTCACCTTAATGTAAACACAGTACGCATATAAGCGATTTAACATATTTTGGGGGAATAATTTTGTGATTCATTAACGATTACGGCATGGGGAACATCTAGAACATACTAGGCACATTCCCCAGGTACATGTCAGGCATGTGTCTAGGGGCGGACATAGACTGTGACTATCACTTGCTATCCATATGATTTCTCTCTCAGAGGTACATAGGGCTAAGGCAGATACTGGACACATTCCCATATACCTGAGGGAACATGATAGGCATATGCCTGCTATGTAACTGTGCTGTTAGGGAGGGTAAGTCGAAAGTTATCCTCAATGTTGACGTAACTCTTCTTACAATGTTTATGCTGACCTCTGTCCTCGTTTGTTTTATTGTTCTGCTGTTGTAGTCATGCTATGAAAGTTTGATCCTAATTCCTCCATTTGTCTTCCCTTTGTTGCAGATAGAGTATGGCCGCTCCATTAGAAGATTTGCACCAAAGAGGAACAACGAGCAGCGATTTAGTTTTTGTGGTCGGAAGCTGTATCAGGAGCCGCAATCATCAAAGACTTTCGTCACAATACCTACACAAGATTTTCGCCTACCCTCCTAGCATGTGTAATTAAGGTCTCAAAATCTTTGACGAGGATCACCCCTTTTATGCTCACATTATTTATCCTGCTTATCGGGAGTCGATTATTGTGAGGGGCACGGTGACTCACTGGGAAAGCGCTTATCTCTGGTGCGTTGTTTCCTTGGTTTGATCAACGGCCAAGTAAGTTTGTGGTGGACAACATCGTATTTTCTCTGAGTAGTACTCTCGTTTTTTCCAACTTTCTCATTCCACCAATTCTTCCATCACCCATATTCCCTTAACTACAGCGCAATGAAACGTTACATATTATAAATATTGCACTATAAGATAGAGTTATGTTTCAGCTACAACACAAGACACTGATTCATTTGGTTGTGTCTTCTGATATCGAAAAAGATAACAAATAAAAGAAAATATTTGATTCGTTTTACAATAAGCACACAAGATGGCACTTGCTATTAGATCTTACTAAAAGTGTTCAGTTTTATGAAATGTTTATATGTACGTGTAAAGTATCTTAAAGTAGCGATCTTATTACGAAATAGATATATTGTTTGACTGTTTCTCGTGTTATGTTTCATATTACCTTTAAATATTAATTTACATTTAAGGAAATAGATTTTGAGAAGAAAGTTGCGCAGAACGCCATAATTTGTTGTTGCCAAATTTGTACGTTTACTGTGACAGTCACAATCAGAAAACTCCTGGATTCTAGCGTTGCAGTTCGAGAAGCGGAACTTAGCTGTGAATTCCAGTAAGGATCGAAAATTAATTTCTACAGTAAGTATCCAAGCAGAATTCCATGATTACTTCTTTTATTATCTGACATCAGTAAACACTTGACACTATCTGGCAACGCCGCACTATTCAAGCAGCATTTAGCGTAGCACCGAGAACACCTAGTAATCCACCTTAAACTGAAAGACTGCATTTCATTTTCATTTTCGATTATTGCTGTATTTCTCTTGGGATCAATAATCATAAGAATCAAATTTTCTCCTGATATCATTTTTTACGTAAAGATATGTGTACATTTTAAACTTACCGTTCACATTACGGGGAAATTTTCCTGTCAAACATTTGGCTAAGATACTAATTGTGTGCGATGAATATAAACTTGAAGTTTGTCTATCCTATCTTCTTACATCATTATATCATTAATATTCCAATTTCGTTTCTGAAAGTTTCTGAAGAAACTGGTGCTATCAAACGTGTTTAGATTTCAAATAGAGACACTGAGAATGTATTCTAAGCGTAAAAAATTAATCATGAATATTAACAAAACCATTCTTTATTAACGATAAACTTCTCGTTATGAATTGAGGAGTATTTCTAGTTGTCATGTTCACTTTTCCAACATCTGGGAACTTTATGATTGGATTCTCAACTTTTTCGTTTCTTTTTTCTTTCTTTCGGAAAGGACACAAAAGGTTATACTATACAGTCACAGCTGATGACCCTTCGTACAGAGCGGACGTCAGGGCAAACCTTTAATCCCATAAGGAAAAAAAAAAAATATTTGAAAAAAGTCTTGTTGATAGGGTGACAGGAAAACAAACATGTGGTTTTTAAAACGGATGTCTTTAGACGCTGAGTTTCATATTTCAACCCTTTACGGACGGAGAGTCTGGTAGACCTATTGGTATTAATAAATGAACTCCGTTTTCAGTTTCCAATGTTTGGTTATGTTTTTCTAATATTTTGATCTGTAAACTAAACAATAATAGTTTAACCATATTACCGAGAATATATAGGGAGGGAAGTGGCTCAGTGGTAAAATGCTCGTCAAGTTGTCCTGCTTCGATACTTGATCATTAAATTTATGATTGACAGCATTGTGTCCGTAGGTTGTCCATTTTCTCTCCTATTGTCATTAGAAACTTTCTACTGGGGCACAGTGGCGCAGCGGTAGACCGCTAATCTCTGGTGCGTGAGGTCTCTGGATCGTTCCCGGGCCAAATAATTTTGTGGTGGATAAAATCGTATCCGTGGGTTTTCTCGGGGTTCTCCCGTTGTTTCCTGACGTTTCTCCATTTCACCAATTCTTCCATCATCTTTAACTTGCCCTTAAACATCATCTCCCTTAGCCTAAAGGGCACAATCCCCTAACAGGACAAGTACATAGCAGGCATATGCCTATCATGTTCCCTTAGGTACATGGGAATGTGCCCAGTATGTGTCTTTTGTACCTATGAGAGAGAAATCACATAGATGGCAAGTGATGTCCACCCCTAGGCACATACTTGACATGTACCTGGGGAACGTGCCTAGTATGTTCTAAGTATGTTCCCCAAGTAGGTGTAACAAGTATCTAAAAATGTAGGTAGCTGAAGTACATACTGAGCATATGAATATCATATGTGCTAAGTGTCGGGTACCTAAAAAGTAGATGGGACACCTAAATGGCACGTGCCTACCACATCTTGTGCTGTTAGGATCGTGGGAAGTTAAACTGAAGTATTTCCTTTTTTTCGAAATGTTCTGCATAATCATTCGTTTTCGTTTCTGAGAATGAACTGCTAATTCCAAAGAGGCTCAAACCCAGAAATTTTTCTTAGGAGAGGTCCAATACTATAGGCCACTATGCCTATGTAGTACTGAACGGGAATTGTTCTGCATCGAAAAAGACAATAAATAATTGTAAAATGCCTCCACCTACATTTTCTGAAAAACGTGATTGAACTAGATTATTTTTATACTAACACGTAAGAGAAAAAGTAGTATTAGATGTAGTAGAAGATGAAATTTTTAGCTACATCAATCATTTCCCTGTTAAACAAGTATAGTTTTGATGAGAAAGTGTACAAATATGTGTTGAGTTTTCTGGGAGGGGGTCTGGTGGACCAGGGACGTACGCAGGAATTTATTTCGGGAGGGGTCTCAAGCGTTTCGGGGAGTTCAAAATACAATTTGTGGCTAAATTATATGAAAATTTCTAAAATTGCCCCTAAAAGTAAACATTTACAAAAGGGGGGTCCGGACCCCCAGGACCTACCCCCTGCGTACGTCCCTGTGGTGGACTCCCCCGTGGGTGCGCCACCCTAATCCCAAGTTTAAGTTAAGGAAACAAGTATTTGTGTCACGTGCACACCAACATGAAGGAATTTGGTTTGTATGGCCTGATATTTTCTCAATTAATACTGAAACCAAAAGTGGATGTAGATTTCTACCATTTCCGGTTTTAGTAGACATATTAGAATGCAAATTGTTATTCTTGAGATGCTTGATTGGTTGCAGAAATCCACTCCTTGCTATCTATTACCTTTTATAATATACAGGGTGAGGCAAAAGTCTAGCATCACCATTATGTTTTTGAAACGGCTTGGGGAAATATGACGAAGCTTTGGATGTAGGTAATTGAAGTGGAGGCTCACCAGATGATGCTATTCGGCATTGTTCCGGCCATTTAGAAATCCGCCATTTTGAATTCAGTTCCAATATTTGAAAATGTAATGGGGTAATGGGGGCTTGCGACACATGATTTTAGGCTAGAATTTCCCCAAAAATACAGATCGGAAATTATCTTTCACCTAATTCTAACCAGTAATGAAATTACATTACAACATTTTATTATTAATAAAAGTTAGTAAAAAAATAACTTCGTACACGTATTTCTGGTGAAATTCTAGCCTAGAATCTTGTGTCGCATGCCCCCCTTCCAGTTTCAAATATTGGACCCTCCCGTTTGAACTATTATCCATTTTTATAAATACTCAGCGTCATGCGCAATTTGGGGGCAAGGGACAAAAAATATCTCACCTAAGTTAATTTTTCAACTAAAATTGATTTATGTTTCTACCCAATACTAATCGAAAACAGTCTGTACTCATTCTTCCTGGAAATGATTAAAGTATTTCGCGGGACGTAGAGATTGATTTGTATGGGGTGTGGTTGGCAATTTTCACCCCTTAAATATTTTTCCCTATTTTTTCGTTCTGAAATGCCACAAAGATCTGATGAATACTGTTAAAGTTTTAAAGAATTGACCCGTACTTCATTCGGGACCGGGGGACGGGGGAAGACAAATATCTACTGCATTTTTATCTATATATAAAAATGCTTTTTATTAATTGTTGCCTTCGGAGAAAGTGGAGATATTAACACTAAGGAGGAGAAAATCATTGATCAAATTTAAAGATAGCCACTATTTGATTTGGCCAGGTGGAGGGGGGTCACAAGAAAAATGGGGGACCGGATCATGGACCTCGGAAGGATGGCAGGAGTGGCGATTAGAGGATAGTTGCCTCCTTCCCACTTTCTTAAAGTGCCCCCTTAATGTATATAACTTCATTTGGAAATGTAAAGTTTTTGCATACATTATTCGTTTAGAGAGAAAAAAATAGTGACATATATTTGCCGTTACGTGAGTGCGTATTGGTTCTTTGTCTTCCAATAGAGTTAAGAAAGGTGCAGGAATTGCGTTTTAATTGTAATTCAAAGCAATTAATATTGCAATTGCGTATTTCTTTAAATATAGTAGCATATGTTTGAAGTATTTACTGTCTTTCATTTTCTAAGAGTAATAATATACATTTAATGCCATGTGTGGAATTAAAAATACAAGTTGTTCATTAATTCCCAGTTTCAATGTAACTCCTATAAAGCAAGTCTTATTATTCATTACTACAATTAATATATTTTTTTCTATTTATTTGTTTTGCAAATGTGTTATTAAATAATCTGATCACCAGGGCCCGGATCTTGTTGACAAGTCAACTATTTTCTGTTACGCGTGGAACAAGGCAAGTTCAAATAAAAACGTTATCCATCTTCTCTAGGTTCTAAAAATATAGTTTTTTAGGGTCAACTTTTGGTCACTTTTTGCTGTTTTCAAATTTCAGGTCATTTTTTAATATTTTAAGGTAACTTTTAGGTCACTTATGGTCTTTTTATTCTTTTTTTCTACATAAGGACATCTGTAAATGAACACGGTTTACGGATGTGGAAGAGACGAAGTTGAATAATCTCTTTTTATACTTCCTCACTATTGGAGTGGAAAAACTGCATTCTTAACAAGCTAATGAAAACTAAACTGTAGCTGGTTAACGAAAGGCGGGGGTTGGTAGGTGGCCAAACAGATAGTTTTGAGTTATTGACCACAAAGAATGAGATCACGTGAATAACTAAAAATGAATTAAAAGGCGTACAAGGGTTTCAAACAGTTTTTTTTTCTATTATTTTCATGTAGTCTAAACTTGCTAAATTTTATGCTAAATTTTATTGTTCTTCCTAGTTTCCTAGTTTCAACTCAGGAGTGAATTGACGCTTTCAATACTTACAATGCCGTACAATGGACTAATCAATAGAAATAAATTATCAATGGACTGAAACTAACTGAAACAAAACTTTTTGAATATGAGTGAGTAATGTTAATTAAAAATCCAATGGATATTAAAAAATGTCAATGTTTAACGAAATAAAGTTTGAGAAAAGGTAAGTTTTAAGGTCAATTTTTAGGGTCATTTTCCAGGAATTTTAGTGTCATTTTATAGGTCACTTTTTAAATTTTTTTAGGTCAACAAGATCCGGGCCCTGCTGATCACACAATTTTCCAGACAGAATTTTAAGATGTTCATGAGCAAAGAATCAAATCTCTTCTTACACTTTCGTTGATTAAATGTACAAAGAGCTGTATGTACAAAGAAATGTAAATGTATCAACTTGCGTTGCTTTTGTCAATTTACTTAATAAAATGTGAAATACGATATACGGTATTTTAAGTGTAAAAAATAGTACCCTATTAGTTATACAACCTTTCGTCAAACGTAGTGTTAGCAACAACCAGGAAAACTTAAATTATATACAAATATTCAGATTATGTCTTGCTCCCCTCCACTTGTAACGTCCAACCGCCGCCACTGGGGAATGGGTACTGCTGCTAGGGCAGGGCGCAAACTTTCAAAGTCAGATGCACTCGTCAACCCAAAAATGATTGTCACCAGTATCTCTCAAAAGATAATTGAAATGCGGAACAAGAGCGCCCTAGACAATATTATTTTGCGTGAGGTACCGTTATCACAAATCAGTTAGTGGTTCTTCGTTTTCAGCCGTTTAGAAACGCGAAAATAAATGCCGATCTTCAAAATGGCTCGAAATCGAAAGCAGATAAGTGAGTCGTGATAACGGTATCTCATGTAAAATGATATTGTCTATAAAGACGAATGTCCGTAATCTTTTCTGAACAAACCTAGCCGGCGTAATGGTGGGACGTAAAACTCAAGAATTTCATTTTGTTTTCATTTTTCAATTTCATTGCCTAGGTATTTATTCTCGATGTTATGTAAGCCCGCATAACATAGAGGTTAATGTGGACTACATATAGGCTAGGCGTAACCGGCGGAGAAGGATGCATAACGCTCCGCCTCCCTGAGCAGAAAAAAAATGGCTTCGTGTGTAACTAGAACGGGTAAAGATCTTTCTGTGTACCGGATTTGGTTGATCCTTCCTAAGCGAAAAACTGATGACACATGTATATACACACATTATTATTATTATTATTATTATTATTATTATTATTATTATTATTATTATTATTATTATTATTATTATTATTGAAATGAAATGAAATTTTTGAGTTTTACGTTCCACAGTTATGCAGGCTAGGCTAAAGGAGGCGGTGATAATGAGTAATGAATGAAATGTTTTAATAAAGAAAGTGGGAGGAAACGGGGGAGGGATCGAATCAGGGACCCCATGCACTAGAGGTAAGCGTTCTACCACTGAGCCACCCTGCTCCCTACAGTATTTGAGTCAATATTTAAATACCTATTATGAAATAGAAATTAGTATTAATCACCGGTACAGTTAATACTAAAATTACTTGAACCTTTTCATTACTACAATCAACCATTGTTAGAAAAAGAATATAATATTTGATCGCCTGTTTATTTGAAGAACGACATAACTCAAAATTCCTAACTTTTCAAGAAAAGTGTTTAAAGTTTCGAAACGCAATGGAAACAAATGGGCGAAAGAACGACAAAAAGTGCTCTCTAGCGCCCAGTTTCGAAATCACATCTTTGAATTTTTTACCAGAGATAGACATCAAGATTAGCTTTCATTTTCTGACCGTGAGTCAATAAAGGCGATTTTTTTTTAGTTATGTCGCAGGAGCGTCATTTCAGATTTTGCTTGGGGGGGAAACCCCTTGATATAAGTAAAATTTCGTGTTTTTCACTCATTTACTACTACTCTATTGATAAAATCTATATAAATCTCAAACTCAGGGGTGGGGGCAATTGCCCCTCCCTGCCCCCCGTAAATGACGTCCCTGTTATGTCGTTCTTGAAATAAACAGGCTATATAATCATTCAAATTTTAGAAGCATTACAACAAAAATCGCAGAAAACAGACACGTTTCTTGCCGTTCTCAACAACGTCCTTCTTCTCTCTCTACACAAAGAATTCCGTTACCAAATTCCAACTCTCTTTCGACCTTGTTTTTCTTTTCCCCTAAAAAAGAAAGAAAGAAAAAAGAGAGTAACATGTCTGTTACAGTTATAGGTCCCAGATTTCTGAGACAGCTTGGCGCCTTAGCTGACGATGGGTACAAAACCAACCGTCCCCGTTTTCTCTCTCTCTCTCTCTCTCCCTCTTTCTCTCCTAGGAACAACCAATCCACGACAGCGAACCCAAAAGTTTTGAAGAGGTTTTCGTTGTAATCTGAGAGAGTTTCTAAATTAGAAAATCAACAGGAAAAAAAAAAAAAAACTCATTTCATTGTGTTCCGTGGAATGGCAACTCCAAAATGTTTCAGATACTTTGAGTATGATTTACAACCAAAGTTACTACAACGAAATGGATTTATATGTAAATGTTATCTAGCTCTAATATAAAGTTAGTACAAATGGAACTGAAATTTTGCATTGCGTCTAGGAACCAAAGGAAAATTTTTAGTTAGGAGCACTGATTAAATGACAAATTTTCTTAAACTTCAATATATGAGGGTCATTTCGTAAGTTGTGTTAACTGAGGGTCAGTGGCAGACAGATTCTGGGTTTGTTAGTTTTAACCATCTCCTTGATATTATGCAAAAAAGATAATTTATCATATTAAAATAAGTATACAAATACCTGAATGATATTTTTAACTTGCGAACTTGAACGTTCCCCTTGACAAAGTTCTGTGTACGCCACTGCTGAGTGGAAAACGTTTGACGTGCATTTGGTCGAATGAGTCTGTTTTCCAATGCTACCAACAGATGGTGACCGTGTACAGGATCTAAATGGGAGGAAGTACTGCAGGCTTGCCAACCATAGAATAATTTCTCGTGAATACGATAATTTCAGCCTTAATACTATATACGATAATGCTATATATGATAATAGGTGAATATACGATGATTTTAGAACTCACACTTGTTTTTGCAGTTTTTGAGTATGTAATAAATTGTAAATGTATATTAAATAATTATAAAACATACACATACATACACACACACGCACACACACACACACACACACACACACACACACACACACACACAGAGAGAGAGAGAGAGAGAGAGAGAGAGAGGTTTTTAACAGTTATTCCCACTAAAATATATCGATAACGATTTTTTGAGAATTGGAGAATGACAACCCTGCATGCATTCTTTAAATTCACTTACATTTACAAGGGAATGAAAGTATTGTTTTTGTTCAGAGTAATATTAACGAAGATTTTTTTTTTTAATGTGAGGCCAGTGACGCCAATTTGGAGTTCGAAATAGATTACTAGATATGTTTATTATATACGTATTATTGTTATTATTAGAAGTAATATAGTTGTTTCTATAATTATCACGTGCATAACGAATATACGATATTTTTTGTAATATACGATAATTTTAAAGACGAAAATCGATAATTTTATTTTTTTGAGGTTGGCAACTCTGGAGTAATAGAAAAATAGGTACGTATGATTTAATTGTTTGATTTGGCTTTAATGCGCACAAATTAATCCAAAAGTAGAAATAAAAGGTAAAACAAAACTACTAGTAGCTAGACTACGCAGCAAACAGCTAACAACACCCTGTAAATAGTCGCTCCGGTAATTTTGCCAACGAGAGAGAAGGTGTTCATTTGAAAAATGAAATGAAATTTTTGAGTTTTACGCCCCACGATTATGCCGGTTAGGCTAAAGGAGACAGTGATGATGAGTAATGAATGAAATCATGGAATGAAGAAAGTGGGAGGAAACGGGAGAACCCCGAGGAAACCCACGCACACGGGGTTCTCCGGTTTCCTCCCACTTTCTTCATTCCACCATTTCATTCATTACTCATCATCACCGTCTCCTTTAGCCTAACCGGCTTAAGAGTGGGACGTAAAACTCAAAGATTTCATTTCATTTTTCATTTCATTTCGAATCCTGACAATTGGAACAGAATAGAAAAATGTGCACATCAATGCACCATGCAGGGGCGGATCCAGGACCGACTTCTTGGGGGGGGGCGGTGGGTAGTCATACTGCTACTTTAAAGGGCTCCAAACTTTGAGATGGGTTATATATATATATATATATATATATATATATATATATATATATATATATATAAAATAAAAAAGTCTCCCCTTCTGGGGGGCAATAGCCCCGATCGCCCCCCCCCCCCTTGTATCCGTCCCTGGCACCATGCAAGAGGACTTTTTGTCTTCCTTTGATGTGGCGAATCACCTCTTGAAGTATGTGATCATCCTTCTGTTTCGTTCCAATTGTCACGATTCGATTTCCGACTCCAAGTTAACAATCCTGTCACTCTTACACGACACGCAATTCGACAATATGCAAGATAACTTTTTGTTGTCTTTTGATGTCAGGAATCACCTCCCGGAGTTTGTGCACATCTTTCAGGTTCACCCTATATACAGCATAAAATGTATTTCTATGGCTACGAACAAACAAATTTGTTTCAGGGCTCATACATTAACCTTAGAAATATGAATGATGTTACTTTGGTCTTTATAATATTAAAAAGACGGTAGAGCCATTTAAATACTTTTGAAGATGATTTAAAGCTTTATGAGAAAGTACTAAATTAAGTTATACCAATACATTAAGAAAAAAAAAAAAAAAGAAGAACGAAAAGGAGCAAAACACGTGCAGTGACAAGCGAACTGGTTGTTTTAACTGAAGAAAAATGATTTCAAATTTGATGAAAGCGCCAGGTTATTTGTTACGAGAGTACTTTGCGTCAAGATATTTTAAAGGGGATATGTCAGCTAGAACATATAAGTGGCATATTGATAATATATTAGCTTATCCGCTCTTATAACTTGTTATAAAAAAAAAAGAAAGAAAGACTGTGTACCACAGTAAAAAGAATAAAAGTTGCAAAAGGATTTAATGAAAAAAAAAACAAAAGACAGTCGAGCGACGGGTCAATGGGGGTTGAAAACTAGAGAAGAACATGGCGTGCTCATGCATAAACGTGCTGAGAATAATTTTTCAAGGAAGAACCAGACCGTGGTTTGTAACAGGTTCCAACTTGTCTCACACGAGCAGCCCTCTACCAGATAAATTACGTATGTATGCTTCTTCTCCCTATTTTTCTATCCATACTTTTAAGCTACTCATTTTATTTTTCTTCTAAATTCTTTTTCTCAGAGCATGTCTGTTTTATTTCAATGCTCATTTGTCTGATACATCATACTTTTCAATTACCTCCCCTGTTTATAACCTCTTCTTCCGAATGCATTATATGGGTCTATATATATATACATCTTCTATTTGTTTGGATTTAGGAGTCGAGTAATATATTATGTTGTGGCCATCAATTAAAAGTTTGGTATCAGTAGAAAAGTTTTGGAAGTCAGTTTAAGAATTTGTGTGTTGATCTTCCTGAGTTTTTTAATACAGTCATAAATCCTGTTCAAACATGTTTTCACGTATCATTTATATTTACTGCTTGCGTTTCTCTGCTAGCCACACTATACCAGTCGATTCTTTAGACATCAAAATAATGCTATGTATAGTATCTAACGTGTAAGCATGGTATGTCTTATTAGAATGGATATATCTATACAGTTGTCGAAAATTATCTGAAGAAAACCAGTAAGAAATAATGAGATTGTTCCTCCATATACTTTGTATATTGAGTGCCCTAAGGACAAGGTGACCAGACGTCCCGTTTCAGCCGTTGTCCCAGCCTTTTTTTCTACCGTTGTCCCATTTTTATCTGATTCTCAAACGAGATGCCTAAATGTCCCGTTTTTAAGCAAAAATGAGTCAGATGTCAAGTAATTATTATTCAAAATATAAATGATCAATGTGAATTCTACACTCTTTCGTACCAACACTCATTGAGAAGGGTCAGCTGTGACTGGAACTTCTAAATGTTCAAATGGGAATTGAGTGTTCCGTGCTTCAAGTGGAAATTAAGTTGGAATTCTGAGTGTTCAGGTAGTTAAAAGTATTGTTGGGTTGTTCTTAAGTTAGAAGCGGTGTGTTATCATTCTTACTTGTATATTTTGTAAATTGAAAACACTGCTGAGTCCAAAAATGCAATGTGGAAGTCAGACCCCGCCCCCGTCGCCGATTCGTATGCGTCCCGTTTTGGAAAGCAAAAGTTCTGGTCACCTTGCCTAAGGATAGTTTCCTTACCTCTCTTTATCTTCTATTCAAACCGAGAGTGACTGAAGTATGCTATTTCCGATTTTAACATTGTTTACTATCGAGCAAAACCAATCCTAGAAAGCGGTTTCAATGTTCTAAGAGTAGATTCTACAAGGTTATTACAAATGATTGACCCGATTTCATAAATTCAATGTCGCTTTATCATTAGACACATTGTCACAAAAGTTTGCAGACATAATGATTTTCTTTTAAAAGTGAAATTCAAAAGAAATGCTCCTTTATTAATGAAGATGACTTTCACACAAAACCTATTTTCTTCTATAAGCTGTTGTAATTGTGCCGAAAATTCAAGGCATGACTTTGCCGTCAGACGTCAGCGCTTGTAGCAATTGTAAGTGGTAAGGTTTCTGCTTCAATCGCTTACGTAAGATCTTCCAAACGGTAGCTTGTGGAATGTTCAGCTCTCTGCTTGCTCTGTTCGTCGACTCCTATGCAGTGTTCGAAGGTTTCCTTAAGAAAACTTCCCTGAATTGAGTCAAAATTTCCCTTTTCTTATTAAATTTTCCCTGATATTTTGAGCGAGCTATATTAAAGAGAAGTGCCAACCACATTTGTTTTATTGATTCGCTTTTACTTCTTTTCTTTATTGTTTCCTTCATTTTCATTTTTACAAAAAAAGAACACACACACAAATACATTCACTGAATAATGGGTGCAAATTACGATTTTTTGAACAGGTACACACACACACACACACAATCTACTGCTATTGTATTGATTTATTTCTGAAAAACAGAGAAAAATGTAACCATTTATATTAACCAGTCAGTTAGTATAAAAATTTCCCTGGATTTTTACATTTTATCGAAAAAGTTCCCTTTTTGTTAAATTTACCTACAAAATTTCCCTAGATTAGGAAAATTTCCCTCAAACTACGAACACTGCTCCTACGGGCTTCGAAGGGCTACGGAAAATCTAGGGAAATTTCGTAATCCAGGGAAATTCTTGCTCTGACTGATTGACCAATACAAATGCTTAAATTTTTCATGGTTCTTCAGAGATAAACCAACACAATAGGAATAGTTTGTGTGCGTGTTTTCAAACTAGCATAATTTGCACATTTAGCTGGTTCTGTTTGTGAGTATTTTTTAAAAAGTGAGTGAAAAAGTTTTTTTTAAAAAAAAAGCAAAAAGCAAATGAATAAAACAAATATGGTTTGCACTTCCTTTAATATAAGTAAATTAATCTTATCACATAATTTCTATCATAGGAATTGGAAACTCAACAAACAGGGAAAATTTGATAAGAAAGGGAAAATTTTGTGTTAGTCGAGAGAAATTTTCTTACGAAAACCTATGAACACTAGCTCAACCGTTTCACACCTCTAGGCCATCCCTTATAGAGGTATCCTGAAGCTGTGAACTGTGCACACCATCGCCGAATGGACTTGGCATTTGATGGGTCTTTACAGAACTTCGTTCAGAATTATCGTGGCACTGTTAGAATACACTAGGGTGAATGGAACTTGAGCACGACATAAGCTTTCTCTGCTCTTGTCTCCATCTTGTATAAATGCACGGTGCTGCACTCTCGTGGCAGAAATCAGAAGCGAATTTGCAACACAATACGTGTGCAAAGTTTTGTAAGAATATGTTCAATAATAAAGCTACAGTGAATTTATGAAATCAGTTCAATCATTTGTAATAACCCTGTACAATGGGCGGAGCTATGGGGGGGGGCATAAAGGGCATTACCCGAACTTTTTGACAAAAATAAAAAATTCACATATAAGATGGCTTCCTACCAAAACCTGTCAAAATTTACGAGACTCGTAAATTTTGTTGTTATAATGTTGTTATATTCATATTAACCACACTATTCTAGGAAGTATTTCACAGTCCGAGACCGGCCAAAAGGACTCCACCCAACAGCAGACAATTCCTAGAGTATGTTTGTTTTATCTTGGCACGCTTCCCGCCTAAATGATGGATCTCTCTGCAACGCGTTCTTGCCACGCCGTAGCTATGTTGCGAGTTAAAGAACGCTAGGAAACACAGCAAAATACCACACTACTCACAAATCACTGTGATACACTTTTTGAAGTGTGGCAATTAAGCACTTCAAATACCCGCCAAATAGCAATGACTTCATTTGATGGGCTGGGTGACAACTAACGTCACCTACACGACAAAGCCAATCAGACATCTATTGGGCTAAAACGTTCACGTGAGTACTAGCAGAAGTACTTTAAAAGCCAACCAAGTGCACTGGCGGGTAGCGTGCCAAGATAAACGTATTCTTACTCCGCCCATGCCCTGTACTTCCACCCTAATTGCATATTTAAATTAGAAATATTACAAATCCACTACAACCTCCGGTTTCAACATTGATAGAACAGAAAACAAGTACAATTGGGAAACTGCTTTTGACCAGTGGCGGATCTACCACGTGGTCTAGAGGCCCAGTCCTCCCAGTTTTTTGAGTGACAAAAATAATTTAAGCTTTATTTATTTTTAAAGTTTATGGTAAACTTATGATATTCCTATCATAGTCTGTGTTCTGGCTGCCCTCCCCCCCCCGAGTTTTTACCCTCTAGATTCGCCACTGTTTTTGACATGAATTGAGAGTTATGAAAGTAGATTCTATTTCCGATCGTTATACCTCTACTAAAACTGAAAGTGATAAACGTGCATTTCAGGTTTTAAAATTGAATCTCCATACTTCGGAGGTCTATAGTAAACAAAACTTAGATTTTTAAATGATTTTTATTTCTAGATAGAAAAATTGTTTTTTTAAGTAATGTAATAAATCGTTAAAACTACCCATTGAATTTGATTCAATAAAGAATGGTTTTCTTTGAAATTCACCTTTGTCTGCTGTGAATTTCAAAGAAAACAAAATACTTTTACATTCTTCATTATTTGTTCATAGAATTACAATAATAATAATAATAATTACGATAACAGCAGAACCTTCTCAAGTTGCAGTTGTATATTCTCTGTGAAGTTAATTCTTTTGTTATTGTTCATTTTAGCATTATGATCCTCTGTTTCGTTTTTTCTTTTTCTTTTCCTTTCTTTTTTTTAAAAAAAAACAAAAAAAGTGGGTTTCGTTTTATATTGAGAAACCACAGTAGAGATCTGAATTACGTGATTCACTAATATTAAAACCAGAAGAACCGTAGTAAAAACTAATACTTCCGGTTTAATTATACAACTAGGGTCGAAGGAGCAGATGTAGCTTGTAATGTTCTCACATTCTGTTCGTATGGGTGCTGCATAGGGGCCATGGTTCCTGCACAGGGGGCAATCTTCAGGGGCCATGGGTTGGGGTCATTTCCAGGGGCCATGAGGCCTGCTGTCATTCACTGTTCCTGCAAGCAGGGAAGGAAACCATTTCCTTTTATTTGCTTTTTAATAGGTAGCTTCTATTGAAGCGTAGGGGCCATGGGTCCTGCATAGGGGCTATGGGTCCTGCATAGGGGCTATGGGTCCTGGGGGCCATTTCCAGGGTCATCCATTGTGGTCCTGCACAGGGACCATCCAATGTGACCTTCGTAGTGGTCATTCAACCTTTCCTTTCGTCATCTATCTCCAGGAAAAAAAAAAAAACTGACCCTATTTCATCACCTCCTTCGATACTCCCCCCTTATCCTTAATTAAACAAGCGATAAACTATCTTATCAAGGCGCGGCAAGTCTTTTGATGTTTACCATACTAAATCAATACTACTCCGATCGTTATACCTCTACTAAAACTATGGTAAACATCAAAAGACTTGCCGCGCCTTGATAAGATAGTTTATCGCTTGTTTAATTAAGGATAAGGGGGGAGTATCGAAGGAGGTGATGAAATAGGGTCAGTTTTTTTTTTTTTCCTGGAGATAGATGACGAAAGGAAAGGTTGAATGACCACTACGAAGGTCACATTGGATGGTCCCTGTGCAGGACCACAATGGATGACCCTGGAAATGGCCCCCAGGACCCATAGCCCCTATGCAGGACCCATAGCCCCTATGCAGGACCCATGGCCCCTACGCTTCAATAGAAGCTACCTATTAAAAAGCAAATAAAAGGAAATGGTTTCCTTCCCTGCTTGCAGGAACAGTGAATGACAGCAGGCCTCATGGCACCTGGAAATGACCCCAACCCATGGCCCCTGAAGATTGCCCCCTGTGCAGGAACCATGGCCCCTATGCAGCACCCATACGAACAGAATGTGAGAACATTACAAGCTACATGTTAAAAAGGTGGGAGCAGATAAAAGGAAATGGTTCCCTTCCCTGCCTTGCAGGGCCCCTGGAAATGACTCCCAGGACCCATTGCCCCTATGCAGGACCTATACGAACAGTATGTGAGCATATATAATTGATTAGAAGCTACCTGTTAAAAAAGATGTGAGCATCCCTCGACTTGAACAACGTGAAAAGTTAAAAATAAGCCCCCCCCCTCCTACAAGTATACTATGAAAAGGGTAATATTTATTAAAAATTATTTTTTTCTTACTTATGAGCTGAAGACTGAGTGGCACAGACGTCCTTCCTTGAGAGCCGTTGAAATTGAAATGAAGGAGCGAGAAGGCGTTTGGCGTGGCTTTAGTGACGTCAAGATTAACTTTGTACCGTATCAGAATGATAAAAGTGATTATAGACTTTAATTATTTACACGAATCACAGATTACTTGCAATCATCTACAAACATTTGTATGATTTGAACTTAATGAGAACTTTGAATAACAATCACGTGCAAGGTTAAAAACCTTTATTATTGACAACCATGAGTGATATCTAACAGAGTTAATCACAGATGGATCACGAGTTTATGTGTTTAAGTTTAAATGATATTGATGATAGAGAAAAAATAAACCGATAATCACGAGAACTGATGGGTTATTGAACGCTTGCCCTATTACAAACTGAACTTGTATTTGTAAATATATATAAACAATTTGGAAACGTTATTACTTAGAGATAACCAGAGAACGGCGAAAACATTTATTTTGTTATTAGAATCTAATACGAGAAAATAAACTGCAACTTTAGAGATTAATGCCCCGAACTGCACAATTATTATTATTGTATGGATTTAATGTTTACGGTGAGAACATTGAGCATGCACCACTTATATGCAATAAAGCATATGGACTTATGGGTAAAAAAAAAATGGTTTCGCCTATACTAAATAAAGTACTTATATATAAATCCCTATATTCCCTTTTTTATATATTATAATTGTTGCTACTGATAGTGTTTTTTTTAGTAATTAATTGCGTGATTTTACGTGTGTGTGTGTGTTTGCGATTTTTAAAAAAGTTTGGACGACCAGCGAAAATTGTAAGTTATTATTGTAGTTGATGTATATATCCACACATATTCACTGACGCGCCTTTTGTACATTAATATTTAAACCTAGGACTACCGAACAAATGTAAAATTGTAATTTACTTTAAAAGTATAACACATAATCGTTAACGTGCCACCACAGACATTCATATTGAAACGTGAGAAAAAAGTGATTAATTGTAAAATATTTTAACATTAATGCCGCACCTTTGTTTGAAATGCTATTTATGTTGCGCGCTTACACAAAGATTTATTTTTATTATAGCAAGCATTTACGGAAATAATTTTAAAATACCATTGCACCTAACACATGTTGGTTACGCCTTTTGTTAAAATTGTACGTACGCGAACACGAAATAAAAACTACTGTGTTTACCTAGCACAAGCTGTTTGCACTTTTTAAAATTGCACGTACGCGAACACGAAATAAAAAATTAGTGTGTGCACCTAGCACATGTTGGTTGTACTTTTAAAATTGCACGTACGCGAAAGCGAAATAAAAATTACTGTGTGCACCTAACACATATTGGTTGTACTTTTTAAAATTGCACTAACGCGAACATAAAATAAAAATTACTGTGTGCACCTAGCACATATTGGTTGTACTTTTTAAAATTGCACGTACACCCACCAGATTACATTTGAGAACGCATTATAAAATAGTTTGTGTTATATATAACTTCCGCGGACAAATTAGTTGCCTGGCACAAAATTTAAATTGCCTATCCATTATTAAGGTAAGCTAAGATGGCTATACTTGCTAATGTGCATTAGTGGAAAACCACATGTTTTTTACTAAGGTAAGCTAAAATGTTTATATTTGCTAATGTGCATTAGTGGAAACCACATTTTTTTACTAAGCTATTGTAACGTAACCGTCGCTAACGCGCCTTTACTTGAAAACCACATGGTTTTTTACTAAGGTAACCTAAGCTGTTTATATTTGCTAACGCCACCTATGGTATTGTGACCGTCGGTAACGCGCCTTTATTTTAATGGAGCATTATCCACTTTTGATAATAATGTATAAAATAATTATTATTTTGTTTTAACTTGTTGCTACGCGTTTGCTAATACTGAATAAATGCTTGAAAACAAATTAAATGCACACCGGCTTTGCCCTTCCCCTGAACCACTTGGTTGCGCGACGGTTTTACCCTGCCCTAAACCACTTGGTTGCGCGACGGTTTTACCCTGCCCTAAACCACTTGGTTGCGCGACGGTTTTACCCTACCCTAAACCACTTGGTTGCGCGTATGCTTTATCCTGCCCCGCCCACATAAACGCACGCAGGTTTTTTACATGTACACCGACTGCTACATGTTTAGAACTAATAAATGTAATTATTGTACGCATGCTTTCGTATAAATGCAAGTATTTTTCCCGAATGGACTTGCACTGCTACACATTAATAATAATAATTGTATGAATGCTTCCGTATAAATGCAAGTATTTTTCCCAAATGGACTTTTACTGCTACATGTTTAAAACTAATAAATATACGTATGCTTCCGTATAAATTCGCGCACGTTTTTTTTTTCACGAATGGACACCAATTGCCACGCTTTTAATTTTATTTAATGTAATTATTGTACGCATGCTTCCGTATAAATGCACGCACGCATAGGCACCAATTGCCACGCTTTTAATTTTATTTAATGTAATTATTGTACGCATGCTTCCGTATAAATGCACGCACGCATAGGCACCAATTGCCACGCTTTTAAAATTAATCACTGCTATATTTTTATACATCTACAATAACAAATACTAAATATAATTGATTTTAAAACACGGAAAAGAAGAACAACCTGCGATCGGCTAACATTTATATGTTGGAAATACCTTTAAATAGTGTAGAGTACCATCATTTGCTTAACGCACATAGTGACGAATACGATTTTCATAAGTATTCATAAAATAATTGTAGAAAAAAGATTATCAATTTGAAATATTTTATTTCTAGTACATACTAAATAATTTAATGCTAAAAATGATATTAAACTTACCTTTATATATAATCTTCTTTTAATTACATTTCGAAACCACATTTTGAAGTATATGTATTCTAAGAAGCGCGTGGACAGGAAGTGACTCAACTTCCTGTAGCAGTGTTGGTAAATCTTAATACTTTGTGTTTAGTTAGTGAATGGTAATGGAAGATTTTTGATTTAAAGAGATTAATAAATAAGCAATTATTATGAAATGGAAGTGGTTTTTTGATATACTTTATTTACAAGTGCAGAAAAAGTATATGTGTTGCCTAGTTTGTAAAATAAAAATAAATGAAAATGCTTTAGGTCAATTTGTATTGTAGCCTGTAGGAATATGAGCCGATTCACTACCCTTTATGATATTTAGACTGCAAAATACAGACTATAATGTAACACATTTGCTTATTTTATGGATTTTGCGATGGATTATTTACGCAAACTAGAATGCGAAGACAATTTAGTAAGACACATTGTGTTAGTAACAGACAACTTAGTAAGATACATTGTGTTAATGAAAGACTATTTAGAGGATATTGAAGAACTATTTAGGGCAAACTAAGAATAGTTAAGGGTTAGTTACGGGATACTAAAGATAGGCAGGGAATAATTAGAGTATACTAAAGATAGTCAAGGGGGGATACTAAAGATGGTCAGGGACTATTTAGGGGGCAAACTAAGAATAGTTAAGGGTTAGTTACGGGATACTAAAGATAGGCAGGGAATAATTAGAGTATACTAAAGATAGTCAAGGGGGGATACTAAAGATGGTCAGGGACTATTTAGGGGATATTAAGAATAATTAAAGGGTAGTTAGCCCATAGTAAGGTTAATCATGGAATAATTAGGGGATATTAAGAATGCTTAAGGGTAGTTACCCCTTAGTAAGGATATTTAAGGACTATTAGGGGATATTTCAAGGGTAGTTAGCCCTTACTAAGGATAATTAATTACTATTTAGGGGATAATTAAAGGGTAGTTAGCCCTTACTAAGGATATTCAAGGACTATTAGGGGATACTAAAGATAGTCAAGCGGTATACTAAGAATAAAAAAAAGGATATTCAAGGAATATTCAAAGAATATTCAAGGAATATTTAGGGGATATTCAAGGAATATTCAGGGGATATTAAAGGAATATTTATGGTATATTGAAGGAATATTTAGGGGAAGCTTAATTATAGAGTGCGGAATGAGGATTTTTTTTGCGATACTTAGTTTTAGAATAAATATTACGGTGGGGCGCAGTACAGAATGAGGACCTTTTCTATTGGTATATTTAGTTTGAGAATGAATATTGCTGTAGGCTGCAGTACAGAATGAGGTCCATTTGTTTTGGTATATTTAGTTTAAGTATAAATTTTGCGGTTGGCCGCAGTACAGAATGAGACCTTTTTTTTTTGGTATATATATATATATATATATATATATATAGTTTTAGAATAAATTTTGTGCTGGGCTGCAGTACAGAATGAGGGCTTTTTCTTTTGGTATATATAGTTATAGAATAAATTTTGTGGTGGGTTGCAGTACAGAATGAGAGCTTTTTTTATATACTTAGATTGAGAATAAATTTTGTGATGGGACAGAATGTTTCTTAGCTTATTTTAGAATTGGAATAAGGCAACATACAGGTATACTGTTAACGCAAATGTGTATAAAATGGGCTTTAGGATATTTTAGGATTGGGATAAGCCTACATAGATGTGTACTGTTAACGCAAATACGCATAGAATGGACTTTAGGATATTTTAGGATTGGAATAACCCTACATAGATATGTACTGTTATTGGAAACATGTATAGAATAGGATTGGAATAAGCCTACATAGATATGTACTGTTATTGGAAACATGTATAGAATGTACCTTACAATATTTTAGGATTGGAATAAGGCTACATAGATATGTACTGTTAATGCAAAGGGATATAGAATGGGAATTGGAAAAATGGGCAGAGACCTGTTATTTTATGAATCTGGTTGCAGACGACTTAATACTATACTGAATGCTTTTGAGTTAAGCCGCTAAGTGGCATTACTTAACATATGATTTTGTGAAAACATGGGTGAACTTGTTGAATATAATGATATATATATTAACATAATATTTTATTTGGCATTATTTTGTATGTCCAACTATATTTGATTACCGTACTAAAGACGGAGTCTTGTTTTTTGCACATTCATCACCGAAGAACTTAAGACATGAACTGAGGTTTTGCGCGCTTTGAAAACCCGGATAAATTGACCTTTGTACGATTAGATAAACTTGTTGAACGACGAAACATCATGTGATGATGAGTAATTTTGACCTTTGTACGATTAGATAAACTTGTTGAACGACGAAACATCATGTGATGATGAGTAATTTTGACCGTTGATACATGACTAAACATCATGTGACTATTCCTGAAGAAGTAATTTTGACCATTGATACATGATTAAACATCATGTGATAAGTAATTGGGGTCATTGACGTATGACTAAACATTATGTGATAAGTAATTTGGGCTACAACAGTATGATTAAGTAACATGTGATTGATAAGTAATTTGGGCTACAACAGTATGATTAAGTAACATGTGATTGATAAGTAACCACGTTTGATTATGCATAAGGTGAACACGTGATGGGATGTTCACCAACAGATGAATAAGCATTATATGACACTGTCAGGGAACGCCATGATAAGATATTATAAAAGAAACTGTTGACGTACTACAAAATAAGATAGATAGGGTATTGAACTTATATGATTAAAGATCCTTGTTATTAATTAAGATTGCCAGAGCGTTGAATACACAAGCGAGAGATTACCAATGATAAATAAAACTGAATTTAACATTATAGATGTTTTGAACTTTGAAAACTTGATGTTTTCGAAATAATATTTGTTTTAATAGGTCGGTTTAAAATATCATATGGTTTGACTACAACATGATAGCATATTGTTTACGTGTTTTCCGTATATCATGTGCTTATGATCACGGGTTGTTTTGAAATTATATTTGAAAAAATATAATGATCATGTGATATGACGTTGGTGATAAAATGTTTCCTTATATACTGGGGTTTGAAGAGAAGTTGTTCATAGAGGCATTAACGCTATAGAGTCGATTAAAAGTTAAGTAGAGAGGCAGATTTGAGATGGATTCTAATATTGAACCGGCAATGAAGAAGTTTAAGTCTTTAGACGCTCCGGAATCTCCAGAAATAATTATTGAGGAGGAGATTATTCATCTTAGACATGAACCGGTTTTAATTCCAACATCACCAGTGGGATCACCTTCATTATTGAGAGCATCAAATACTGGATCATTGTTTGGTACAACATTAAAAGTACCAGCAATGAAATGGACGCTGGATGTTGAGAAAGAAGAAGAAGCAAGACAATCACCACCAACAGCGATATATGTGGAGAATGAGAAAGCAAGACCCCCATCGCCGGATTTATTTATTGAAGAGGAGGAAGAAGGAAGAACAGCAGCACAACCACCATTGATATATGTGGAGGAGGAGGAGGAGGAGGAAGAAGGAAGAACAGCAGCACAACCACCACTGATATATGTGGAGGAGGAGGAGGAAGAAGGAAGAACACCAGCACAATTACCATTGATATTTGTGAATGAGGAAGAAGCAACACCAGCACAACCACCATTGATATATGTGGAGGATGAGGAAGCAAGACCCCCATCACCAGATTTATTTATTGAAGAGGATGAAGAAGCAATGTTTCCATCATTATATGTGGAGGATGAGGAAGCAAGACCCCCATCACCAGATTTATTTATTGAAGAGGATGAAGAAGCAAGGTTTCCATCATTATATGTGGATGCGGAGGAAGCAAGACACCCATCACCAGATTTATTCATTGAAGAGGAGGAAGAAGCAAGACCACCAATGCCACATGTAAAGGATGAAGAAGAAGTAAGGCACCCATCGCCAGACTTATTTAGTGAGGTGGAAGAAGAGGAAATTCTTCGTTTATTTGATGAATTGGACGAATGTAAACCTGATACACCAATTGCAAGTGTTACACCACAAAAGGAACCAATGGATTTATCAGTGCGACGAAAAGAAAAGTGTGAGTGTGGTTTTGATATTGTGGACAAAAACTGTGTACGTAAAAGTATTTTAAATTGGAAACCTGAAAATGCATTATTATGTCAAGGCTGCAACTTTAATTATTACAATCAGCTTGAACATCATTGTTTGCTGGCTAACCAACTGTCATTAGAGGCGGAAGCATGGCTTATTATGGCAAATGAAAATGTAAGAAACGACGTTTATATTATTTATTTGATTTCACATGCTAATATGTATGTTAATGAACAATTGTTTAAGAAACAATATAATGAATTATTGCAAAATCCGAATTATATTGAGGAATTACCCAATATATTATTAGAGAAAGACAGAAATGTAACATTTAAAGCATGATTTTTGTATACATATTTTGTTTTGTACATATATTATTTCTTTGTATTATTATTTTGCTTGTATATATTTTTTGTTAGTGAAATAAATATTTAACCAAAATTTTATTTTTGATTTTTATTTATTATTAAAAACTTTTCTGAATAATAAAAATAGGTAATATACTATTATTGGATATAAGAATTGGTATTTACAATGAGCTTTAATTCGAAGAAACTTATTTTTCAAATACACAACTTGTAAATTATAAAAAGTTATACGTTAATTAGAAATGCAATATGAAAACTGTAGAAACTTTTTTAAATACATATGGTATAAAAGTTGGAAAAAACAAAATGAAAATGAAAATGAAAATACAAGTTTAAAAACAAAATAAAAATAAAAATACAAGTTTAAAAACAAAATGCAAAAACGCAAACGAAAAAAAGTTTTTTTACTTGCATGCATTATAAAATGCACAAGTAAATTTTATGACATGTGAATTTTGTCTTGTTATATGCACATGTTAAAGTTTTTTTACTTGCATGAATTAATTTTCACAGAATACTTTAAGTATAATAATATTGTAAAACGCATTTACACAAAACAAAAACACATTTAAGGAAATAATAATAAAAAATGAAAACAAGTAATATACACTGATAAAATTTTATTCACAATAAGATATACACACAAATACATTTGTATTTGTTAATAATGTTAACATTCTTTGATACATTCAAGATTTATATTAGTATATGCACAATTACATATTGGACAGTTTTTCACTAATTTATACACACTTTTATTATTATTTACTAATTGATTAACAGAAGAGTTTCCATTACAACTTTTTAAAATGCGGATTATATAGTAAATCTTTTTGTAAAAATAATTTAGTAATTAATTCAATGTTGTCTTTGTTTAATAAAATGTTATATAATGTCCATGTAAATTCCCATTCATCAATTTCAGTATCAGAATGCACTGTTGCAAATTGTTCATATAATTCATCAAAAGTTTGTGCGCTTACCATTGTACGCCATGCATTATAGCATAACATATTATAGTCCGAAGTAATACAATCATGTTCTTCTATTTTGCTTCTGTTTTGAAAACATCCGTAACACAAAAGTTCTCGATGTGGTTTCCAACGGGCAATACACATTAACACACAGTGTTCTTTTATAGAAAAAGAAGAACAATGATATCCGCATTCCTCATATCTATTTAGGAAAATACAACGATGTTTACAATAACGATTTTTGAAACACATTTTTTGTCCTTTTCCAAATATGCTTCTCTTAAATCAAAAATATGATAATCATTCAATGTAATTTCTTGATATGAATAGTTAAATTTGTTTATAAGATTTAGAATATTGTTGGTATTTATATATTTTACATGAATTTTCAAATATTGTTTTAATATTTGATCACGTGTTGATTTTTTAATTAGAAAATTCCACACAACAGTATTTAATTCCTCATCGGTTTCAGTTAAACATTTATGCACAGTTTTATTTTCACTACGATTTGCACAACCTTCACAAAGTAAAGGTTCAGAAAGTTTATAATTTTCTAGTATTTGTTTTACACAAATTTCACTTACGTTATTAGGAGTACAATTACACTTTACTTCATTGAATATAAGATTATCATTAGAAATTGTATCTTGACTTGTTACTTTCTCTTGAAATGGTATTTCAGTTGATTCTCTAAAACTTCTTCTATACACTTGTTCGGGTATTGGCTCCTGTGTTGGAAATATTATGCGACATGTATCATCTTCAGGAATTTCAGGATCATTTGGATTAACAAGTATAATTTTCTTTTGTTTTTCAAGTTGAAACTGTTTTTCACGTGGTGAAATATACTTAGAGTTTACAGTATTACTTTTGGATAATAAAAGATTAGTTTGAATTTCACCTTTTTGTTTTTTATTATGAGAAGTTGAAAATGGTTTTATATGTAGTGATGTATTTCTTTTTCGTTTTGCACTAGCGGAAACAGACGGGCTTTGACTGTACAGCTTATCACGGTAGAATCCGCTTTATATCAGTATGAACCATGACCTCATTTATAATCACAAACCTGCGCAGAAGATTGAGAATATGCTTCTTTTTCTAGATTTCCTCAGGAAATCTTATGTAAAAAGGCTTATGCTCAATCTTCTGCGCAGGTTTGTGATTATAAATGAGGTCATGGTTCATACTGATATAAAGCGGATTCTACCGTGATAAGCTGTACAGTCAAAGCCCGTCTGTTTCCGCTAGTGCAAAACGAAAAAGAAATACATCACTACATATAAAACCATTTTCAACTTCTCATAATAAAAAACAAAAAGGTGAAATTCAAACTAATCTTTTATTATCCAAAAGTAATACTGTAAACTCTAAGTATATTTCACCACGTGAAAAACAGTTTCAACTTGAAAAACAAAAGAAAATTATACTTGTTAATCCAAATGATCCTGAAATTCCTGAAGATGATACATGTCGCATAATATTTCCAACACAGGAGCCAATACCCGAACAAGTGTATAGAAGAAGTTTTAGAGAATCAACTGAAATACCATTTCAAGAGAAAGTAACAAGTCAAGATACAATTTCTAATGATAATCTTATATTCAATGAAGTAAAGTGTAATTGTACTCCTAATAACGTAAGTGAAATTTGTGTAAAACAAATACTAGAAAATTATAAACTTTCTGAACCTTTACTTTGTGAAGGTTGTGCAAATCGTAGTGAAAATAAAACTGTGCATAAATGTTTAACTGAAACCGATGAGGAATTAAATACTGTTGTGTGGAATTTTCTAATTAAAAAATCAACACGTGATCAAATATTAAAACAATATTTGAAAATTCATGTAAAATATATAAATACCAACAATATTCTAAATCTTATAAACAAATTTAACTATTCATATCAAGAAATTACATTGAATGATTATCATATTTTTGATTTAAGAGAAGCATATTTGGAAAAGGACAAAAAATGTGTTTCAAAAATCGTTATTGTAAACATCGTTGTATTTTCCTAAATAGATATGAGGAATGCGGATATCATTGTTCTTCTTTTTCTATAAAAGAACACTGTGTGTTAATGTGTATTGCCCGTTGGAAACCACATCGAGAACTTTTGTTACGGATGTTTTCAAAACAGAAGCAAAATAGAAGAACATGATTGTATTACTTCGGACTATAATATGTTATGCTATAATGCATGGCGTACAATGGTAAGCGCACAAACTTTTGATGAATTATATGAACAATTTGCAACAGTGCATTCTGATACTGAAATTGATGAATGGGAATTTACATGGACATTATATAACATTTTATTAAACAAAGACAACATTGAATTAATTACTAAATTATTTTTACAAAAAGATTTACTATATAATCCGCATTTTAAAAAGTTGTAATGGAAACTCTTCTGTTAATCAATTAGTAAATAATAATAAAAGTGTGTATAAATTAGTGAAAAACTGTCCAATATGTAATTGTGCATATACTAATATAAATCTTGAATGTATCAAAGAATGTTAACATTATTAACAAATACAAATGTATTTGTGTGTATATCTTATTGTGAATAAAATTTTATCAGTGTATATTACTTGTTTTCATTTTTTATTATTATTTCCTTAAATGTGTTTTTGTTTTGTGTAAATGCGTTTTACAATATTATTATACTTAAAGTATTCTGTGAAAATTAATTCATGCAAGTAAAAAAACTTTAACATGTGCATATAACAAGACAAAATTCACATGTCATAAAATTTACTTGTGCATTTTATAATGCATGCAAGTAAAAAAACTTTTTTTTCGTTTGCGTTTTTGCATTTTGTTTTTAAACTTGTATTTTTATTTTTATTTTGTTTTTAAACTTGTATTTTCATTTTCATTTTCATTTTGTTTTTTCCAACTTTTATACCATATGTATTTAAAAAAGTTTCTACAGTTTTCATATTGCATTTCTAATTAACGTATAACTTTTTATAATTTACAAGTTGTGTATTTGAAAAATAAGTTTCTTCGAATTAAAGCTCATTGTAAATACCAATTCTTATATCCAATAATAGTATATTACCTATTTTTATTATTCAGAAAAGTTTTTAATAATAAATAAAAATCAAAAATAAAATTTTGGTTAAATATTTATTTCACTAACAAAAAATATATACAAGCAAAATAATAATACAAAGAAATAATATATGTACAAAACAAAATATGTATACAAAAATCATGCTTTAAATGTTACATTTCTGTCTTTCTCTAATAATATATTGGGTAATTCCTCAATATAATTCGGATTTTGCAATAATTCATTATATTGTTTCTTAAACAATTGTTCATTAACATACATATTAGCATGTGAAATCAAATAAATAATATAAACGTCGTTTCTTACATTTTCATTTGCCATAATAAGCCATGCTTCCGCCTCTAATGACAGTTGGTTAGCCAGCAAACAATGATGTTCAAGCTGATTGTAATAATTAAAGTTGCAGCCTTGACATAATAATGCATTTTCAGGTTTCCAATTTAAAATACTTTTACGTACACAGTTTTTGTCTACAATATCAAAACCACACTCACACTTTTCTTTTCGTCGCACTGATAAATCCATTGGTTCCTTTTGTGGTGTAACACTTGCAATTGGTGTATCAGGTTTACATTCGTCCAATTCATCAAATAAACGAAGAATTTCCTCTTCTTCCACCTCACTAAATAAGTCTGGCGATGGGTGCCTTACTTCTTCTTCATCCTTTACATGTGGCATTGGTGGTCTTGCTTCTTCCTCCTCTTCAATGAATAAATCTGGTGATGGGTGTCTTGCTTCCTCCGCATCCACATATAATGATGGAAACCTTGCTTCTTCATCCTCTTCAATAAATAAATCTGGTGATGGGGGTCTTGCTTCCTCATCCTCCACATATAATGATGGAAACATTGCTTCTTCATCCTCTTCAATAAATAAATCTGGTGATGGGGGTCTTGCTTCCTCATCCTCCACATATATCAATGGTGGTTGTGCTGGTGTTGCTTCTTCCTCATTCACAAATATCAATGGTAATTGTGCTGGTGTTCTTCCTTCTTCCTCCTCCTCCTCCACATATATCAGTGGTGGTTGTGCTGCTGTTCTTCCTTCTTCCTCCTCCTCCTCCTCCTCCACATATATCAATGGTGGTTGTGCTGCTGTTCTTCCTTCTTCCTCCTCTTCAATAAATAAATCCGGCGATGGGGGTCTTGCTTTCTCATTCTCCACATATATCGCTGTTGGTGGTGATTGTCTTGCTTCTTCTTCTTTCTCAACATCCAGCGTCCATTTCATTGCTGGTACTTTTAATGTTGTACCAAACAATGATCCAGTATTTGATGCTCTCAATAATGAAGGTGATCCCACTGGTGATGTTGGAATTAAAACCGGTTCATGTCTAAGATGAATAATCTCCTCCTCAATAATTATTTCTGGAGATTCCGGAGCGTCTAAAGACTTAAACTTCTTCATTGCCGGTTCAATATTAGAATCCATCTCAAATCTGCCTCTCTACTTAACTTTTAATCGACTCTATAGCGTTAATGCCTCTATGAACAACTTCTCTTCAAACCCCAGTATATAAGGAAACATTTTATCACCAACGTCATATCACATGATCATTATATTTTTTCAAATATAATTTCAAAACAACCCGTGATCATAAGCACATGATATACGGAAAACACGTAAACAATATGCTATCATGTTGTAGTCAAACCATATGATATTTTAAACCGACCTATTAAAACAAATATTATTTCGAAAACATCAAGTTTTCAAAGTTCAAAACATCTATAATGTTAAATTCAGTTTTATTTATCATTGGTAATCTCTCGCTTGTGTATTCAACGCTCTGGCAATCTTAATTAATAACAAGGATCTTTAATCATATAAGTTCAATACCCTATCTATCTTATTTTGTAGTACGTCAACAGTTTCTTTTATAATATCTTATCATGGCGTTCCCTGACAGTGTCATATAATGCTTATTCATCTGTTGGTGAACATCCCATCACGTGTTCACCTTATGCATAATCAAACGTGGTTACTTATCAATCACATGTTACTTAATCATACTGTTGTAGCCCAAATTACTTATCAATCACATGTTACTTAATCATACTGTTGTAGCCCAAATTACTTATCACATAATGTTTAGTCATACGTCAATGACCCCAATTACTTATCACATGATGTTTAATCATGTATCAATGGTCAAAATTACTTCTTCAGGAATAGTCACATGATGTTTAGTCATGTATCAACGGTCAAAATTACTCATCATCACATGATGTTTCGTCGTTCAACAAGTTTATCTAATCGTACAAAGGTCAAAATTACTCATCATCACATGATGTTTCGTCGTTCAACAAGTTTATCTAATCGTACAAAGGTCAATTTATCCGGGTTTTCAAAGCGCGCAAAACCTCAGTTCATGTCTTAAGTTCTTCGGTGATGAATGTGCAAAAAACAAGACTCCGTCTTTAGTACGGTAATCAAATATAGTTGGACATACAAAATAATGCCAAATAAAATATTATGTTAATATATATATCATTATATTCAACAAGTTCACCCATGTTTTCACAAAATCATATGTTAAGTAATGCCACTTAGCGGCTTAACTCAAAAGCATTCAGTATAGTATTAAGTCGTCTGCAACCAGATTCATAAAATAACAGGTCTCTGCCCATTTTTCCAATTCCCATTCTATATCCCTTTGCATTAACAGTACATATCTATGTAGCCTTATTCCAATCCTAAAATATTGTAAGGTACATTCTATACATGTTTCCAATAACAGTACATATCTATGTAGGCTTATTCCAATCCTATTCTATACATGTTTCCAATAACAGTACATATCTATGTAGGGTTATTCCAATCCTAAAATATCCTAAAGTCCATTCTATGCGTATTTGCGTTAACAGTACACATCTATGTAGGCTTATCCCAATCCTAAAATATCCTAAAGCCCATTTTATACACATTTGCGTTAACAGTATACCTGTATGTTGCCTTATTCCAATTCTAAAATAAGCTAAGAAACATTCTGTCCCATCACAAAATTTATTCTCAATCTAAGTATATAAAAAAGCTCTCATTCTGTACTGCAACCCACCACAAAATTTATTCTATAACTATATATACCAAAAGAAAAAGCCCTCATTCTGTACTGCAGCCCAGCACAAAATTTATTCTAAAACTATATATATATATATATATATATATATATATATATACCAAAAAAAAGGTCTCATTCTGTACTGCGGCCAACCGCAAAATTTATACTTAAACTAAATATACCAAAACAAATGGACCTCATTCTGTACTGCAGCCTACAGCAATATTCATTCTCAAACTAAATATACCAATAGAAAAGGTCCTCATTCTGTACTGCGCCCCACCGTAATATTTATTCTAAAACTAAGTATCGCAAAAAAAATCCTCATTCCGCACTCTATAATTAAGCTTCCCCTAAATATTCCTTCAATATACCATAAATATTCCTTTAATATCCCCTGAATATTCCTTGAATATCCCCTAAATATTCCTTGAATATTCTTTGAATATTCCTTGAATATCCTTTTTTTTATTCTTAGTATACCGCTTGACTATCTTTAGTATCCCCTAATAGTCCTTGAATATCCTTAGTAAGGGCTAACTACCCTTTAATTATCCCCTAAATAGTAATTAATTATCCTTAGTAAGGGCTAACTACCCTTGAAATATCCCCTAATAGTCCTTAAATATCCTTACTAAGGGGTAACTACCCTTTAAGCATTCTTAATATCCCCTAATTATTCCATGATTAACCTTACTATGGGCTAACTACCCTTTAATTATTCTTAATATCCCCTAAATAGTCCCTGACCATCTTTAGTATCCCCCCTTGACTATCTTTAGTATACTCTAATTATTCCCTGCCTATCTTTAGTATCCCGTAACTAACCCTTAACTATTCTTAGTTTGCCCCCTAAATAGTCCCTGACCATCTTTAGTATCCCCCCTTGACTATCTTTAGTATACTCTAATTATTCCCTGCCTATCTTTAGTATCCCGTAACTAACCCTTAACTATTCTTAGTTTGCCCTAAATAGTTCTTCAATATCCTCTAAATAGTCTTTCATTAACACAATGTATCTTACTAAGTTGTCTGTTACTAACACAATGTGTCTTACTAAATTGTCTTCGCATTCTAGTTTGCGTAAATAATCCATCGCAAAATCCATAAAATAAGCAAATGTGTTACATTATAGTCTGTATTTTGCAGTCTAAATATCATAAAGGGTAGTGAATCGGCTCATATTCCTACAGGCTACAATACAAATTGACCTAAAGCATTTTCATTTATTTTTATTTTACAAACTAGGCAACACATATACTTTTTCTGCACTTGTAAATAAAGTATATCAAAAAACCACTTCCATTTCATAATAATTGCTTATTTATTAATCTCTTTAAATCAAAAATCTTCCATTACCATTCACTAACTAAACACAAAGTATTAAGATTTACCAACACTGCTACAGGAAGTTGAGTCACTTCCTGTCCACGCGCTTCTTAGAATACATATACTTCAAAATGTGGTTTCGAAATGTAATTAAAAGAAGATTATATATAAAGGTAAGTTTAATATCATTTTTAGCATTAAATTATTTAGTATGTACTAGAAATAAAATATTTCAAATTGATAATCTTTTTTCTACAATTATTTTATGAATACTTATGAAAATCGTATTCGTCACTATGTGCGTTAAGCAAATGATGGTACTCTACACTATTTAAAGGTATTTCCAACATATAAATGTTAGCCGATCGCAGGTTGTTCTTCTTTTCCGTGTTTTAAAATCAATTATATTTAGTATTTGTTATTGTAGATGTATAAAAATATAGCAGTGATTAATTTTAAAAGCGTGGCAATTGGTGCCTATGCGTGCGTGCATTTATACGGAAGCATGCGTACAATAATTACATTAAATAAAATTAAAAGCGTGGCAATTGGTGCCTATGCGTGCGTGCATTTATACGGAAGCATGCGTACAATAATTACATTAAATAAAATTAAAAGCGTGGCAATTGGTGTCCATTCGTGAAAAAAAAAACGTGCGCGAATTTATACGGAAGCATACGTATATTTATTAGTTTTAAACATGTAGCAGTAAAAGTCCATTTGGGAAAAATACTTGCATTTATACGGAAGCATTCATACAATTATTATTATTAATGTGTAGCAGTGCAAGTCCATTCGGGAAAAATACTTGCATTTATACGAAAGCATGCGTACAATAATTACATTTATTAGTTCTAAACATGTAGCAGTCGGTGTACATGTAAAAAACCTGCGTGCGTTTATGTGGGCGGGGCAGGATAAAGCATACGCGCAACCAAGTGGTTTAGGGTAGGGTAAAACCGTCGCGCAACCAAGTGGTTTAGGGCAGGGTAAAACCGTCGCGCAACCAAGTGGTTTAGGGCAGGGTAAAACCGTCGCGCAACCAAGTGGTTCAGGGGAAGGGCAAAGCCGGTGTGCATTTAATTTGTTTTCAAGCATTTATTCAGTATTAGCAAACGCGTAGCAACAAGTTAAAACAAAATAATAATTATTTTATACATTATTATCAAAAGTGGATAATGCTCCATTAAAATAAAGGCGCGTTACCGACGGTCACAATACCATAGGTGGCGTTAGCAAATATAAACAGCTTAGGTTACCTTAGTAAAAAACCATGTGGTTTTCAAGTAAAGGCGCGTTAGCGACGGTTACGTTACAATAGCTTAGTAAAAAAATGTGGTTTCCACTAATGCACATTAGCAAATATAAACATTTTAGCTTACCTTAGTAAAAAACATGTGGTTTTCCACTAATGCACATTAGCAAGTATAGCCATCTTAGCTTACCTTAATAATGGATAGGCAATTTAAATTTTGTGCCAGGCAACTAATTTGTCCGCGGAAGTTATATATAACACAAACTATTTTATAATGCGTTCTCAAATGTAATCTGGTGGGTGTACGTGCAATTTTAAAAAGTACAACCAATATGTGCTAGGTGCACACAGTAATTTTTATTTTATGTTCGCGTTAGTGCAATTTTAAAAAGTACAACCAATATGTGTTAGGTGCACACAGTAATTTTTATTTCGCTTTCGCGTACGTGCAATTTTAAAAGTACAACCAACATGTGCTAGGTGCACACACTAATTTTTTATTTCGTGTTCGCGTACGTGCAATTTTAAAAAGTGCAAACAGCTTGTGCTAGGTAAACACAGTAGTTTTTATTTCGTGTTCGCGTACGTACAATTTTAACAAAAGGCGTAACCAACATGTGTTAGGTGCAATGGTATTTTAAAATTATTTCCGTAAATGCTTGCTATAATAAAAATAAATCTTTGTGTAAGCGCGCAACATAAATAGCATTTCAAACAAAGGTGCGGCATTAATGTTAAAATATTTTACAATTAATCACTTTTTTCTCACGTTTCAATATGAATGTCTGTGGTGGCACGTTAACGATTATGTGTTATACTTTTAAAGTAAATTACAATTTTACATTTGTTCGGTAGTCCTAGGTTTAAATATTAATGTACAAAAGGCGCGTCAGTGAATATGTGTGGATATATACATCAACTACAATAATAACTTACAATTTTCGCTGGTCGTCCAAACTTTTTTAAAAATCGCAAACACACACACACACGTAAAATCACGCAATTAATTACTAAAAAAAACACTATCAGTAGCAACAATTATAATATATAAAAAAGGGAATATAGGGATTTATATATAAGTACTTTATTTAGTATAGGCGAAACCATTTTTTTTTTACCCATAAGTCCATATGCTTTATTGCATATAAGTGGTGCATGCTCAATGTTCTCACCGTAAACATTAAATCCATACAATAATAATAATTGTGCAGTTCGGGGCATTAATCTCTAAAGTTGCAGTTTATTTTCTCGTATTAGATTCTAATAACAAAATAAATGTTTTCGCCGTTCTCTGGTTATCTCTAAGTAATAACGTTTCCAAATTGTTTATATATATTTACAAATACAAGTTCAGTTTGTAATAGGGCAAGCGTTCAATAACCCATCAGTTCTCGTGATTATCGGTTTATTTTTTCTCTATCATCAATATCATTTAAACTTAAACACATAAACTCGTGATCCATCTGTGATTAACTCTGTTAGATATCACTCATGGTTGTCAATAATAAAGGTTTTTAACCTTGCACGTGATTGTTATTCAAAGTTCTCATTAAGTTCAAATCATACAAATGTTTGTAGATGATTGCAAGTAATCTGTGATTCGTGTAAATAATTAAAGTCTATAATCACTTTTATCATTCTGATACGGTACAAAGTTAATCTTGACGTCACTAAAGCCACGCCAAACGCCTTCTCGCTCCTTCATTTCAATTTCAACGGCTCTCAAGGAAGGACGTCTGTGCCACTCAGTCTTCAGCTCATAAGTAAGAAAAAAATAATTTTTAATAAATATTACCCTTTTCATAGTATACTTGTAGGAGGGGGGGGGGCTTATTTTTAACTTTTCACGTTGTTCAAGTCGAGGGATGCTCACATCTTTTTTAACAGGTAGCTTCTAATCAATTATATATGCTCACATACTGTTCGTATAGGTCCTGCATAGGGGCAATGGGTCCTGGGAGTCATTTCCAGGGGCCCTGCAAGGCAGGGAAGGGAACCATTTCCTTTTATCTGCTCCCACCTTTTTAACATGTAGCTTGTAATGTTCTCACATTCTGTTCGTATGGGTGCTGCATAGGGGCCATGGTTCCTGCACAGGGGGCAATCTTCAGGGGCCATGGGTTGGGGTCATTTCCAGGTGCCATGAGGCCTGCTGTCATTCACTGTTCCTGCAAGCAGGGAAGGAAACCATTTCCTTTTATTTGCTTTTTAATAGGTAGCTTCTATTGAAGCGTAGGGGCCATGGGTCCTGCATAGGGGCTATGGGTCCTGCATAGGGGCTATGGGTCCTGGGGGCCATTTCCAGGGTCATCCATTGTGGTCCTGCACAGGGACCATCCAATGTGACCTTCGTAGTGGTCATTCAACCTTTCCTTTCGTCATCTATCTCCAGGAAAAAAAAAACTGACCCTATTTCATCACCTCCTTCGATACTCCCCCCTTATCCTTAATTAAACAAGCGATAAACTATCTTATCAAGGCGCGGCAAGTCTTTTGATGTTTACCATACTAAATCAATACTACTCCGATCGTTATACCTCTACTAAAACTGAAAGTGATAAACGTGCATTTCAGGTTTTAAAATTGAATCTCCATACTTCGGAGGTCTATAGTAAACAAAACTTAGATTTTTAAATGATTTTTATTTCTAGATAGAAAAATTGTTTTTTTAAGTAATGTAATAAATCGTTAAAACTACCCATTGAATTTGATTCAATAAAGAATGGTTTTCTTTGAAATTCACCTTTGTCTGCTGTGAATTTCAAAGAAAACAAAATACTTTTACATTCTTCATTATTTGTTCATAGAATTACAATAATAATAATAATAATTACGATAACAGCAGAACCTTCTCAAGTTGCAGTTGTATATTCTCTGTGAAGTTAATTCTTTTGTTATTGTTCATTTTAGCATTATGATCCTCTGTTTCGTTTTTTCTTTTTCTTTTCCTTTCTTTTTTTTTTTAAAAAAAAAACAAAAAAAGTGGGTTTCGTTTTATATTGAGAAACCACAGTTGAGATCTGAATTACGTGATTCACTAATATTAAAACCAGAAGAACCGTAGTAAAAACTAATACTTCCGGTTTAATTATACAACTAGGGTCGAAGGAGCAGATGGAACCTCTTCTTCTAATGTTGAATCCATATCTACTATTACTATTTCTCCCTATACGTTACCATTTTTCCTCTAAACTGAACAATGTTGAAAATGGAAAAAGGCAGATTTCTACTTCTCCGCCGGTTTCCATATAGAATATGGAAGTGTTTACGTAACGAAGGAGATGAAACCTGTTTTATAAGCATTAAAGCATGGCCGTGCCTTGGGGGGGGGAGGCGAGCGGGGTGATGACCCCGGGCGCCGAAGTAAGGGGGGGGCGAAAAATTGGGAGAAAAAAGGAAAAAATATAAGAAAAATTATTTGGAATATATGTATGGGGGTGCCGTCGTATACTCTCGCCCCGGGCGCTGATTTTCCACGGCACGGCCCTACATTAAAGTTACATAAAAAAAATGCATTTCTTGTTATCCCTTACCATTTTTGCTCTAGATCACTGTTCCCAGAACCAAAAAACAGGGCCCTTCTATAAGATTTCCCATACTTGTGCAAAACAAAGTCAGGAATCTTAAAAAGCACGTGCAACGTAAAGTGCATACTTCAAAAGAATTATTTTTCAACATTTTTTAAAAAGTACAATCTAAATTAAAGAAAATTCAGACAAACAGGCATAACAAGACCTTATATATATGCAACGCAATTGTTCTACGAGTCAAGGAACAAGTTTATTTGTTGTGGTGGATATACAGCACCATTTACTAGTAGTTCAATGTTGTTTGACTGACGTGACAATCGCGTTGCATAAACAAGGCCTAAGACAAATTTAATAAACAGGGCTTTAAAAATCGACTCGCTTGCTCCCCAGTGGCGATTACTTATTTATACTTGGCGAGTGAAGTCCGCTCAATCAAAAACGTGAATTCAAGAATAAATGGCAGATGTCACTCTTTTCTTAATCTAGGGGCCGCGGTGGCTCAGTGGTAGAGCGTTCACCTCTGGTACTTGGGGTCCCGGGTTCGATCCCAGCCCCCGCCAAGTGAACTTTGTGGTGGACAAACATCGTGTGCGTGGGTTTTCTCGGGGTTCTCCCGTTTCCTCCCACTTTCTTCATTCCACCATTTCATTCATTTCTCATCGTCTCCTTTAGCCTAACCGGCATAACCGTGGGACGTAAAACTCAAGGATTTCATTTCATTTTTTCTTTTCTTAATCTATTTGTAAGAGACATACCAACAAACAAAATTAATATATATATATATATATATATATATATATATATATATATATATATATATATATATATATATATATATATATATATATATTGATACGTTTACTGTGTCGTAAAGTGATTTTTGTTTATTTGTATAAATACTGTGACTGCAAAATGGTCTGACTAGTAGATTTCTTTTTGGCTGGCGAGTACTTGCAGGCAAGATTTTTCAAGTCCAGCTAACGAATACCAAACACGAAGTCAAGGAAACTTCTTGTAGGTAAGTAGTTCGGAGTTCACTGTCTCTTTGTTCAGCACCGAGGCTATATGAGATGTGGGCACAGGTCAATATTTACACACGCGTTTATAGGAGCATGGGTCCAGAGCGACAAGTTTTCAGAGGCGCGTGTTAAAGTAAACCGAGAGTGAGGCATGATAAACACAAAAAGGACTGCCCTTGAAAACAATGTTGGTACTACAGAGCGACAAAGTATTATCGTTTGACACTACTGACGCTAGAAGGAGCTAGTGCTGTTTTTTTATTGGCTGCCAGTGTCAGTGTTTCCAATTTGGGTGAAAGTCCCTAAATCGAACTTCGAAGGTAGCGACAATTTTTTTTCGATTGAGGACTATTTTTGGGGAGGATTTTTAAATGAGTAAATTTAAGTACATTTAGTGACTTACTTACAAATCTAGCGACTTTTCTGTTGCGAACAATTTGTCCCGTAATGAAGCTCTGTTACATTGTTACATTTTCCGTTCTTTCTTGGTTTTAATCAGCGCAAGCGACGACGAGTTGTTTCGACTCCACAATCCCAGTTTTTTCTCTGGTACCCAGTGGCGTATTTACGATTTTGTTTCGGGGAGGGCTTTGCTAACTTTCGGGGGGGGGGGGCTTTGCCTGAAAATGTGAAAATTCTGCAAGATATTTCATATACTTTACTATAGTAAGATTTCGGGGGGCTAAGCTCCCCCCTAAATACGCCACTGCTGGTACCCTTTGCCTTCTAACGAAGAACAATTGAGGCATTCTGGGTAGTAAGAGTGAACTCAATGTCTGGGCTTTTTATTATTATATATCAAAAGTAATAATAATAATAATAATAATAATAATAATAATAATTTATAATAATAATAATAATAATAATAATAATAATAATAATAATAATAATAATTGATAGAGGAAAGTTTTTGGATTTTGCCGTTATGAAGAAAGTTTAAGGGTCTTCACTACAGCGAAATTAAACTACCGCCAATTTTAGAGTTTCTCTGCAATATCTTCAAAATAAATAAATAAAAATATTCGAAAAGCAGAAACGTAGTGAACTAGACAATACGATTTTGCATGTGACACCGTTATCACAACTCATCAATCTGTTTTCGATTTGCAATTGTGCATAGATTTAACATTATTTGCGGGTTTTGTAAATAGCGGCATACCAAAAGTAGACAGATGAATTGTGGTAAAGGTATCACACGCAAAATCGCATTGTCTAGTTCACTACCTTTCTGCTTTTCGAAAATTTGTATTTGTTTTGAAGATGTTGCAGAAACATTCTAAAATTAGCGGTAGTTTAATTTCGCTGTAGTGAAGACCCTTAAATGCATCTTTTCCAGAACAAGTCTTTGTTGAGTTCCCTCTATAAACTCGGAACGCCACAGTTCGAACTTTCAATCTCTAGTTTGCAGAGCTTGCAAAATAAGGCAGAAGTAAAACAGCGTTACACATAGTAAGCCGAGTAGCTTTAGAGGCCGGTAGCCAGCCCAAAAATGTAGGCGGCGCCGATCCAACCATATAATATAGTTGATCATCACATAATAGTTCTTTCGCAAGCCTACTGCGAAAATTTTAGGGGGGGCAGTAGAAGTTATTGGGCGATCCAACCATATGCCTATTGTTCATTTGCAAGCCTACTGTGAAAATTTTAGGGGGTCAGCAAAAATTTAGGGGAGCCGGCCACCCTAGACCCCCGTGGATACAGACGTCCTTTAGAAGTGTGAGTTACGGTGAAGTCAGTATTAGATTCTCTTTTAATCTTTGGGGGCTTAATTTACAAATACTTTTTAAAAACCGTATAATGTAAGTCGTCTACTTTGTAGTGTTAATTGTGTCGAAATATTATGACTCAGATTTTTAGCGACCTTTTACTCAAAACTGGAGTGATTTCATCTCTCATTTAGCGATTTTTGGCGTTAAGATTTTGGTAACTGTGGCCAGCGTAATCCGTGCACTTCGTTCCGCAACTGTTCCTTTACTGATTGCGGACAAGGCCATATTGTATACGTAAGTCTATACTATATACAACAAATAAGCTGGGAGGGCGCAAAACTTTCTTGGACTCAGAGGCGTAATCTATCTAAATATGATGGTAATTTAGGTCTGTCTGAATAGTAGACCTACAGTTTAAGATAGAATCCGCAATTCAAACCACCGTAATGTGTTCAAATTTTCGAGTCTTTTTATTTTTTATTTTTATTTTATTTTATTTATTTATTTATTTATTTATTTATTTATTTATTTTTACACCGTGAATGGAATCCGAGGCTTCGTGCACTCAAGTCGCGTACTAGACCAGCGAGAAGGTCAAGAGCAGGGACGTAGACAGAGTTTTTAGTTTGTGGGGTATATTTGCCAATGGAATAACCCCATATACAGGGTGTTTCAAAACAACACCGACAACGTTTGGGAGGTGATTCCTGAGACACCAAGATAAGACAAAAAGTATAAACCAATCTGGGTGCACAAATGCTTCCTTTCGGAGTTATAGTCTGCCGAAAACATGAAAAAATGAATTTTAAATGTCCATAGCTCCAAATCTGTGGGACCTACCGTAGTCGGGTCAAGACTTCACTTAGGAACTAGTATGTGCCCTATCGAAATATCCATGTTTCAGAATCCTGCAGTACTTCCGCAACAATTTTTATAGAGGCAGTTGGGAGTACTGAAAATTATATGCCCTTAGCTAAACTTCCTAAGGTCATATATAGTCTACTCCCGATAATTTGCGGATTCTTTGCCTCTCAGCCGCAGTGTTACCAGCACAGATAAGGATCTAAATAGTTGACATATTCTATTCTCTGTTTTGTCATAATCGGTCAGAACATAATAAAAGTAAGAAAGTAAATCTACATTCAATACCTTCTTGTAAAGAATTAAAACATAAAGTACTACGTTCCAAATCCACCAATCTGGGTAGGGTGGGGGGACATCCTTCTAACCTCTGAGTCGAATAGACCTTTCAATCTTGTCTTGGTTATAAAAAGTGAATTCGCATAGATTTTTAGCCCTTAGTACTTCAAGGCGACTATAAGGCTGGAATCACTCTAAGGACTGGAAGAACCTCGCAATGTTAACGAAGATGACGCCTAGACACCAAAATTACTGATGTTATACTCTTATTACCGTTCACTTAACGTTTAAGAAATACCCTATAAATGGATTTAAAAATAACCTTTTCTTAGAAGTATGATAATTTCAGTTTACTGTGGATATTTTTTAAATTTATTGCCGGATAAAAACAATTTGTAATATATAATTTTAAATAAATATTTGAAGGGGCCAAGCCAAGATTTGGGGAAGCCGGCGCTCCTCCCGTGCCCCCCTTAGCTACGTCCGGGGGCAAGAGAGTTTCTCTTGTTTAAATAAATAAGTTCTTGTTTTTGCAGTAGACTCGGAGTAGATTCCCGATGGAATTCATGTGGTTCGATTCATGTAAAATTGTAGGAAAACAGCTCTTACACCCTAATGCTAAAAGAGTCGCTAGATTCCAAACCAATTCAAGGCAAGGGTAAATAAGTCTGAAAATACAATACGTAATTTAAAAAAAAAAACAGAGCTACGGAGCGATATGAAACGAAACAAGTATGGATTGAGACAAATCCTACAACACGAACTATTAATTACAAATCAGAACCCATAACAAAGGATAAGAATTGACAAGTGGAACGTTTGTGCTTCTTCTCTAAAGATTGCTGGTCTTAAGATACCAGCGTCATTGTGGGGATGAATCGAGCAAATGAAGTGTTTTGTTCTGTTAATGGTGGCTTTTGTTTTGGACTAGACTGTCAAGTTATATTAGAACTGTAATTATGTCCTCAAGACATCTCTGTCGCTTTTGGTACATTCATGCTTCATTAAACATAGAATTTTTCAGGGTTCTCCGTTTCTTAAATGGAAGACTTCTCTCGTGTGAGTGCTTCAAGAAGACACTGTCACACTAACGAATGGTATTCTTCAAATGTATCAAACGTAGTTCTTGAAGGTGATGTTTGTCAGTAAAGACTTGTCTGATTATTACGAAAATTTGGTGACATGTTGTTGGATAGTTACCTGGACAATCAGGACTTGGAATGCCTAAGAAAGTAAGGAAGCTAAAAACTTGTGATAAATTAGATATCAAATTATATTTATTTGAAACCAGATTAGGCGAGCTTTTATCATTCTACTCAACATACAGAGTATTTATGTGTCTGTCTGCTTCTAGTAGAAGGGAAGACTCGGACAGACAAGTGACACACCAGAGCTGCTGCCCTGGACAAACCACAAAATTCGTTTTTTTTTATCTTGCTATATGTTTTCCATACTTACCTGCAAGGTGTGTTTTAAAAACTCTGTATTGCTCATTATACAACATTTTAAGTACTATCCTCCTAAAAGCAGTCCCTTCTACTAACAATGCACCGTTTCCAATGTTTCTTTAAATTTTGGAAAGCTTCGTGGAACGGACTTGCTGGGATGGTGCGCATGGCTCTTGTCGCATTGTCCTGAATTTCCTCTCTGGCTTGGAAACGATATCCTTTCAGCGATTTTAGCTTCGGGAAACAGGAAAAAGTATACTGGGACTAGATCCGGAGAATAGGGTGGATAAGGCACAACGGGAGTTCGATGTTTTGCCAGATAACTGCACATGAGGAACGACGCGTAAGCTGGCGAATCATCCAAGTCTTGTTTTCCCACAATTCAAGCCTCCCGCTGCGCAACTCACAAAAGGGGCTGTCTATATTACTCTTTGTTTACCGTCTGACCACGTGGTACAAGTTCGTGATGGACACACCTCGTATATGGTTCCTTAATTTTCTTCTGCATTCCATATTTGCTTTAATACAGCTAAAATTGGCCCCTTATACTGCTTTCACTTCTTGTAGACTCCTGTAATGAATACAGAGAAGCCTCGTCCTACCAGCATCACCTTCATCTTTTGGTTCCATTACAAAATCGTGTCGCTTTGAAAACCAATAGACTTAAACATTTTAACTCATAGAATTATCATCTTTGATGTTTGGAGTCCCTAATTCGTTCCCTGTCCAAATAAGTTTCGTGGACAACATCCATTGGTTTTCTCGAGGTCTCCCGTTTCCTCCCACTTTCTCATTCTACTAATTTTCCATCATCATTCACTTGCCTTAATCATCCGTCTCCCCTAACCTAAAGGACATAAGCGTGGGACGTTAAACTGAAAGGTTTCGTTTCATTTCTTTCATCCTTTTACCAGTGGCGGATCTAGAAGTGAAAATCTGGGGGAGGGCAGCCACAACCCAGACTATGGTAAATATATCACGAGAGGCCTCCCTACGTGTTAGGACGAGGAATTACATAATTTATATGGTTTACCCAACATTGTTAGGGTCGTCAAGTCTAAGAGGCTTAGGTGGGCGGGTCATGTAGCTAGAATGGAAGAAAGTAGAAACGCTTTCAAAGTCTTGACTGGAAGACCAATCGGAAAACGACCAATAGGAAGACCTAGGTGCAGATGGGAGGACAATGTTAAGATGGATCTCGCAGAGATAGGAATACAAAGTAGGAACTGGATCCAATTAGCTAAGGATAGAAGTCAGTGGAGAGCTTTTGTGAACGCGGCATTGAACCTCCGGGTTCCATAGGCCATAGAGTTAGTTAGTTAGTTAGTTAGTTAGGCCTCCCAGCCTCGGTCTAGGTCCGCCTTTGTCTTTTGCAAATTTTCTATCTGTCTTTTTTTCTCGATCAAAATATCACTGCCGTTGTTCGGTCGGTCAAAGATTTTTCTAAATCAGTGAATGCTCTTTCTATGGCTTTATACTTGCAAATAAATTATCCTAAGAACATATTAGAAAAGGTTGGAAACACTCAGTGTTAAGATGAGGTTTTGAGATGTATCTCCGTTTGTACGAGGCTGCCACCATCTAACTCATTTATAACATGGAAGACATTTCGTCAGGAGTCATAAGGGTGTGAGTGAGGGTGGTCCCTAGTGAATATATATATATATATATATATATATATATATATATATATATATATATATATATATATATATATATATATATATATATAGGCCTATATTTGAGACAACAGACAGATTGGGCTCCACTGCATGATGCGTGTGATATGTGCGTAACGACTTAGAAACGAATAATTTGACGCTGACGTATTGTCTTGTAAATAAAAGCGGGGACTTCATTCAGACAACCAACGTCAGTTGCCTGTGATTTGAAGAGAACAAATTTCTTAAAGTTAAAAAAAAAAAAAAAAGCCATTGAAGAGAAAGAAATATGAGTGTGTAGTTGCTTATTCATTCGACTGTTTTTGTTGACAGTGATGTGCTTAACATATGAGCATCCGAGGAAAGAGACATATTGACTACTGAACCAAGAATAGTTCAGCTACAAAGACGTATCAGTGTGTTAGCTTTTGCCATTTGAAATTCTTTTGTTTGAAAGACAGTTATGCTATTTATATTGAAACGTAGTCAATAAAAGTAAGCCCTTAACCAATTTTATTATTAAAATAACCTTCTATAAATAGTGGATAAAGTTCTTTCGTAAATACAAAATGTAACTTTCCAAGTTTATTCTTGGCACACAAAAGTGGCTTCGGATGGTGAAAGCTATAAGTTAGGTATACAGGGTGGTCCAAAAGTGGGTGTACACCCCTTCATTAATCAAATATAACATTCTAGCTTATGGGTTTATTTGCTTCGGCTGTTCAGGGCTTAAAGTATAAGCAAAAAGACATTAAGAACAAACAATAAAGAAGCTAGGTCTACCTGTTTGATAACAATAAGAAATTGTGTTTAATACAGTGAGCAGATCAGTACGAGACTGTATACCTACTTTTGGGCAACCCTGTATAGGAAAATCCCATTGCTCATTGTAGCCTCCGGGGTTTGTTTGTTAAAATAGTTCCTCTGCCATCAGTGACCTCTGCAGACAGTTTATAAGAAACCTCCTTTGCCCATTGCAGCGTCGGGAGGTAGGTTGTGTTCAGAATATTTCCTTTGCTCACGACAGCCTCGGGAGATAGGATTAGGAACTCCTTTGTAACCAGCGATCTCAGGAGCAGGTATTGTAAATTTAGCGATCAGTCGTGGACTGATATTCTGGTCCTCTGGTGGTCCTCTTTTATGGGTGCCTTCTGAGAGGTTCGTCCATCTTGGGTTTCCTCCGAGTTGGCTTCGTGTCTTTCTGTATAGTCCTACTGTCGTCTGCTTGTAACTGTGTTGATACACAATAGCACGTGATTACAGTTGCGGCGTATGTTTGTAGAAGCAATACACGCTAGAATGTGGGGATCCTTACAATATAAATAACTATAAAAATATAGTTAAGAAACCCGATGTTCATTACCGCAGAAACAAAGGAACAGCCAGACTGCAGTGCTTTAGTGGTACAGCTCTCCTTTCTCTTGCAACGGGTTCCTGGTTCGATCCCACCTAGAGCTACTGATGGTGGACAAATAATATGAGAGTAGGTATTCTCGGGGTTCTCGCGTTTCCTTCCATTTCTTAATGCCACCATCTCGTTCAATCTCCTCATCAACGTTTGTCTTAGCCTTGTCGAATATTTGTGGGACGTTAAACTATACATTTCATTTGAGCATTCTCCTTACTAAATTCAATTATGTAATTTCAAAGAAACTGACAGCTCGTAGTATAAATGTCACTTTAATACCAATTGACTTGCAAATACTTTTATCTTACGAGAATAGTGCCAGTAGCGGATATGATGCTAAGAACTAAGCACGACTTACTTGATATTGTTGCTGCGCTTCGAGAAACTGTTATCCCCATGCCGTAAACATCACCAACATCTAGTGGCTTACTTGACCATAAATACCAATTGTCAATATAGCGACGCGTCGAAGGATTGCCGCTAGTGTATCACTGGCGGCAGGGTTTCGTCGAGTCGAAACAGATATTTAGAGTCGGGGTGTTGAAGTGACCACCGCGTAGCAGCGAGGACTTCATTTTGGTCCGCGCTCCTTCGATTTGTCGCAGAGAATCGCGAAGGGACCAACACGAAGTATCATCAGTCATGTGCATGCGGTTATTATTATATTCTATTTTTTCCTGAGGAATTGTTCCTAAAGTGAGCTCCTGGCGTCAAGAGTAACCTCTGCCTCTACATCATGAAGTGAAAAATCTCGAGATGAGTGCGTATAATTTTATGAATTTAGATGGCAACTGTCGCCGATCATTAGAAATTGAATATGGGAGAACTATGAAATAAAGTAAATAGACGCGCGTCATTTTGTTGGCGAACGTATTTTATCTGATCTCAAACGGTTATCGTGGTTAAAGGTTAATACACACGGTTAAAGGAGCAGCCTGATTGACCAAATTAAAAAGATCTCAACGATTTTTCTCTCTACAAGCTAGGTCTTTTTCATCTCCTCCGTGGCGAAGTCGGATGAACACACGCCTAGTAATCATAAGGGTGCTGGTTCGTGCCCACCCTAGAGTACCTTTATTTGGTACCTGTTTTTAGTGTTTTTTAGACTTACCTTAATTAAAATAAATCACATATATAGGCGATTTAACATATTTTGGGGGAGTAATTTTATGGTTCGTCGGCTTTTCGTCGCGTCTCTGCCGCTGGTGGGCCACTGGGGGTATAATTTTCAAAGCGGAAGTGGATCCATCGCTGATCGTCACTGCGGGGCCGACAATTTTTGGCGAGATGTGGCTAGTTGTTAATCGATGGTCCACCGACGCTTATGGCATGGGGATATGCAAAACTGACAACTTTCCAGTAGAAACGTCATAAGTGTTTTTGTTTCCTTATTACGAGAAATCTTACTTACAAATGTATAGAATTATTATTAATATGCCAGAACCATATGGAGGGAGAAATTATTTTAAATCTTGACTGAAAGTGGGGAACCTCCGGGCATCGTAGGCCATAGAGTCAGTTTAGTTAGTTAGTTGTTACGCGATAACTATTAAGAAATCACATACATTAACATAGTCTTCTGCTCATATTGTATTGTACGAGTACGATAACTAAATTTCCATGAAAACGTTACAGGGTGGTTTTTGGAGGCGCAACGACGATATGACACTGAACCACGAAACGCGGTTAGTATTATTATTTAATATACCCTGAAAACGTTCTAGAAAATGTGTGGTCTCACGTCTTAATTTGATTTTTTCTCTCTATATAAATAAACTAATTACAAAGACAGTATATGTAGTACAGGATCAACAAAACTTATTCGAGTTTTACGTAACTAGGTATGAAATTAAATTGAACAACTTGGTATGTATTTGAAAATATTGCAATGTCCCCTCATATTTGTTATCAATAACATGTGCTTTCCATGTGGATCATCCAGCAGCCGACAGATGTAGCCCACGAAGAAACACGAAATATGGCTATAAAGGAGCACGCCAAGAGCCAGCCAGCTGGTCCGGGTGGTAGAGAAAATCACTCACCAGTACAAGGAAGGAGGCCACACCCTTGGCCTATTTCTAGACATCGAAAAGGCCTTCGACAGGGTGTGGCACAATGGACTTCTCCACAAACTACGGTACATCAAACTGGCCTTCCAACATATCAAACCAGGATCATCCAGAGCTACCTGACTGTTCGCCGTTTCCGAGTGTTCCACGCAGGACATCTAACAGACGCCAGGCCAATACACGCAGGAGTACCACAGGGGTCCTGTCTCTTTCCACTTCTGTACGAACTCTTCACTGCAGACATACCAACGGATCATGGAACGTTCTTAGCCACCTACGCAGACGACACGGCAGTCTTTGCCCAAAACCGGAACCCACGCTACGCAGAAAGGGCAATGCAACGCCATATCAACAAACTAGAAGAGTGGCACAGAAGTGGAAAACCAGAATCAACCCTACCAAAACCACATTGGTAGACTTCACCAGAAGATACGCAAACAGAGACTTTGGCATCACGATGTCTGGAACTCTGCTACCCCTAGCCACAAAAGCCAAGTACTTCGGAGTTATCCTGGATCATTGTCTAACGTTCGGACGACACCTCACGGCCACGAGAACATTGCGAGCACTGCTGCCAATTCTGCTCAGCAAAAGCTTCAGCCACAGCACACGACGACATATCTACGAAGTCTGCATACGGCCAATCCTGATTGGGAGCATGCAGCACTTCTCCACCAACGTCAACTTTAGGTTGTTCAGAACAAGGCAGCATGAGCCATAACAAGACACACTCTCGGAATCATCATTGCCCAAATCCATGAAGATTTGGACCTTCCACTCCTGCAGGAAGTTCGGGAGAACCTCTCCGCCAGATTCTGGACTACGGTCAGAAACCACTCCAACCCCAGCGTTGCTGCCATCGGAACTAACGCACCATGACGACAAGTCTACAGAATGCCAAGACCACCCTAAGGCCCAACCACCGGAGGATCTGCGACAGTAGCGATCCGAACAATGCAATGCGATGAAGGACAAAAGCCAGCCCAACAAAATTCAAATGCAAGGCAAGAGCTCACGCTCGTTACTTGAAACAATAAAACTCGCCAAGAATAACCAACGAACGAACGAGAATACATCAGTTCCAGCTGATCATGCGTACCTTTCTCTTCGTGCTACTCTGTTCAGGAGAGGCTTCCTAACCTCATCTCTGCGCTGCTGTGGGCAAGAGGTTCCTATCTTAGCTCCAGGCTCCACTGGTCAGGAGTCACCAACCCACCTCTGCACTGCTATGGGCAAGAGATTCCTATCCACGTTGCATTGGGCAGGAGACACTAACCAACCTCCATGCTACACTGGGCAGGAAACACTAAACTACCTCCATGCTACATTGGACAGGAGGTTCCTTTCGCCTCTGCGCTGCACTGGGCAAGAGACACCAAACCACCTCCGTGCTGCTACCGGAACGAGGTCCCAAACCATCAACCTCAAAGACCTTCGCACTGCTACGGGTAGCAAGGCCAACATCATACAGAAAAAAAACTATTATTTAAACACATCTACTTATTTGTAGCATAGTGTACAAAGAACTTGTATAGTAGTATTTTATAATAGAAGGTGAGGGGGAAGAAACAATCTATTTACCGTTTCTGCTATACATTACATGGTGGAGGCGCAAAGTATTTCTTTTGTGTGCAGAGTTTTGACTAAGTTGGGAGTTGGTCTGAGTAAAATTTTCGTAAGTTGACTAATTAAAGGGCCTTTTGCAATAACAAGGTAAGCAAAGTTATTTCAATTTCTGGTAAAACATAGGTAAAGAAGGCGTGTTGACTTACTTTCCTTTTCAGTCGCCTTTAGTGTGTATACAAAGCGTCTGTTGTGAGAAAAACAATTTATCTGCATATTGCACATTGCACTTTAAGTTTATAAGTTGTCTAATTTAAAACCTCCATTTTTCACTTACCTTGTTATTGCAGAGGGCCCTTCAATTGACAGTCGTCTCACAAATAAGAGTCAAAATGAGATGCTCTTTTTCAAATTTGAGACTAAACGACAAAGTTCTCGAGTCTTGTGACCAACACAAACTTAGCTAATTCTTACATTTGAAACACTGTTTCAGCGTTACTTAATTCAAAGTACAAAACCCGTAAATTGATATAGTAATTGTACGAACAAAACCAAGATCATTTATCTACATTAAGAGATACACAATTCATTACATAGTATACTCCAATAATAAATATACTTTAAATGTTGTTACATCATATTCTTGTGAGACACGGAAGGTTCCTGATAGCTTTCGGATGAAATTAACAGAAAACAATCAGGTCATAAATTCTGTACACGAATTTACAAATTCACCTCTGGTGCTTGGGGTCCCGGGTTCGATCCCCGCCCCCCAAGTGAATTTTGTGGTGGACAAACACCGTGTGTGTGGGTTTTCTCGTGATTCTCCGTTTCCTCCCACTTTCTTCATTCCACCATTTCATTCATTTCTCACCATCACCGTCTCCTTTAGCCTAGTCGGCATAACCGTGGGACGTAAAACTCAAAGATTTTATTTTCTTTTTTTTAATGAATTTACAAAGAGACGAGACGAGACGAGACGAGAAGACCTTTCCAATAATTGAGATGTGGTTAAGACATCTACATAATTTACAACAATGATACGAGGAAAAAAATATTTCTTGTCTCATCTCGCTGGCAACACTGCTAATAGACTAACTAACTAACTAACTAACTCTATAGCCTAATAGACTAAAACTACAAATTACTATTGTGTACTTATAATGAAATGAAATCTTCCAGTTTAACGTCCCACGATTATGCTCTTTTGGCTAAGCGAGACGGATGCTTAAGGCAAGTGAATGATGATGGGAGAATTGGTGGAATGCGAACGTGGGAGGAAACGAGTATATCCCTAGAAATCCCACGGATAAGATTTTGCCCACCACAAACTTACTTAGGCATGGATCGAACGAGGGACCCCACATACCAGAGATAAACACTCAACCACTGAGCTACCGTGGCCCATTTGTTATAAAGATTTACTAATCAATGAAGAATGATATTTTGTGCAATTTGGAAATTAGATGTTTATTTTTTTTAATGGAAAGCAAATTAACCACATTGTCATCTTAACTTAGAAGAGTAATAATTAAATTCTGTTTTCATTGTTAGACTAGAAATTAAAGAAAAATTAAGATTGCCTCTACTGCATTCTTTTATTCCTTTTTATTTATTGAATGCTGATCTCAGATGGAATATCTTCAACAACAAAAATGAGAGTCGATCGTGCTTCATTTATATATATATATATATATATATATATATATGTATAAAGAAGAAATGGAATCTCTCGTAAATATACGCAGGATATTGGTCCATGTTTGTATTTGAATAACAATCAAACGAAAGAAAGAAAGAGATATCAGAGAAAAAAGAGAGAAGGTAAGAGAAGAAGAATCTAGTCTCAAAAAACCATAAAATGCATTAAAGTTCTCATTTTGCCCCATGTTCCATTTTAACCCCACCTTCACCTATTCAAATGGAAAGAATCGCTTATGGAGGTGAATGATGAGCTAGGAAATCTCGAACTGCTTTCCACTATTAAGATGGAAAGACGAAAAGGGGATAAAAACACAGGGGAAAAAACACGAAAATGGAATAAAAAGCTTTTGATTGGTTCTCTCTATTTCTTCTTTCCATCATTCCTCTTCTCCCTTGTCTTTTGGTTATGAAAAACATTCTTTGTATTCATCTTCTTCTTTCTTCTATTACTATTATTATTATTTTCGTTTATTACTTGCCCTAATTCTTTACGCATTCTTCCAATTCACTTTATTACGTACGCCTGTCTTCTCCAATCTTCTATTTGCTTTCTAATTTATTTCTTATTTGCATTACATATTATTTCGTTTTAAATTTTTTCTGTTCTTTTCTTTTCAGTTTTTCTTTTCTTTTTACTTTTCCTTCTTTTTTTTATCAGCTAATAGTTAAAGACAATATAAACATCTGTCAGCTAAACTTGATTTTTCTTTTCGGATATGTACAGAGCTGGCAATAGAGTAATAATAATAATAATAATAATAATAATAATAATAATAATAATAATAATAATAATAATAATAATAATAATAATAATAATAATAATAATAATAATAGCAAAGCAAATGGAAATCAAGAGAACTCCACGGAACCTTTAAAAATAATTCAGAGGAGAGTAACACTGATAAACAACAATCAACTGCCTGCAAGGCTCAAGAAAACTGGACTCTTTTCTGAAACAGTAGAATTTACGTATGATGGCCATACAGGACCGAGTGATACCATCCAGAAACTGCTGTAAATACAAATCGAAGAAAGAAATACCGGATGAAAAGTACAGAAAATGCGGAGACATATGAGAAACAATTGAACACATCACAAGCTCATGTCATAAAAAGACAACGATGTTGCAAACGGCATTCAGCAACTTTTAGCACATAACATGGAACTAATCACCGATATCACGCCATACTACAAATACCAGCAATGTTCAGTACTTGAAAATGATAAATACAAACTCTGCTGGGATGGAGAAATCAGAACAGATGTAACGGTACCCAGGCCCGATCCACGGGGATCTAGGGGGTGGGTCCCCTAAAATTTTCACGGTAGGCTTGCAAATGAACTATAATACGGTGATGAACTATAACGTGGTTGGATTGGGCCCCCCTAACTTCTACTGCCCCCTCCTACATTTTTGGGCTGGGTACCGGCCTGATGCTACCTGCAAACAGACCCGACATCACTGGCTCAAGGAGTAACCCTCATAGATGTAGCAGTACCATTAACTCATAACATTACGTACAACATTCAGTGCAAAAATAAGCAAATATAAAGACCTGGCAGAAGAAATCAAGAACCTATGGAAATGTCAGAAAGTTACAGAAAGACCCATTATTTTCTCATCTACAGCAGTTGTCCTTAAAGTACTGTGAAACAACTTGAACAAATAAACGCAAAATAAGTCTACAAAAATCAGTAATACTAGACACTTGTCTCTTGGTCAGCAAGTTCTTTAGTGAAGAATAACTCTAAATAATCTGCACTTGTCTGAGACGGCAGTCAGATCACTAAGTTGAAACCGATTTAAACCGAGACACAGCAATAATAATAATAATAATAATAATAATAATAATAATAATAATAATAATAATAATAATAATAATAATAAATTTTATAGTGCAGAAAGGGCACCGCCGTCTAGGCACTGTTACTTGAGTGATGTATGGTCAGCATTTTGCTTACTTTAAGTAAGCAACCGGAGTATGCTACTCTTAGTTCGAACTCAGAATACAACTAAGCCAATACAAAAGCATTTGTGATCACATTGTGAACTGAATGTGAAACAATTTGAACCAGATGCACTTTTGCTAATAATGAGCAATAATCCGCAACTATATTACCAACACAACTTCTACTACTGCTAATAACAATAATAATACGGTAGGTGCAGGTAATACGCCATGTTAAGAGTTTTGGATTTTTTATATCCTTAATTTTCATGGAACACAAAGAACAACGCATCTGAGTTAGAGAGTAGCCTTTTCCGCGTTTAGAAAAAAATAACATGTGGCAATGACACCACTCACTTCTATTTTGTACTCAAGGTAAAAGAAAAAAAGTGTTACAAATTGGCGTATTTACCAACATGTGCAGGTAATTACGCCAAGTCTAGAATACCACTAGAAACATGTAATAAATCTTGCAACTGCTTACATCATCTGTATTATACGAACTCAAATATTACTACACAACATGGCTGAAGGAAAATATAGAATAATCAAAGTGCAAGATGAAGATAAAAAGATAAAATGTAAAAAACGATAATCTTCAAAGTTGAAATGAACTACCAAAATGAAAAGTTTTAGTGCATAAGAAGAGAAACAAACAATGTTACTGTACAGTGACTTAAAAAAGACTATACCGATATTACATGGAACATGTGGGACAAATGAAAACATCTTTGTCTTCTGCAGTCAGTCCTGCACAAGCCCTTGCATATTTCGTACATCTTTGTCTTCTGCAGTCAGTCCCGCACAAGCCTTGGCGTATTTCGTCGCATGATATTTGATATTTTAGTAGCCATGGAATCATAAATACTGAAATTACACTCACAAAACAAAGTGTTCCTTGACAGACACGAAATAAGGCGTATATTGCTGTAAACAATTGACAATGTTCTGAGTTAGCACGGTAGTAATAACAGAATCTTACCTGTATTGAAATAATAACGTCCTTCCAGGGAAATTTCCCGAAGCAAACAACGGTCTCAGCGGTGTCTTCCGGATTATTAGTCAAATTGGACTTTTCCAAGGCTGTGGCACATATTGGAGGTGCATTCTAGCGGATTTCATCGGAAATTCTCAGCACTGAACACTTGGGCGTTTTTAGCTGCACTGGCTTATATACCTGCAGTTCCCTTATTTTCAAGACTTAATATCTCTTCTTTCTTTTAGTGTAACGTCCTACGATTATGTCATTTAGGCTAAGGGAGACGGATAATTAAGGCAAGTGAATGATGATTGGAGAATTAGGTGGAATGAGAAAGTGGGAGGAAATGGGAGTACTCCGAGGAAACCCACGGACACGATATTGTCCACTACAGTGGCGTGGCGTGACACTTTCACAGTTGTTACCGGTTGTTGTTTTTACAAGTATCTCTAGTTTTTCAATATCAGAAAATCTAGTCCTTTTTTTCCTTTTAGCGTATCAATCATTTTAAACTATAGGGATTGGCAACAATTTTTCAGGAGGGAGTCAAATCCCACTTCATTTACCTTGATCTTTTGAAAAGTGTGACTTTTCAGGTTCTTCCATTTTTACTAAATATAATCGAAACCGTCTCTCAATGAACTTAGATATTCTTCAAAGTCATTTATTTTTTTCTGCAAAAACTTACATCATGAATTTCCTTCTGTAAGATAGTGAACAAGATTTCTTATCTTGAATCTATAACATAAAACAGTTCAAGTAAAAAATTCAAGTAAAAAAACAAACTTTGAAGGGTTTGGTAGAATTTTGCTGCACGAACTCTGGTTTGAGAATCTCATTCGTCGATATTTTCGTCATGGATTTAAAGAGTCCTAACAGTTCATCTTTAAAGCTATAAAGTGAAACGATATTTTAGGTTGTCCGGGGTAAAATACGTGACTACCATCATAACCCCAAACAATACCAAGTGTCACGAACCCGAGAAATCTCAGGTCGGAGATGTTTCAAAGAAAATTTATTTACCTCAGGTCTTCAAGGCTTAGAGAGAACAGAACATAACAGAACAAATGCAAATTATTATTAATGATTATTTATTAAAATAAAATAAAAACAAAATATTAAAAGAAAACGAAAAACAATAACTGACAACGGATAAGATGACGTAAAATAACACAACATTTGAAAAAGGATATAGCTCATTCTTTATAATTCAAAAGATCCTCTACAGCAATATGACTAGCAATATGTGTATGCCAAGTGGCACCTGTTCTAGTTTTTGTATCTTGAAATTTTGTAAGTCATGGTTCTGAAAAATTTTAAACTATTACTTGAGCCATGACAAGATTAATGTTGTCTAGGGGAAAGAAGTTACGATTATAACAACTTCGTCAATAGTTAAATCAAAGACATATTTACCTCATATCTTTAAGGTGACGTCCCACGAGGATCAACCTCGGCTGCTGGTAGTTGGAGAGTGGCTCTTCGAATTTTGTAAATTTTTTTTATATATTTTTCAGATAGGGTGTTGGCCGGAACATACAGTCACACAATGTTAATTGACGTAATTGTAAGTAAGGGGGAATCGAATAGTATGATTAGGCGGAGTTTATGGTGATTCCTTTGACATGTTTATTCGTGATTGATTATGAACTTGAGTATCAGAACTTGAGTAGGATGGCATAGCGACGTAGAGATAGGAAGAATATCCGTTTTCCGGATTTCATTATTTTCCCTATTTTTCTTAATTTGACTATCCACTATCGATGATGACAAAATTCCTGTAGTTGCCACAACCACATTTTCCTTACAATGTGTTTCCCGTAGGAAACCACAACCATCAAAATTTAACTTTGTGGTTTCTGCATTTCCAGGATAATATCTGCCATCCTGTTATTCTTGGAGCGTTGAAAAACTGGAATTTCATTTTTCAGTTAGAATAATAATAAAATTTCAAGTCCAAAACCAACCAAGAGAAAACAAGTTTCCGTTATATGAAAAATAATGATTTAGTTAATCTAAAATTACCTATAAATTATCCAAATCAAAAAAATCCCTTGCAAAAGCACATAATTTATCCTAGTTCTATTGTTCCATCTTGTGTTTGAGGCTGTTGGGATACTTTTGTTGACTACACAGGCCGGTAGCCAGCTCAAAAATGTAGGGGGGCGGCTGAAGTTAAGGGGGCCCGATCCAACCTTATTATACTTCATCACCATATTATAGTTCATTTGCAAGCCTACTGTGAAAATCTTAGGAGGGGCAGCAAAAATTTAGGGGGACCCGTCCCCCCTAAACCCTCCTGGACACGGGCCTGTGACTACATAGTCCAAAGCATTTGTTCTTTTTGAAGACTTTGAGAATAAAGAAGCAAGTCACGACATAGTTTAAAAAAAAACTTACACCGTTTTGTACAGTCAACGGACTTTTCTAACACTAAATGAAGCCTATGGGCACGACAATGAAAAAAATAGACTTGTGTATATCTTTGTTTAAAAAGAGGCTGCTGCTTTCTACTTCACCAACCATTACCAAAGCTCCATCGTATGTTTGAGCAACAAGTTTTCCGTATGGAAAACTAGTCAGACTGTCAAACACAATGCGGGACAGTCAATCTAAGGTATAGTGAAGACGATTGCACAGTTCTTTTTCAACACATCAAACTGCATCAAAGTGCAAATTCAACTAGTAGGCTAGAGGCATGGGGCTGGAAATTTGCTGAATCGAAAGTAGGTATTCTATACTAAATTAAAAACAAAATATTTTCAACTTAATGAGCATAAATCTTAAATAATAATAAATATACGAATTAGAAGGAGCGCCGGGAAACATCTCTACTTATCATTACTATGAAATTGTATACTGTTAAGACAATGAAATAACTTTACGAATACGGAAATTACAGCGAAGTTTCCATACTTGGATTAGGAAGCAAACGAAACAGTATAGTTGAATCACACTGCCAGCTCGATCCTCTATAGCGAGTGGAGAGCGAGTAGAATAAACATGCTGATGATATTCTAGATTCTCCTTGTTTTGACAGGGAACGTTCCTATTTTTTCCTGTTCCACTCAGCCGAACGGTAACATAAGTGCCATTCCGAACGTCCAAATACGAGCGCGCAGGATGCTTCTGGCCCTGGCTGGCAGGCTGAAAGGTGCTTCTGAAGTGAATGACCGCTATCGGGGTTCGCGTCACCTCTGAAATCTATGGTATCAACAACAATATGTTCCTATTTGGTGCTGACAGTGTAAATGCGGCATAGGCCGTCCGAACTTTTTTTTTAAAAAAAAAAAGAGAAAAGAAAGGAAAGGAAAATATGATGAAATTTAGAGACATATGAAAACAACGAAAAACTGTCATATTTTTTACCGTTACCGCCGGTAACAGCGGTAATATGCACTACACGTCCCTGGTCCACTACAAGCTTACTTGGACGGGGATCGAACTAGGGACCCTACGTACTAGAGGTAAGTGCTCTCCCACAGCCATCGTGCCCCCTGAAATTCAAGATTTAAGTATGCTGTAAACAATTTCTTTGATCAAGTTCCAGATTAAGTAAGTAAGTGGTGGAAAGTTGCGTGCCCGCGGCTTTTCTAAGGTTTTCTCAGTTTCTTCCAATTTAGTGTTCAACCAATTTTTTCACAATTATTAACTCGTATTTATGACCCATCACTTTTAGCCTCAAACTTAAGTCAGAAAAATAAATCCGAATGTAATAATATTGAATTAATAAAACTTTCTGATGTAACATATCCCATTGTGACCATATAACTAATGTAAATGGTCATCGGTTTGGTACCTAGCAGTGGTAATTGCTTAAGATAGAAATCTAGTACTAGTTCGAATCCTTTAAAGAGAAAATTTTTTCCTATATAGCCTCGGGGCTGAAAACAAACATTATACTCAATTAATGAACCCAGATTCAACATACAAAGACAATTTACATTTGAAACTTTTAGAATAAAATAATGACAAGATTGGGAAAGGAAGTCGCTCAGAATACATATTACAAGACATCGTTCCGACGTTCGTCTGGTGTAACTAAGTATAAACCCGGAAAAATCCACTAACAGAATGGTTAACCACTGGATTCGATTTTGAGACTGAAATTTTTAAAATCAAGGAAAATACCTAATAAACTCACTCTGGACTCTACTAGAGTGATTTGAAAATGTTTGAATCTAGTCTAGGCTTAAGAATTTTGGGCAGAAACTCTGGATACTATCCTTACTAGATCAGAAGTAATACGTCACTGCCGGTGACGACGAAAATACAAAGTGTTGAAAGCTGTTAATTCCATACAGTATTGTCGTTAGGTTAAGAAATGAAATGAAATCTTTAAGTTTTACGTCCCACGATTATACCAACTAGGGTAAAGAAGACGGAGATGATGGGAAATGAATAAAATGGTGGGATGAAGAAGTGGGAGTAAACGGGAGAACCCCGAGAAAATAGACGCACACGGTGTTTTTCCACCACAAAGTTCACTTGGCGCGAGTAGTACCAGAGGTGAACGCTCTACCACTGAGCCACTGCTTCATGATAGTGAGCTCTTCCGTACCTTAACTTTGACCCATCTGTGTTTTAAAGTTTGTTTTCACCTCTGATTTGTGGGGTCCCTGGTTCGTTCCCGGCTAGCGCCGAGGGTATTTACCAGTTGCAAACTAAGGACACTACAGTATCAGAAACAATACACATTTCTTATTCAGGTTTGAAAGTATGGGCACCACAGTATCAGAAACAATATACATTTATTATTCAGTGTTGCAAACTAAGGACACCACAGTATCAGAAACAATCAAAATTTGCAGACCTGTACAACAGTAAAGAGAGGAGGATGAGAAAATGCACATGCAAAGTACCTTTGTGTCGAATACTATGATCTTGATATTACGTACTTCGAAAAGGTACGAAATAAGTTACAAGTCATTGAAAGTTTAACTTTTTAAAATTAGGCTTTTATTTCGAAAAACTTTTAGGTAAGTTTCACACACAATGATGTTGATGGTTTTCAATAGATAAAGGTAACAGTGCTGTTTACAACAACTTAATATCTTAAAACATTTCGTAGATGTGATAAACATTGATAAAGTTTACAACATTGCTTAAAATTATGTAACTGCAAGAACTAGTAGTAATTACAAGTATCAAAAACTATTGCTGTAATATTATACAAACAAGGAAAACAATAATTGTATTTTATTATTTAGTAACTGAATACCCGTTCCTCGGACGGGGAGAATTGAGTTGAGTTGATTTTGAGTTTAACGTCCCGTTCAGCAGCGAGGCTATATGAGACGTGGACCTACTGATTAACGTGGAATCCGAACCACATGAGCTCCCGCCGGGAATCGAACCCGGGTCTCCCACGCCAAAGGACGGGGAGAATATTTCATTTTGGACATAAAGGAGTGAATTTGGATTTAAACGGCATCAGAAGTAGTTCATCTCAGTGACTCCAAAAGCTATGGATTCAACACTAATATCTTTCATTTTCATCACACGCGCATCATTGGGCCTATCTTCTTTCAGGACACCATAAAGGCAGAACGCTACTGCACCTACATTCTGGAACTCTTCCTAAGTGAACTGAATGAGGACGAAATTGAGAATGCTTAGTTGCAACAGGGTGGGGCGACTGCACATACCGCTCACAAGGCGATGAGCTTTCTACAGGACATCTTCGATGACCGTATCATCTCTCGAGGACTCTGGCCCCCGCGTTCACCCGACTTGGCTCCACCGAATTACTTTCTATGGGGTACGTTGGAGGGAAAGGCCTATGAAGGCAATCGGTACACCATACAAGAACTCCAAGCTGCACTGACACGTCACATTCGGAACATCACTCCCGATGTTCTGCACAACGTCTTCAAGAACTTGCAGAAACGTGTGCAACTGTGTCTTCAAGTGAAAGGTGATCACTTCCAGCATCTCTTATAACTTCCATGACATTAAACTTCACCTTCGAGTTAATTTCAGTTGTTTAAAGTGCTTTATGGAAAATAAAATACAGCAAGTTATGAACTGCATAGTTACTTTCTGAATACTCTTTATATATACGTATATATCCCCTCCCCATTTTTATACATCTTCTCCTTCCCCCTCCCCCTACAGTTGCATCATCAAAGTAAAATGATGAAAAAAATCCCAGGCCCGAGCCTCATCCATGTTGAAAATTTGATCGAAATTGGTCGGGTGGTTCAAGAGTTATTCAGTCACAAAGATAGTCACATTCATTTTTATTTTTTTATCTCCCCCTCCACTCTTGTATGTTGCTTTGGCTTTGGCGGGTAGGACGGGTAAGTGCGAGCCTACCCAAAAAAAATTAAAAAATATAGGCCTATGGATGGCATTTAGTATCTCCCTCAACTCGGTTCATGACTCCAAAACCGAGTAGGCCTACGTTGTTTTTGCCTAAATTGTGATAAAGGTAGAAAAAACGGACCTTGTGTGGCTTCTAACCCCCATCGCTTGCTCAGCTATATTTTGTAAAGTAAGTAACACTGGAGATCTTATATGTGCAAGATTGGGGGAGATATTAAAGATCGGCCAAATATATAAACTCTAAAAGATACAATAAAAAGTAAATATATTTTCCATTATTCATATTAATGGTAGATAGTATTAACAAATAACATCAATCACTACTGTAAAAGTAATTTTCTACTGTCATTAATCAATCAAATGTGTATATGTATCCATCAGCGAGGGAGCGGGCCCAGGGGCGGATCCAGGACCGACTTCTGGGGGGGAGCGGTGCGTTGTCATAATGCAACTTTTAAGGGCTCCAAATTCTGGGATGGATTTTATTTATATATATAAAGAAAGTTTCCTTTTCTGGGAGGGGGGCGATCGCTCCGATCGCCCCCCCTGGATCCGCCTCTGAGCGGACCTACTCAAAATTAAAATCTTAAATCCGCCCCTACGTTGCACTGTCAAAATGAAATGTTAAAAACCATTCCACGTTCGAACCTCATCTACGTTGAAAATTTGATCAAGATTGGTCGGGTGGTTCAAGATTTAGGAAGTCACAAACATAGATTCTTTCAATTTTATATATTAGATTTACAATTACGACATTTGAAGCAGTATAGTTATTTTCTCCATGTTTCTCATATTTCCAGAATGGTTTCAGATATCAGATTGCTATAAACGATGTATGATTTTTGCATCTATTGAAAACGAGCCACGTGATTGAATCTGATACTTACACAGTGGCGTAGAGAAGGGGGGGCCCGGAGGGGCCGGGCCTCCCCCAAAGAGGTCCGACAATGTACTTTGGTACTTTGATGTTTCTAATTTTTTATATATTTGTATGTTTATATATTTTTTGTTTGTTTGTAATTTTTCTATATGTACCTATAACAGCACTTGCCTCCCCCAAACACACATCCTGGCTACGCTACTGTACTTACATCAATTCGTCTAAAAGATACTGAGCCCTTTTGCGCTTGAGATGGCGTTTGTGTTAAAAATTCTCAGGATGTATGAGCCACAGCTGTCAGTTCCAACGTCATTTGGCAGCTGATAGTTGAAGCTACTAGATATACGAAAAAATGGGAGCACATAATAATTACAACCTGCAATGCTTTACCAAAACCGGAAGTGGTTGAAATTTATTATTATTTCCGGTTTTAATTTTTATTTCCTTAAAGTAAAAACTGTACGAGATATTGAGAAGTAGTATTTTGGAATCGATTCAGCTTCCCAAGAGTAGATTCTATCTCCTTTTTTAAACCTCTATTCAAACCGGAAACGGTTCAGATTAACGATTTCTGGTTTCAACTTTTATCGCCTTAGGACAAAAAGAGTAAGAGATAGCGAGTCATGTTTATATATATATTCTCGGAGATCCGGTTTTCAGAACCGATTCTGGAGCCGATTCCAGACATGAATCCGAAAACCCGGTTCCAGAACCGGATCTTAGGAACCGGTTCCAGACTTGGATCCGAAAACCCGGTTCCAAAACCGGATCTTAGGAACCGGTTCCAGATCTGGATCTGAAAACCCGGTTCCAGAACCGGATTTTAGAAACCGGTTCTAGACCCGGATCTGAAAACCCGGTTCCAGTACCGGATCTTAGGAACCGGTTCCAGACCTGGGTCCGAAAGCCCCAAAGACCCGTAAAGGAGGCACAAATTTCACCTTCAATACACTGCAAAGAGGACCATGCGCTTGTGCCCTCCCCGCCCAGACTCGCTTGTGCCCCCAGAAAAAAAATTTGTGTCACCAGTGTTTTTTTTTTTTGTTTTTGTTTTTTGTTTTTATTTTGGTCCACCAGTGGGTGTTTAGCTAAATGAGTTGGCCAGTTTGCCTGTTTAACCACTGAGTTTGCCACTTACCCAGTTTATTTAGCCAAATGAGACAAGCGGCCGCCGCCTGGGCACCTGCCTGTCGCTTCCACCATTTCATCTAGCACACTGTTCACAGCCTTCCAGCAGCTCGGGTTTAGCGTAGGGATCGTCACAAAGTTTCAGTTCCAGACCCGAATCCGAAAACCCGGTTCCAGAACCGGATTTTGAGAACCGGTTCCAGACCTGGATCCGAAGAACCGGTTCTAGACCTGGATCCGAAGAACCGGTTTTAGACCTAGATCCGAAAAAACTGGTTTCGGAACCGGATCTTCTAGACTCGGATCCATTCAGACCCGAAAACCGGATCCAACAGGAACCGGTTCTGGCCATCCCTAGTATAACACTTTCCATTGTACCCTGATATTATACAACCATGCTAAGTGGTCTTTGCTTTGACTCCCATTGTACATGTGCGTGCAATCGTGCCACGAATCACAAGTTTTTCTCAGTATGGTTTCCATCTTTACCGCACTGTTTTAATACCCTCGCCATACAGACGTTCGGTGAATCCCTAAATGACGTGAGAATCTCTGGTGCAGTTATGTAACATGCATTTAACATGTCAATTCAAGATGATGTTTATGTATTTATGAATCCCCTTCCTAGCTCCTATCATTATTCCGTTGGCAGGTATAAAATTCTTTTGGCCCGATGCTCGAAGCTGTCTAACTCTGACCCAGTTTACTTTCGGACTATAGGTCATAGGACAGGGTGTCAGGAATCTGTAGTTTTATTTTTACCATTACTTTTGAGACACCCTGTATAAGGTATTGACCTGTTTTGTAGTTCTACAGAAGCGTAAATTATCAGATAATGTCAGGAGACTTTGTTTTTCAATTGTTTCTTGTATGTTATCTACACTGCTAATATGGATCAGCTCATATATCAGTGACCAGTTTAATGACATATAAGTATATTTAATATATTGCTCCAGTCCCTTGCAGACACAAACAAAATAACATTAAAGTTCTGCTTCTATACATGTATATATATGTGTGTTTCTTTCTTTGTTTTCATAGGAGTATATAGGAGGAGGTCTATACACGCGAAAGTCAAATGACCTATACACTTATCTGTCCACTAGATACTTTATTATTATTATTATTATTATTATTATTATTATTATTATTATTATTATTATTATTATTATTATTATTATTATTAATTACTGTGTACGCAGAAATTTATTTCGGGTATAAACTCAATATGAGGATATTTTATATTAAAATTCCTAAAATTGCCCCTAAAATTAGGCTAAATTTACACAAAAATCGAAATTTTGGGGGGGGGAGTCCAGACCCCAGGACCCACCCCCTGCGTGCGTCCCTGTGTGTATTGTCATCCTTTTTAAAAGAAATTAAACGCCTAGAAAATATGAGAGCCATTCAGAAAGTAAGGAAACAATACCTTTTCTCGAGTGTTGTATTCTTCCTCTTGTTTGAATTTCCCGCCTGGGTGTAGTAGATGAGTGCTGCTCGGCTACACATCCGTTAGATGGTGCATACGCTGCATTAAATTCTCGTAATACCACTTGAAAGATTGTTAGGCTCACATTGCAATACTACTTGAAAGATTGTTAGGCTCACGTCGCAATACCACTTGAAAGATTGTTAGGCTCACATTGCAATACCACTTGAAAGATTGTTAGGCTCACGTCGCAATACCACTTGAAAGATTGTTAGGCTCACGTCGCAATACTACTTGAAAGATTGTTAGGCTCACATTGCAATACCACTTGAAAGATTGTTAGGCTCACATTGCAATACCACTTGAAAGATTGTTAGGCTCACGTCGCAATACCACTTGAAAGATTGTTAGGCTCACATTGCAATACCACTTGAAAGATTGTTAGGCTCACATTGCAATACTACTTGAAAGATTGTTAGGCTCACATTGCAATACCACTTGAAAGATTGTTAGGCTCACATTGCAATACTACTTGAAAGATTGTTAGGCTCACGTCGCAATACCACTTGAAAGATTGTTAGGCTCACATTGCAATACCACTTGAAAGATTGTTAGGCTCACATCGCAATACCACTTGAAAGATTGTTAGGCTCACGTCGTAATACCACTTGAAAGATTGTTAGGCTCACATCGCAATACCACTTGAAAGATTGTTTGGCTCACGGAAATATAGCCAAACGTTGAAATATATAATGAAATCAGACTTTGTATTCTAAAGGGGTATTCCCAGCAGAAACTCATCGCCAACTTGTTGAGTTTTAAAGTGCTAATGTCATTTCGAAAACAATTGTGCTTACGGTGCAATGAGTTCGATGATGACATTACAGAAGTTTAAGATGTACAACCAACTGTTCAGCCAAGAGCACCCCCGATATGTCATTCATCTCTGAAGGTCATTTAAGAAGAATTTGGGCGTTTCACAACTAATATGGAAGTTCAGTTACCCCTTACAACGTGCTGCAAGAATTTAATGTAGATTTATTTTATTCCAGCATCGGCAACTTGGTGTGCCGTTGGAACAAATGGTTGTCCAAGTATTGTGAATATATTGACAGGTAATGCGTACTGGGCATAGGCCTATTTGCCTGTGGAATAACATATGGCATTGATAGTTTTTGATGCCCTATTTTCTGATTCAACCTTACTTGCCTGGTTGGATTGGAAATTAGCGTCAATTTCAGTACCGCGGCTATATGAGACGTGAAACTATATTTTAAGGTGGAGTCCGAACTGTCGCAATGCGTTCAAATTTCAAAGCTCTGCTACTACCTGTAGAAGTAGAACCCGGGACTTACAGTCAACGAATATCACACATCAAGGAAAAGAGGACAACCTGCACATGTTAAACGCATATTCCAGGTTCAGTTCGGAAGAAACTTGAAATTCCATCCAGTCCGAAGACAATAAATGGATTTCTTAAAACTTTAATCTCATCTCAAGAAGCAAAAATATTACATTTTGCCATGCCATTTCACACTTTATACTAGTGACAAAACTTTTGAGGAATGAAAATAAAATACTATATTATTGTGCTAAGGTCTGGGATTAGGGATAAGGACTTCACTTTGCTTAATGCCGGCCTCACTTTGGCCAGAGGACAGGGCAGCTGAGCCAAGGTACAGTATTGTGAACAATGCAACACAGCCTCGTACTGCATATTGACTCCAGCACATGCTAGAGAAAAACCTCTCCAATTTTTCCATTGAGACACAAGATCAATGCACTCGTGCCTCTTTCTCCGCACATTCTGTCCTATCTTCTTCTGCATCGGCTTAGTGATCTTGCCTCTAACGAGATGCCGGCGTAAGAAGTGGAAGTTTTCTACTACTATAGTCAATAATAAGTTCGTGGACTGGACACAGTGTGGCGTTAGTGGTATACTACAGATGATAAGTGTTATCCTGAAGGAATCTCGTTAAGTTCATCTTTGGCAGATCTGTGTGAGCAAGAGGCAGATCTGTGCGTAGAATGTAAACAGACATACTGTTTCTGTTGTGAAAGGAGATGATTGCGCCACGGCGGACTTGGAGAATGTCGCAGTTTGAGTAACGGACAAACATCAAGTTCTGCCAAAAACTAGGCAAATCCGTTGCAGGAACGTTGTAATGATCAGGCCCTGGGCCGCAGTGCAGTTTTTAAGTGGCACTAACAGCTTACGGAGGAGAGGAACAGTTTAGAGGATTATGAACCAGTAGTTTGACTAACAACAGTCCAAGCAGAACGCAAGATCGAAGAGATTGCAGTGGTTGTGCGCGATAACCGTTCCCATTCGGTAGATGACATCCCAGCAGCAGTACGGATCAGCCATGGTACGTGCCACAACATTCGGACAGATGACTTGAACATGTCCCATGTTATCCAGCACCGTGTGCCACGCATTCTGACACAAGACCAATGATCAGAAGTGCGGACGCTGATGGAATGTTCCTGAACCGGATAATAACAGGAGATGAAACATGGTGTCTCGTCTACGATCCAGAACTAACGAGACAAGCAGCCATCTGGAAATCATCATTATTTCCAAAACAGAAAAACCCGAGACATGACAATTCCAAAGACAAAATGATGCTTGAACTATTTTGAAGATCAGTATGGATCTGTGTAATTATCTATGTGTGTGTGTGTGTCAGGGGACACTTCCAGGACGAAGTTTTGGGGGAGGAGGTGGGTTGTAATACTGGTACATAGAACTACTTTTAAGAGCTCCGAACTCTTGGATGTGTTTATTTATATATAAAATCACAAAGTCTCCTTTTCTGGGGGTAATCGCCCCCCGTGGATCCTCCACTGTTTTGTGTTTGTGTGTACGTTCACGTCGAGCACAGTAACCATGGATGGGTTATACTGGTTGCCTATATTCCGGGTACTAGTCCACGAATTTATTGACTGTACTAGTAGAATGACATGGCTCATCGATCCGTCCGTGTGTCAACAAGGAGCAGATCAGTGGCGGGAGCAATATTGGATCTGTATATTTCGGAAGCCTACTGTGGTTTCACTTTGTGAAAAGAAACCAATCTATTCCAAATACAGTACAAGTACATAAACGACTTTCTGTTGTTCTGTTTGCACTTAGATTTGTGCAAATTCTAGGTTACGAACCTGTTTCTTCGAGCAATTGGACACTAGTCGAAGATATTGATCACCATTAAGCTATCACATCTTTAAAAGATGTATTTTTTTCCTCGGTTTTTCTTCTCTTAGGACCAAAATCCATTTTATACAATTAGCGAATAATTGAATTTTGTATGGCTGCCAGTTCGTGTTTGGTTTCCCATCATGCACTAACTTTATTAGCGCAGACGAAGGAAGATTGAAGAAAAGCAAGAAACGAGAAAAGAAAACCTAGAAAAGACCAAATGATGGAAAGATTTATAGAAGACAGTGTTGTATCGCTTACGTCATCCGAAGAGAACTAAAAAAAGGAGGAAAGTGTCTTTGATTTTTACTTTTGTTGACCTTTATTTCTCTATTTATTTTCGTTTGTAAAAAACACTTTTGATTAAGATTGATTGTTTTCTAGTCTTAAAGAAATTACTAAAATGTTTGTGCTCTACTGTTCCCGTTAGAAATAATACTAAGAACAAACAACCAGGAAAATTGGCCAAATTTTATTTTAACTAAATTAAACTCTAATAAATAGTTGATCAGTTTTTTTTTAAAGCATGCTTTGTCATAGGATTAAACTCTACTTTGAGATAGACTCATAATCGTGGGTATAAAGTTTGTCATTACAGTGGCGTCTCTGAGGATGTCTGTAGCCTAGTGGTTAGAGCGTTAGACTCACGTCCGCGTGCTATCGGGTTCGACTCCCGATCGGTGCTTTCCAATTTTTCAGCGTCCACCCACCGTCATGAGGCAAATTGGGGAGCCACATGAATACAAGACGTAACGGCCACTAGGTCCAGAAAGCTTGTGTCTAGAGACAAGGCAACGTAGCGACCTGATTACGCGTACATTGCTAGGCTGAACGTAGTTCATCCGGTCACTAACAGGTGGCGTTGATGCGGCTCAGCCGACAAAGGGATGTAGTTTTTAGTTTCAGCGGCGACTCTGAGGTAAATTGCATCGGTCAAATTTACAATTTTATCGCAGAAAGTTATGCGAAGAAAACTTACTAATGTATAAATTCTTGTGTAACCTATATTTACACATAAAAGAGTAAATAGCTTAAAACAATTCTTTTTTTTTTAACTCTCCGTAAGTGAGATTTGAAAGCTCCAAACTAAATTGCGATTCAGAAGAAGGAATCTTCTAGTCATGAGATGAGCAGGCATTTCTACGAGATGCATATCAAAATTACGTACCGTTTTTTTCCATAATTCCCATAGTTTTCAATTTTTGAGTTATCTGTCTCTGATACTTTCTAATAGAATTCCAATCCACATATACACTCACCACTCAAAACATTATGACAATCAATTATTTTTTAGGACGAAGGTCTTTGACTGCCGTAAGAGGGACTAGGCACAGTGGAATCTCTTACCAGACCGTGACAAGCATAGTAAACTAAATCACGTTAGTGAAGACTGGGGCGCAGACACTCAAAGAAGTTGGATAGCACGAACTACTAAAAGCAAGAACGAATCAAATCATTCAGAGTGCGTGAATTCAATAGAATTAGCGAGCAGCACACAATCCGAGGAAAGAAAAGGAAGGAAACGGCCTGGAACATATAAGATAGGTACCACCCCAACATTTGCCTGGTGCGAATGAGGAAAACCCAGCAAAACCTCATTCAGAATGTCTGGCCTGGAGAAAGATTTTTACACTTTTTTGACCGAGTGGCTCCACCGGGAATCGAACCCGGGACCGCAGGCGAGAGCGTTAGCGACTACGCTACGCGGGACCACATTCGATTTTGAAAAATAAAAAGATAGAATTAGAGTAAAGGCACCAAAATCGCTTAAAATTCTTGTGAAAATCTGTTTAGTCCCCAATGTTAATTTTTATATGCCATCTATTTAGAAATGATTTACATGTGTAGGTTATGAGTACTTTTGTAACTTTGCTCACGTATGTTCATATTGAACTGACCTTAATATTAATTATTAGTTGTTTAGAATCAACTGAAAGGCATGTTCCATAGCGAATTTTACATGTTTCCACTTTTCTTGCATCTTCTAACTTAGAGGCTAATCTCTAACATCTTCTAAAGAACGTTATGTATAGCTTTAATGTGACAGATCAGTTTTAAAGTCTGTTCCAGGCAACCTGATAGGAAACTCCCCTACTTCCCACCATTTTCTACTACAGAAGGGGAAAGCAAGTCGTTCACCTTCACAGAGATGAAAGCTTTTCTAATAAACAGAATCGTGTAAACTCTAAATTCGTACGTCAATTCGCTCGCACCTGATGTTTAGAAGCACTGCTGTTCCTTTTAGCTATCAACTAGGGATGGCCAGAACCGGTTCCTGGTGGAACCGGTTTTCGAGTCTGAACGGATCTGGTTCTAGAAGATCCGGTTCCGGAACCGGTTTTTGGATCCAGGTCCGGAATCGGTTCCAAAACCGGTTCTGAAAACTAGATCTCCGGGAACCATTTCCTCGCGGAACGTGTTCCGCCGGAACCGGAACTTTGTGACCATCCCTACTATCAACCCCGAGTACAAACAATTACTGTTTTTAATTTTTATCTTAAAAAAAGTATTGCATTTTATTTATGTATTAAAGTTTAACCTACTGTAAAACGGGGCCGTAGTGGCTCAGTGGTAGAGCGTTCATCTCTCGTGCATGAGGTCCCTGGTTTGATCCCAGCTCGCGCCAAGTGAACTTCGTGGTGGACGAACACCGTATGGGGGGGGGTTCTCGGGGTTCTCGGGGTTCTCCCGTTTCTTCCCACTTTCTTCATTCCATCATTTTATTCATTTCTCATTATCATTGTCTCCTTTAGCCTAGCTGGTATAATCGTGGGACGTAGAACTCAAAGCTTTCATTCTTTCTACTGTAAAATGTTATTGTCTTAACAAATAACGAAAACATTAAAATCAATAAGAGCCCAATCCGCCCAATTTTGTATGAATATGGAAGTTGATCCCTAACACGAATACAAAAACGAGAACTGCCGGGTTTCGAAAATAAAATGTTGATAAAAAAATATTTGGAGCAAAAGAAGCAAATATTCAGGTAAATTAAAACACTATACAAGCTTTTATTTCACAACAACTACAGGTCACTGAATAGTAATAGAAATAGTAAAGTTAATACGTATAAGATAAATATGACACGTTGCTTGTATGGGAAGCACTAAGTCACCAAGTCCTATTCAAAAAGCCTAGGAAAAAGAGACTATTAGGAGGGCGAAAGAGAAGGCTTCCGGACAATGTAAAGCAGAATCTTTGAAGGATAGTTGATAACAAACATGGTACATTGCCTTTTAGCAGGTTAAAATCTAATGGGAAAGTTTGTTTCTGCTGCGATGAACTTTTGAACTCTTTAAGTCAAAGCATTCGTTATTTTTGTATAATTGAACCAATTCATATTTATCGTTATTCTTTCTTTCTTATAAAATAATCAAATTTTGTTACAACATTAGACTATTCTGCATGCCATAATCGTCTCTCTCTTGCAAGTTAATTACTGCAAATGATTATTCCTATTAATGGAGTCCGAAGACAATAAAAAGTTATTTTTCCTCTATTCTGCAAGAGAGGCTCAGCTAACAAATATTATTATTGGAACACACACACACACACACACACACACATATATATATATATATATATATATATATATATATATATATATATATATATATATATATATATATATATATATATATATATATATAGTCAGGACTGGATCCAGGGTTTTCTGAGAGGCGTACACCAATAACTATGAATACATTTGAATCAAATTTAATTTTTTAAAATGCCTTTAGGCATCTGTGATGTGTATGAGGAATTGACTTAAACTATTGTGTTTAGCAAAACCGCTTTCTTTTAAGCCCGAAACGGAAACATGACATAAAATTTTAGGAAAGTATTGCTATTTTCACTGCCAGTTTCTCACTTTAGATACTGTATATTCAGAAAGGAGGGGTGGTGGTGCACGTGTTCCGGTGCACCCCTTAAAATCCGGCCCTGTATGTAGTTGTTTTCTTCTTGTTAGTTGTAATGTAAGAATATCTGTTTATTAGGGAGGAAACGAGAAGTGTTTTTTTTTATCATTTCAAGGTTCTATTGTTATCATCGTAATGATTTGATAATTTACTCATACATATTGTACCGCACTTGCTTTTCTATTTTATATTATTATGAAATTATTGTATCAAGAAGTAAATACCTAAACAATTACCAACCCTGCCATCCGTTGCCATTCCAACATTATGTCCAACATTATGCCGATCGCCAAAAAGAAGGAAAATAAACAATACAACTGTTCAATAAAATTTCCATTATAATAGCACGCGTTACTTAATTTACCAATACAAGCAAATGTAATTAAGTGTTTTAAAATACGTAGTGTTATTATGAAAGTTGTAATTCATTATTTAGACATATTTAAATACACTCTATACTTCCGTGTGAGGGGGCTGATGGTGGAAGACGGAACACCAACATTTCACCTGTAGAGTGAGTGTTGTGCGGAAAAAAGACTTCTTTTCCTATCAGATTATATGAAACAGATTATAGTTCTGATGTGTATGTATTTATTGAAATAAAAGAAAGGCATTCATGAGCTTGCAATTGTTAAATAAAAATCCTTATTTTTATGTACGTATATATCTCCTTTTGTTACGTACAGAAATGTGTCATTTTTTAGCAGTGGCCTGCCTCTCCTGAAAACTGAGCAAAATTTTGAACATTGCACTTTGACCAAGAATGTTATAAAATAGAGTATCTGCCCATATGTATCTTCATCCTATTAAATCAATGAAGCCAAAAAACAACCGAGCGTCGGCACGTATGATTGGCTACTCTCGTTTCCGCCATCGTCTGATTGGCTACTTTCGTTTCCGCCATGATTGTTGACTCAAAACATTGCGGTCCTATTGGGCGGAGTGGGCAGAGTACGGGTAGCGAAATTGTGACGTATGGCTTCAAGATTTTGTTGTAAGGGCAGATCCTCTATTTTATAAGATACTTGGTTCTGACAAAAGTAAAAAGCTATGATACACAAATTAGATGTAATATTGATATTTTTTCTTCTTCTTCTTCTAACTAAATTCAAATTTGAATGTGATGCATAGTAGTTATTCAAAGCTTGGCTGATGTAGATAGTTTGCATTTTTTGGTCATGGTTCCCATAATTTGCCTTGAGCAACAATTTCACTACGGTTTTTTTTCCACATAAACAGAACGTAGTTCTATATACTTTAATTGAGCTCCTTCGTAGGTATATGATTAGTCTTTGGCGCGAGAGACCCGGATTTGATTTCAGGCGCAAGAGTATGTGGGTCGAATTCCACGTCAAACTCTAGGTCCATGTCTCATTGAGCCATGGTGCTGAAAGGAACGGTATAATCCAATCCAACCAACATATGTACACTCATGTCCAAAATGATTGTCGCATAAGAGTACTTTCAATACTGATACTATGTGTATAATTGGGAAATGTATATTTGTGCTAAATTTCTTAGGAAAAGAATTATAAATACGAAAATTAGAATGAATGAAACAAAATGTTGCTAAATTAACAAGAAAGTTTTATTTTCGTTTTATTGTTCTTATTTACTTATCTTTTCACATGAAATTTGCCACACACATGTCTTTGCCGATTATACATATACTGACATTATAAGAAATACCGGGCGAATTCGTTATCAAATTATATTCCTACAACAACATATTTATAGACACGCGATACTAATTTTGGACATGAGGGTACATCATTTCTGTAATTATTTAATAACAACTTTCTAGATATACATGCAAACGCCATTTTGTAGTAAAAACTGTAATAATGAAGGATGTAATAATGCGAGTTGTAGGTGTCAATCAGTCAGAGTTAATGAATGTACTAAAATTATTTGTCTGGGTGTTAGGGGAGAAGAAAATTAAACATTTGAATAAAACTAGCCAGTCGTGTAGTTCCATTCATGGATTAAAAAAAAAAAAAAAAAAATAGAAAACTTTGAAAATTAATAAAGAACTAAACCAAATTTATATAAGGTAACCAAAAAAGTATTTTTTTTTCACCTATCACCTCCGAACATTGATATGTCACCTAATATATACTACCTGGAAGATTAAAAATAGTTCCCATCCGCATCGACGATCTTCTGCCAACGTTATGGAAGGCCATCGGTACAACTTGGTGGGCTTTGAAGCGAAGAAAGTATCAAGTACATTTTGCACCTCTACTAGGGATTTGAACTGGTGTCCTTTAAGGTGATTACCCAAGGAATGGAACAGGTAATAATCGGGCGGTGCAATATCCGGGGAGTATGATAGATGCAATAGTGTTTCCCATCCAAGTCGTATGATCATCCTAGGCACGTAGGGCTTAGCGTTGTCCTGTAACAGGAGGATCCCTTTGCGATTCAGAAGCACTGGCTCCAGAGTTTCAAGTTTTTCTTGAACATCACTCAACTGCTGTCAGTACACAGTTGCATTGATGCTTTGACCAGCTGGTAGCAGTTTCCGAAGCACGATGCCGCGAGCAGTCCACCAAGCATCTTCAACGGGAGGACCTTCTTCTGGTGCAGTGCAAACCGTGTCGTGGAGCTTCGTACAGGACCCACTTCTCATCACATGCCAACACCTTGTCCATGCCAATGGTTCCTTCCTCAGACGAGACAGCAAAGAAACTCAGGTGTCTGCTTGCATTGCATTCAGGGCCGGAGTCTAATCTTGTATGACTCATCGACCCAACTTGTAGTGCTTCCCGAGTTGATGAAAGTGCTACTTTACTCACACTGATGATTTCTCTACTCACACTGAATTGTAGTCTCAGTTCTTCACATGTCTGGCCACTGTTCGCCTCAATTGATCCTTGAAGATCTTCATTTTGTACATGTGTTGGTCTTATGGCACGTGGTGCGTATTCGAGTGTTTCGTCACCATCCTTAAACTTGTTAAACCACCACTGCACTGTCCGCGTAGTCACAACACCCTCACCAAAGGCGTGGCATATCTTCCGCCCCGCTGCAGCGGTGTTTGACCTCAGTTTGAACTCATACAGCATATATGCCCTTATGATGTTCTGTGGAGGTCCCATGTTCACTCTGTCCTTAAGCAAGTTCACGGTATAACTGAACTGCCACAACCAGGTAGTATGTTGGATATACCCACACCAACAACTGACCTTAGCCTTATCTCCACTCGCTTTCAATTTACGGTGTGAGGGCCAATTGAACACAATCTCCAGAAAAAGCGACAGAACTTTCTTGGTTACCTTCATAATATTTTTGTTGTGGGAAAAGAGCAAACAAGATGAAGCTAGAGACAATACTTATTCTATGACAAATATTTTCCAAGAGAACAAAAGACTGGAAGGAAACAACGAGTGAAAGAAATTTCGTTTTTGCAATATATATTGCTAAAACCTTAAAAATAGGTTTGCAATCTACCTTAAACGTGACCGGTTTTGTGACGTAAAAGGCAGTTAGAAACTTCTGGAGGCATGTCGAACGGAGACCTTTTGTCTGGGTCGCGAACCCCAAACAATTCCCATACATGAAAACTACTGAATGGCCTTAACATCCACCCAGTTCCTCCAAGAAGTAATTAAAAGTAATGCAAATCTTGGGGGCGTAGATAGCGTAGCTCAGAATTAGAAACATGGGAGTAGAATTTCAAAGATAAAATTCGACAACACAGAAATAATTTAAAATAAGAATTTAATGAACTGATCTTGAATGACTGAATAACTACAGAGCAGGCCTGTCCATGAATTGGCTCCCGGAGCCAAAGCGTGAGCGAGCACGAGCGAAGATAAGAACAGGTGAGCACAGGTGATGCTAGCTTCGCTTCTTCCACTGCATCCGATAAGTGTTGCCAACCACACATGATAGCAAAAAACCTATGGCCAAGCCTGGCCAGAAATTCGCACGATGATAAGCATTGAGCAGACGCAAGCGTGAAATGTGCAGGTGTGCTCTCCCCCTCCCCATTTCGAAAGCAGTGACGCGAAAACACTGCAGGAAATAAAATTGGTACGTTTTTTGGTCGAGGAAGACGCATGATAGAGGTTACAGTTAGCGTTGAAGTAACTAACAAATGAACAAGAAAGAAAGAAAGAATCTAATATTAAACATATCATCTTACAGACGTAAAAACGACTGCAAAAATCGGAAACGAGTTGTTTTTCAGACCTTTTTAGCTTGCTTACACAATTCGTGACGTTGTATTATATTAGCATTCGGTCTGTAACTTGTCACTCGCTTCACGTTTGCTAAGTTCTAAACGCCTTTCGTTGCTAGATTGATAGGAGAACGACGGGAGGTTGAAAATAATAATAATAATAATAATAATAATAATAATAATAATAATAATAATAATAATAATAATAATAATAATGCGTATTATTATTATTATTATTATTATTATTATTAATTATTATTATTATTCGGACCAAAGAGGGATGAAAATGGGGATTGGAGGAAATTCATAACTAGGAATTGCATAGTTTATACCGCTCACCTAACATTATTAGGGTTATTAAGTGTAGAAGGCTCTGGTGGGCAGGCCATGTAGCCAGAATGGAAGAAATTAGAAACGCTTTCATAATTTTAACTGAAAACCCAATTGGAAGAAGACCACTAGGAAGACCTAGGCGTAGATGGGAAGACAATATTAAGATGGATCTTGCAGAAATAAGAGTACAGAGTAGAAACTGGATCCAGTTGGCTAAGGACATAAGTTAGTGGAAATATTTTGTAAACGCGGCATTGAACCTTCGGGTTCCATAGACCATAGAGTTAGTTAGTTATTATTATCTAAAAGAAATGTTCAAATGTTGTTAAGAGACAATTACACAGAAAAACTGAGTTCCGACCAAACACTAATTTGCCGGAAGGAAATTCCAGTGCAGTCCAGCCTACCTTAAGCGTTATCCGTGCAACCCACGTTTCATGTTCAAGACATTGGGAATAATTGTTCGTATCATTCAGTTGGAACGTTTCCTTCCGAATTTACGCTATTACAGTAGACCTACGCTATTACAGTAGGCCTACAACATTGTGACTTTCAAAATCAGTCAGTAACTATGGAAGAAAGACAAGCGTGTAGCTTCAGTCGTTGAAATGATTTAACATTCTTTTTTACTTTTAACAAGCCACCGGCAAGCAACCAGCCAGGGACAATACATTTTTCCTTATTAAAAAGACACTCCTTGTTAAAATAAAAAAAAACTAATTGCGGTCACTAACGGTCACTCTTAAAAATGGAAAATCTCTTTGGCTCTCTTAATATTTTGTTTGATTCTTTGCGATCAAAGTAACTTTAAAAGTGGAGTAAGAAATACTATTCTTACTATTGATAGTGTAATAGTGGCTTCTAATCTCCACAACCAACCCCTTGCTAAGCCTATTCGTACACACATACATGCATAAGCTAATTTTCTGGAGATAATACTTAGATAATTACAAACAAGTGCTACAGTTTTTTTTTTTCGTATCAACAGATTATCTCTTTTCCTAAAAAGCGAAACAACATAATATAACAAACCCACACTCGGATATAACAAACCCATATCCTTCTTTAACAAAAGGAAAGAAAAAAGAAGAAAAGGAACGTACATAGTTTATCATTTGATTGCTGTTACAAGTTTGTATTGTCTATAGTTAACGGTTACCACATTGTAAAAAAACACTTTACACTAAATGGCAATCAGTTACCATACATACTTTTTCTTTTGGTAAGCTAGTGATTACCGCCAAGGTTGACAACACTTCCGCTCCTCTAAGGACGAAACCCAAAGATCCACGAAGCACGAACAATGGTATTTGCCCGTAGAATGCTCGTGAGCGTTCACGAGGAGAGTTTCCACTATCTGCTCGCCGTGGGCAGGGCTGCTACAGAGCATGATGTGGACTGGTATGACTTACAGACTAGAGAAGACAATGCATAATTACTTACTTTTGGTAACGATGACGAGCAGAGCCTCTGATGGACAGAATGACGGAGTGACAAAAACTAATTATGAATAATTTGACTCGCAGAGTTTCGACGTCAAAATAGAACTTCTCATACCCGGAAGAGAATCCGGTAGTATTTATATGATTTTTCAGTCATGTCAACATTCTTGCACATTCTTTCTGAGTCTTCCTAGTTCTAGAAGTCATAGCCGGTCATTTGCATTATAGAAGTCAAGGCACTCTAAATTTTCCATTGGATTATGAATCCTAAAGAATATTCAAACTGCCTCCACTTCATGCATTGCCTGTTTTATACACATTTTAAAATTCAATTAAATATTTTGTTTCATTACATTGTGGTACACAATATTCCCTGTGCTTTAATTAAATATTTTGTTTCTTTGGTGGTTGAAACAAAAGCGTGAGAAAAAAATAATAATAAAAAGTTAATCCAAAACCAAAAGTTACATAAAATAATAATAGTAATAATAATCAATGCTTCTTAAAATATTGACCCATAAATTATGAAACACCCTATATGTGATATGAAGTTCCCTATACGTAATACATGATGTATAAAATGAACGTCCAAATGAATAAAAGAAAATAATGCTTGATTTAAATTTTAAAAAAATGTTCTGAAATATTGTCCACATTGGATTTCCTGTATACATAAAAAGAATATTTTATTGTAATGGTAAATAAGTCTCTGCAATGTTGTGCGTTAGAGTCTGTAAAAAGCAGACACATAACAGTTCAGGAACGTAGAATAAGCAAAGATGGTATGAAGTCATGTTAGATAGATTATTTTTCTGTCGACTTATCACTTTATGTCTGTGGGAACAAACAACCATTCTCTGTTGTTGGTCAGAGACCAAGTTCTCAAGAAGGTTCACAGGTCGTTGCCAACTGTATTTAAATTCACCAAGTTTTAATCACTCAAAGTATGTGGATATACACAACTTAAGAAGTATATAATCACTGGAATAAGCGCTTGCACACAACACTAAAATATATTGTTTAGGAACATACACTCACTCACTTATGTCATCACTAAATATGTATAAATAATACGAAAAAAAATAAATTGAATTACTTCACTCAGTAACTCTAGGATATTTAGACTTAGCAACACTCTTGAATATTCACAGTTGATAGCGGAAATGCAGCGTAGTAGTATTCAATGACAGCGGTAGCAGGGTGGAAAAACTGGAGATGCGTAGAATGACATTGATTAGTAGAATCCTCTCGTAAGATGCTACAGAGCTGGTGCTGAATGCATCTTGTCTTTATTTGTCTGTGTCTGAAGTCAGTTAATAGTACAAAGTTTGTTAAAATAATAGTTTCTGTTTTCGGTGTTTCTTATTTTATTGTGTTCATGGTGCTTCCAACACAATATAGTGATAGGTCCTTTGTTTGTGTGTGTGTGTGTTTTTTTTTTTTAAAGTTCTAGTGGATTGTGAACAAAAGTGAAAAAAAATGTCGTGAATTCAATTACAGTTCAGAGGTGTTGTGCATCAAAAATGAATGCACTGTTCCCCTTTTCTTTTTCCATCCTCACTTCTTTTCATACCTAGTCCTGCTATAATTATCTTGTAGAAATTATCCTCTAATCAATCATGTTGCTTTTAGTTGTTAAAAAAAATTCGTGACCTGCATTGCCTAGGAAGGATATATAGGGTAAAGGAATGCTCTGTTTTAGATAATAGTCATTTGCATATCGCAAACGGCTAAACGAGTTTTATTCAAAGAAATTGAAGTAAAGTTATTACTGGATAGAGGAATATTAGAAACATAATTACTAGGAATAGAAATATTGACATCGTCATATAAATGTAATGAATTTGACGTAGATGCAACAATAAACGCATTGTCACGTGACTCGAATGACAGATTAGAAACATAATGAGGTACGTGAGGGCCAGTGGGTTGCGGTGTTGCCAAGTTTCGCATACAACATTTCGAGAAGGTGCAATCATATTTGAACAACAGTCTTATAAATAATATAACTGCAATAATTATACAAACTAATGTCGTGGCTTCGATGATAAAAATAATTTGTCCGTCCATTCTCTGTAAAAGAAAGAGAGTGAAGGGACTACTAAATATTTTGACCATAACGAAATAAAATAACATAATATCTACAACAACTACAAGCAATAATAAAACTTATTTCCTATTTCTCAACTACTTTCTTTTGTGTTCTCTCCGTCTGTCTGAACCTTAGAGATCAACTATAAGTTTCTATAAACATCATAAACAAAAGGTACGTTATTCAATCTTAACCTAGCTCAGGAAATTGTAAGTCCTGAACAGTCTCAAGCCTGTAAAATAGGGAGAGAGGTTGAATTTCGTGCCTCAATACACTTGTATTAATATTAATATTGTATATCCTTAATAAAATATTCCAATAAAAACTAAATGTTCCCTGCGCTTTAATACGCAGACCAAAAATAACATACTCTTAACATGATTGCATGAAAATAAGACTAACAAATTTAGCATGACGTCTCACACCTTGGTAGCCTTAGATCATGAATTGAGTTAATTCAAATAAAAATTAAGTACATATATGAATTATTATCATAGTCATTCTATCTTAAATTATTTAGAGGAAACTTAAAAAATTCTCAAAATCAATACTGAACTTTGGAACGAGGTGTGGAAGTGTACTTGTGCATCATGCAAGGTACAGTGCCCACATTCCTATGAACTATCTCTATTAACTTACAATACTAACTTTCTTCTACTAATATTTGGAAGTATTTAAGTAAAAAGAAAACTAATATTTTGTTTCTCTTTTCTTTTTTTAAATATATTTTCCAGGTATGTATGCTGTTACTGATATACATAATAAACTTAAATACAAATATATTGATAAGGATAAAATAAATATACATAGTTCGATAAGTAGTTCAATGATTACTACCTTCAAGATTGTTTGCATGTGAGTTAGCGTAATTTTTCTCTAGTTTTCGCAATTTAAAAAATAAATACAACAATAGAGCAAGAAACAAAACTAACATAATCGGGATTACAATTGAAAAAATGCTATGCAAGTTGTCAAAATGTAGCATATGCAAACTATTTTCATTGAGTTTGAGTGATTCTAATTCAGCACTGATTTGATCTAAAGATTTAATTGCATACGTTACATTTAAATGTGGGGCTGAGATATTTATTGTCAAAACAACATTCGTGTTGACCACATTAATAGTTTGCCTTGAGGGTAATACAATGTGTTTTATAAAAATGTTTTCAAAGTTTTCATACAAAATGAATTGTGTTTTGTTGTTACCATAGACTAATGGTTCAGTATGAAGAACATTATGAGATGTTCTTTTTGTAATGTGTCCTGGTATTAGAGAATTAACTAATAATCCTGCAGGAGTATAAAGATGACTATACTCAAGCTTATGTGAAATAGTTTGAACTTCGCAATTAGTAAATGATTTATTGAAAACCATGTTCGTTAAACATTTCGATGGGGAAGTGACTCGTAAACTAGACGTCTCGCATAAAAATAAAAATGAATGCCATTTACATAACAGCTTATTGATTTCCATGAATTTGTTGTCGCTTTCATATACCTGTTCTGGAATATTGTACTTCACAAGCTTATCAGAATGTAACATTCCTAAATTGGAAACTTGAAACAATTTTGAAATTTTGTTTGGTGTTACTACTGGTGTTTTCAAAACTAAATCTACATTCAGTGTTTCAAAATTGAAGTTAACCAAAAATACAGATGAAATTGAATAAAATAAACCTATATCATGGACATACAAAGTATCTTTTAAAATTGCATGGTTTTTAACTAAACTTAAAACTTGCTTTGAATTTAATATTTCGTGAGTCACTCTATTTTGAAGAATATCGGATACCATTTTCATAATCCTTTGCTGTGATTGATAGTACGTAAACATTGCAAGCAAATAGATTTCTATGCTAACTACTTTACTAAATCCTTCTTCTATCTGTGATTTCATTTTCAGCATAGTGTGTTTGACTGTTAAGGCTACATTCTGTACAATTTTAACTTGATGATTAAAAGCTTTCTTGAGATTTTGAACCTCAGTTGTTAACAAATGATCATGTTCCTGTAACGCATTTACAGATGCCTTTAATTGACTGGTTTGATAAAAATTATAACCTGAAAGACCTAAAGATGTAAGACCAAGTATCCAAGACGCAATTGATCTACGATTACGTTGTTTAGGTACACAATGAACTGAATTGGTCGAAAATTGGAAAGCACGTGGTATAACGTCTCTGATTTCTGCAAAAAATTATCTTTCATGTTCCAATAATTCTTGCTTGAATTGAGTCCAATCTGTACCACTATCATTGTGTGGTAACGTGAAATTAATATCCAAGTGAATCCGAAGCGTAGTATAGATGTTCTCTGCATCATGAACTGCAAAGCCTGCTTGCGAAATAGCAATGCCTAGTTCTGCTAAAGTAATTTGTTGCTGAGGGTCAAGATTTAGCTCACAGTAGCTACTCATGGACCATACAAGAATCAGAGTCATGGAAATCCAATTCATCTGAAATGAATAAAAATTTCCACTAAGCGGCTTGTTGAAAATGAAATCTCTGATTTAAAATTTATTTATAGGATGTTCTCTAATCTAATGTTTACTTTACAGGATCATTTTTTTCTCTAATGTTGATTCGTTTCTCTAAGTGTGTAAGAAAAATTCATAATTCCTAATCTAACCCAAAAGGATAGAATAGAAAACGACACAATTGAAGATTATTAAATTACGTTTTGATATTGAAATTTAGAAAATGTTAACATATTTCTATGTCAACTTCCGTCGATTGTCTGGACTTGGTTGAGGTTCAGCGTCCAGAATTCGCTGAAGCATATCAAAACGCAAAATAATAAGATTGTCCACCACCAGTTAATACCTATACTAGATAATGTTATATATCATAAACTCTTTTTTTTTACAGTAACGTTACCATTTGGCAATTGGAATCTTCGTAAAACGGTCGTAGTCTTCTAATGTCAAATGAATCCTCGACTTCTTCATTTTTCAAATTTCGATAGCGGATTCGGTACGAATTTTCATTCAATTTTTCAACAATTGTCCCTTGCGTTCTAAATTTGTTTCCAAAGCAAGCCGGAACTCCTTTCTGCGGGTTAACATCTTGGATTAGGACCTTCTGTCCTAAATGAAATTTTTGATCGGAGTTCTTTCTCTGAAAGTATTGTTTCTGCGACTCAAATCTGTTAGAAAGATTTTTCGCTGCAATCTCCCTCTCATCCTGTACATTCTTAATTCGGACTTCGTTCTCCACGAACTTGCATGGAAGATCTAACTTCGCATCCAACATCGTTCTCGCTTCAAATCCGAAAAGAAGATAAAAAGGCGAAAAACGGGTACCTTCATGTTTGTGGGTATTAATACAAAATGTTATATTTGCCAAAGCCGTGTCCCAGTCATTTGATTTCTTGTTTACAAAATACCGAAGGCATGTTTGTATTTTGTCGTTAAATTTCTCAGCTAATCCAATGGTATAGCTACTAGCTGTATTCGCAAACTTCAATTTGATGTTGAATCGTTCTGCCATTTCTTCCATGATCTTCGATTTGTGGATGTCAATCTATCTAAGTAAATTAATTGAGGAATACCAAACTTGAGAATTATTTCCTCATAAATGGCATTAGTTATCGTTTCTGCCGAAATGTCAGGAAGACTTTTAGTCACCAAATATCTTGTACAAGCATCCACCATTGTTAAAATGTATTTATGTCTGTGTGTGGCCGATAAGGGAAAAGGCCCGCACTCGTCAATCACTATTGTACTCATAGCAGAGTATGCTGGATAGGTTTGTGGATGTAGAGGTGTTCGACCAGATCTTCGTTTGTTCACCTGACAAGATATACACTGCTGACAACGTTTCTGTATGTACTGCTTTAAGGCTGGCATGTAAACTTTCTTAAATGCGGCTGAATACGTTTTTGAAAAACTTAGATGCCCCCCTCCTAAATTAGAAGAATGGACACAGTCAAAAACATAGTCTCTCAAAGAAGAAGGAATACATAATAAATAATTAATTCCTCCAGGATGTTTTTGTTTACGAAAAAGATGTCCGTCCTTGATCTCAAAGTAGCACGATTGTCTTTCCGTCTTCGCACCCTTCGGTTTTTCTCCTTCCAAAACTCGGATGATTGGACCGCAAAAAGAGTCCTCCCTCTGAAGTTTGCCGACATCAACGTCCTCCTTGAATGAAATGAATGTATTCAGGTCTTCAACATCAAAGTCCTCTTTTGTTGGTTGATTATTTGTTTCCCTGGAAAGTACATCTGCCACATTGTCTGAAGACTTAACATGAATAGGAATATACTGATATTCTGCTAGCTGTAGTTGCCATCTCGCTAACTTCGATGGTAAATTAGGAGTATTTTTCAAGTAGGTAATTGACCTATTGTCACAAAGCAACTTGAACTCTCGACCAATTAAAAATACTCTAAGCGCTTTGAATACACTTAGCACTGCGAGTAACTCTAAAGAATAAATGTCCAAATTCTTCTCACTGTCTCGCAAATTCCTGCTGTAGTAGGCTATTGGATACCACTTCTTATCTTCATCGCATTGCATCAAAATTCCACTCACAGATTTTCGGGAAGCATCTGTGTACAAAGCTAGAGGTTTCTTCGCATCGTACGGCTTCAGTATGGGTGTCTTCATCAATTCTGATTTTAATCTATCAAAACTTCTCTGGTGTTCGTCTGTCCAATGAAATTTCACATTTTTTCTCGTCAGTTTTTGAAGAGGGTCCACTATTTCGGCATAATCCTTGACGAATTTCCGAACATAATTCGTAAGTCCCAAAAATGATTTTAATTTTTTAGTTGATGTTGGTATCTGAAATGTTTTGATTGAATTAATGATCTTGTCCGAAATTTTGTAACCAAACCTGGATAATTCATGTCCTAACGCTATTACTTTATCGTGGATAAACTTACATTTCTCAACAGAAAGCTTCAGACCTACATTACGTAATCTTTGAAACACTTTTTCTAAAATCTCAATCATCTGCTCCTGAGAATTCGTTGAAATCAGGACATCATCCATATAACACATCACATGTTCAGGATAAACGTTCGCTGAACACATGGACATAATTCTACTAAATATTGCTGGAGAATTAAAGAAACCTTGGGGAATCGAACGATAACGAAATGATCCGATTTGAGGCAAATTAAAAGCTGTATAAGGTCTAGATTGTTCTGCCAAAGGAACACAATGAAATGCATTCTTGATATCTAACGAACAATAGTACAGTCTTCCTCCTATAGTAGATAAAATATCATGTATTGGTGGTAAAGAGACGGATTGTAACACTGCGTGAGAGTTAAGGAGACGCGAGTTCAAACATAGACGTAAATCTCCATTTTTCTTCTTTACAAACAGCACGGGCGAGTTATATGGGCTTTCACTATATTCAATAACTTTTTGGTCTAAAAGAAGATTGATTTGTTCTCTAATTTGTGGTCTAAGGGCCGCAGGAATGGGATACTGTCTTCTATAGAAAGGAACCTGTGTTTTTAACTCTATTACATGCTCATAATTCTTAATTCTCCCTATAGAATCCTCTGACCAAGCAAACACGCCCGCATACCTATAGCATAAATCAATCAATTGTTCTCTAATCTCAGGTTTAACCTCTGTACCAACATCTAGTTTTGTGCTATCAAACAATTTCTGATCTTTCAACAACTGCTCTGAATCTACATCCTCTGACTGTACATTGAAACATTGAAAATCACTTAAATATGCTAAATCTTCGGGATACCCTAAAATCTCATTTTTCGTTAACGAAATTGAAGACACAAAAGGATTAATAACTTGTACAAAGTGTTGTTTGGGAGATAAAACTGTCCTAGGAATCAAAATTCCTGTCTTGTCTTGTAACGATTTGTTTGGTTCAAGTAACCATTCTTTTCCTGTCTTTGAATTCGCTAATTTTACTTCAACAAATTGTTTCGTTCGAGGCGGAATAGTAACATCATTAACCAAAACAAACGCAGGGTTCATACTATTACAAACTAAATTATTAGCCTGTGGTGATAATTCCTTTGAAATATCCCTGTTATCACTTATAGCAAATCTAGGAGGTTTTCCAAATCTACGTAGCAACAAAACATTTCGATTCAAGTCTATTTGTGCTCTCTGGGATACTAAAAATTCATTCCCTAACAACATGTCTTGGGAAAAATTGTTTAGCACGCGAAAAGCATGATGAAATGTTCTCCCATTAATCTTAAAACGAACAATTGCTATTTTATTTATCAAAAGAGAATTTTGAGTAATTCCTTTTATGCGTGTATCAATATTCAAAATCTTAGCCTTTGGTGAAACTAAATTTTCTCTAATTATTGATATTTGTGAAGCAGAATCTAACACAGCGTGAGCATTCTTATCTTCTATCAGTATTGGCATTAAAATCATATTGTTTTGAGTGATAATGGAGGATTTTACGACATGACCCTTTTTCCCGAATACTGCGTTATCTGTAAATGTACCTCCCACATTTACAGACATTACGCGTTTAAAGACTGTTTCCGCAACAAACATGTATCCTCTGTGTGAAATCCATGACCACAAACAGAACAAATGGGATGTGTTTGTGCCTGAGTCGGATAATGTTGATAATTACTACCATACATAGGTGTTTGGAACTGGTAATTATGAAAATTACCTCTAGGATAAAATTGATTTCTCGACTGGCCTCTAATATTTCTATAGTTACCAGGGAATCGACCTCTAAAATTTCCTCTTTGACTAGAGTTATGATTCTGATTTCCTCTATTTTGTCTGAAAAAATTATTCCCTTTCTGTCTGTTTTTATTACCATTGTTTTTATTACTACTATTACTGTTATTCTGATCAGATTGTTGCTGACTAATCTGTAAAGTTAATTTCTCTAACTTTTTCTCTAACGACTGCAATTGATCGGAGCTAACTGGGCTTTGTGCCTGATTACTTGATTGACTCTGCACTTTCGGTTCACTAGCCTCCTGCTTAACTAACTTTTTCTTTTTCTTCCTCTTTTCCTGATTGTTCAGCGCTTTCACCTCTACTTCACTATCTGACTCGACCTCGGAAGAATCTGCTGTTAGTGAAGTTTTCAACTTTGGAAGTACTGACATCCAAGATTGTTTCGTAACGGAAGTATTACGTTCGCGTTTTTTCCTTCTCTGTACACGAGCTTTATTTTTCTCAAGCTTAACTAAAACACCTAACATTTCTTCTACAGTTGTAAATTCATATACTCCAATACGCTCTAAATAATAAGGTTGTAATGCAGAGGCTATAAGAGCAATCACCCTTTCCTCTGACAACTTGTCATCAAATCTCTGAATCAGCAAAAGCATGTCATACACAAAGTTCGTGACTGGTTCATCAGGTTTTTGTATTCTTTCTCGCAATTGATCTTCTATGTCTAAACCTAGTGTAGATCTACCAAATTCCTTAAAAATAAGTGTTTTTAAATTGTCATAAGATTGTGGCTCTTCACTTTGTCTCTGTAAAAATACCCGTAACCTTTTTCTAAATTGCCCTTTAAATGCTAAAGGTAACATTTCCTTTTTCTTAGTTTCGTCCCAACCATTGATCCTACATACGTCATTATATTCTTCCATAAATAAACGTATATCATCACCACTTTTGACATCGAACCTTGGAATAGGCAACAAATCTCGAGCAATCTCAACCTTAACCGAATTGTTTGCCGCAGTTTCTGTATTCGTTCCCTGATTCATTTTGCTGTTTAGCCTAGTATTATATTTATGTGGAAATCTTGTTTGCGTTTGCGCTGACTTTTTCTTTAATTTCACTACATGTAAATGTATGTCATCTAACAATTCTGTTAACTCATCAATGGGCATGAGCAAAATAAGGCAAGGAAAATAATCTTTTAACTTAAATAACTAATATAACATTGTACTCTATGTAATATAACCTTAAATTCCTAAACCACCTTAAATACAACCTTTGCACTTAAATTCTAAAACGTTTATATACACTTTGAAATATGATTGCACATTCCCGCGCTGGGTGAAACATTACGATACCGAACTCAATTTGAACAGTGAATTTCAACATACAAAATAGCTTGTAGCACTATCCAAAAGACCGCGCACTCCACCATGCTAAAACCTTAAAAATAGGTTTGCAATCTACCTTAAACGTGACCGGTTTTGTGACGTAAAAGGCAGTTAGAAACTTCTGGAGGCATGTCGAACGGAGACCTCTTGTCTGAGTCGCGAACCCCAAACAATTCTCATACATGAAAACTACTGAATGGCCTTAAGATCCACCCAGTTCCTCCAAGAAGTAATTAAAAGTAATGCAAGTCTTGGGGGCGTAGGTAGCGTAGCTCAGAATTAGAAACATGGGAGTAGAATTTCAAAGATAAAATTCGACAACACAGAAATAATTTAAAATAAGAATTTAATGAACTGATCTTGAATGACTGAATAACTACAGAGCATGATGTGGACTGGTATGACTTACAGACTAGAGAAGACAATGCATAATCACTTACTTTTGGTAACGATGACGAGCAGAACCTCTGATGGACAGAATGACGGAGTGACAAAAACTAATTATGAATAATTTGACTCGCAGAGTTTCGACGTCAAAATAGAACTTCTCCTACCCGGAAGAGAATCCGGTAGTATTTATATGATTTTTCAGTCATGTCAACATTCTTGCACATTCTTTCTGAGTCTTCCTAGTTCTAGAAGTCATAGCCGGTCATTTGCATTGTAGAAGTCAAGGCACTCTAAATTTTCCATTGGATTATGAATCCTAAAGAATATTCAAACTGCCTCCACTTCATACATTGCCTGTTTTATACACATTTTAAAATTCAATTAAATATTTTGTTTCATTACATTGTGGTACACAATAATATGTATACAACGAGTGAAATAAGTCTCTGTGTATCATTCTTCAAACGATCAACCATTCAATATATTCAAGTGTAAGAAACCCAATATATAGAGAGAGGTAGAATTGGACTACAACAACAGACATTAAGTGATAAAGATTCTGTCACCAGACCAGCTTCTGATATGTATGTTGGGCAATTGCTTTGCCAGCCACAAACAGACATAATTCAGAATTCAGTCATGATTGGTTCCCTATGATAACCTAAGTCGTAGTAATTTACATTATAAAAGAATTAAAAATTAAAACTATTCAATTTGGATTGTATGAGAATTACATTATTCATTCCTTTTCTAAACATAGGACCCTACAACGGTCGGTAATGAATCAGCCATATCAATTCGTAGGAACTTGCTTTCGGTTGTTTCATTCAGATCCATTAAACAAAACACAGTAAATGAATGGACGTCACGCTGTTTAAATCAACGAAAAAAAATCTTAAACTTTTTAGATCAGGCCAGAAAATTATGATCTCTCTTTTCTAGAATCAGTGCTGTGTGATTTTTATAGACTTCTTGGAGTATGTATCCACAATTAATGAGGAGCGTCGATTGTTTGTCAATGGATAAGGTACGACGTGCTCTTCAAGCCAAGAGACAGGAGCTGCAAGGTAAGGTCATAAAACTATCATACCGCAACAATGCCAAGACTGACGTAGTCATGATGACACAGCGGAAAATCATGAAAATTAGGTGACAAAGTCGTCCCTCAGCCTTCCTATAGTCGGGACTTGGCTCCTTCAGATTTCTTTCTGTTTGGTCATTTGAAGGCCTACGTGCGAGGGAGAAGATTCTATAGTAACACGGCCCTCATTTTCCTTTGTAAAACAATAGTGTAAAAGTCATAAATCTGAATTTTCCCAAAGTCTATTTAAGTCATGGAAGAAAACGTTTGACGAGATGCGTCACAGCAGATAGAGCCTACACTGGGTAATATAATCTTGTACTCAAAGGATCAAATTATATTCATCCGAAGTTTCATCATCATATTGTAACTAATAACAATAGTATAACCATCTGTGGAAAAGTTATTGAACGCTCTATGTGTACAGTGTTTTAAAGTGGTAAATCGAACTAACAACTGTTCAGAGATTAAAATTTCAGATTTTTGAACGTTGTTTATGTAATGAATTAAGAGCTTACACATATTTGGTTCATGCTGAAAGTTTGTGAACGTGTAATTTTTGAGCTACGTATGCACGTTGTGATAAATATTTTGTGGCATTGAATGGCATGTCTTCACTTCAACAGCAATTATTCTTCCTTTATTTTTTAAGCAACCAGACTAGATTTTGCGCACGCATTTGCATGTTTTTAAAAAGCCATGTAAACAATGATTTTTATAAAATGTCACGTTGAATTCCCTCATCTCTGAGAATCTATTGTGTTTACTTCTGCCATTATGTGTTTTGTTCTACATGTTTGTTGTTTTGGGACCACAATTTTCCATGAGTTTCAAATATATATATTATTCCACCAGGATATACCAGCAGTGAACAACATACAACTAAAGCTCGCTTGATTGGAGTCACTTATCAAGCATTTCACTCATCCCTCTTTATTTTTGTGATGCTTTCGGGAAACCAGAAAGAGGAATAGCGGGGAGAATTGAGATCCCTGTGGGACGCCGCTCCTGTCCTCATCCGTCTTCATTTCTAGATGGTCCAGCTGGGACGTTATGTATAGCTAGCTGCATACTGGAAATACTTTCTCTCTCTATGTGTGTGTATGGATTTCTGTCTGCTTGCTATACCAGTATTTTTTTTTTTTCAGTAAGAGAACTTTACAGGACAGGGAGTAAGGGGTTGGAAGTAGTTGACAGATTTGTGTGTGTGTGTGTGTGTGTGTGGAAAAATTATATAAAAATATCCTCACTGGAAGAGAAGGGATTATCCTCAATGGGATTGGGACAGAGCAGAAAGGAAGAGAGGAGGAAAAAAACATAAAACAGGATTTGAGGATGAAAGATGAGGATGAGATAAACACAGTCCTGGAAACTCATTGAGTTAAATTTCAGTTAACGAAAATGTTTCTTTTGGCTTTTCAATGAATATCATTCGATTCTCCTTACATATGATATAAACGCTTGGATAGATCACCAAGATTAAGTTAGTACTTCGCAAACATGTTAGAAGAAGTAGAGAATCCTTGGTATGCTGACCAACTTCAATTAATGATACGTTGAGAGGTTTCTAAGGAGTTTGATTTAACTTTGTCCTTGTATTTGTCCATCCAGGATAATAATAAAAAAAAAAAATCCGAAGAACTACTTGATGGATCATCATCAATTTTGGTCAGGATATACAGAGGTCAGTACGTCCGTGAACTTGGCCCCCCCCCCACTTTGAGCACTAACGATAAAATTAGTGTCAATCGTTAGTGCATCGTTAGTGCTTCTTAGTGCACCAACCCCAAACGTTAGTGCTTAATTAGTGTAGGAGCTACAAGCAAAAAACCTTTGGGGGGGGCCAAGTTCACGCTGCCCCCCCCCACTTCAAGCACTAACGAAATAACTAGTGCCATTCGTTAGTGCATCGTTAGTGCTTCCTAGTGCACCAACCCGTGACGTTAGTGCTTCATTAGTGTAGGCTCTAGAGCCAAAACAATGGTACACGCTGGCCCCCCCACTTCAAGCAATAAGGAAAGGAATAGTGCCGTTCGTTAGTGCATCGTTAGTGCTTCTAGAAAATACTAAAAGTTTCGTTAGTGCTTCACTATTAGTGTAGATATAGCCAATTATAAGTCACGAAACTCCCATAAGAAATGCATGGGGAATTTTTCATTGCGTCAAATTACCGCCAAATTAAAAACCACTATTGACCTCTTATAGTGCAATCGTTAGTGCATCGTTAGCGCTTCCTACTGCACAAACCGCTAACGTTAGTGCTTCATTAGTGTAGGAGTTATAAAGAAAAAACATTTGGGGGGGCCAAGTTCACGCTGCCCCCCACTTCAAGCATTAACGATAAAATTAGTACCATTCGTTAGTGCATCGTTAGTGCTTCTAGAAAACACTTATAGTTTCGTTAGTGCTTAAATATTAGTGTAGTTATGACTTATTACATGTCACGAAACTCCCATAATGGGAATTTCTCATTGCGTTAAATTACCGCCAAATACAAAAGTACTAATGAATTCTTGTAGTGCAATCCTTAGTGCATCGTTAGTGCTTCTTAGTGCACCAACCCTAACATTAGTGCTTCATTAGTACAGGAACTACAAGTAAAAAACACTTTGGGCCTAGCGTGAACTTGGCCCCCCCACTTTAAGCACTAACGAAAAGATTAGTGCCATTCGTTAGTATATCGTTACTGCTTCCAGAAAATACTAATTGTTTCGTTAGTGCTTCATTATTAGTGTAGATATAGCCAATTGTAAGTCACGAAACTCCCATAAGAAATGCATGGCGAATTTTTCATTGCGTTAAATTACCGCCAAATTCAAAAGCACTAATGATCTCTTTTAGTGCAATCGTTAGTGCATCGTTAGTACTTCTTAGTGCACCAACCCTAACGTTAGTGCTTCATTAGTGTAGGAACTACAAGTGAAAAACCCTTTGGGCCTAGCGTGAACTTGGCCCCCCCACTTTGAGCACTAACGAAAAGATTAGTGCCATTCGTTAGTATATCGTTAGTGCTTCCAGAAAATACTAATAGTTTCGTTAGTACTTCATTATTAGTGTAGATATAGCCAATTGTAAGTCACGAAACTCCCATAAGAAATGCATGGCGAATTTTTCATTGTGTTAAATTACTGCCAAATTCAAAAGCACTAATGATCTCTTTTAGTGCATCGTTAGTACTTCTTAGTGCACCAACCATAACGTTAGTGCTTCATTAGTGTAGGAACTACAAGTGAAAAACCCTTTGGGCCTAGCGTGAACTTGGCCCCCCGCTTTGACCACTAACGAAAAGATTAGTGCCATTCGTTAGTATATCGTTAGTGCTTCCAGAAAATACTAATAGTTTCGTTAGTGCTTATGTTAGTGCATAATGCGATGTTATTTGTAAGCAACACTGCCAAATAAAAGGATAACCATCTCTATTCAAATTGGCAGAGGCAGAAATTAGCCACTACCGGATAAAATGTTTGATCGCTTTAGAGCATAAACGATGATAAAAGGCAAAAACTTATTTTATTTATATATATAATCAATTCAGCGTCCCAAGAATATAGTTCATTTCTATCTTTAACTACCTGTATTCAAGTCGGTAGTGGCAGCAATTAGCGACGTTTGCATGAAACGCGTTCGCAGACAGATTCATTTGTAGGAAATAAAACATAATAATTTTATTTTGTAATGATGTGACACATGTTTTCTTATATATATATATATATATATATATATATATATATATATATATATATATATATATATATATATATATATATAGCCGAATTTAGCATTTTGGCGCCCCTAGGCCCGCCTATATGTTAATTGGTTAAACACCACTCCACGATGCAATTTTATCATTGCAAGCTTTTTGAGGAATTTACTTGGTTCTGGGATTAACAAAATATCGTTAATCTATTAACAAAAGATTGGTGAATAACTTTTGTTTTGTTCAATTTAGCCATTTGGGCAAATAAATAAAAAAAACTGTAGTAAAAAAAAATAAGTAAATAAGTAAAAAAAAAACCAGCCAGTTCTCCCGTGTTTGAGATCAATGTTGTAACGAAGTTGATGCATAATGTTGAAAAATAGTTTAACTTTACCAACAATTATTTGTTGCAATGAACTTCAAAATCAGAATGCTTTATTAGCCTGATTTTTAAAATCAATTCAAAAAATATGTTAAGTTATGGCGATTTATTTTTATTTCTAGATTTTTTTAAATGTGTTTTTCTCTCGGCCGTGCGCCCCCTGGGAGCTTGCGCCCATAGGCCCGGGCCTATTGGGAAATCCGGCCCTGTATATATATATAACGAAATATATCGAAAGTACAAAGCAAATAAAAAATAGTGAGATTTTAGGTTCTATGTACTGAACAACAAGTCTATAAAATAACTAAATATCTTTGGTAGATGATAATGATGGTCCAATTTTGAAACCTTGGGGAACGCCATAAGTCAATTTACATTCCACAGGAATAACAGACTCGGAAAAATGTTTTTCTCTTTCTACCTTGTTTTAGGGATGGAGTATATTTACTCGTACTTTTTTTCTTTTCTTTTCAGGATATCATAACCGCAGGTAACAAAGTCTCGATAAAGGGAAGGGGGAAGTTTGTAATGTTTCTGGTTCCTTTTCAAGTGGTAGTTGTAGAAGATCAAGAAGAAAGCGTTAACGCAAGAGGGCGCGAAGCAAAATTACTGTCAGATAATGTAGTAGTCTTTGACCAAAAATGTACACAGTATACTTACGTAATCATTAAAGACAGTGAATCTCACTTTACTTTCTTCTTTTTCTTTTTTTTATTTCTGTGAGGGAGAAAAAATGTAACTTGCTTCCAGACGTGGATAATTGCTCGTCCGGAGCGGAAGATTAAAAAGTATTTTTCTTCAATGATTACTAACCATCTTTGACACCACATCTTTGCGTGACTTTTTATTACTATTATTATTCTTATTGGTCACCATTTTTAGCTTCCTCTTAAAGGAAATTCTTCACTAAAGATTTTGTGTAATGACAGTCGGCCAGCTGCAGAAAAAAAAATTCTAGTATTAGTTTTTCAGTTTTTCTTTCCGGTACAGAAATGTTCATTAAAAGCAGTTCCCAGAAAAGGGTTTTAAACAATTGTTACTTAATATGTCTTTGATAAGTTTCGAAAGAAACTTTTGTCCTGGGAATGTGCTTCTTTTATAACACATAAACCTAGTCTTCCTCGAAATTCAGCAAGAAAGTATTTGTGGTAATGTAAATCTTAACCTGTTGATCGTAGAATGACTTTTTTCTCTTTCATTCTGGGTATTTAATGACACATTTTCAGTCACACAATTTTTAATTCTTCTTTCAGCTCTGCCCGTTGGTACGAATGCTTAATAATACCTTTTGGTTGTTCACAATGGTAACACGTTTTTATGTTTTTATTTTAACAAAACGTACAAGACAAATTATATAGTCCCTTGAACACTTACCATATAATTTTAAGCACTACAACAGATTAGAATCTCTGTTATATTACAGTGTATTTTTTCTTCATTTTCAGTTTCTCAAAGAAATACTATTTTAAATGATCAAGAAATGTTCAAATCGTACACAGCTACTTGCTCAGACATGCTCTTCGGTCCAATGCTCACGTGCAGTTATCAGTAAAAGTTGCTGAGCAATTATTGTTACACTAATGTAAGACAGTAACAAAACGAAATTCCAGGTGTTAGGATGAGAATACAACACCTGTTCCTTTCAAGGCCAAATGTATGAAGCCGTATCAAATAACGTTAACCGCAGTCTTTGATACGGGAACACTTGACCTAGAGAATAATAATCAATAAAATATTGGGGAAGAAAGTTTTTTTTTTAAATAAAAAACTTATTTCATGATTTCTGAATAAAAAATAATTTAAAAAAAATAGCAAACGGCGTAGCTGCATTGGAATATTACTTCTCGTGAGAACAGCAAAATCAAGCAGTGCTAGATTTGGTCAGAGGAAAGTGAGTGACAGTTTGTAGTCACCAGATGGTGTTGATACTGCTGTCCAACCAGTGTGGTGAAGACAACTGGGGAGTTATGTGAGGAAAAATCAGTAACGAACTCCAGCCTAGAAACCAGTATCAACGGTGAGTGACCGATGTGCTGACCACACATCATCCCAAAGATATGAGTGTCACTACCCAGTTTTTAGATCTTGCCTCCTGACTCCCTAAGAACTGTAGGATTATTCAGAAAAATATTCGTTATCGTAGAATTTTTGCCATTACGTACTACAGGCCACTTGCGGCGAACTAAGAACCTACCGTACACCACGATTCTCAGTTAAGCATTCGTTTTCAAGTAACAACTTTCTGTTCTAATACTATCAAACGTACCCTCTTTCTTCCCTCCTCTTTTTACTTCTACTGTACCTTCTAGCACATTTCTCTCCTCCCTTTCTTTTTACCTGTATCCATATTGCTCCCATATTGACCCCTCAAATCTAAAACAATGGGGGCACGGTGGCTCAGTGGTAGAAGGCTTACCTCTGGTGTGTGGGATCCCTGGTAGGAATGGAAACATTTTTCGAAAACGAAAAATTTTTCGAAAAACGAAAAACGAATTTTTTTGGGAAAAACGAAAAACAAAAAATTTTCCGAAAAACGGAAAACGAAAATTTTTTCGAAAAACGAAAAACTGAAAACGAATTTTTTTCGAAAAAACGAAAAACGATTTTTTTTTCGAAAAAGCGAAAAACGAAAAAAAAAAGAAAAATGAAATTTCCGAAAATCGAAAACAGATTTTTCGAAAAAGGCCATCCTTAATCCCTGGCTCGATCCCAGGTGAAGTAAATTTGTGATAGACAACATCGCGTCCGTGGATTTTCTCAAGGTACTCCCGTTTCCTTCCACTTTCTCATTCCACCAATTCTTCCATCATCAGTCACTTGCTTTAATTATCGTCCCCTTTCGCCTAAAAGACATAACATGGGACGTTAAACTGAAGGAAAAATCTAAAATAATGAAATATTTACAATTGTACAAGTCGTTTGGATTCCACACTGAAGAGGCATTCTATGTTTAAAAAAAAAAAAAAAACGTTTCCTGTTCAATAGGCTGGTCGAATTGAGTGTAAAGATACACAAACAAGACAACAATGGTGTACACCCTGTTCTTGGTCTAGTGACGCTCAAACAGAACCGAAAAACACAATCTTTGGGAAGCATTACAAGACGATTTCAGGATGTGAAAAGGTTTGACCGGTTTCCATGTCATTCCCAGCTCTACTAGCTAGCGCATGCTACTTTAGTGCACGTGACCCCGGGAACATATTGAAATTTTAATGCATTAAGGTGGTTCGGAACTCATCTTAAACTGTAGGTCCACTTGTCATGTAACCTTGGTGCTGAAAACAGATGATATACTTCATTAAATTAATAAAAAACGAACAGACAGATGTATAGAGTCTCTCATATTCAGATAATGATACATAGCATAGATTTAAAGCCTAAAAATGTGACGAAAGCCGACTATAGTATTGTATTTAGTGTTACTCACGAGACGAGACGAGAAATAAGATTTTCTCGTCCCTTCTCGTAAATTATTGTCAAAATCTTGTCTCGTCTCGATTCTCGAAAAATTGTTTCTCGTTTCGTTTTAGTTCTCGGGATCTCTTTTCTTGTCTCTTCGTAAATTTGTTCTTTAATTCCATCTAGAAATTATTAGAATGCTTCAGCATCACAAGTAGTCCTTGAAGGATGTGATACATCATCATCATCATCATTATAGGTATTCTAATATTATTGGTAGGTCACTTGACGCAACTGGGAAGCTTCCATGCTCCACGGTCTCCCGCAATCTCTTCGTCTTCATTTTTCATTTTTGATACGTCCAACTGTAGCCTTCTTCGCTTTCTCCCTCTCTTTCCTGCCACCATACCCTCTTGCACGTCGTTCATGGTACTGCTCCTTCTCAGCCAATGTCCCAACCAGTTTTTCTTTCTCTTCTTAATAATAGCTAAAATCGTTCTTTTCTTCTCCACCCTCTCATTCGTTTCCCGCTCAACTCAGCTAATTCTTTCCATTCTTCTCCATAGCCACATTTCGAAAGCTTCCAGTCGTTTTTCATAATTTTTGCGTAATGCTCATGTTTCTGCCCTATACATTACAACACTCCATACGAAGCATTTATAAGTCTTTTTTCTCACTTCTTCGTTCTAGGTCACACAAATTAGACTTTTCTTCCTCCTTAAGACTTATTTCTTCATTCGTATCCTTGCTTTTATTTCACGTTCGCACTTCATATAATCACTAACAGTACCACCTACGTATCGAAAACTAGTAACCAGTTCCATTTTCTTCCCTTCTATTTCTATATTTGACACTGACCGCTTTGTTCTAATCACCGTGTCTTTTTGTCTTTCTAACATTTCTTTCCATTGTATATTCTTCACTGTAACACTAAAATGTGTTTGAGATTAAAACTTGGGAGTGAACTTGTATTGCCCGCAAAACTGGAGAAATTTCTCGTCTCGAAAACGAGATGAAATTCTTTATGATCAACATTTCGCCTTTAATGTGGAAATGCCCTTTCCGTATTCGAGACGAGACGAGACATGTCTCGTCTCGTGGTCAACACTAATCGTGTTGAAGATACTTCTTTGGTTCTGACAGCTCTGTTTACTTTTGAAAATTGCATGGAGAAAAGAGCGATTGAAGTATAGGCTAACGCGCTCTCCATAATTTCAGTTTTCGGGGATATGCAGCCTTATTCTACAGTCATCTTCCAATACTATGCAAAATGGTCCATTGTTGAGCGTGGCTGCATAGTGTCCAGGATATCGAATCAAAGAGAACAACCCCAGAAGTTTCTCGCTAGGCTATCTATCTATCTATATTCCAAGCAACCTCTAACTTTGTAGTTTTCCCTTTGTTTCTAGCAAGCCAAAAGGAAGCAAAAAGAAATGAGAGATAGAGATAGAGAGAGATGAAAATTTCTCTCTATGGCTCTCGCTTCGTTGGCAATAAGAGGTCTAAATCACGTGACAGCGACCGCTTGGATCGCTGCTCCACGAGGCGGAAATATTGCCGCACCAGCAGTAGTCAATACTCCTTGAAGACTCATCCAACCGTTCACAGATGTCTCTAGTTTCTCCAGCTTCTTCTGATATGAGACCTCTTAATACAGAATGCACTCACTATGTACTTCTCATCCCTCGTTTATTTCTTTTTTTTAACTTATTTTTATGGATCTTCCTTGTTTATCAACAATATGTCCGTCTTTGATGTTTATCACTCTTTTTATGTGTAAGTAGCAAATTCACCACGCTGTTACCCCGGACAATTTTTTTTTTTTTTTTTTTTTTTTGCGTCTCTTAGTCTACGTTTTATTCTCCATACTGAGTTATACAGATAAATTATCAGCAGTCGTTCTTTCAGAAAAAAATGTTCCAGGGGGGTACACTTAGTATTTCGGGGGGCACATCTGGTACTATTTTATTTATTATATTATAGATGTATTATTTTGATCTCGTCCGGGGGGCACTCTCAGAGCTCCAAGGGGGGCAGTGCCCCCAAAAAAAACATGTCTGGAAGAAACACTGATCATCATAGGTAGTCTACCATTATTGGTAGGCCATTTGATTGTATTTGTCTGATGAAAAGTAACTAGGTACAAGATTTGTGCTTTACTTATAATCAACGATTCAAGATTGACAATTTCTTAAAGTTTAGTGTTGCTTTTTCAGCAGAGAGGCTATCTGTGACAGGAATTTACATCCTAAGATGAAATCAGAGGCACCGTAATGTATTCAATGCATGTATAGGGAATCGAACCTGGGACCTCGTGTCGCAAAGCCACACGAGCAAGCCAGTACGGAGGACAACGATTGAAGAGAAAACATCTAATAATGGTAAAAATGGCCTCCCTCCTTTCTTTATGATGGCAGTCTTAAAACCTCTTAACATAAAAGGCCGAAAATACTCGGGTATTTAATTCGAATCAAAATTTAAAATCTCGAGTATGTATACTCGTGTTAACTTCTATTTACCCGTATATATTTTAGAAGGACGATTATACTTATTTGCCTATATTTCTGTATGTTTCCGCCAAATAGTGCTGCTGAAGTATTTGTTTTTAAGTGTATTTCCGGTAGATGTCACTGTAATCTTCTCCGCGGAACCTTCAGTAAAATTAATTCTGGTGCCTTCGTTTTCTTCCGTGTTTCTTGACCATATTCTTCTTGTTTTGTGACAATGTGAATGATGAAGAGGTTGACATTGAATTTAGCTGATTTTTTTTTTTGTAAGTAATATTGGTTCAATTTAAGGGCGCCCATCAGGGGGGGCAAGGTGGGGCGCTCGCCCACCCCAGAGGAAATTGTACTTCGGAATATCGAAAACCCAATAGAATTTTTAGAATAGCTACATCAAAATTTGAAACTATAATTGAAATGTCGCTTATACTTGCCCCCCTTGGAAACCACAACATGGGCGCCCTTGGTTCAATTATGAGCACGAATATTCTCGGGATTTTATTTTAAGGGCTTTTTCCTTTTAAAGTTTCTAGAAATCTCGTCTCTGTTCTCTCGTCTCGTTTCGAAAAATTTCTTGTCTTGTTTTGTAATATTGAGCTCTGATTTTTCTTAAACTCATCTAGATGTTACGGTAACAAAATCCTTTCGTATGGTAAGAGGACCACGAAGAATGTGATAAAATATCATCTAAAAATACTTATTATTGGAACACATTAGTGTAATGACTTGCATACCTTTAAACAGTGATAAATGCTCTTTATTATGTTCATACATACACCTCGTATGTTAATCGAAGGATTTTAGGATTTTTGATTCCTGGGCTTTCGGCATCTATGGACATTTAGCTTGTCACGTATGAGGAATCACGTCCCTGGGCAAACATCAGTGCCGTGGCGTGGAAAATTAGCGCCTGGGCGAAAGTACGCGATTGCGTCCCTATACATGAGTGAGGTAACATACCGGCCGCGAAGCACCACCAATGGTTTGCGCGAAGCGTAAGAAAATTTTCCAAAATAAACCCTGGCTTTGCTTGATTTTGAGCACTTTTTATTACTTTTTCCTACCATTTTATATATATCCTTTCTTTTTTTCTCACGAATTTTGCACCCCCTTATTTCGGCGCCCGGGGCCGTCGCTCTGGCGAGTACATCTGGAGAAAGGGAAGGAAAAAAGGATGGGGGAAAGAGAAAAGCCGCCTGGTATATATAAGTAAGGTACCAGCCCGGCATTTGCTTTTAACACTTTTTAAGGCATAAACAAGCTTTTTACACTTCTTCGATCGAGTGCCTCACCGGGAATCGAACCCGGGACCGCTCCCAACGAAGGCGAGAGCGTTCGTGACTACGCTACGCGTTGCTACTGTACATCAATAGAAAACGAGACGAGAAATGCTATGTTCCTCGTCTCTATTTCTCGTCTCGATTTCGAGAAGAGACCATAAATTTCTCATCTCGTATTAAAAAGGTTATTTAAATAGTAGTGTCGTGCCATTGTTCGTTGAAACATGTTATCATTTTTACAATACAATGCATATATAAATTAATTTCCGAAGAAAAACGAAAAATAATAAAAATTAGAGGTTTATTTCTCCTAATATAATATTTATTCTGTTATTTTTGAAATTGTATATTATACAATTTAATTTACTTTCAGAAGAAAAAGAATGAAATTTAAAAATACACAGAAAATACATTCTTTAAAAAAATACAAAATGAATCATCTCGTTTCTTGTATATAACAGCATCAACATTAAACAAAAGCAGGACACATAATGTAATATCATTTTCTCAAATCATATTTAGCTGATTTTGTGAATCTCATTTCTTTCTCATTTTTTTCTCATTAAATGTTGAATAAGGTTACGTCACGTTTTATTACGAAAATAATCCTAGCGAGAAAATCATGCTTGTTACAACAGGAATATTATGTTTTCAAAACCTGAACTGAATTCTCTGTTTCTTTTCCTGTTTTAAAACCTCCTTGTTTGTGTTTATATCATCTTTAAATATTCAAATATTTGAAACGAAACTCAATCTTATTGACTTTACTAAAGCTATTTAATCTAGCCAAAGTTAAAAAAGAAAAAAGAAAAAGAAAGAATAGATGAATAGATTATTTTTGTTTTACACTGTGAAACTATGTTAGATTTCCAACTACAGGAATCCAATAAACCACGATAGTACTTTCTGTTTCGAATAGACGGATGAATGCAGAGATCGGACCTACTCTTAAAACACTGAATCCAGTTACGGATCCTGGACGGACTTCTGAGGAGAGCGGTGGGTTGTAATACTCCTACTTAGAGCTACTTTTAAGAGCTCCAAACTCTGGGATGGGTTTTATTTATATATGAAATAAGAAAGTTTCCTCTTCTAGGGGAGGGGTGCGATTGTCCCTATCGCCTCCATTGTATCTGCCCCTGACTGAATCATCACCTCCCTTTTCCTCCAAGGTATAATCCTGAGTTGTAAAACTGAAAGATTTCATTTTGTGTTTTCACCATCATGACACATTGGGGAACTACGTGAATTTAGAAATAGCGAACTCAGGTTTAGAAAGTCAGAAATAATGCACTGACCACGCATCACCCAGTTGAAATTGCTGTATTTGGCTAGACGTAGCTCTTCATGGATTGTAGCCTCATTGAGTTGAGTATTTCTTTTTATATTTTAACTAATTTCATTAGTATTTCAAACCCATATGGTTATCATCATCATCATAGGTATTCTGCCTTTATTGGCAGGTCACTTGCCGCAGCTGAGAAGCTTCCATACTCAGCGGTCCTCCGCTAACCTCTTCGTCTTCATGTATGATTTTCCTGTTTTGATATCGTCCATTAATTGTAGTCTCCGTCGCCCTCTCCCTTTCTTCTTTCTTTCCTGTTACCATATCCTCTAGCACATCCCTCATGATATATAGTTCCTTCTTAGCCAATATCTCAACTAGTTTCTCTTCCTCTTCTTAATAATATCTAAAATTGTTCTTTTCTCCCCCACCTTTTTTAACACCCTCTCATTCGTTTTCCGCTCGACCCAGCTAATTCTCTACATTATCCTATGACTATAAAGACTAAAATAATATTTGTATTATAATTCTACTGTTTATTAAAAATTATTTATTTTGTACTCTTTATTACAAAATAAATGCAAATATTATTTAAAAAGTAGTTAACAAGGAACACAGATAGCATGATAAGTCATCAATTGCCGTTGAGTTCATTTTTCTAGTCGCTGCCATAATCTAGATTTATGGGTAATTTAAATTCTAATCACACTGTAATTTCTATGGATGGCAACACTGAAAATTCTTCCGATTCATATTTTCGGGCGTAGAATAACATTATCTATTATTGAGGTAAGTTACATTTCATTATCTCTTTTCACTTACGAAAAACTGGCAAAAGAAAAATTGTTAGCTTTTGAAAAATATTTAGTAGTCTGTCCCCTTAATTCGTAAATTTGACGCAAGCACAGATAAATCACGAGGTATAATTTAGATACATAGCTCCATGAATTGATAACAACTCATTTAGCTCCTTCAGCAGCTGCTTCTGGTATTTTGAATACTTCACACGCATTTTGAATACTTCACACGCATCACCAACAGCATCTATCAGGTCTATAGACTTCCTAAGAGAACATTGTCAAAAGACTCCCCTTCCGCCATTTTATCTTGATTGCAAAACGAAAGAACGTTTTGTTCAAATTTCCACCCATAAAAAGTGATAAAACCTTCACAAGGTGGTGCAGAGCGTACCTGAGGAAGAAAACAATTAGTAAAACCAGATGGTACAGCAGAAAATGTGGTACACCTCTTCACTCTGGAAGGTTTGACGCTAAATATCACTCACTCAAATCATAATAAGTCATCATCTGAAGAAGAGTCGCTGATTTCTTCATAACTTTCGATGGGAGGTTCAGGTATTTATCTTTTGTTGTCAGTTATTTTTTTATGAGATATTAATGATAATTTAAATACAAAATACACGGGCCCAAGCAAACGTTGGGTGGGACCCAGACCCAGTGCACACCCAGAAATTTTTTGGGAAGAAACTTTGGAGGATGAAGAAATTTTGGGAAGAAACTGGAGGAAGGGGAGTCCAGTACTACAAGTCACTGCGTGTATGTAGTATTGAACGGGTGTTATTCTGGAACCGAAAAGACGATAAGTTATAGTAAAATACTTCCACCTATATTTTCAGGGGGGGGGATGATAGAACTAAAGCCTGTGACAAAGATCTTGGCATTTCAGCTAAACGAATAAAACGCAAGCTTTGGCACGACGTTGCCTAGTCGTAAAGGGGTGTGGCTATTGCTAAGCAGACAAACTACAACGGGATCAGGTGGCAGGGGATAGACGTGGATGTGTACAAAATAAACATGGCAATACCGCTGGCCTCTCATTTGCTAGCAGCATTTAAAGGGAACTTGGAGCGCCGCCTTCAAATGCCAAGATGTTTGTCACGCCGTTTAGATTGTTTTTTATAAGAGAAAGAGTGCGAATGAAATGTAAGATCAATTTTTTATGCTACATCAATCATTTCCCTGTTAAACAAGGATAGTTTTATTGAGAAAGTATACAAATATATCTTGAGTTAGGAATATTTTTTGAGAGGGTCACCCGGTGGACCGCCCCGTTAGTGGGGCCCTGGTGGGACCCTCTTCTTATTCCACCCCCAGGATCAGTGATCGTGATCTGAACGTATCTAGCTACAAAACTTCAGATTGTTCTGATGTAGTACTGGCTGGCGTAAAATCAATTTCAATTGAGGATCCGGGAGACCCGGGTTCGATTTCTGGCGGGAGCTCATGTGGTTCGGATTGCATGTTAATCAGTAAGTCTCGTCTCATATAGCCCCGCTGCTGAAAGGGACGTTAAACTCAAAATCAACTCAAGTCAATAGAGGATGCCTTCTAATTAGGGGTGAGTGTCATAGACATTTAAAAAACATGGCTGATCTGGCCATCCTTGAGTAACTGCTGTAGTGAATTATTAATTGAACTAGTGGTGGGGCACGGTAGCTCAGTGGTAGAGTGCTTACCTCGGGTCTGTCGGGTCCCTGGTTCGATCCCAGCCAAGTAAAGGATACTCCCATTTCCTTCCATCTTCTCATTTCACCAATTGTCCCATCATCATTACACTTGCCATGATCATAGTCTTCCTTAGCCTGAAAGGGCATAATCGTGGAACGTTAAACTGAAATATTTAAGTTGAGTTGATTTTGAGTTTAACGTCCCGTTCAGCAGCGAGGCTATATGAGACGTGGACCTACTGATTAACGTGGAATCCGAACCACATGAGCTCCCGGCGGGAATAAACTGAAATATTTCACTTCGTTTCATTTCAGATTGAAATAGTATATAAACCAATTGCAATTTCTCTCACTTGTCATTTGCATTTGACAACTATCTTTTTTTTTAACCTCATGCACTTGTGAGATCTTCTCAAAATCGATCAATATGTTAGAAAGGGAAAGAGAGAGAGAGAGAATGCATTAAATATTAATATTTAGAGAATGTTGAGGACTTGTCTTGGGGAAGGTAAAATGTCTTATGCAACGTCTGCTCGCATTCTGTCTCTATCCATTAAGCTTCTTATGTGAGAGCACTTCGCAGCTAAAATCTGGCTTCGTCAATAACCGTGGGAGCGCCACACCTTGTTGCCATGTACTACAACACATTCCTCTCTCTCTCTCTCTCTAGTTTCTGCGAGAATATATCTCTCTCAGCTACTAGATTGCTTTACTTTTTTCTTTAAAATAAGACTATCGTCTTGGTACTTGATGCTACTTCTTCTTTACTTTCTTGCGACGATAAATGAGAAAAAAGTAGGGTAATCGTTAAAAAGAAATCAGATTTCAACAGATGTACACGTTTTATAGACACTAAATGCCGTAAAAGTGTCTTTTGGACGTCTCTTCGCCAGAGCCTTACTGCAACTCAGGGGCCCACCATGAAAGTACTTTCTAGGGGCTCATTCACATGAACATACTGCCCTCTCACATGAAAATAAAAGCAAATCCAGGAGTGCAACTCGGATCCCTGGATCAAGTATGCTGAAAAGTCTTAAAATGCAGATTTGATACTCTGACGCTGACTGATCTGACGTAATGCTCAATCTCTCATTCTTCTCTTGCAACTACAATCATATGTACAAGCTCCATTACTTCACATCTTCCCCTAAAATAACAATGGCGCATTCCGCTCATTTTTTGCTCCAGGACTCCGTGATCAAGGGGGCGCCAAAAATTTTAAAAATTACTGAAAACATTTTCACCATAAATGTATAAAAGCCATAACATGGGTCACTCCTATATGATTTCAGGTTAACTATATGCATAGTCAGGTATAAAAGAAATCATAATTTTCTTTAAGTAAGGGTGAAAATTTGTTATGACTCTTATTGAAACGTTTGTATTGCTAGTGGAGCGAGCAAGAAATTTTTGAAATAAATCCATTTCTTTGCAAACCGGCAACGATATTAATTTAATAGGTCGCCAATACTTTTTCGGGGCAACGCGTTGTTTACTCATTTTCAATACTTTTCATATCTTCTCGCTCGTTCGGTGACCTCTTGTTATCAATGCCCGGGGCAATCGTCCCGCTCGTCCCCCGTAGCTACGACTGTGCAACACCTTCAGGATTATCGTTAGAAAAATGACATATTATAAGATTATTAATTAAATATTAATTAATGAAAATTAAATAAAACTGTTAAAGTCGCTTTTAAGAAAATCACAATTGGTTTTTATTTTGTTAATATCTCATGAATATATATTTCTACAACGTGGTTTCAGTGATTTTTCGTGAAGAAAATTTCCACAAGAGCTGGTGCTGTTACATATGTAATCTCAGCGTAGATTTTTTTCGAACAATTTTCTCAAATACGATTGGGACGACTTTCTAGATACTTCATAAGTAAACCTGTCGTATCTCGTAAGTCTATTCGCATAATTAAATCCACATGGGATAATTTAGTTATAAGAATACTTTCGGAACCGCCTCTTATAACTGTTCACATTTCTTAAATTAATGTTTCCATAATAACGACAGGATGGTACGATAAAATTTAGGAAATAGGAAAGAGAAGCTTTATGTGGTGGGTCATGCTTTTTTATTATGATGTGTTTCAAGGGAGGGGGCGCTAAGTTTTTATCTTGTTTCCCCCTCCCTCTCTTTCTTGCTACAATACTGAATGATGATGATACTGATGATAAGGATGATATTGTTCAACTTATTTTGAAATTCAAAGTTTAAACAACATCAGGAGAACAATATCAACGTCTTCTAGATGGCAATAACCCCGAAGAAATCTTTACGAAAATATCCGCCATCAAAAACTCATTCAAAAAGTTCTATTTGTTTGCTACTATTCGAAGAGACAAATACACGTTCTTCCTTTTGTTCTTCTCTCCACGCTATTGGTCCCCCGACTCCTCTTTTTCTGCCGACATCACACGACGCCGAGCTGAGAGATCTGAGGTCGATTTTGGAAACCATCCATCATGGTAGAGATTGGCAGTTTTCGAACACATTACTCCGAAGGGCCTCTTCTCTTGGTTCGTTTAAAGGCTTCCTGTGATCTTCCCCTGCACGTCCGCAGCCCGCTAGACACGTCTCCATTTTTCCTCCTGGCTCCATCCTTCCCCTAAGCCTTTGCCATCAGCTGAACTCTCATCCGTTGCTTGGGTGTCTAGATATAAGGAGGTAGCTTCTACGTTCCACACGTATACTTACCAAAAGGGATTTGTTTTGCTTTATTTCATAAACTTTACGGGACGCTGTGTACCTATAGATTTATTGATGTAATAATATTTTACATAGCTGCCGAGTACAGTGAAACAGAATTAGCAAGTAACTAAATTAATGGCTTAAGAAAGGCGAATATTTATAATCGTAGAAACTAAATAACGAAATTATATTTTATCACGTAAAAGAAAAACAATTCAAGAAATGGAATGAAATATTTATTTTAATAGCTAACGTTTATCCGTAAACCTTTTCAGGAGCAACAGAGATTTCAAGAAAATCGTAGACATTTACGTTGACGGCCATATTATCCTTTCTTATTCCCACAGAGACATGAATTATATCTCGTTGTAAATCTTATGGAACACAGATTCCAACGAACTATTTTTTGTACCCCTTTTGCCAAACCAGTTGAAGAGAAAGATTTTTTAAAAATATATTTTTTGTTATGGGAAATTTGTGAGAGGCTGGCAACACTGTTACTTGTGGTACGCAGGAAAAAAAATATTTTCGCATGTATGTACGCCAGACATTGGGTGCAATCATGTAAAAAAAATGAAAGGCGAAAGTTCAATACCAAGTGAGAAAAAGTTCTGAACACATTTCCTACCAAATCACCCTGTACATATTTTTCGAAATATTTTGGTTTATTCTGACGCTGGCAGCATGAACAACGCCCCTAATTGTCACAGAGGAAAAAAAACATACCTCCTTGAAAAGCTTATGGGGCACAGATTCCCTAAATATATATATATATATATCCCTACATTGTACCGTCAAATTGAAATAATAACATGAATCGCAGGCCCGAAACTCATCTATATCGAAAATTTGATCGAGATCGGTCGGGTGGTTTAAGAGTTAACTCACAAATAGGGATGCGCACGACACGAGTCGAGACAGGATTTTCGTGACAAAATTCGGGTCGAGACATGGCTCTTCCAATAGAGAAATATACATTTTTCGAGTCGAGACATCACTTTTACAGCAACATTTTCGAGACGAGACAGCCACAAATCTTGTCTCGTGCGCATCTCTAGTCACAAACATAGTAACTTTCGTTTTTATATATAGATCATAAAGCCTTGCTCAGTGTGTTCTTGTGTTTAGTTTGACAATATAGAAACAAGGTCTAAAAGAATAGTTATTGGACAATTTGCATCACAAGATAATTGATGATCTCTGAAGAAAAGTTGTATTAACAAATGGAAATAAATAAAGAAAACAAACAAACACGTAATTTAATTGAATTATGAGACACAGGAAAGAGAGCTCATTTATTTTATTAGAATCAATAAATTAAAAAAAATACATATAAATAATATACATACTATATTGCTATAAAAATTTCAGCTACTTTCTGCAGAACGGCGCTTACAAAATAATTCATTTCTCGGAAACAGGAAGTTATCCAACTCTTTTTCTTGGCGCCTGTTATCCTGGCAGCTCGAAAACGATTTTTTTTTGTCTGGCTGCTATGCAACCCGCTCAACAGACGCTGGTTTCCGCTCAACAATACGTGGACCAAATCCACAAAAGAAAAAAAAAAAGAAAGAAAAGAAAAGCTAATAATCAATGCAATAGCTTTTACTATATTTTCTTTTCTTTTTTTTCGTAGTTTACTGAAGGAAGAACATATTCAGAATATGTCAAATGGTTGGTAAGGGATTTACTTAAGAAATTGGATTTCTGTGGGAAATTACGATTAGATATATTGTAGTCTATTAACAAAATTAGGCAAGTATCAGTTTTAAACATTAACTGTGCCCTTCCTATACGAGGTCAGAGCAATTCTATATCGGAGAAACACGTGACACGTGGAGGTGAATATCTGTTATATGAAGCCACAATTACTCAGTTCTTGTGTACATTGTATCATTAATCATAATTCTCAATGTACTATCTCTTCATTCCAGTTCACAATTTTTTATTTTTTTCCTTTTAATACGAGGGAGGATCAGAAACTAAGATTGCAAGGCCGATATTTCTGCAGTTTCGTCTGTTACAGAGGAATGAGGAATGTATGGTAATTTTAATACATGGAGTTGGCAACTGTGCAGAGTTTCATCCACCCGCCACCTACGGCACTGGTTGTAGGTAAACACAAATGGTGACTCGTTTGGAAAACTGGTCTCGCGAAGAAGTCCGCTCTGTTTTTCGATTTCTGTGGGCGAAACGTGTAACTGCGGCTGAAATTTACTGGCAGCTGGTAGAGGTTTTTTCGGAGAGACTGTAATGTCTCGTTAGCACGTCGCAGAATGGTGTCAAAGGTTTGCGGTTGGTAGAGAATACGTCACTGACGAGAAGCCCAGAAGACCACCACGCTGTTGAATAGGGTTGCCAGACGTACGGCTTTTACCCGAACCGTCCGGTTTTTTGGACATAAAAATTGATGACCGGCTTTGTATCCAAGCCGGACACGCTTTTGTCCTCCTTTTCGAATTTGGAAACTAATTAATAAAACAAGTCAACAAAGTTTCAAGGTTGCCAGAATGGAGGTAGAATAAGTAAGTTATTATTACCATGAGTTAACGAACCAAATTCCTTCATTTGACTCCTTGCTGTCTGCTGTTAGAAAGCTAAAAATTGATGATGTTAACATGAATGAATTCTATGATGAATATTGTCTCCTAAACGAAATAATTTCGTCTGGAAATCTTCAGGAACATGTATCTGATGAAAAAAAATATACACAAATTTTTAAGGAGTGTTCGTCGTAGCATCTTACATTTTCTCCATATCGAATTTTAATGCAAAATGTGAAAGAATATTGTCAGGAATGAAATTCCTTTGGACGGATATTACAAATAGAGTTAATGTTGATACTGTGAAGGCTGAACTTTAAATCTGTATGAATGATGGCAGTGATGGTGATTCTGAAACATGTTTGTGTGCCATAATGTATATACTTGTATGTTAAGTGACAAATCATTGATAAAAGCAGCTCAAACGGACAAAAAAGTATCATTAGTATTGTTGCCTGCTAGTGAATCATCATTTTGTAGTTGTACTATTTGCATTAGTTTACTTTGATAATGTATTAATTTTATATTATGTTTATCTTTTTCTTTAAAATATGCTGTTTGATATAATCTGGAAGCAAACTTACGTTTCGCAATTTTTTTAGTAATTTTTTTAAAGTCAAAGTGTACCCCTTATTGATTTTACAAATCTGGCAACCCTGCTGTTGAAGCAGTTTCGGTTTGGCATCATCGACCATTCTTCCTACAGCCCGGACCTCGCTCCAAGAGACTTTCACCTTGTTCCCGCACTTGAAGGAGCACCTAGGATCCCGTCGCTTTGCTTCAGACTTTGTAACAAAGTGGCTGAACACGCAATGACAGGATTTTTAACAGGAGGGAATCTTCAAACTCATCCCACGATGCGTTACAAGTGTTCCAACCGATGTGTTGACTATGTCCAAAACTAACTTAATGTATGTACTATCTATTGGCTGTATTGGTTGTATGAAATAATGTTATATACACGTTTCACTGCAGAGTTTGTAACCTTACTTTTTGATTACTCCTCGTGTAATAGAGTGCTTCAGGGATATCAAATGAATTAAAGTTGACAGGTGGAAGTGAATATCTGCCATAAAGCCATTCTTATTCAATTCTTGTGCGGTGCTGCTGCCCTGAGCGAGTACGACATGAGGCCTAAAAGAGGTTATGACCCCGTATTCCCTTCTACCATATCTCTCCGCAAGGGCGCCGATCCTGGGGGGCGAGGGGGCCCAGGCCCCCCAAAGCTCATGTGGGCCCCCGCATTTTATTTATGAATATACCATATTTGGCATAATTTGAATTCAATATGTCTTAAAATCCTAATATACGCCTTCTGCCTCTTAATTGCCCCCCCCAAAGTTACAGAGAAATCGGCGCCCTTGTCTCTCCGAGAAACAATACCTGATATTATACTTATCCAATATTACCAAGTATTAATCCTTTTTATCCCAGCTACACACACCGTATATACAGCCTTCATTAAGATGTCCGTTTTTTGCATAATCATACAAATTTTATTCAAAGAGTTGTACTTACTCTTATGCAACCTAATTAGAAGTGTCGTTTTAGGATGGAAGCGTCTGTGTTTTGTTTAGCACGGACAGTAGACAAAGAATAGGAAAGAAGAGAAGGTGGAGGTATCACTGCAACTTGTTTCGATCCCAGCCCCCGCCAAGTGAACTTTGTGGTGGATAAACACCGCGTGCGTGGGTTTTCTCGGGGTTCTCCCGTTTCCTCCCACTTTCTTCATTCCACCATTTCATCCATTACTCATCATCACCGTCTCCTTTAGAATAACCGGCATAAACGTGGGACGTAAAGCTCAAAGATTTCATTTCATTTCATTTCATTTCACTGCAACTTGTATCCAAAGATTTTTTTTCAAAGTGTTGTTGCTCTGTAACGATCTTGATACCAAGTATACTTGTTAAAAGAGAATCACATGTTATGGTTAATTCTTTCACTAGAAGCGATTCATCTGGAAACCATTATTGCAGGAAGGAGAACCGTTTCTGGGTAACAATGTATGATTCGAATATGGGTAGCGCGGTGGCTCAGTGGTAGACTGTTCACCTCCGGTGCTTGGGGTCCCTGGTTCGATTCCAGCTAGCGCAGTGTGGACTTTGTGGTGGACAAACATCGTGCTCGTGGGTTTTCTCGGGGTTCTCCCGTTTCCTCCCACTTCCTTCATTCCACCATTTCATTGTCATTTCTCATTATCACCGTCTCCTTTAGCCTAACCGGCATAACCGTGGGACGTTAAACTTAAAGATTTCATTTCATTTTTTCATTTCGAATATGGGTATGAATGAATTAATCTAACAGTGTATGTAGTGTTTCTTTCAGCAAATATACTCCTGGGGGGGGTACACTTCGTATTCGGGGGCACTACTGGTACTATTTTATTTATTATTACATTATAGACGTATTATTTTTGGTCTCCTCCGGGAGGGCACTCTCTAAGCTCCGCAGGGGGCATTGCGTGCCTAAACACATATCTGGAAGAAATACTGAATACATGTGTGTATGAATTTAACAATTCAACAATAGTATACGTGTAAATCGTAGAAATGACAGTTGTAAATGATAAATAGGTTGATGCATAACTTGAGATTGATAGTTAACAAAACTGTCCTTATTTTTGTATATAAACGTAAATCAAATTATGACTTGAAATGTTGAAAATCGGGAAAATCGTATAATTCAATTCCGTCCTTGTGTGCTTACCTAACTCGAAAGAAAATTAAGTGAAATCTTTCGATGTAACGTCCTACGATTATAAGCCCTTTAGGCTAAGAGAGACAATAATGTGAATTATAACGCAAGAAATGGTGGAATGATAATGTTGGAGGAAACCGGAGAATCCCGAGAAAACCCACAAACATGATGTTGTCCACCACAAACTTACTAAGTCGAACCAAGGATCCCATGCACTACAGGTAAGTTCTCTACCAGTGAGCCCCCGTGCCACTGACTTGAAAGGATACAAACCAATAATAATAAAAAAAAGTTAGTATTAGAACCAAGTACCCTACCGAAAATTGAAACTCGGACAACTGAGGTACGAAGAAGCTTACGAAGAAAACGCTAAAATAATAGAAAGCACAGGAAAATGAAAGAAGAAAAGAAAGGAAACAGGATAAAAAAAAGAAGAAAACGAGTTAAAATTCATGAGAAAAAGGTAGAAATATAGAAAGAAAGAGAGAGACCCCCATTTCAAGATTAAAGACATATTGCTTCAATTTTGCGCTCAAAATATCAGGACTTGAACCGAGTAAATTGAAAATTCCAAACCATCAAGTGCTGTAGAGAGGCAGGTAAACGATATACAAAGAGTATATATATATATATATATATATATATATATATATATATATATATATATATATATATATATATATATATATATTTGCTCTCTCTCTCTTTCCGTGTCTCGACACGTTTTGCTATCAAGATTTCCATTTCTTCCAAATCGCCCGAATGTAATACAGGTGTGCGACCGTAGAGGACTATGTATTTCAAGAGGAGGTGAGCAGCAAAGAAGGATTTTTTTTTTTTTTTTTTTTACCTTGTAATACTCCCTTCCTCTGCTCCTCGTGTAAACAAAATTATATATCCAGTACACGATTTGCAGGAGAAATTTAGCTTCAACAGGTGGCCGTTGGAATGAAAGTCCATGATCTGAATGACTAATAAGTTAGAACCATTGTAAAATATTATTTTCTTTTCTAAGAGATACATTTTTTCTTTCAAAACAGTAAAATAATTATAAATAATTGTCCATACAATGCAGTCTATCTCTTCTTTATCCTTTTTACTTTGGGATTACAAGATGGCTCATTGGTAGAGCGTTTACCTTTGGTTCGATCCCCGCCGAAGTAAGTTTGTGGTAGATAATATCATGTCCGTGGGTGTTTCTTTGGGGTACTCCCGTTTCCTCCCACATCTTATTCTACCAATTCTTACATCATCATTCACTTGTCTTAATCATCGTCTGACTTAGCGTAACGGATATAATCGTGGGACGTTGAACTGAAATATGCCATTTTAGTATTTGGTTTCATTCCTTTGTTACCTTCCTCTTCACCTTGTATCTCACTCTTTCTAAGATAATATCTTCGCAAACAATGCCATAATTAGTATATTTTCTTTATCAATTACCCCCTTTGGGTCCACGGTGGCTCGGTGGTAGAGCATTTTCTTCTGGTGCATGTGGTCCCTGGCTCGATTCCCGACGAAGTGTGTGGTGGACAACATTGTTTTCGTAAATATTCCCGTTTCCTTACACATTCTCATTTCACCAATACTTAACTCATCACTCACTTGCCTTAATCATCCGTCTCCCTTACCCTAAAGGACATAACCGTGGGACGTTAAACTAAAAGATTTCATTTCATTTTTCATTTCAATCACCCTTTCACCATTGATCGTGTTTTCTGAACGTTCCCAAATACTCTCGCAATGATGTGTTGTTGCATCAACCTAGACTGCTAAAAAATATATATATATATAAGTCTTTGAACAAACACTTTTTGCAACTCTAGAAATCATTTTCAATCATGACAAACTTTTCTTTTTTATGTTTGAAGGTTACTTTCTGTTTCAGAAATGATTGGGGTTTCTGAACTGTTCACTAGCTCGCATAGAGATGACCACAAAACTGGGACAATGATCGACACTGACAGCATGGCACAAACTAACACAGGATACAACTTATTAGTAGACCATGCTTTATAAGTACCCAAAATGTGAATAACATGAGCCTCAAAGTGTTCTGCATTAGTGAACCAAAATAGAGAAAATGTCTAATATTGCTGAGTAGCAACCAGTCTAAGGATTAGGGATGGCCAGAACCGGTTCCTGGTGGAACCGGTTTTCGGGTCTGAACGGATCCGGTTCCGGAACCGGTTTTTCGGATCCAGGTCTGGAAGCGGTTTTTCGGATCCAGGTCTGGAACCAGTTCTTCGGATCCAGGTCTGGAACCGGTTCCCAAGATCGAGTTCTGGAACCGGGTTTTCAGATCCAGATCTGGAACCGGTCCCTAAGATCCGGCCGGGTTTTCAGATCCAGATCAGGAACCGGTTCCTTAGATCCGGTTCTGGAACCGGGTTTTCGGTTTAAGGGGTGAAAACGGTTCCTAAGATCCGGTTCTGGAACCAGATTTTCGGATCCAGGTCCGGAACCGGTTCCAGTGCCGGTTCTGAAAACCGGAACTTTGTGGCCATCCCTACTAAGGATGTCCTAAGCGTCCCTGAATTTCGGATATGTTCAAACGGAAACGGGGACACGATGTCTCAGTGATAGAGCGCTTACCTTTCGTGAGTAGGGTCAGTGGTTCAATCCCTGGCCAAGTAAGTTTGCGGTGGACAACATCATGTTTTTGGACTTTCTCGGGGTACTCCCTTTTCCTACCACATGTTAATTCCACCAATTCTTCCAGCATCATTCAGTTTTGCCTTATTTCTCTGTCTTCCTTAGCCTGACGGGCATAATCATGGGATGTTAAACTGAAAGAAAAGGTTCAAATTATATTCTCGAAGAAATCGCTTTTATATACTTTTGGGATGTTTTACTCAATAACGGCAGACTAATCATTCGTGGATGACACGCATTTTACTTTCCCAATGATCTTTTTAACACTTTTGGGACTTTCCTTTGCACTGTACCTAGTCAACAGAAAAAAATGTTCCTCCCCCTGACTACTATAGCTCCATTTGGTCTGATCCAATACTTTGGCTTGTATCAGAAACGCCTGGACATATGCAACCCAACTTACATCTATCCTATTAACTAGGAAACGACAGTTGGTAAGGCTATGGTGCACTGAAACATACTCCAGTCGTGAAATTAATGCACATAAAATGTCTTCATTTTAAGCATTTCCTCTACTGTCTGAGGCGTGTTCTCCAATGAGTGCAGTACATCAATGATATTAAAATGTGTTATACACTACATACACCATGTCAGAATAAAGAAAAAGAACACTGATTGTACACGAGTACGAAAAAATTGAAATTAATTGAAAATATAAAATCTTGAACAATTAAATAAAATAAGTTGGAAATCTTTGTCTCCATTCACTGGCCAACTTCAATTCCTTGTCATTCTCGTATTTCTTTTTCTCCGTACAGGAGAAAATCTTGCTCATTACATTGAATATGGATTGAAATTGAAATTCAAACATGTTAACATATTCGGATCTACGGGGATTCGAAGCCAGAAAAGAAATCCAATCCAATAACCGGTCATTACTTGATATTGATAAAAAATGTTATATATTTGAAGACCTATCACGTAAGATAAGTCCAGATACTGAGTCCTATATGAAAAGACGATTACCAGCTGAGTTACTCATAATTTGCGTGTTTAACTTAGAAACAGGTCAAACAAACCTTAGGCAATGGGAAAAACGTCTCGAAACATTCGTAAGTTGAGACTGAGGTTTTAATGTTGGTTCTACGGCCTTGGAAGAAGAAAAGATAGCATATATAATTTTGTAATTCCTTAAATTTTAGCAGGAGCGTTAGAATTTGAGATATTTTAAAGCAAAATATCTGTAACAAACGTATGTCCTCCGTTACTAATGACTTAATTTGTAAGCTTTGCATAAATTAAGCTTTGCTTAAAGTGGTATCGTGCAAAATTGTCTTGCGGTAGGCTGGTCTTTGAGTCGTGTCAATCTTGTTTATCAAATTTCGTTGTTTAGGTAATTAGGTTCTATTCCCCTGGAGCTTATGTCCTTCGGATTCCACATTAAGCTGTAAGTCCACGTCTCGTATAGCCTCTGTGATAAAAGGAACGCTAAACTAAAATTCAAATTAAATCAAATCAAAATTCCGTGCATTTCTGTCCAGAACAATATTCAACACACCCGTACAAGGGCACACTCACCGGAGGAGGTCCACTGGGTCGGGAGCCTCAAACTTCCTAACTCAACATGCATTTGTATATACATCGTAACTATATATAAAACTACATGAGCTGAATTATTGAGCAATTCCTGTAGGGCTACAATGATTAAATTAGGCATGGTTGTAGCTTTCCGGAACTAACCGACAGGAAAATTACCAAAAGTTAATATTTTTAATTTTTTTAGGGAGTCTCAAGAGGAGGTGATGAATTTCGCCATGTTATTTAAATGGGCCTTTTTTGACCTATAATCTCATGTTTTAGGTACCTGGAATTGGAATAAATTCGGTATGTTTGTACGTTTTTATTAGCGTTAACTAAGTAAATAAGTAAAAATAAAAATTTCCATCTTTAGAGTGGTTTTATGGGGAACTGAAAAATCTTTCCCATGTTATTTATATGGGGCTCCTTTTACACCCCCAAATTATTGGGCACTTCCTGTAAGGCTACTATTATTAAATTTCACATGATTGTAGCTTTTCGGGACTAACCGATAGAAAAATTGCCAAAAGTGAATATTTTTAATTTTTAGGGAGTCTAAAGGGGAGATGAAGAAATTCCCCAGTTATTTAAGTGGGTTTTTTTTTGAGCTTTAATCTCATATTTTTAGTACTTGGAATTGGAATAAAAACTTGAAATTCGGCATGCTTATACGTTTTAGTTAGCATTACCTAAGTGAATCATCAGAAATAAAAATTTCCAACTATAGAGTGGTTTCATGGGGAACTGAAAAATCTTATCTATGTTATTTATATGGGACATCTTCTACACCCCAAAATATTTAGGCACTTTCGGCAGGATTAGAATGATGAAATTTCGCATGATTGTAGCTTTCCGGAACTAACCTACAGGAAAATTGCCAAAAGTGGATATTTTTATTTTTTAAGGGGTCATGTATTTAAATGGGCGATTTCTTGGGATACAAAATCTTATCTTTTAGATAGTTGAAATAGGAAAAGGAACTTGAAATGCCGTAGAATTATGGTTTTAAGAGCTGCGAGACTGATTCAGAAAATATGAAGAGCAAATGCACGAAATTTATTGTTGATGCAAAGGCTGATACATAAGAGATGCGAGGCCGTAAGCCGAGTAAACACGGGAGTCTGAGGGCAGAGCCCCCAGTTAGCCAAAGACTAGTTTTCTCAATAAAACTCTTACTTGTTTAACAGGGAAGTGATTGATGTAGCACGAAAATATGATCTTACACACTTCATGTCTATTCTGTCTGCTATAAAACCAATCTAGTTTTATCATTATTTTCTCAAAATGTATTATAGGTGGAAGTATTTTACAATTACCAGGGGCGGCTTTAGGATTTTAATTTTGGGTAGGTCCGCTCCCTCGCTTATGAATACATATACACATTTGATTAATTAATGACAGTAGGAAATTACTTTTACAGTAGTGGTTTATGCTATGTGCTAAATAATTATCTACCATTAATATAAATAGTGGAAAATATATTTACTCTTTATTATATCTTTTAGCGTTTATATTTTTTTCAAAATTTTTGGGTAGGCCCGTGTCTATCCAGCCTACTCGCTAAAGCCACCACTGACAATTACTTACCTTTGTTTCAGTAATTTAAAAATATTGTTTGTTAATCAGAGAAATTGTTTAATAACATAATAGATAAACATTATGCTGAGACATAAATTTCTTGAGTAGCTAATAGCAATTGTATATTTGAATACTAGGAAACTATTTGGAATCTCGGCACTAAGTGAAAGCTACAGAAGTTTAGATGCATCTTTCTTTCTATTTGCATTAAGGAAATACAAAAGTTTGCATTGAAATTAATTCATAATCAAAAGATGTTACAGTTGAATAATTTAGAATTGAAATTTAAAACATGCCTATCAAGGAGAAAGACCTCCATGCCTAATGAACTTCTTCTTAATTTCGAAGGATAAGTTGACACTGAGACCAACCGCTTAAGGTTGAAGATATAGTCCAATCGGTTACGAAGTTTGATCAAGTCTGACCAAGTCTGAGCCTTTGTTTATTTTCTGATCGGTTTATATATTTTCCAGTTTTTACCTTTCACTTGCATGTTTCCTTGTTAATATAAATTATTTTGATGTTTTCCACTTTCACTTTCTGTTTTCATTTCCTTAAAAGTAAACTTGTTTATTTTATGAAAACTATTTCTTTTCCATAATATTTACAATAATCTAAAAAAAATAAATAATATACATTGATTTTAATAAATAAATAAATAAATATTATCAGTAGAATTGAAATAAGTCATCGTCAATGATGTCGCAGTTAGCCGAGACGCTGGGACTAGATGTAATCTTCCATTGTTCCAATCTTCGATAGTATTTCTTTCGGCACATCATAATCCTTACAAAGACTTTTTATTTCTCCGTACACCCACGTGAATCATCATAATTGCATTGCGAGTTTTCAAGCTAATTAAATATCCTATTTGTTTTCATTTAATAAACAAAAACAATCTCTGTGACTGAGCGAAGTATCTCAAGTGGTAGAGCGTTGGTTTCGCATTCGGAAGGTGGTGGGTTCGATTCCCGCTGCCGACCATTCTGACTGGGGTTTTCCTCAGTCCTACCAGACAAATGCCTGGATGGTACTTATTAAGCAGGCCCTGGCCGACACCTTCCCAAATCCTTTCCGTTATTGTTGTTAAATATCCAGTATAAAATGGCCTCTGAACTGTATCTGGTGTCTGTTAAATAAATAAATAAATTATATTGCACCGTCGTTTCGTGTACAGAATAATATCTGTCCAATGGTCTACTACACAGACGTAGTGGCCTGAAGTATTAGACCCCCTGATAGCTTGGACCGTTCACAACAAAGAACAAAAACATTTCTGGGTGTGCGTCTGCTTCCGTATATTGCATAGACCATAAGTTTTTACTGTTTATTTATTTATTTATTTTTTATAAAGATGCTTCGCCATTGAGAAGTTCACCGGGGTAAACAGATATGGCGTAATATAGCAACGAAAACCTTTCTTCAGTTTCGAACTGTTTTTATAAAGAGTATGTATAAAAGACACGTGATGTAGAGTAGAAATATATCAACCATCATCATCATTATCATCATCATATAGCTAGAAAAAACATTGTAGGTTATCATTTCACATTTCAGTTCGATTTCTACGTTTCATCCGTTTGTGTCATCTGTGAGGTTTCTCATCAATTTCCATTTGACAGATCGGGAGAAAGTATTTTTTTTTCTCTTTGTATTTCTTCAATGCTCTTTCAATTTCTTATATATCGTGAATGTTTTCTTATATATACATATATATTCCTTTCTGTGTGAGAAAATCGACAGTTGCTTATACTTGAAAAGGATGTTTGTAGATGTTTTAAATTTTCTTCTTCTTGAATATTTCCAGTCTGTTTGTATAAGTACACTGCAAAGACTTATATTTACTAAATTAACCATTTTAGGACATTTTTTTTTCTTCAGGATCACTTAAGTATTACTGTATGAAGGATCCGACTTCACGAAACATATAAAATGTTTGAATGCCTTTAGATTTCAGGAATATTAAATGATGTGTATAGCTGAGTATGAGTGTAATGAAACCATAATTTCGCCGTTCTTGTATACTCTTAATTTTCAATCTATTTCTTCATTCCAGATTTAGAATTTCCAGGTTTCCGTTTACCTTTTATCTATGTCAAGAATCTCGCTTCCTTGCACTGAGTAATTATGGCTTCAGAACACAGCTATACTTCTCGTCTTGTCTTGAATTTTAAAATAACTTTCCGTGTCGTTTTTGAGACAAGAAATTCCTCGTTTTGTGGATTACATTATTGCTTGTTAGACAAAAATGTCGTGGTAATTTTGTGAAACCATTACAGAGAAATTTCTTTTATTCTCGGGCGGATAATCCGAATTTTGATTTATCTGCTGTCTTCTGTTTCTTTTCCCTTCATTTTCGCCACGATAAATACTAGGGATGGCCAGAACCGGTTCCTGGTGGAACCGGTTTTCGGGTCTGAACGGATCCGGTTCTAGAAGATCCGGTTCCGGAACCGGTTCTTCGGATCCAGGTCTGGAACCGGTTCTTCGGATCCAGGTCTGGAACCGGTTCTTCGGATCCAGGTCTAGAACCGGTTCTTCGGATCCAGGTCTGGAACCGGTTCCGCTGGAACCGAAAATTTGTGACCATCCCTACGCTAAACCTGAGCTGCTGGCAAGCTGTGAACAGTATGCTAGATAAAATAGTGGAAGCGACAGGCAGGCGCCCAGGCGGGGGCAGCTTGTCTCATTTGCCTAAATAAACTGGGTGACTGGCAAACTCATTGGCTAAAGAGGCAAACTGGCCAACTCATTTAGCTAAACACCCACTGGTGGACAAAAATTTTTTCTGTGGGCACAAGCGGGTCTGGGAGGGGATGGCACAAGCGCATGGTCCTCTTTGCATTATTTTTGAGGGTGAACTTTGTGCCTCCTTTACGGGACTTTGAGGGCTTTCGGATCCAGGTCTGGAACCGGTTCTTAAGATCCGGTTCTGGAACCGGGTTTTCAGATCCAGATCTGGAACCGGTTCTTAAGATCCGGTTCTGGAACCGGGTTTTCGGATCCAGGTCTGGAACCGGTTCCTAAGATCCGGTTCTGAAATCGGGTTTTCGGATCCAGGTCTGGAACCGGTTCTTAAGATCCGGTTCTGGAACCGGGTTTTCGGATCCAGGTCTGGAACCGGTTCCTAAGATCCGGTTCTGAAATCGGGTTTTCGGATCCAGGTCTGGAACCGGTTCCAGAACCGGTTCTGAAAACCGGATCTCTGAGAACCGGTTCCTCGCGGAACCGGTTCCGCCGAAACCGGAACTTTGTGGCCATCCCTAATAAATACGGTATGAACAGAAAAATGTTAAAAAGTTCAATCGCAAATAAATAAAGACCTATTTTAACATGAAGAAAGAACAAAACTGACAAAACGGGTAGATTTTTTTTGTGAAGTAGGAAACCAAAAGAGTTGTAAATACATTAATATGTGGATCTGGTGATTCTAACACTTCCGACTTCCCATCGATGCATTTTATGTTCATTGCTGTCAAGTCTTACGTTTTTTCTAGTTTTCGTTATCACTGCTATCAATTTTTACCGTTTTTTCTACTTCTCGTGTTCACTGCTATCAAGTCTTACGTTTTTTTTTCTATTTTTCGTGTTCACTGCTGTCAAGTCTTACATTTTTTCTACTTTACCCTCCTTTAAGTCAGATCAGATCTGAAAATTCTGTTGAGAGCATATCTGGGAATTATTTCCCTGTTGGGGAATTTCTTGCACACCTATTGCAGACTATTAGGAAACGCATTTTTGGGTGGTCTTTGTGTTGCTTCCTTTACGCCGACATGGACCACCACCCTATGCTTTCTCGTCTTCGAAACAACGCGTGTTGAAACTTACTTTTCTGAGCTTTTGGACTACTTGAGCACTGAAATTATGCACTTTCTTTCACAGGTTCAAATTGTTTTCTTTTGTCTATTATTGTAATTCTTGGAAGAAAAATCTTATGGTAACTTCATGAATAAAGTAACAGTTTAAAAGAAACAATTACAGCGAAATTTCGATTACCAGGTGCCTGCCTGTCCCTTTTCCTTCATTTTTGAGACGATAAATAAGGTATGAAAAGGAAATGTTGTTTTAAAAAATTCAATCACAAGCAAGGAAAAGTTATTTTAACATGGAAAACAAAACAAAACGAAAAAAAATAGCTGGTGGACTTTTCATGAACTAGTAAGCCAGGAAAGTTGTAAGTACAGAATGTTTCCTGTTTATTAAGCTATAATCTTACGTATACGCCCCATACTTAAGTAAAAATTATTCAAAAGCATTTCCGTGCTGATTTGTGTCCATTTTTGGTCATTTTGCGGGATTTGGGTACAAAACCTCGCGGCCAGAACCTCGTGGACCAAAACCTCGCGGCCCAAAGTCTCTCCGGGCCGAAACCTCGCCGCCCAAAACGTCGCGGGCCAAAACCTCGCCTGGCCAAAACCTCGCCACCCAAAACCTCGCGGGCCAAAATCTCGCCTTGCCAAAACCTCGTCTTCCAAAACCTCGCGGGACAAAATCTCGCCTGACCAAAACCTCGTTGTAATGATCTCGCGACACAGAATCTCGCCTGGTCTAAATTAAGCGAGACGTAGTGTCGCCTGGGAAGAAATGTCGTCAGGATAAAACCTCTTCACGACAATTTCTTCAATGTAGAATGTTCTATATATTACTACATGTATATATTTAGTAATAACACATAATTACATTAAAATAATGACAAAAAATTCTAATGCTCTGTATGTATATACAAGTCTAATAATATTTATTAATAATAATTAACAAAAATCTAATAATATTTATGAAAGTATGAAATAATATATGAGCTTTTACGACGTCCCTTGATTATGTCCTGTAGGTTGAAGGGGACATAGATGACCAGGATGAAGGAAATCATCGAATAAAGAAAGTGGGAGGAAACGGGAATAACCCGAGAAAGCCCATGCACACGATGTTTTGTATCTTCTTCTTCTTCTTCTTCTTCTTATTATTATTATTATTATTATTATTATTATTATTATTATTATTATTATTATTATTATTGTTATTATTATTATTTGTAATGTGATATTGCATATTAAGAAGCTCATTGAGTAGGATAAATTTTAAAGAAAAGTTTCATTCGCGGCGAGGTTTTGGGCACGCAATATTTTGGGTGGCGAGGTTTTGGCCCGGCGAGATTTTGGGCGGCGAGGTTTTGGCAACGCGAGGTTTTGGCCACGCGAGGTTTTGGCCTGGCGAGATTTTGTCCCGCGAGGTTTTGGGCTGCGAGGTTTGGGCCACGCAATATTTTGGGTGGCGAGGTTTTGGCCCGGCGAGATTTTGGGCGGCGATGTTTCGACCGAGAGTTTTTGTCCGTATCCTATTTTGCGAAATATCCGCGGTAACCTCACCATGCTGTTCTACGAATTGTTGGTAGTTTAGTGTACGTATATCTAATTTCACCTCTTGCCTGACGGGACAATAATTTAAGCTTTCTGTTTTGAAAAGTAACACACATCTCATTTTCGGAGAAGTACGTGTTCTATAGAATTACTAATTTAATGTAAAACATCCTGACGTAACATACGCTTTCTGACGAAAAAGGGTTGGGAAGAGGAAAGGAAAGAAGGTAATGACAGGTAAATGATCTCTTGGAGAAGAACTACGCGTGTTATTAATTGTCTTGTAAACGTTTGCAAAACTGCACGTAATTAGTACATGTACAAGTAATTTGTACAATTTCATTAAGTAAACAAGTTAATTACATTTCAATTAGAGACGGAGTTAAAGAACTGTTATATTAACATTTTCCAGGTTCGTGTAAGTTGTCTTAGTAATTGTATATATGTATATGATTTTCCTTTTTCCTTCGTTTATTTACAGTTTTTTAAACTATCTTACTTTGTATGCCCAGGGTTAAATGCAAATCTTTGCTATCCATTTTTTTTTAAATAAAGAATATCTTTGATTTTGGAATCTTTGATTGAAATATCATAAAGAATGAGAAAAAATAACATTAAAGTTTTTAGGTAAATTCTTACATCAATTCATAGTCATATTTACACATGCTATGACATGCACCGTAGACCGGGGCTGGAAATTTTCTTGGGCCACTTTATTCTTATCTGATCCAAATCAAACCATTATTTTATTAACTAAAACTGGAAGTTATATATACAGGGTGCGGAAAAAGTCCCGGAACGGTCAAATATCTCGCGAATTATAAAGATCAGCAAAACAAAAATAACACGTGTTAAATAGTTTTGAAAAAGCTATTCAATGATACTAAACACAACCCCCTATCCGCACCCCGTTCGGGGGCACGGTTGGCAACTTGAAAATTTTAAATGGAAACCCCAATTTTTTATTGCACATTTCGATTCTCCAGAAAAAGTGACAGTGATTTGACCCAAAATTGTAAACAGTGCCTTCACGGATCGCACTTGAATCGACACACACACACAAAAGGACCGCAAAACGTTATGGGAATGTGGTGTCTCGGCATCATACTCTGTGGCCATGCGGTTAGCGTACTAGTCTGTGGAACCAGAGGTCTTTAGTTCAATTCCCGTGCAGAGTAACATTTTTACGTGATATTTTTAGACCCAAATAATGAATTCATACATTTTAACTTCGATAAAAAATAATGTATTTGTCCATATTTGCAAGAAAATACAAATGGCGACAAAAATGGTTTGTTTTTGTTGTAAGTAACCCTATTACTAAGAACTACTTCATAAAGCTAGTTTGCAAAACAATCATCAAAATTTGTATTCTATGTAACTTCAAAAAAGTATTAATTGAAGTTAAAACATATGGAATTTATTTGGGGAAATAAAAGAAAGAAGACTGCCTTGAACGCGGATCGAGCTCACAACCTCTGATAACGTAAGCCAGTACGTTAACAGTACGGCCACAGAGCACGGGACTGAGAGTTTGCATTTTCATAACGTTTTGCTGCACCACCTTTTATTTTGTGTCGATTCAAACGCCATCTGCGAAGACACTATTTTCAATTTTGGGTCAAATTACTGTAACTTTTTCTGGAGAATCCAAATATGCAATAAGAAATAGATGTTCCCACATAAATTTTAAAGCTATCCTCCGTACCCCCGAAGGAGGTGGGTATAGGGGAGATGCGTTTGGTATCGTTGGATAGATTTTTAAAACCAATTTAATACGTGTCATTTTTGTTTTGGTGATCTTTATACTTCGCGAGATATTGGACCGTTCCGGGACTTTTTCCGCACCCTGTATATTATTTTATTTTATTTATCTTATTTTATTAACTTCCACTTCTACAGAGCGATTCTCTGAAATATTCACTGTGTAGAAACTACTAGCGTGCAGAATCAATAGATCTGCATCTCAGATTCAGATTACACTGAGAAAAATCCATTATCCGGACAGCGGTATATTGTACAAATGCAAGGATTCGTTATGTTTACTAAGGAAATCTGTACGGAGCGTACTTTATCCATATGCTACACAGGTACTGCCTTTTACCCGCTTAGATATTACATCATGTCGCTGCAGGATGTCTGACTTCTAACAATCTTCTGTATTTTACATACATATACGTATGTTAAATACTTCAGCTATATGTTATATACGTCCATCTGTGTGTGAGATCCTGGCCGCCTATAGACACCTCTTTCTTTCGCCATGGCTGACGTCATTGAACTACCGTCTTTTGCTTGCGAAACGAGGTTGTTTACAAACGGAAAAGAAGAGAGGAAGGAAAAATGCTTGGGTAAGTACACTAGTTAACTATTACTTTAGTTAAATATTCCATTAATTATATATTCTTTTAGTGTAACTTGCTTTAATATAGTACTAAGTAAGTAATGTAGTTTACGAATACAATTCTTACTATTGTAAAACTCGTTAATGATTGAGGACAATGGAATGGGTGAATCTGAATTTTGAGAAATCTTTGAATATTAATGTTTTGAAACATTTTACATTTCAAGGTAGCAAAATGAATGTTATGTGTTTATTCATTCGGTTTTATATGTGACGATTTATTACTTGGTGCAGATTTACTACAGGGCTGCTTAACATAATTGCTAATAAACCGTTTTCAGCGCGAAAATTCCCTTGTGTAGTGAAGATTTAGGATTTAGATTTCTGGGCTTTCGGCATCAATGGCCTTGTTAGCCCGTCGCATATGAGGGATGACTTCCCTCGGTGATCACACTATCCGGGGAAAGGAAGGGAAGAATGGATTGGGGAAAAATGGGGCCGCGGTGGCTCAGTGGTAGAGCGTTCACCTCTGGTGCTTGGGGTCCCGGGTTCGATCCCAGCTCCCGCCAAGTGAACTTTGTGGTGGACAAACACCGTGTGCGTGGGTTTTCTCGGGGTTCTCCCGTTTCCTCCCACTTTCTTCATTCCACCATTTCATACATTACTCATCATCACCGTCTCCTTTAGCCTAACCGGCATAACCGTGGGACGTAAAACTCAAAGATTTCATTTTCATTTTTGGATTTCGGAAGGGAGAAAACGGCTTGGGACCTATATGTTAGGTACCACTCCGGCATTTGCCTGCTGTGAATGAGGAAAAGCCAAGGAAACCTCATTCAGGATGGCTGGACTTAAAATCTTTTGATACTTTTTCGACCGAGTTCCCCCACCGGGATCGAACCCGGGACCGTTCGCACCGAAGGCGAGAGCGTTAGCGAATACGCTACGCGGGGCCACTAGTGTAGTTTAGAAAACTCATTTTTACTAGGATATTTGCAAGATTTTTTTTTTCTTTTAGTTTAACGCCCCATGATTGTACATCAATGTAAGAGAGAAGGTGACGATGAGATACATGATAATGGTGGAATCAAGAAAATGTAAGGAAACTGGAAAGTCTTAAGAATAACCACAACTACAGTGTTCACCAAAAGCCTATTTGTCGGGAGCAGGAATCGAACCAGGGACCTACCGCGTCAGAGGTAAGCGCTCTCAGAGCTTTCTTTTGTTTAAAGAACTTGTTTACAATGATATATATATATATATATATATATATATATATATATATATATATATATATATATATATATATATATATAACGAAGATATTGACATATTTTACAGCCTCACTGAAATTTAAAAAAAAAAGTAGTCAGGGAGAGCTTACTTGTCAGGTTTTTATTTTTTAATTTAATTTATTTTTATTTATTTATTTTTGCTTTGTTATGTTCCCTAGTTAATTAATGTTTGGGTTACTGAAAATTAAAACCTTTTTAGTATTATTGTTATGTCATCACTTTGGAACCAAAACGTTAGATTTTTTTCTTGTGTTTTCATATAGGAAGTTGGTGAGTTTGTGCCTTAGCACTGGTTTGGTTTCTAGAACGTAATTGAAGGTCATGTTGAGTTGAGTCTTGGTGGGTTTGAGTTCGTGAAGTGTCAGGCACTGCTTGTGCCCCTGTCTTCTGTTTGTGATGTTTCCTGGCTTTGGGCTGTGACGTATTTATGTTGAGGAGTACCAACGAAGGCCGCGTGATATACAGGTAGCTACAACACAGCTTCAACAGTTAACGAGTGCCATGTCTTTGAATTTCAGCTTTCGTTACGGCGTGATAATGCAGTATAGTGCTAGATTGAAATTCTATGGGTGGTAAAAACGGTATGGTAAGAAATACAACGTAATTGTTATTAGTTTAATTAGTGTTTCTTCATAGTATTGTTTCACTATTTCTAGAAGGAATTAAGTATTAACGAAGTAATGAATAAGCAAAAGAACACATTGATTGACGTTTACTATTTCTCATACTCCATTGAGAATGTTTTGATCCTCAGTTGCGCAAACATCCAGTGTGCGTTTATTTTCTTTCTTTTTTGGGGGGTTTACACTGCCTCACAGATGAGCTCTTTCGTGGCTAAGTGGTTAATGAACACGCCTTTGGCGTGGGACACCCGGGTTCGATTCCCGGCCGGGGGCCGCGGTGGCTCAGTGGTAGAGCGTTCACCTCTGGTGCTTGGGGTCCCGGATTCGATCCTAGCCCCGCCAAGTGAACCTTGTGGTGGACAAACACCGTGTGCGTGGGTTTTCTCGGGGTTCTCCCATTTCCTCCCACTTACTTCATTCCACCATTTAATTCATTGCTCATCATCAGCGTCTCCCTTAGCCTAACTGGCATAACTGTGGGACGTAAAACTCAAAGGTTTCATTTCATTTTTTCTTAATCTCTTGCACCGACCGACCGATCTCGATCAAATTTCCAACGTAGATGCGCTTCTGGCCTGGGAGTGTTTTTAGCTATTTACTTTGACAGTAGAACTTAGGGGAGGGGGAGGAGGGGGACAGAAAAAATAAATGACTTAATTTACTTTGAAGTGTAAAAGTGCGAGCGTTTTCTTCTCTCTCTCTCTCTCTCTCTGTCTCTCTCTCTCTCTCTTCACTCCTCCAGTCTCCTCTCACTTTTAGGGCCGCGGTGGCTCAGTGGTAGAGCGTTCACCTCTGGTGCTTGGGGTCACGGATTCGATCCTAGCCCCGCCAAGTGAACCTTGTGGTGGACAAACACCGTGTGCGTGGGTTTTCTCGGGGTTCTCCCATTTCCTCCCACTTACTTCATTCCACCATTTCATTCATTTCTCATAATCACCGTCTCCTTTAGCCTAACCGGCATAACCGTGGGACGTAAAACTCAAAGATTTCATTTCATTTTTTCCTCTCACTTTGATTTCATGATTTCGCACTCTGATGAAAAGTATTAAATACCGCCAGGAAAAGTACTAATATATAACCTCTCTTTTAGGCGCCCCTCCAACCACGCGCCCGGGACACGTGCTTTGCTTGCTTGCCCATAGCTGCGGCTCTGTGAGCTACATAAGTAACATACAATGCTTACGTAATACTTTGGGTCATAAGCAGTGGCGGCGATTGGACGTTAAAAGTGGGGGGGCAAGACATGATCTGAATATTTGTATATCAATGTTAATATACAAACTTCCCTGGTTGAAACTATATACATTAATAGGTCATTTGAGAAAAGTGGGGGGGCAACTGCCCCCCTTTGCCACCCCTAATCGCCGCCCATGGTCATAAGTACTATTAAGAAAGGAAGAATTGCATTTTTTTAACTTTGGGAAAGGAGCTACTATGGGATTAAAGTTAAGGTAGGAAAGGCAACACATTCCAGTCTATGCTTTCACCCAGCAGACATATTGTTTGGAACCAAAAAAATGTGACTTTTGGAATCTTGTACTTAGGTTCACAGCGGAAGCGACGAAATAACTTGAATCATCCATTGTAGCTCTCCCCGCAACCAGTTTCTAAAATGTTGGCAATAAGTTTGCGAAACGAGAGGTGACGACTCCAATTTTGGGTGAAAAGTCGCTATAAGAAATAATCGAGAAATTCATTGTCTATAAGCATTGTAAAAGTTGTAGATGTAAACTAAACAATATGTTCTACTCACTGGCGCAAATCCCGGGGGGGGGGATGACGGATACATGTCCCCTCCAATCTTGGAACTGAGGGGGACTTCTCCCAAATAATCCGATTTGAAATGTGTTTTTTGGGAGAAATTTGATGATTTTTGTCCGATTGCTACAAAGGAACGTGAGATGTCCCCCAGAATAAGCCTCAAATCTGCAGCCTCCTAACGCTAAAGACAACTCTGATCCTCCACAACATTGTTTTTCAACTTCATAAGTATTTTGGACATCGCCAAAAAAAGTATGGTAACGGTCTTACCCTCCCCCCCCCCCCCAATGTTGAAGACAGATTTGCGCCGCTGGTTCTATTCACATCTTTGTAAACAGGGCGCAACCAATCCTTTAATTCAGGGATCATTTCAGGTTGTTTCGGGTACTTTTGTTCATGTTGTGGTCAAAATAGTTCCGAAATAATTAACACTACAGTACTTACGTTAAGCAATTTTTTGTAAAAGAAAAAGTGCAGAATAATTAAAAGACCCCAGAGGACAAATATAACAAACACCTTCTTCGCCTTTTTTCACGCATCTATAGCTAATCTTGTTGCTATCGGTAATGATGTATTACGTGTGTCTCTCAACGGAAACTCTGCGAACTAAAGGACATCAAGTTTGTAGTTATTCTTCGTTAGAGGGCAAGGGTAACATAACAATGCAGGATTGTGGAGTAGTGAGTACGCTGTATTTCCAAACTCTTCATCACTTGCGCTGATTAAAACAAACAAACAGAAAAAAATAACGTAAAAACTGTTTTGAACTAATAATGCTTCTCTACAGATGAACATTTTGTTTGCAGCAAAAAGTCGCTAAATGTGTAAGTAGGTAAATCGTTATTTAAAAATCACCCAAAAAAGTCTCCAATCGGAATTTTTTTTTTTTGTCGTTATCGTAGGGCGACCATACGTCCCGTTTTGACCGGGACAGTCCCGTTTTAGGGGCGTGTCGCGGCCGTCCCGTCAGTAGATGGAAAAAAGTAGTATTCGTTCCGTTTTATGTAAATGAAAGAAGTAAATAACAAACCCAGTATCTTTACTCCTTTTAAAAGTATTAATAATAACAAAGCGGCAAAAATTGAACTGAAAATCCCTATATTAAAAATACTCTATAGTTCGCAGTACTGCTCGAAAGGCAGCAGAGGTTTTAGCAGTTGGTTGTGTGTTAAACAAACTTCAACGTGTCTTTCCTTTTTCATAAGTACCTGCTCTGTAACGAAGAGAGAGAGGGGGAACTCTGATATCAAGGCACTGATAAGAACAAAGGTAGATCTAAAAGTCTAGTGTTGCAAGAACCTGTCCCGTTTTTAACTGAAAATTTTATGGTCACCCTGCGCTATCGTTGAGGTCGAATTCCCCTTATTTAGCGACTTTACCCAAAATTGGCAACATTGACCCCCACCGAACAACACCCCGTCATCTTGAGCCTAGCCAGCATAATAGTGGGACGTAAAACTTAAAGATTTCATTTCGAACAACACTCCCAGAAACCTACTGTTATACTATTCTCAAACCACCCTTTCGTACAGTTCTCCCTATTCGAAAAAAAAAAAAATTGTAAATAGCAGTGTTCATACATAAATATGGAACTCAATTTCCCTGAATTTTGCAGGTTTTCCAGGTATTAATTTTGCAATTTCCAGGTCTAGTGGAAGAAACTAATAGTACGAGAACACATAAATTTTAAGAATACTATATTTATATATTGGAGAATGGCCACCCTTCTCCCCAATGAACGATTGCAATTAAATATTGAGTCACAAGAAAATAAATAATTAAAATAAATAAAATTTAAGTTGAAAAATATTAAGTTGAGAAGCCTACTAAGGGAATTATATAATACTTTTGTTCCATACTTGAATACATTCAAAATATACAAAAAAATATTGGCTTGGGGAAGAAAAAAGGGCCCGCGAGATTTTAACTGATTCTTGTAGTACTCGACGACAGAAATAGATTACTGAAAGAATTTTCAAAATCGGCGCAGGCAAGCATGAAGAAAATTGCATTTTCATGTACCGGTTCAAAATGGGAAGAAAAAAGGGCCCGCGAGATTTTAACTGATTCTTGTAGTACTCGTCGAGAGAAATCGACTAGTGAAGGAATTTTCAAAATCGGCGCAGGCAAGCATGAAAAAAAATCGCACTTTCATGTACCGGTTCAAAATGGGGAAGAATAAAGGGCCCGCGAGATTTTAACTGGTTCTTGTAGTACTCAACGGGAGAAATCGATTAGTGAAGGAATTTTCAAAATCGGCGCAGGCAAACATGGAGTAAATGGCATTTTCATGTACCGGTTCAAAATGGGGAAGGAACAAGGTCCCGCGAGTTTGAACCGCTACGATGTATGTTTACGAATGTGCCCGTCTTCTCAAATTTAGTTAATTACTGTGACACTGAAACATGTGACACAGAGTCACATTGTGGATGACTCTGCAATCGGCAACCACTGCACATATACTCCTCCCGCCCCACAGTTTGATTATTTCGATCCATTCCTCACGTGCTAACGGCATGGTTCAACATCTGCAAGAAAGAGGTAAATGTAACGTTCAATTGGCAATAGCTTTTCACCAAATTAAGCTGCATGAAATCTGATTGCATATTTGACATACTGAGAAAATTCTAGCCCGTGGCCATATGTATCACATATCCCACCAGTTCATAAAAATTTTGAACACAAAATTACGGTCGTCCGTGTGACGTACTCCCAAAAGGCCTAATGTGTATCACCCACCTCACATTCAATGAAACCACATCCGTGTAGAATTAAGAAAGGAACCTCTTATGATGTATACAGGATGTCTCAAACGTTCCCTGACATAGGGTAACTCTGTTATTATCAGAGTTACGACAAAATGTAAGAGGAAAAACATCTCGAAATATGACGTTTTCAATCTAAAGTGAACACTTTTTTAAAAAATCGGACAAGATGAATGTGCTGTATACTCTTTATGCACCCAATTTTAAATGAAAATGCAACGTTGTCATTTACCTGGACCCACGACATAAGTGAATGAAGTTACTGTTTGAAACGGGGGCTGGCCATCGACATGTTAGCGTAAAAGACAGTAACTTCACTCACTTCTGTTGTGGGTCCAGGTAAATGGCAACGTTGCATTTTCATTTCACATTGGGCGCATAGAGAGTGTACAGCGCAAACGGGTCATCCGATTTTAAAAATTCCTTCACTTTAGATTGAAAACATCATAATTGGATATGCTTTTCCCTCCTACATTCTGTTGTAACTCTGATAATAACAGAGTTACCCTATGTCAGGGGACTTTTGAGACACCCTGTATACCTTATTTAATGTATGTTTGATGTCACTATAACTGTAGTATAATTTAGTTTGTTTAAATTTACAATTTAATACAAGTAGATTCGGATTTACATGCGTAGGATTTTGTATGCATCTAACTAATGAATTCTTTTATTTTTATGCTTAACTTAGTGACTTGGCTTTGGACTGCAACTGATTATTGTAACCCATTATTGCTTGAGAAGAAACAAGATATCCGAATCTTCATTTGGAGAAATCAAAGGTCTATTGGAAAGCTGGGGATTACAATCATTAATTTCTACATTTCAAGGTGCGTAGTAAATTATATATTGTGTTTATTGTTAAATTACTATTATTGGGTTTAGAATCAATGAAGCACTTCATGATATTTTATGGGGATCAAGATGGGTGCCGGATAGATAAGTATTTGAGCGTCAGGCTCTTATTTCTTTTCAATTTAATATTTAATCAATGATTATTTTTCTCCCTCATTATTCCACCAAATCGTATTCCAAGATCATATATCCATTTTTGTTCGATATATCCATATTTTTGATCTCTTTCATATTCCTATATTTTCGATTTTTGATATTGTTTATATTTCGATATTGCTGTATTTTTCGATATTTCGAACAAGTTTCGATAGTTTGTCGACATCGATTATCTATATCTAAATTCGGATATCCCAAAGCCCTATCGAGCACCCTCCGAAATGAAGTTTTTGGCTATGGACCTGATTAGGGATGCGCACGAGACAAGACGAGACAATTTTTGTTACGAAATTCGAGGCAAGATAGAGCTTTTCCAATAGAAACGGATCCAGTTTTCGAGACGAGACAACTTTCGCGGCACCTTTTCGAGAGGAGACAACCTCAAATCTTTTCTCTTGCGCATCCCTAGACTTGATCATGAGTTATCAAAAAAAAAAAAATGTTAATGAGAAATAACATGTAAATACAATATAGGTAGCTAAAACATTTTTGTTTTCATTCTTCAGTAATGCATTGTTATTAATCTCAGGGGGGCGGTGGCTCAGTGGTAGAGCGTTCACCTCCGGTGCTTGGGGTCCCTGGTTCGATCCCAACTCGCGCCGTGTGGACTTTGTGGTGGACAAACACCTTGCTCGTGGGTTTTCTCGGGGTTCTCCCGTTTCCTCCCACTTTGTTCATTCCACCATTTCACTCATTTCTCATTATCACCGTCTCCTTATCCTAACCGGCATAACCGTGGGACGTTAAACTTAAAGATTTCATTTTTTATTAATCTCAGCATTTTATAGTGTATTCTTAAGCTTAAGGTGATGTATAATTAAAGTTTGAATTCAGTTAACTTATTTTGTTTCTCAGATTGTTTTTAAAATGTATGTACAATTGTTTATGTTCATTCTCGAGAGTTTAAAGTGACGTATAGTTATTAAACATAGTATTTAATATTGTACTCTTAACGTGGAAGTGATATACAGTTAACTTTTGAATTCAGTAAACATTTTTCTTTCTGAAATTGCTTTAAAAAGTATGTAAAAACGTTTTTATTTTCTTTCTTGAGTGCTAAAAGTGATGCAAAGTTATTAAGCTTACTACTTTATATTGTATTCTCAACCCTAAACTGATACACAGTGCGTTTTTGAATAAATTGTCAAGTTATTTTAGTGATGAACACTGGTAGAAAATCCTGACTACTACTGGAACATTTTGATTTTAAGGTGACGACTACTGGTGCAAGGATTTTAAAATATTGTTTTTCCTTCAAGGGCTACTCCTTTTTGAATTCTGACTACATGGTCACTATAGGAAGGATCAGTGAGTCTTTCCAACTATGGTACAGCTCCGACAGAGTCACGATGCTCAGAGAAGAGACAAAATAGTATGTTTTCAAACTTAAAGTGAGAACCACTGGCGTTTTTACCTTGCTATGCAAAAGTAAGTGAGTACTCCAATGGGGTTCCAATGCGGTACCTAATTTCTGCATTTTAGATATATGGAAATACATGTCTCTAAAATGTAAAGAACTGATTTTTTTTTAGGGGGGGGGAATAAACTATAGGTATGTGGGGCTTGCATACTTGACGCTACAATTCGGAAATTGAATTAAAATATGACTAACGGCTATCAAGATGTTGTCAAATAAAGGGAGGACCAACACAGTTAAGGGGTTTTCGTGTTAGATGCTAAAATTTCCGAAATCGGTCATGGAAAGTTAATAAACACCAGTAGCAATTTCATCTTAAAGTAATTAGATATCTTCATGGGGTGTTAGAACATCATGGAGTCTACCAAAATTAAATTTTAAAAGCTTTTGAAAATATAATCTGACATTTGTAAACAGTATTTGAAATATGTATTTACCCAAAACTTCCAGCTAGTACATCTAACATCTGGAGAAACACTGTGAAATAAAAGCTTGAAATTTCGGAAACAATTATTGGTCGCAACAAAATTAAATAAGATGGTACTTCTATGGGTTAAATCAGTACCTCAGTACAATTTCGATCGAAAGATTAGTTCAGTCCTAGGTTTTCTTCAGGCAATTCCAATGGTTCATCGAGCTGTACAAAAGAATGAAAATTCGCTGTCAATATCTAAGATAGTAACCAAGATAAAAGGAATTATATATTTTATGGCGTAAAAATAGAGATCTTTATATATTTGTACTTTTGGGTCTTTCCTATAAGAAAAAAAAAATCAGAAAACTACTGTATATACCTTAATAGACAATTCAATGGGCGGGGACACAGTAGCTTAGTGGTAGGGTGTTTAACTAATCTTTTTTTTTGCAGAAACTATTGGAGTATTCACTTAACCCGTAGAGATACGATCATACTTAACTCCCTATTTAATTTTAAAATTAAATAAAAGGAAATATTTCAGTGTAGCGACCCACGATTATGCATTTTAGTCTCAGGGAGATTATGATTAAAGCAAGTGAATGTTGTTGACAGAATTGATGGAATGCAAAGGTGGGAGGAGAGTACCCCGAGAAAACCCACGAATACGATGTCCACTACAAACTGACTTGGCCGTGGATCGAACCAAGAACCCAATACACCAGAGGTAAGCACTCTACCACTAAGCCACTGTGCCCCCGCCCATTTAATTGTCTATTAAGGTATATACGGTTGTTTTCTGAAATTTCTTCTTCTTACAGCAAATACTCAAAAGTACAAATCCATGTGGGTCTCTATTTTTACGACGTCATAAAATACATAATTCCTTATATCTCGCTTGCTATATTAGATATTGACAAAAAATGTTCACTTTATTTCAGAGCCCGATGAACGCTTGGAATTGTCCAAAGAAAATTTAGAGCTGAATTAATCTTTCGATCGAAATTGTACTGACGAGTCTGAGGTTCTCACTTAACCCATATAAGTACCATCTTATTTAACTTTTGTTAGGATCAATAATTGTTTTCTGAAATTTCAAGATCTAATACGCTTTTATTGTATGGTGTCTCTCTAGCTGCTAGATGTACTAGCTGGAACTTTTAGGTAAATACATATTTCTAATACTCTTTACAAATGTCAAAATATATTTTACAAAACTTTTAAAATTTAATCTTGGTAGACCCCATGATGTTCTTAAACTCCATGGAAATACCTAATTATTTTAAGATGAAATTGCTACTGATGCTTATTAACTTTACATGACCGGTTTCGGAAATTTTACCACCTAACACGAAAACCCCATAACTATATGGATCCTCCCTTTATTTGACAATATCTTGATAGTCATATTTTAATTAATTTTCTAAATTGTACTGTCTAATATGCAAGCTCCACGTACCTATGGTGTCGCTTTTTATTTCACCATATTTCGGTAACTGTTAGGCGTACCGACTTGCGGTTTCGGTAAACACACACCTCTAACGTTCTTTAAAACGTTATTAAGACATATTTTAGAATATTTAGAAATGAGAGTTCTGGGAATATCATGGTACCCGAAAACCCCCATCAGGGCGTGTGTGTAGTGTATTTAATTGAAACTACTTTTGAGGTTGTTGTAAGCCCTCGTAATTACGTTTCCGAAACTGCACCATCTAGTACGCAAACTCCACAGTTCTGTAGTGTCGCTCTTTATTTTCCCATATCTCGATATCCATAAGGCTTACCGAGTTGAGGTTTTCGGTAAACAGATGTCAGTTCCTTACATTTTAGAGACATATATTTTCATATATCTAAAAAATACAGACATTAGGTACCCCATGATAGCCCGAACACCATTGAGGTACCCACTTACTTTTGAATGGTAATACATTTTGAGTTGTTGTTCAGCATCAATAAACACTTCATAGTTTTTCTACGTGCAACCCAAAAGTCCATACCTGACCGAACATATTTTGTCCATTTAATCTCAAAAATGTTAAGATACTTTGTATTGTTAAGTACAACCAAATTAAGCACACTGAATATAACATTTTAAATATTTTCTGATTTTTGTTGCAGGTATTTCGTGCATCAAACCAGAATTCTGCTTGAAAGACAGTCAAAAGAAGCAGTGTAGGTTGTGGCTAAAAGTACGCCCTTTCTGAAGACAGACTCAGTTGTACTTACATTATTTTGTACGAATATATAACCCTAATAAAGATACTGTACTACAAATTATTTCTTTCTTCCATAAATTATAATAAAATATTATCTCTGTTTAAAGAAAATGATTTGTTAATGTTAAGTCATTTTAATTATTTTTCTCTGTAATAAGAACATTATCCCTAGCAATATTTTTTATCTTTGTGCTATTGCGATTGGATGAAGTAAAATTCTATACGAAGCACTATTATTTCAGACATGCATTAATAACTAATGTATTGTTCTGTATGTAAGACAATGTGTATACTGAACATGTCTAGCGAAGGTGTTGTTTTAATACAGAATCTATAACTCAGCTTTTCAGTAGTCAACTTTATTGGGAATCCGAAGAACGAAGTTAAAAAAAAAAAAAAAAAAAAAAAAAGTTGGACTTACCAGCGTGTGTGTGTTCGAATTCTGGACTAATCCAAATTATCCAGAGAAATCATTATATATTTCTTTGTTGCTATTTCAGATGTATCCTTTATCCAAGTCGTATGAAACGGAGACTTCATACATCGCTATACTTTGTATGAACTATGTTCCGTATTTACTTAATCACTTTGTAACTTTCTCTAGTGTTGACAAGGCCGCAGGTGTCAATCGAATAGTTTAGTGTTTCACTCATGTCACCTTGTGACTAAGGTACGTCCTGTCGGTATATATATGGTACTGGGTTCAATTAGCGATAAAATACATTTTTAGCGTTAAACAAATGCAAAAATCTACACGAAATGAGATACCGTGATCTCTGACTTACGGATAACACCAAGCAACTAATGGTACTGAGTGTGATTGAGTTTACTAATTACTATTTGGCTAAAATCAGTGTTCCTTTATCTATAGTTCTTTTCGTGCTTTGAATTGCAAAGTTTGAAATAACCGTTTTAAATTATTGTGTATATATATCTTCCGAGTAATTCTGAGAATCATTGCTCTTTCTTTAAGCAATGTATGAGACTGTTAAATTGCTCTTTCCTTAAAATGTTGCACTAAGAAGGATGCATCCAGGAAAGTCCAAATTTGCAGAATGTCTATAGCAGGGAAGAATAAATATGTTTAGTCGATGGCTGCACAACGCCTCCGCTGTCACCACGTTGTCACACAGCGAATACAGCGAACGTTTAAGAGTATTCTGCACTTACTATTAGGTATCGGCCTGGGAACTTTGGCGCATCTACCCAGTCTCCTTCTTGGTGTTTCATTTTTAATGGCGAGTACTGAGTAGGAATAATATTGTAAGCGAATGCGTTTCCGGCTGACACCACACTTTTAATTATTGCGACATTTAAAAAAAAATACCTGTTAATTAAAATGTACAGAGAAGTTATTTCTGGAAAATTCTATTCAGGCCTCTTGTGGTAACAACTGCACTTTAGTAGAAGATACTATTAAGGAAAAGAATGAGGTAAAATAATCTTTATATCGTACAAGCAATGGATGATAACAGCTTAATAAATGATTGTACGTAAATCTTGTTTGAGTTTGAATATAGGATTGTATAAGGCTGTGCATTTTGCATTATTATTGAGGTGCTGCAACTAACTAACTGCAAACCATATGATAAATTCTTACAGTAATATATCACATATTGATTTACTCTGTATGGAAACGAAAATAGTTTAATATATGGTTAACCTCCTTTGTGCCAGGGGCGGATCCAGAGGGGGGCGATCGGGGCGATCGCCCCCCCCCCCACAAGAGGAAACTTTCTTATTTTATATATAAATAAACCCATCCATAACAAGTTTGGAGCTCTTAAAAGTAGCAGTATTACCGCCGACCCCCCCCCCAGAAGTCCGTCCTGGATCCGCCCCTGCTTTGTGCCCATAATTTTAAAATTAACGTTTGTCACTTTTCAACACTTGACTTTGCAGTAGCTTTCCAACGAATTAGCAGGAAGCCCAAACTTATAGGACACCCTGCAGGTAAATACATTTCTTTGGACAGTTTCACTGCTCCAAACTAAGATTTGAAAAGTGTAGTATTGTTAATTTTATTATTATTGGCACAAAGGAGATCAACCATATTTTAAGCTATTTTTGTTTTCATACAGAGTAAAACAATATTTGACAACATTACAGTAAGAATGTATCATGCACTTTGCAGTATGTTGCAGCACTTTAATAATGGTGCACTATACGTACACTCTAGATCCTGCATATGTCCGATCCATACATTACAAGAAGGCAATACGTATTCGATACAGGTAAAATCTGTATATTTCATATGGACAACCTATTAGCTATATACATCCAATCTATACATTACATATGGCCAACCTGTACGCGACATACGTATAATCTATATGCTGCATGCAGACAGTCTGTAAGCTACATATATACACTCTGTATGGTGCATACGGATATTCTGTATGCTGTATCTGGACAAGCTGTGTGCGACATAAGGAAAATTTGTATAATACATACGTACAATACGTATACTGTATCTAGTCGTACGTATGGGGCACAAGTACAATATAGATGCTGTCTCGGGGTTGAACGCAAGAAACATACGTACAGAACGTATATTGCATACTTCTTGAAATCATGCTCCGTCCTGATAGTCAGTGTATGTCGTCATTATTAACCCACATGCTACATACGACCCTGACGTCACAAAGCTAGATATCACCTCCGTATATACTTGTTACTGCAGATGACGTCACACGAATGACGTCATTGCACTTATGCAGACAGTACGTATAATACATACTTTTTCAGCTATACGTTTGCTGCAGGATGTTATATACGGTTGTACGTTAAGTCCAGAAACTACAGGAATTACGAATGTAACCTACGTTTTTAAGTATGCCACCTACAATTTTTTTTCTCAGTGTAGGATGCGGATCCCACATCTGTGCACTTACCCAAATACCAAAAACATTTTATGTAAAGGTACTGATATAATTACTAAAAGAATTTCAATTTTCTTCAATTGGACCACTTAGACGTCAAATGGTACAACTCTAAAATTGATATTTTACAGAAGAGAACTTTGAACTTAAAAATTCTCATATAAATTGCATCAAGAGAATGTTATTCACTATTAACATTAGAAAAGCAACTTTGAACTTAAAAATTCTCATATAAATTGCATCAAGAGAATGTTATTCACTATTAATATTAGAAAAGCAACTTTGAACTTAAAAATTCTCATATAAATTGCATCAAGAGAATGTTATTCACTATTAACATTAGAAAAGCAACTTTGAACTTAAAAATTCTCATATAAATTGCATCAAGAGAATGTTATTCACTATTAACATTAGAAAAGCAACTTTATAATCACCGACGCAAATCTGTCTTCAATATTGAGTGGGACGGGTACGACCTTTCCTATAATATTTTCTTTTTAAGCGATGTCCAAAATATTTATGAAGTTGAAAAAAAATGTTGTGGAGAATCAGGAGAGCAGAGTTGTATTGAACATTGGGAGAAGATTGGGGAGAAATCTTTATATTTCTCCCTGAAAGCACATTGAAAATCGGATCATTGCGGGGATAGTCCCCCTCCATGGGCGCCCACAGAGGGGAGCAAGAGGGGGCAATTGCCCCTCCCTTGATTTTCGAAACATTTATAGGGTGTTCTAGTGCAAAAATTTGAGTTTAATTGCTTTCAGGAGTCGATTACGGTTGCTGTTTTTTTTGTTTTTTTGTTTTTTTTTGGTTTTTTTTAAATGTTTGTTAATAGTGTAGTGTTCAGAATGGACATAAGACTTTTTTTTTTAAAGAGGAAATACTCGTCCTTTCAGACATCAGTGGATAAAGGATTATGGGTCCTAGTTATCATACTACTCCATGCTTAAGAAACCTGTGTGTCACAGGCGTGTTTTACTCAAATATGTGTGTTTTGCCCTCCCTTGGAAAAAATCCTGCGGGCGCCCATGTCCGCCTCAGTTCCAAGTTTGGGGTAACATGTCTCCTTCATCCTCCCGGGATTTGTGCCAGTGTTCATAATCATGTTTTTGGTTGCAACCATAAAAGAAATATAAATTTTCCACGATATATTGAATTGTAAAGTTCTCTACTGAAAAAAAAAAAAAAAAAAAAAAAAATTGGAAATTTAGAATCCAAGTAGTCCAATTATTTCTCAACTTAACTGCTACGAATTGTTCAGTATTTTCCACTTTTTTCCCGTACAGTTGTGGAAATTAAAGGGAAATGGAAATGTTAAAGTAGTTGGAAATCTTAAGCCTAAATCCGCGTCTGATGAACGTCAGAATCTTCCATTACATTTTGTATAGTATTGATGCTACTGCCATCTATGGATGAACGGAGACATAGAATCAAAATAATTTTGAATTCATGACGATATTATTCAGTGGCTAAAATAACAGTTACGGACGAAGATATAAACTCCCTGAGCCAGCTGGAAACCAAAACATCAAAACAAAAGAAACAAAAAGTGAAAGCATACAAAACTTTTGTTTCCTTCTGGAAGCACATTATCCAAGCGCGCGAGAGAATAACAGGCAAGAGCCATAAGGAGTTGCAGTCAATGATGTGGAGTCCCGCTGGGTGTTTTGAGCCGAGTTGAGCAGAAGGTAGGAACAATTTGCATTCAAATAGCCGAATTGTCTCCACGAACTTCTCGAACATTAGACGTTCCAAAATCCACTACCAACCACGCGAGCTTCAACTTCGTGTCCCACTGTTACATTTTCATTCAGAGTATATACACACACACATATATATATACATACATATCGTAGGGGCAGGAGGTTTTAGATGAAGATGTGCGTGGGCGTTTTGTATGTATATGTGTGTGTTGAAATAGATGGATCGCCAGCTATATCTACCTCCGCTATGTCTCTAGAACTAGACCAAGCAGTGTTGCCAATGCCCTCCTTCAGAATTTCTTGATGGAGACTGTATATAAGTTGTCTGCTATGAAAATGTTTAACTTTTTGTCTGTAAGATATGAATTCAAAGGAATCTTCAGGAACAGTAACAACACCAACTTTAGTTTCTTCGGGGAGGGGGAGGACAATCAAGAGACAGCTTTTCTTACAGCATACTGAAGAGGATAATTATACCTTAAACATACTTGACGGACAATAAAAGTACAATATGTAGAGAGAGGGGCAGTCGAGTCAAGCTTGATCACCGGAGGATGCTCATCTTCCTGGGTTCCTTGCAGTGGTCACTGTTCAGTTTAGTGTTTGTATTTCTTCAAAGTGAGTTGATTTTTTTTTTCTGTTTGATGGTATAAATGAATAACTTACCTTCGAATGTAATATCGTGTAACTATAGAATAAATGTGCTAGTTACCTTATGTAGTTTTCGCACTCACTTCTGGTGCATGGGAACTATGGTTCGATCCCACTTTGCGCATAGGGAGCTTTGTGGTGGATAAACATCGTATGCGTGAGTTTTTCATTTCCTCTCACTTTCTTCATTCCGTCATTACATTTATTATCACCATCATTGGGTGATATCAATAAAAATAAGTAACTACTCCTGAGAAGTCCTGCTCGAGAATCGGAGTAACTACACCTGGAGTAATCTCCTCCCTCAATTTCGTATCAATAAAACAAGCCACTACTCAGGTCTAGTCTGCTCCAGATTTATGAACGTTTACTCGCGCTTCCTCTGCATGTAGCACTGAGTCGTATCAATAAAAGAAGTGATTACTCATTTCTCCCATTCATCGCGCAGTCATTTCGTTGTTTTTAACCTATGGCGTAGTATCTTAAAAGCCAAGAAACGGGCAAGTAGCAACGATAGCTTCAATCAAAGTGCATTTGTGGATATTGTAAAAGAGTTTCCAGTGGTACTTTCAAAGTCACAGCTACCAGAAAGTAAACGAAGAAAAGCCGAAACTTTGAAGGTAATTACAGTGAAATGCAACGAAATATCAAATACATCTACGACTGAGACACAAATTCAAAAGAGAATCTTTAATATTCGAGCGAGAATAAAACAAAAATAAAAAAGAAGAAAAAATAAATAAAAAACGGGTAAGAAGAAAGTAATACTGAAACCATGGGAATGAACCTATTTGAGCTGATGGATGTTGATTGGAATCCAGCAATATCAAGATTAACACAACAAGCGCATATCACGTGTTGTCCAAGGTCTTTGTAGATTGTTTGGCTTTAAGAACGAAATCAGACACTTGGCTCCTTTGTTTTCTTTTTAAAAAAGTCCAGCCACCCACGGCATAAATCACGTCCATCTGATTGCGTTTTCCACACCATACGTGTCCCCTTTCGCCTTGACATAAACAAAATACATTCTCATGTATACACCCTTTCTATCAACGTTGAGTTGAGTTGATTATTAGTTTAACGTCCTTTTTAGTAGGGTGCCTATATGAGACAGAACCCACTGATTAACGTGGAATCCAAACCACATGAGCTCCTGCCGGGAATCGAACGCGGGTCTCCTATGCCAAAGGCATGTACGCTAACCGCTTAGCCACGAAATAGCTCTTCCTATTAACGTATTACTCTCCAAAATACTAGGTTTCTTTAATGCCACTTGTGTATAGTCAAGTGCTCCGATAGCACCCGGAAATGTATATTGCTCTTGCCACTCTGCCTTTGCTGTTTGTATATTACGCACACTTCCGGAAACAATCCATTTTCAGGTAGTCATAGACAGTACTTTGAACCACACCAGAATCCCCTGACATTCCAACCTGGAATCCCGGATCACTCACGTAACGCAAGAAAACCAAGGGCACCGATTTCTCTGTAAATTTGGGGGGGGGGAGGGCATTCAGATGCAGAAGGTATATATATCAGGATTTTAAGACAAATTGCACTCTAATTATGCCAAATATTGTATATTCATAAATACAATAGGGGCCCACATGAGCTTCGGGGGGCCCGGGCCCCCACAGGATCTGCGCCCTTGAAGAAAACCCGCATCTTTTCATCATTACGTAGTCCACCACCCCGAATTTCGGTTGATTCTCCTTTTAAAATGTTGTGCTAATCACTACATTTTCTTTCATAAACTTATAATGCTTTTTGTAATCTCCATTTCCAACATTTCTATGCAGTTTTTAAGTTTTTCTACGTAGTAAAACAATCATATACTCTGCCATATTTCACACGGAGTCACCTATTTAGCTTGCTCCACAAATTTGGAGAAGTTACTAGCATCACAGAGGAGTCTTTGATTTTTATTGATATCAAACGCAGAGTAGTTACTCGGCTCGAGAATAGAGGTGTGGTTACTTCAAAAGGGCGGGGCTTCTCCGAGGTCAGCCGAGACGACTAGTGCTCAGTTCTCTTTTTATTGATACCAATGCGAGTAACTACTTCAAAATTGGGCGTAATGAGTAACTTCTCCGTTTTATTGATATCACCCATTGTCTCCCTTAGCCTCGGAGAATAATCGTTGGAGGTTAAACAAAAAAATAAAACTTGTATATTTGCCAATTTGAAATTGTGTATTCTTTAATTCTATATTGTTCTCTTTGTGTCTGTTTACTGGCTAATTATACAATTAAGTATATAAATAAAAAAAAAGATCAGTTAAGTGGTATTTACAAGGCAAGAATTGAGGCTGACGCGTGTCAAAAAGTTACGTGAAAGTGATGTCACGTCTCGAAAAGTGATGTGAAAGTGATATCACGTCTCAAAAAGTGATGTGAAAGTAATGTCATGTCTCGAAAAGTGACGTGAAAGTAACGTTAAGTCCCGAAAAGTGACGTAAACGCAATGTTACGTCTCGAAAGTGACGAGAAAGTGATTTCACAATTTGAAAAGTGATGTTAAAGTGATATTACGTCTCAAAAAGTGATGTCACATCTCGAAAAGTGTCCTGAAACCCATGTTACGTCTCGAAAAGTGACGTGAAAGTGTTTCACGTCTTCGAAACTTATGTGATGTCTCAAAAAGTTATGTAAAAGTGATATCACGTCTCGAAAAGTGACGTGAAAGTGATAACGTGTCTCGAAAAGTGACCTGAAAGCAATGTTACGTCTCGAAAAGTGACGTGAAAATGATTTCACATCTTGAAAAGTGATGTGATGTCTCAAACAGTGACGTGAAAGTAACGATACGTTCCGAAAAGTGACGTGAAAGTGATGCCACGTCTCAGAAACTGACATTACGTCTCGAAAAGTAAAGTGAAAGTGATATCACGTCCCAAAAAGTGACGTCATGTCTCAAAATGTGACATGATGTCTCGAAAAATGGACGTATTTGTTTTCACTGGAAGAACTCTGTCTCGCGCTGTTGTGTGTTTTTCTAAAATTAAATTTTTTAGAGTTACGTCCAACGCATATACCATGTAGGCTAAAGGAGAGGTGATGATGAGAATGAGTGAAATAGTGGAATGGAAAAAAAATGGGAGGGAACAAGAGAACCATGAGAAAATCCACACACACAGTGTTTGTCCACCACGAAGCCTACCTGGTGCGAACAGGAATCGGATCAGGGACCCCACGCACTTTACCACTGAGCCACAGCGGTCAATTTGTTTACCATCCATTTTCAGTAGTGAGGCTATATGAGACAAATTTAAGGTGAGTATGAACCACTGTAAAGCGTTCAATGCTCTCCCAATGGAAATTAGACTCCAACAAGCTATTAGACGCAAGAGGTCTTCAACTCTTCGCACAAAACGGAATACAGAAAATAATTTCAACAAATCTCGCAGGCCCCTAAGCTGTACTGCAGTATTTAGAACAGCTTTTAGTCGGGTTTCCATGTTAGTACTTAAGTTTCGAAAATAGCGTAATCACAAAAACCTCTGGAAACCATATGTAGTTCGCGAGCCATGCTACTAGACCTTTACATAATGCGCACGGAACTTTTTTTTTTTTTTTAGATAAAATTATCTATGGTAGTTGGAAATCTTATGAATTGAATAATAAGTGATCGATCTTTGAATTTTTCGATTAGAGTCACATAAGGTTCTCTTGATAACATTTTTATTTGCTTTCTGATTATACCCCTTATAATTCTATGCAAACTACGATATATGGCTTTATGGTTTCGTAATTCTAATAAAACTATGTACTAGACCGAGTGGAAGACAAGGCATAAACTTTAACTCTTGTAAATTGAAATTGAATCCTAAAGGTGTTTCGGGGGTTGAATTTTTCTCCCAAATTAGCTTCTAATAAATAAAATGCGCATGTTGTTTGGAAAATACTTATATGTATTATTATTATTATTATTAATAATAATAATAATAATAATAATAATAAATATGTGTGTCTGTCTGTCTGTAGCTAGATTTTTGAATATAAAGGAGTAACTACACAGATAGACCTTCACTGAATGTAATTCTATACGAAGCTCCCACTTTTTTCGATTTTCAGCTCAGGGGATCGAATTTGTGTGGGGGGGAAGTACGCTAAAATTTTTGTAATGTTCTAGTTGCTGTTGAAACGCCTTGCCTTTATGCAACCCATACGACCTCGTGGTGATGCAAGTTTATATAACATCATAGGATAAAACCGGGGAACAATATACGAACATTTTTTCCCTCTCTTTCAGTCCTGGTTCTGAATTTAGACCCGAAAATGATCAGTCCTTACAGCTAGTGTAGCTGTATATACCTGAAGACAGAGAGAAAGAGTAGAGAAGATGAGAGAGAGAGAGACAGAAGAAGAAGAAGAAAGATTATTCCCTGCCGGAAAAGAAGAGAAAGGTGTAGGAACCCCTTCCCACCAGCCCAGGTGTGCTAATGAAAGCTTCTTTTTCTTCTCTTTGTTCTTCTATCCTTCCCTCTTTGTCTCGCATTCTCTCTCTGTTCCTCTCTCTCTCTCTTTTCTTTAATTCTCTTTCTCTTCGTTTGTGCCCCTCTTTCTCGGAGAAAGAAAGAAAGAATTTTCCTTCCTTTCGTTCTTTTCTTAAAAAAGGAGGTAATAAAGAAGGTGGGGAAAAGGAAAAAGGAGTGAAGAAAAGAGAGAGAGGGAAGAACTCCTAGCACCCTTAGGACCACCCTTAGGACCACCCGTAGCACCACTCAAAGTGGAAGGGGTAGGTAGGGAGATCTGGATCACCAGAAACCCACTATATATATATATATATATATATATATATATAGAGAGAGAGAGAGAGAGAGAGAGAGAGAGGCAGGTGAGAGAAGGAAAATGACGAAGAGGAAGAAGAAGGTATCTATATATAATCCCTAGTAGCAGAGAAAACTTGCAAATCACTTGCTGTAAGCTTGAATTGCAAGTTGGCCAAGATTGCATCCAGCTTGATTGGAAAACGTGCAAGCATGCCGCAAGCTGGATTCCAGTAACGAAGTTACATGGAGACAAGCTTCCATTCAGTGTTCCATTAAAGCTTGACGCAAGTTTTTTTTTACAAGTGAAATCAAGTCCATAGCCAATGAACGGCAAGTGATGCTATGACGCTTTGCGAAGGATCTAAAGCATCTGTTGCAAGTACAACAAAAAGCAGATTGTATGAAAGCATGCATTTCAAGTGCAAGCGTAGCAAGCCAAAGGCCAATCACGAGCAAACTGGCCGAAAGCTTTCTTGCTACTAGGGTAGTAGCCTATTAAGTAGGATGACTAGGTTCTGACAAGCGGAAAGCAGGACACAAATATAGTATATAATAGTTTACTGCGTCGGCAATACGCATGTTCTCTTTTTATTTAACCTTAACCTTAAGTTAATCATTTATTTTTGTTAAAAAAAAAGTACTTAACAATGGTATTGAACGAATTTAAATACTTTCATGAATGACACATACAAGATCGATGAAGCAATTTAAAACAATTTATGGAGTAACATGAATGAGTCACTTTAATGTAAAAGGAAACTTAAGTATGTTGAAGCAAAAATCTTAATGAAACATGAAAATGCGGTTCATCATAACGGTTACTTATTCACTACTTTGCCATCGTGCATTAGCTCTATAAGATGCTTGGTAATAGTATACAACAGTTCCTCATCGTGTTCCGTACTCGAGGATAGTTCTTACTCTTGCACCACGTACAGAAATGGTGGTATGTCATGTACAAGTTTCAGTCGATAAGTAAATGGAAGTCGCTTTGTTACTCCATTTTCAAATTCCTAGATCCTCGATGAATAATCCGTAAAAGACTGAACTTCGTGAGTCCTCGGGAAATGATGAGGAACTGTTGTTTACTATATCCCAAATTTTTCCAAAAAATGTTCTAGTTTACCTATTAATTAACTTTCCTTTTTAAAATGCTCTTCTAATAAATTCTTCAATTTATATAACTCTTCAAACAAATGTTCAAATCTATTATCCTTACATCAGTGACAAACTTTTTTTTTAAAAAAAATATATATCTTGTTTATTTATTATTTTCAAAAACATTTTATTAAGAATTATATCTTCTGGTACCGACTAATGTCCACATTGCCACATACAAAATTTAGTATTCCTTCAATGCGGCGCTGATGTACAATAGCGGGGCATTACAGTGTTCCATTCTGAATTTTTTTTTTTTTCAGAAGTAGCATTTCTTACTTTTCCTTACATTTGTAATCTCATCAAACAGGTAGGAATGGTTTGTTTCTTTTTCTGACAATTTACTGATGTGTTTCAAGCTGCTCTGGACATCCCCATTAAATTACTGGTTTAAGTCTTGTCCAGTTCAAAATGTTAATGTGTGCGAAAGTTGTGGACAACTGCTCAATACGAGTATACTCATTACAAGTTGAAAAGAATATAAACACTCAGGACATTTAAAAAAAAAAAGGACATTTCTCGATTTCGTAGGTTTCTTCGCAACACGCAGGACAGCTCTTTAAAAAAAAAACAGTACTGTACTGCGAAAATCAGTACGTCTGGGCACCCTACTATTAACTCTACTTAGCAAGACTTATCTGTCACTGCTTTGTAATAGTACAGTCAGCGACAAAAGTTTTTTTTTACCGTTTGGTAACATTTATTTTGGAAATAACAATGGTAATAGCTAGAGCGTAAAGAAAAATTACATTATTTTTAATTAACTGAAAAGAAAAAGTACTCAAATTGTCCTTGCATTCTGAGAAGTTATTAACGAAACAAATTTCATGAAACGAAAAAAACTTTTTTTGTCACTGACTGTACATGGCTGTTATGTGTTGTTTTGGCATCCATTTCATTATTACTATTCACTTCTTATCGCCTCATTCAGTTTTTAAAAAATCGTGGAATATAAAACTAAAAAGATTAATTAATTGTTTATTTTTAAATCTTCCAAATTTAATGTAAAATATTCATTCAGTTGGCAACACTGACATGTAGGTCTACAATATTGCACTATTGAAGAAATAAAAACACCTTCCCTGAGTTTGTATGTCTAGATATGGAGGAAAGTGAATACTGCATTATTGAACACGTGTGTCAAAACAGTCCACATATCACTAACACAGAAGCAAAAATGTTTATTTTGTTGTTTTCCTTGAGCACGTTTTTCTTTTTTTTCTTCATATTGTTTGCAAATGTTGCACAGTTATACCTTTGTTTGTTTGTTTCTCTCTCTTTTTGCTTTAAACTAGTGTCTGGAGATCGGTATCCCAACGCAAAACAAGGAAGATTATCTAAAAGAAGGTATAAGAAAAAGGAAACAGATACAAGATCGTACGAGGTTTGATCAAAAAGTACGGTGAATAATTTTATTAGAAACAAAGTAATAAGCTTACATGAAATTTGATAATCAATAAGTACGGTGAATAATTTTATTAGAAACAAAGTAATAAGCTTACATGAAATTTGATGATCAATAAGTACGGTGAATAATTTTATTAGAAACAAAGTAATAAGCTTACATGAAATTTGATAATCAATAAGTACGGTGAATAATTTTATTAGAAACAAAGTAATAAGCTTACATGAAATTTGATAATCAATAAGTACGGTGAATAATTTTATTAGAAACAAAGTAATAAGCTTACATGAAATTTGATAATCAATAAGTACGGTGAATAATTTTATTAGAAACAAAGTAATAAGTTTACATGAAATTTGATGATCAATAAGTACAATGAATAATTTTATTAGAAACAAAGTAATAAGTTTACATGAAATTTGATGATCAATAAGTACGGTGAATAATTTTATTAGAAACAAAGTAATAAGCTTACATGAAATTTGATGATCAATAAGTACGGTGAATAATTTTATTAGAAACAAAGTAATAAGCTTACATGAAATTTGATGATCAATAAGTACGGTGAATAATTTTATTAGAAACAAAGTAATACGCTTACATGAAGTTTGCTGATCAATAAGTACGGTGAATAATTTTATTAGAAACAAAGTAATAAGCTTACATGAAGTTTGATGATCAATAAGTACGGTGAATAATTTTATTAGAAACAAAGTAATAAGCTTACATGGCATTTGATTTAATCTTCAAAGTACTGTCCTTAGCTAGCAATGCTCTTATCCCAACGTTGAATTCATGGCTGGAAGCATTTCTGGAAGGTTTCTTTTGGAAGGGTGTTCAGCTGCTGGATCGTGCCCCTCTCAATGTCAGAAATGGTTTCAAAACGGTTTTTCTTTAAGCACGGTTTTAATTTTTGGAAAGAGCCAGAAGTCGCATGTTCTCGAGAACACAGTGAATGTGGACAGACAGGAATTTTTTTTTTTCGGTCAAAAGCTCACGGATCAAAAGCAAAGTGTGGCACGGCACGGTTTCATGATGAAGAAAGAAGCCATTTGCCCATTTAATCGGCGGTTAAAATGCTTTCACGAACCCAAACGAGAGGTTTAGTTCTTCGGAAAGCTCTCGAATAGTCATCCCTCTGCCAGAGCAAATAATTTGTCACATTTTTGCACGTTTTCATCTGTTTTTGACGTCGAAGGACGTCTCGATTGTTGCTCGTTTTCAATCGACTCCTTGTCGCTTTTGAATCACTCATACCATTTGTAAACAGTCTTCAATGCAAGGATCTTATAAAATAGAGGATGTGCCCTTACAACAAAATCTTGAAGCCATATACGTCACAATTTCGCTACCCTTACTCTGCCCACTCCGCCCAATAGGATCGCAATGTTTTGAGCCAACAATCATGGCGGAAACGAAAATAGCCAATCAGATGATGGCAGAAACGAGAGTAGCCAATCAGACGTGCCGATGCTCGATTGTTTTTTTGGCTTCATCGATTTAATAGGATGAAGATACATATGGGGAGATCCTCTATTTATAACATTCTTGCTTCAATGCCACTGCTTCATCAGCATACACTGGTATTGACATTTCATGAGCTTCTTTTTCATTTATTTCAGCTTAGAACAAAACTTAATAATGGCGCGCGACAGACACTCTTAACTAGTGATGGGCAGTGGGAATATTCCCGGTGGGAAGGAAAATAAAAAATGGGAATATTCTTGATTTTTTCCCAGGCATATAAATTCCCGGGAAGGAATTTATTTCCATTTCTTTACTTTATCTTCCAAATTAAAAGAACCATATGACTAATTACTTTATTTTTATTAATTATCATTTACTTCTATGTTTTAAATAATTTGGAGTTTTTTAAAAAATAAAATTCGTTGACTGTACTTTATATAACAAATAATATGATTTTTTAAATGTTCCATTTCCATTTGCACTAAAAAGTAGCAAAGTGCTAATTTACAAATGATGAAAATCAACCAGTTTGTAAAGTATTGTAGAAATTATGTAGAAATAGAGATGCAGTAATTACTACTAATACTCCCCGAACCACCGTTAGTAACAGACGTCGGTCTGTCGCCTTTCTCTGACTCGGATTTCTGAATAGGTACTCGGACTTCTCTTACATGTGAATTAACGCATGAAATTTTGAGAAATAGGTGGGAAGAAAGATCGTGTATGGCAATGTTACGTGCAAAATTATAAAGATAAGTCAGTACCTTGCAAATATTGTGAACATAAATATGTATGCACAAATGTTGATAAAATAGTGAGACGAGCTCCTTCGTGGCTAGGTGGATAGCGTACGCGCCTTTGGCGTGGGAGACCCGGGTTCGATCCTCGGCGGGAGCTCATGTGGTTCGGATTCCACGTTAATCAGTAGGTCCACGTCTCATATAGCCTCGCTGCTGAAAGGGACGCTAAACTAAAATCAACTCAACTCAAAATAGTGAGACATGTGTTTTGTGGCAGTTACCCAACCTAATTTGTTTATAACATTTCAAAATGTAATGATTGTAATATCAGTAGTAAATTCAAATTTAGAAAATCTACTTAAATGTAAATTTAAACTTTTTAGCGGTGTAAATGTATGTGGACTTACTATACCATTTTTCCCACATATTTACTTTTATAGAACGTATCGTAAGTAAATACCCATTTATGCTTACTCTCTAAATATAATAAAATAACATAATGCCGTTCAGAATATACATTTTAAAGAATCCTCTGGAGACAACACTAATAATATACGGTGATAGAAAAAAAAAACGAATTTAACTTTGAAATCATAATATAGTAATATAATGGAATTTTCTTTGTGATTGTACATAAATTTCCGGAAATTTCCCATTTTGGGGAATCTTTCCAGGAAATTTTCCCGAAAAATATCTTCCCGGGAATTTACCCATCACTACTCTTAACACGTCCTCACTCTTCTGCCTCTGAAAGCCAACTAACATGTCAGAACTTGTTCAAACTCGACACTGACTGTACTAAAGGTTTAGGCTACCGGGCTTGTCAGTTGAAATTGATACAACTTCGATAGATAGCACTGTGCAACTACATTCACTATAATGTTTTGATCATACCTTGTAGTTATTCTCACTGGCTTACACGGAATTTTATCAAGAATATTTCAAACATCCCAGGTTAATATTTTTTTTATCTTCTAAATCATATAATAATATAATAAACATTGATAATTGTTTCAATCTTTGGAAATTTGAACACAAAATTTTCTTGCCTACAGCACGTTCGTTTTTATACTAATATCTAATTAAGATATTTATATTCTACAAGCGTCAGTTACCCACTTCGCTGGATTAAAATAAGAAAAATATAATAATATGTTCCGTTAGTCAGTTACTTTCTACTGTTACTGAAGCCAGGGGAGGATCCAGGGAGGGGGGCGATCGGAGCAATCGCTCCCCCCCCAAGAAGAGGAAATTTTCTTATTTTTTAAATATAAATAAAACACATCCCAAAGTTTGGAGCCCTTAAAAGTAGTAGTATGACTACCTACCGCCCCCAGGGAAGTCAGTCCTGGATCCGCCCCTGACTGAAGCGCTCTCTGATACCGGACATTTTTGATTATACGAAGCGCATCCAGAAAGTAAGTTTCCCACGCGTCTCATAGCTAGGAAACGGTATGTTGCGCGAAGCGACTGCGTGTACGTGAGAGAGTAAGGTCCTAACATGGCACATGCGTCAGCGGAACTTCCCTAATTCTTTCAGTAGCGTCGTGGCAGTCATTGAAGATTGACGTTTCTTTTTCAGCTCCTGCGGCGTGTGAAGTGTGAACAGTGATAAAGTTTTTGAATATACAGGGTATAGCACCGATTGAAATCCATCGTCAGCTGTATCGTTGCAAAATTATCAAAGCTGACCCTGTGCGTCTTGCTTTGTGCTCTAGGGTCAGTTGCTTCAACACAAAACTTCTTGATCAACAGGCACTCCGTGACAGTGGTGTGCAATAAGGAGCGGAAAATCTGCAGGAACTGCTTGCTCATGCCGTTAGACCCATGAAAGGCACAGCTAAAAATGGATTTCGATTGGTGCTATGCCCCGTGCATTCAAAAACTTTATCACTGCTCGCACTTCACACGCGGCGAGAGCTGGAATGGGAACGTCCATTTTCAACCATTGCCACGACGCTACTGTGAGCACTAGGGAAGTTCCGCTGACGCATGTGCCATGTTAGGACCTTACTCTCTCACGTACATGCAGTCGCTTCGCGCAACATATGGTCTCCTAGCTATGGGACGCGTGCGAAATTTACTTTCTGGATGCGCCTCGTATATATCGGCCATATATATAGGCCATATCGGCCATATTTATCGTATATATATCGGCCATATTTATCGTATATATATCGGCCATTTTCGATGATTTTTACATATCTCCACCAAGTTGTATTAACAAAGTGAAATGACAAAATTCATCCCAGGCCCGAACCTTATCTATGTTGAACATTTGATCGAGATCGGTTGGGTAATTCAAGAGTTATTAAGTCACAAACATAGTCACTTATATATATATATTTCATAATATGTTGGAGGAGAGTGTACTAAATCCAGAAACACCCTTGACACGTCACTGGCTATTCTACTGCAGTGATGGCGTTATTTTCTTCAGCTTGAATGTACAGAGTGTACTATTTACCTTCAAACACTCCTGTAACTTCTAAACTAATAGGTGAAAAAAGAAACGCTGAAATTTCGATTATACAAATATCAAAAATAAGGTATTATGTGACATACTCCGCAATATCTCTAGATTAACAGTGTAGCCAATCCAATTTATATTTTTCAAGATGGCATTGGGTCAGATTATTGCTTATTTCAAATCTACACATTAAAGAAATGCTCGTAATACCACAATGCTACAACATCACAAACATGAAAATTTTGGAGTTATATCTACAACCGTAATAACTCTAGCGTGATAGACAATGCAATATATCTAAAGTACTGTAGAGTTAAATGGTCGTAATATTACTTATTTCGAGTGAATAGGAACACAGTTATAGCGAATTGAAAAATTATTATTAAGTATTGTGCCTTTTGGTAGGTATTGAAACTAATATTTAAAAAAAAAATATATATATTTTGGGGTTTGGACCTGGAAATATTTCTTCCACGCTTTCTCGATCTACATACTCATATTCCTCTTTTAACTCTCAATATTTTCTTCTATTTTTCAAATCATCGATCAGTTGTGTTCTTCTTCTTCCTATCCCTCGCTTTCCTTCCATCTTTCCTTCTATGGCGATATGAAGAAGACAATTTTTTCACAAGATGTATCCAATCCAATTGGCTTTTCTACGAAGGATGCTGACTAGAAGTGTCCTCTTCTCTCCTATCCGTTTTAAAACATCTTCGTTTGTTACTCTCTCCGTCAATTTTATATTACCCATGTTCCTTCAAGACCACATTTCGAAGCTCTCTAAATATTTCTTCTCTAACTTCTAATGCCCAAGTCTCTGAACAATACAGTCCAAAACTCTCTCTCTCTCTCTCTCTCCATATATATATATATATATATATATATATATATATATATATATATATATATATATATATATATAATTTGGCCAAGTCCATTCTTAGTCTAATATTGTAGCGGTATTGTGTAATTTTTATATAACAACTTGTATTTACGGGAAAAATGTACTTTTAAAATATGCACAAGCTGTTCAAAAGGAACAAGAAGAAAATATAAAGAGAAATGGATATAATTTCTTTTCTGTTATTATGATTGATGTTCTGTTGTGATAGTGATATGACATGTTTTGTAAGTCGTCATAGCAACGAAAAACATATAATATATATAGAGAATCCATCTTGTAAAACTTACATGTAAAATATTTAAAAGTGTGTAAATGTTTAACTTATTACGTACTACAATAAAAAAAGGTAATATCGAAATAAAGTGTTTAGATGGATTTTGATAAAACAGTAACCTAAAATATATAAATATACGGATTGTGGGCTATAACGACGTATGAAATATGCAGAACAAGCATTAAGCTCATTACAAACTGGTGTTTTCCGTAGTAATACATATTTACTGGTCGTTATAATATTAAGCCTGCTAGTAAAGGATGATTTTTCTGACTCTAACAGTAAAAGAGTGAAAATATGACCAAAAAAAGAGATTTATTTCGAAAAAAATGCTTGGTAAGTAGCACAACAGATCCATATCGAAACATCATTTCTTACTATCTTGTAGTACTATTTTCGCTCTATGAGCATCCAATATCGAAACCGAAACAGTTTGAAGCCAATGTTGAAGACAACTGGAAAGCAGTAAGTAATTAATCAAATGTTCAACATGTGAAATTTATGACCCTGAAACCACTGATATGTATTCATGGTCGATTAGGTAATCTTTCTGCTTGAAACATATGTGATCCCTTTAATTAAAGTGCAATATTCAAACGTATGTTACTATACACTATTCAAATGGCGGGAAACCACCAACTATCAGAATATTTCAATACGAGGGTCTTCTCTTCTCTATCAATTATAAATAACCGAATTGAAAACGAAGGTACAAAGAAAGAAGTAGAATTGTTAAATTCAATAAATAGCTTATGAGATGAGATACGATGGTGCATTGCAGTTATTAGATAGGGAGTCTTCTTCGCAATCCCGTATAAATTACTGAGTATAGATGGATATGATAAATGATAATCAGTGATTAATACAGAGGATGATCTAGGGAAGAAGATCTCATTGGACATTCAAAATTTCATTTCTAAGAAAATTACATTAATTGTTAAGCAATTTGGTTCACCAAAACTCTTTTGTATACATTTACCATGTCTGTCCGTGTTTCCGTCCGCCCAGAAGACAAAACAATCTCAAGAACTAATTAATGAATGGTTGCCTATTTCGTTGATTTCGTTAATATCAGGGGGGCGCAGTGGCTCAGTGGTAGAGCGTTCACCTCCAGTGCTTGGGGTACCTGGTTCTATCTCAGCTCGTGCCGTGTGGACTTTGTGGTGGACAAACACAGTGCTCGTGGGTTTTCTCGGGGCTCTCCTGTTTCCTCCCAATTTCTTCATTCCACCATTTCACTCATCTCTCATCATCACCGTCTCCTTTAGCCTAGGCATATCCGTGGGACGTAAAACTTAAAGATTTCATTTCATTTTTCGTTAATATCACTTTTGTCTTTCATATAACGGCCAATAGTTCTTTCACGAGTTATGCAACCACACATAACATTTTTTTTTATCCTCAAAAGAAGGGTTTGGATAATAAAATGGAAGGAAATTCCGGTGACATTCAAACCTTAGGTGCTTTGAGTCCTGTATGCAACAATTATTGGAAGGAATTGCTGTAAAGTGATACAACGCATAGTGCTTCAAATGAGGGAAGGTTGTCTTCTTTACTTTTGGAAATTACAGTCTGTGTACTATTCCTTTAATTTTCCATTGCGCAAAACTTTTCCCCAAGTGTAAACAGAAATGAAGAAAACAGATAACAACTGCCTTGGTACTTTCCTTGGTTCACTTCGAATGGTATAGTTCATGGTGTCTTCAAGTATAAGCTTTAAAAAATGCATCGTAGGATGCGTTATTTCGAACACGAGGAACGTAGATCTGGAAATTCCTAACACTTATGTTTCGCCGGTGCATTTCGTTTACACTGCTGTCAAGTCTTACGTTTTTTTAAATTCTTATCGTGTTTACTGCTAAAATGTTTTACTTTTTTTCTACTTTTTGTGTTCACTGCTATCAAGTCTTACGTTTTACCCATTTTTTATGTTCACTGCTGGCAAGTCTTAACTTTTCTATCTACGTTTTGTGTTTACAGCTGTGATGTCTTGCATTTTTTTCTACTTTTTGTCTTCACTGCTATCAAGTCTTACGTTTTATCCACTTTTCATGTTCACTGCTGTCAAGTCTTACTTTTTTCTACTTTCGTGTGCACTGCTATAAAGTCTTGTTTTTTCTACATTTCGTGTTCACTGCTGTCTCGTATTATATTTTTTCTACTTTTTATGTTCACTGCTGTCAAGTCTTAAGTTTTTCTACTTTTTATGTTCACTGCTGTGAAGTCTTACGCTTTTTCTACTTTACTCATCTTTAAGTCGGAGCTCCTTCGTGGCTAAGAGGTTAACGTACGCGCCTTTGGCGCCAGTGGTTCGGAGTCCACGTTAATCAGTAGGTCCATGCCTCACGTAGCTGCTGAACGGGAAGTTAAACTCAAAACCAACTCAACAACTCAACTCACCTTTAAGTCAGATCACGTCTGAGAATTGTTTTGGGAGCATGTCTGCGAATTATGCCCTGCAGAGAATTTCTTGCGCACCCACTGTACGTTACTGAAAATTAATTTTTGGCTGGCTTTGTGTGATTTTCTTTACGTCGACATGGACCATTACTCCACGGTTACTCATCTTCGAAGCAACGCGTGTTGAAATGTACTTTCCCCCGCTTTTTGGCCCGCCATAGCTCTCAAATAATGCACTTTCTTTCATAGGTTCAAATGGACATTTGTCTTTTTCTGTTTTGATGTGAAAAATAATCTCTTACAGTTTGTCTGTATAGTTCATCCTATCTCTACATATAAAATTAGTCCTAACTGACAGACTGATTAACACCCAGGCCAAACCGCATAAGCTAGAAACTTGAAATTTGGACAGAGCATAGCATTACTAATGTAAAATCCCACTAAGGATGGATTTTGGGAAATTTAACGGAAAAGGACAAGAAAAGATGGGGTGGCAATTATTATCTTAAGATGTCCATATCGCGAAATCTCTGGAGTTTAGAGACATAAAACTTGGTATATAGAATTCTCATTTAAAATAATTAGATACGTGTTACAGCATTTTTGATATTTGACCTCGAAGAGAAGAAAACGGATGAGAATTTTAAAAAAGGGTGAGAATTATAATTATTATAAAGCACCTCTATATCTCGTAATCTCTTAAGGTTAGAGACACGAAATTCGATCTCATTTAAAATAATTGAAAAGATGTTTCACAGTTTTTTTTTTTTTTTTTTTTAATTTTCTTTGAAGGGAAGAAAAAAGACTGGGGTTACAATTATACTCCAATTCACTGGGTAGTGTGATCGCCGAAGGACATCACCCCTCACAAATGTTAGTTAGCATGGCCATAAATTCCGAAAGCTCAGAAATCTATTCCAAATCCTAATCGAAATCTCTTAACAGTAAAGACATATTAGAGACATAGAGTCTTTCAGCATTTTTTTAGATCAAAAGATCCAATCTATTTCAATCAAAACTCTTCTTGTAGGGCTTATATCTGAAGAACTACATATAATGTAGCCAAACCAAAACTATCACTTAACTCAGTATGATGTGCTTATTCCGTAGACAATACGAAAACTTGATTTAAAGGCCGTTCAAAAATTTTGTGGCCCCTGATCCAAACATTAATTATTCGCTAAGACCACATTGTTTTCATGCTTTTTTGGACCATTCCTAAATTTTTGTTTGTTTCCCTTAGAAAAAAAGGCGTAAAGGAAAAGAGTGGAGGTTGCATTTGTTATGATAAGTTGGCCATATCTCGAAATTATTAAGATTAGAGGTATGTGTGGGTTATGAGAAGTGTGTGGCCATAGACCGAGCAAATGTAGGGGTGTAAGGGTGAGGTTCCCAACTAGCTGAGGACTATCATATATTGCTTTATTATTTTCTACATGTTATTCCTATTTCTTACGTATATTAGTCGTTCAGGAGATAGCGGCTATGTGATCACTTGTGGCTATGTGATTAGCGTACGCATCTTCGGGGCAGGAGTTCCGGGTTCGAATCCCAACGGGAGCTCATGGTCGAATTCCACGTCAAGCTGTAGGTCTCTGTCTCATATGTCCTTGCTTTGAAATGGACGCTAAACCTTAATCCAATCAAATTTTCCAGGAGGTGTTCCAACCCTCCAACAGAGGACTGGGTCAGTAGGTCGTGGGCCAACAAGACGCACCACTACCCACCTAGACCTACCCAGGGCCAGGGAATTTAACCCAAGACCGCTCACAAAATGGAACGAAAAAATAACCGTAACACAATTGTCAAAGCAAGTACTCGTGTTACAAATTAGTTATGGGAAAACTAATTTTAATTTCTCAGTTCTTCACAGAACAGGGAATATTTTTTCGAATAATTTCCTTCCAGTTTTATTTCCAGGATTTTTTAATAGTTTACCATTTTAGGCAAAACGAGAACCCTTATTTCGCCTAAAATGGCGGGCACATATCTTAACTTGTATCGGTCGTAAAAGTGTCAGGTAATTGGTTAGGCGAAACGAGGATTAGGCAAAACGATGCAAAATTAAAGATAATTTAAAATATTTTCCTCAAAGTGCTGAATGGCCTTTTAGCAGAACGAGAAGACACCGTCTCTACCTTACGTTACAATATTGTGTATTTTTCTTCAGTTTTTTTGATCTGTTATTTTAATAATAAATACTGTCACTTTAAAAAAGAAAAGACAAAACAAAGAAGAAAACAAACAGATGATTATGGATTTATGTTCCTGGCAGGTGGTGAGTCCAACTAAACAAGAGCTAATATCAAAATAATTAACCAACCAAGAAGACTACAAAAACCTTAAAAAACTACAAACTTTAAGAAGCGAAATAGTCACAATTATTTTGAAAGTCTATATTACTTTTATATAAGTGTGTATTTCTTAACGTCTGTTTCGAATTTGTCTCACTTTCTTGACAAACATATGCAAGTATCAAGCATATTTTAATAATTATAAGTTCTATTATTTAAGTAAACGGAAACTCATTTTTAGCTGTAATAGCCCAAAACAGTAAGCTCGAGTTATATTCTCCCATATGAACATCTAGTGGCATTAAAACGAAACTAATAAATATGAATTAGAATTATTTTAAGGAGTTTTAGTGTTTGGTGTTTGATGAAAAGTCATTTATTCCGAAGTTGGATGTCCGATATTTTTCGAGCAAAATCTTCATAAAAGCTATTAAAATTCATAATTTTTCAATTCCTACGTTTTTAACTGATTTTAGGGTTCCTTTCTTTACATCGTGAGGTAGGAGAGAGGTAAGGTTAGGTTAGGTTACGTGAGGTTAGGTTGGGTTTGCATATACAACAGAGGTGAACAGAGGTGCCCTTTGACGTCGGAACAAAGTTTATTATTTAATTCACATAGTATTGCCGAGCGAGCGTTAGCGAGTGAAGGCGGGTTAGAGCCCCGCAGGGCATTGTTTTCAGTGTTCATTAAACTCTCTTACCTTACTACTTCGGTTCGTACTGAAAACAATAACTTTCTCCACGTTTCTTCGCTGTCACCTCCTTTCCTCACTTCCCACAATGTGTTCTTAGGTTCATTAATTCATGCTCTTCACATAGTTTTAGAAGATTTTGCTCCTTATGAACGTATTGCTTTACGAAATTTAACACAGTCAGTTCACATCCTGTGCATCGTTTCGGTATATTTGCCGCCATGTTGATAATATAAATGCTCGTTTGTTTCCCACAATGCAACTATTCTGTTACCTTGCGCCAAGTAGTTCCCTCCGCTCGCCGAATAGTCCCATGCTTGTAACGCAGTGGCGTATTAAGGGGGGGGCTTCCGGGCTTAAGTCCCCCCTGAAATTTTACTTACTATAGTAAAGTATATGAAATATCTTGCAGAATTTTCACATTTTCAGGCAAAGCCCCCCCCAAAGGTAGCCAAGCCCCCCCCCCCCGAAACAAAATCGTAAATATGCCACTGTTGTAACGGTTTATATATAACAAATGCAGATATTTTTCGAGATCCATATATATTATCAAGCGCACAAACGATCAAATTATCCATATATTCCATGTAAAATTTAAAAAAATTGCTGGAAACGGACACCCAACTTTGGAACTTAATCCGATGAAAATAATCTTGTTTGACATTTACATTTGTAGATCTAAACGGTATGGCTCAGAAAGTGACAAATAGAAATCTCTTTGTCTGTAAGAGATAATTGATGCTCCTTTGATTAGTCTATTAGTATTAAAGTTCTTATTCAGTACTGAAGCTATATACAAAGCAGGAGCGATGGGTTTTAATGATTAGTGGGGGTGCTGTAATTCACGGTTGACAACCAAGGATCTGGGGATACAGGCCCGCAACCAGAGGGGGTTAGGGGAGCCAGGTCCCCTAAACTTTTCGTGGCCCTTCAAGACCTCAATACAAAATGCTATTATTAATACAAAAAACAATTTGTAGGAGAATTTTCAATGACTTGGCCCCTCCAAACCTCTGAGGCTGGTTGCGGGCCTGCGGGGATATACAATATCACTGAGGCTTAGCGAGTTGTGGGGCATACTCTAGAAATTTTTGAAAATTTACTCTCCTGAAAGTACGGTTTTATGAAGTTTTCTTTTTTCTTTTTCTTTCTTTTTTTCACAGTGAAAAATGTGCATTCTTGAATGAGAGTATGGTAGAATCACTAGAAAGGTTTTAGGGTTCTAACTTTCGAAGTTAGTTCTCGTCCAGCCATTTTGAACGCAGACCATTTGTAAGAATAATAATAGCTAAAAATTCGTCATTTTAAAAGGAAACATCATCTTGTTAAAAAAAAATACAGTCGAAAGCATTTTGAAACTTACAATCCTCAGCGACAAAATGCTAGAACTTTAACATGTCAATCTCCGGTAAAATCTCTGCCCAAAGCTTATATACCATGTCCCCATTGTATGAAAAAAAAAAAAAAAAAAAAATTCGGATTCCACTACAATTTAAGAAATACGGCGAAATAATTTAGTTTTCCTTTTTTGTGTAATTTCCTTTTCTTCTTGTTCCTTCTTTTCTCATTTCTTATGTTTCTTTACTCTTTCTTTCTTAAGGTGGCGGTCAGTGCTAGAGCGCTTACCTCTGGTGCGTGAGGTCCCTGGTTCCATCCCCGAAGTCCCGCAAATAGAGGGGGTCCTGGGGGCCTGTCCCCCATAACTTTTCATGGCCCATTCCAGACCTCAATACAAAATGCTTTATTAATAGACCTACTAAAATCACAATTTAGATATTTGTAAGAGAATTTTTAATGACTTGGCCCCCCTATCTTATTCATGGCCCCCCCAAACTTCTGTGTCTGGTTGCGGACCTGGATCCCCGACCAAGTAAGTTTGTGGTAGACAACATCGAGTCTGTGGGATTTTTCAGGTGTTCTCCTCTTTCCTCCCACATTATCATTCCAATAATTCTTTCATCATCTTCCACTTGTCTTAATCATCCGTCTCCCTGAGCTTAAAGAGTATAATTGTGGGATGATAAACTGAAAGGTTTCATTTCATGTTCGTGATTCTTCTCAGTTAAGAAAAATTCCACATCATATGTAACGGAAGCGAGATGACCTCTTATTTTTTAACACGAAATTGCTAGGGATGGCCAGAACCGGTTCCTCGCGGAACCGGTTTTAGGTTCTGAACGGATCCGATTCTGGAACCGGTTCTTCAGATCCAGGTCTGGAACCCGTTTTCCAAGATCCGGTTCTGGAACCGGGTTTTCGTATCCAGGTCTGGAACCGGTTCCTAAGATGCGGTTCTGGAACCAGGTTTTCGGATCCAGGTCTGGAAGCGGTTCCGGTGGTTATCCCTACGCTAAACCCGAGCTGCTGGTAGGCTGTGAACAATGTGCTAGATGAAATGGTAGAAGCGACAGGCAGGCGCCCAGATGGCGGCCGCTTGTCTCATTTGGCTAAATAAAATGGGTTACTGGCAAACTCATTGGCTAAACAGGCTAACTGGCAAACTCATTTGGCTAAACACCCACTGGTGGATCAAATTGTTTTTCTGGGAGGCACAAACAGGTCTGGACGGGGAGGGCACAAGGGCGTGGTCCCCTTTATAGTGTTTTGAAAGTGAACTTTGTGCCTCCTTTACGGTTCTTTGGGGGCTTTCGGATCCAGGTCCGGAACCGGGTTTTCGAATTCATGTCTGGAACCGATCCCTAAGATCCGGTTCTGGAACAGGGTTTTCGGATCCGAGTGTGGAACCGGTCCCTAAGATCCGGTTCTGGAACCTGGTTTTCAGATCCAGGTCTGGAACCGGTTCTAAGATCCGGTGCTGGAACCGAGTTTTCGGATCCAGGTCTGCAACAGGTTTCAAAACCGGTTCTGAAAATCGTATGTCCAAGAACCAGTTCCGCCGAAACCGAAATTTTTTGGCCGTCCCTAGAAATTGCGACAAAAGAATCTCGTCTTGGATTGAGAAATATTCGGTAATCCATTAAACTAACTTATAATTTCATAAGAAATATAATTGCTTATGTTCAAATAAATAACACTCTGTGTCACTTATTTGTACGTTATTGAGGAATATCTCACGGATAAGTCATGTTACATTGCTTTACATTCTTTCTACTCAGTTTCCACAGGGAACTGATAATACAGTACATATTCTTTTCATTTTACAGATAATATTGTAGTTGTAGCTTGTGGGAAAACTAGCGGAATACTGTCTTCTAAAATGCTATTGATCGATTGGTTCGTGTCAATACCAACACCAATAATTATTACCTAATTATTTTAGCTTCCATTCCCATTGATATGACCAAGCCACTTGTAACCCTGGATTTAATAGCTGTAAACTAATTCATTTTCAGGATACGCTAACGTTTATCTATATCATATATACTGTATTAAACATGAACTTGTAACTATGTATTCCATAAGCCCAATAAACTTGTTTTGCGTTTTTATATTCCTTTAAAATTCACTGTTCAGGATTACTAACTTACACATGAGCAGCAATTTTTGGAAAAAGTGTAGATAACTGAACACGAAAACAGCAGAGAAAAAGTGAGACTGATTCTCTTAGTTTGAAGTCTAACAGGAAAGAAGAGAGTGGAAATCCGAATTAACAGTGTTCTAAAAATTTTAGGAAGTTGTGTGTAACAGAGATATAAATATGTCATTTTATTCGAAGGGAAATGGATAATTTTTTACGAGGGACTTTTAAAAAAATGAATTTATCACAAAATACGGCAATTTTCTTAAATTTTTCTGTTTCTTTTCGAATAAAGTGACATACTTCGTGCATTAAATTCAGTTCAAATATCCTAGTGTAGAACTATGACACATGTACGGAAATTGAGAACAAATTAGGATTTCCAGAGCATGAAGGCACCTGTTTTCCAGCAAGTGACCTGTCAATGTTGACAGAATACCTGTGATTATAGCTATTATTATTGAAACCACAAGATTGTCAATTTTCTTGACAGATCTAGAAATATTTCCTATTTTCCACCTATTTTCGGACATTTTTTCCAATTCCCTTTTGATAAAATGATGGTGAAGGGTGTCACGATGGTTCAGTAGTAGAACGCTTAGCTCTGGTATACGAGGGCCCCTAGTTCGATCCCCAGCTACGTTAATTTATGGTGAACAACATTGGGGGATTCTCCCGCTTCCTTTGACAGTTTTATTCCACCGAGTATTTCATCATCATTCATTTGTCTTAATAATCCGTCTCTCTTAGCCTCTCAAACATAAGCGTGGGACGTTAAACTAGAAGAAAGAAAAATTAAAATAATGAAACTTGAAGCCTAAAAACAGTTGGAAGGTCCTAATGTACGTTATATGAAAAATATGTATAATTTGTGACTACCATGGGAGTTCCGTCACGAAAATCGCAAAAGTGTATACATTTCCCATTCTTCTTCTTTCTTAACTACTTTGTTATAATTTCAAAACAAGAACTAACCTATTTTTAACGAACTTAAAAAAGTTCGTTACTGAATTCTCTATGTCTGTGTATGTATCTGTCTGTTATTTGCGATTTTTTTTTTTTTTTTTCAATTTTGAACCCTCTATTCCGATAGAACATGGAATTTTTCATATCACTCTTACCATTCTCTAGATATTGGCCAACAAAGTTCTGATTTCGAGAGAGATTTAAGGAGCCATATCTCGAGAACCGTAAGTCATACGAGAGATCATATTGTTGTTGACCAATACCTAAGAGGATGATGAACACTTTGGTTACCGAACAGTAACCGGTGGCCACTGGATAAATGGCCACCGTTCCCGAGATATTGGCCAAAAATGGTTCGGATTTCGGAAGATTTGAGGAACCATATCTCAGGAACTGTAAATCATAGAAAGATGATATTTTGCGAATTTTTCAATTTTGAGCATGTATCTTCGTAAAACAATATATCGTAGAACGTTTTAACAAAACCCTTAAACAAAACATGTGGAGAAAATTTAGTACTCAAGGAAATTATAAATTGATAGATATATTTCAAGAATTGTTTAATGAGTATAATAATAAAGTACATACTTTAGAATAATTGGTATAAAGCCTGTGGAAGTTAAGAAGAAAAAATAGTTCTTTTTAAGTTCGTTCTGGCAATGTTGGAGCATTCTCAACTGGTTTTCATTGCCATTTCCGTGTGAAGCAAACTCAAATTATCCATAAATGACTGCTTATGTCTGAGTTATATAAAAGTCCTTGACATTTAAAGAACAGTGTTATACAATTGGTGAACAATACGCGCCATTCTCAACTTTATACCTATACCTACTCGTGGCCATGACTCGGGGACGCGGTGGCTCAGTGGTAGAGAGTTCACCGTCCCTACTTGGGGTCCCTGGTGCGATCCCAGCTCGCGCCGTGTGGACTTTGTGGTGGACAAACACCGTGCTCGTGGGTTTTCTCGGGGTTCTCCCGTTTCCTCCCACTTTCTTCATTTCACTTATCTCTCATCATCACCGTCTCCTTTAGCCTAACCGGCATAACCGTGGGACGTAAAACTTCAAGATTTCATTTCATTTTCATTTTCGTGGTCATGACTCGTGTAGGTCTAGTTTCAGGAGATTTTATTCTAGAGATTTCTTCAGAAGGTCATTGAGAATTTTCTTCAGCTGATCTAACCATCTGTTGTTAGTTTTTCTTCTTTGTTCGACTTGAAAACGAACTAGTCTATCAAGATAAGCTTCTCATGTGTGTTTTTGCTGTTATTTTCCTGACGTAAATATATCTTTTAATTCTCTATCAAACGTCGTACAAGTTTCAATGCATATTCATTTTACGTTGTGTGCGAGTAGGTGTTTGTAAATTTATACGATAACTATCTGCATTGACAACGTGATAATGATGAAGAAAGCCAGTTCATAATGGCGTGATAATTATGCTGTTTGGGAAAAGTTAATGATTTGACAGCCTGTTAACAATTAGATGGAAATCTATGAAAATGGGTCTCCATGTTTGTACTACGGCAACGGAGGAAGTCAACCGGTAGGTACAAGAGGTGGAGGATTTGAAGAGTGGTTGCTACGTCGGAAGGAAGGAAGATTTTTAACAGAAGAGCAAAAGACCAACCAGCACGCGATATTGTCGACAAGATATCCAGCAGTGTTGCCAAACAATCAGTAATTATCACATTTTCAAAATAATTAACTGCACGAGTCTTCATCCCGGCGAAATTAAAATACCGCTAATTTTACAGTAATTATGTGATATCTTCAAATAGATAAAAGATAATCGAAATGTGGAACAAGAGCGCTCTAGACAATATTATTTTACATGAGAAACCGTTATCACGACTCACTTATCTGCTTTCGATTTCGAGCCATTTTGAAAATCGGCATTTATTTTCGCGTTTCTAAACAGCTGAAAACGGAAAGCCACTAGGTGACTTGTGATAACGGTGCCTCAAGCAAAATAATATTGTCTAGGGCGCTCTTGTTCCATATTTCAATTATCTTTTATCTATTTGAAGATATCACATAATTATTGTAAAATTAGCGGTGTTTTAATTTCGCCGAGATGAAGACTCTTAAGTAAGTGAACAGTTTAATTTTTTGCTTTTCAATCCGGATGACGTTGGTTTGAAACCCACGATTTCAATCCTTGTTGAAGATAGTCCAACAAGGCTTATCCCGGTCGCACCAGTAGCATATGATATAAACTCGAACTCTTAGTGCCATTAACTTACATGGTACAGAGACAAAGGGAAATCTCCCTCATTTCAATTAATTGTTGAGAACAAAGTATGAATGATAGAACAATAAAATTTCAGAGACTTTAAGCAAACTCATACATTTTATTTTCTACATACTAATACCTAGGTACCAAGGGCGCTTAAGCAAACTCATAAATTTTATTTTCCACATACTAATACCTAGGTACCAAGGGCGCCGATTTCTCTGTAAATTTGGGGGGGGCCATTCAGATGCAGAAGGTATATATATATGAAGATTTTAAGACAAATTGCACTCAAATTATGCCAAATATTGTATATTCATAAATACAATAGGGGGCTCACATGAACTTTTGGGGGGCCCTGGCCCTTGGGATAGGCGCCCTTGCTAGGTACATCTCCACATGTGATCCATTTGTAGCACGAATGATATTCACTCTGTATGCAACTTCTTGTCATGTTTTCTCAAATATGTCTCCTATGTAACTGTTGCGATCGTATCACGTATTCGGGTTCATAACTCTAGGATGTTATTCACTGGAGTAACCAACACATGGTCCTTGAGGTAATCCCAGAGGGAGAAGTCTATCGAAGTAAAGTTCGGTGAACATGGTGGCCACCAGATCGGTCCATTGGTCCAATCCGGAGATTCGGAAATATCGAAATGGGGGACCTCTGATCATTAAGACTTCAGTGACGGGGATCCCAATCCTGTTGGAAGATTATATCCAGATGTAAAGGAACTACCTGAGTACACGAACTTCTCCAAAATATCCAAATACACAGGACCTGTTAGAGTATCATTATTGAAAAAAAGGACTGATGGTTCTGTCTTTCATTACTACACCAAACATTCAATTTTGGGCTATAGTAGATGTGTTCTATGTACACACTAGGATTTTCAGATCCTCAGTTTCGTACACTATATGGTATTTGATAATCCCGACACTTGGAACGTTACTTCATCTGAAAGCAGGACGTTGTCACGGAAGTGAAGATTCACGTCGATGTTCTATAGCATTTTTGTAGCAAATTCTTTCCTATGCGGCGTGTCTTCTGCTTCAAGTTTTGTGGATTCTGCACTTTATACGGATACACCTGAAACCGCTTGTGCAGAACTCGATGCGTTGTTGGAGATACATGGAAATACCTAGATTTACTCGTTGCTTCAGTGAAGTCCACTTGAATTTCTTCCTTGGGCCGCGGTGGCTCAGTGGTAGAGCGTTCATCTATTGCGCTTGGAGTCCCGGGTTCAAACCCTGCTCCCGCCAAGTGAACTTTGTGGTGGACAAACACCGTGTACATGGGTTTTCTCGGGGTTCTCTCATTTTCTTCATTCCACCATTTCACTCATCTCTCATCATCACCGTCCCCTTTAGTCTAACCGGCATCACCGTGGGACGTAAAACTCTAAAATTTCATTTTTCTAATTTCTTCCACCTTTTTATTTGACACACGGCAGCGAGCACCACCTGATCGTTCTAGGGCACTACCAATTGTTAGGAATTCACTGAACTAAAAAAAAAAAAAATGATTAAGCATCAGGTCTAACTACTCTGTCAATTGTCTGAAATTTCATTGTGTTGAAAGCACAGATTTTTGTCTCAGAATACCATACCACTGCCTGCGTGCGTCGTTGAACAGTTGCAATTTTTTACTTTTGAGACCGTGATGCTATGTAGTAATCAAACGGATAACTTCAAACTGTTTAAACAAAACTTGAATATCTCGCCTTTTATTGGGGAGAAACTCCTCTCTAGTCGATTTAGTCGTTTGTTCCTCCGAATACTACTCCAAGATGTGTGAACCCTTCTTAAGCAAATTTGACATGGTGATTTGAAAGCACGTGTTGAGTGTCGTAAGGGATTGCATGTCTCGATCGGACATACTATTGAAGAATAATCACCGAAAAACTGAATACCATAGACTCAACCTTGGAAAAGCATTTTGGCACCGAATTCTCATTGTAAATAATGGAAAATATAATTTTTATCATTAGTAATATGGCGAAGCTCTTTTCGTTTTGCTCTGCGAACACAACTATTTACATGTCGTGTTCGTTCACGAAAGTAATTGATGAACTAAAAAAAAAAAAAAAAAAAAAAATTGTGAATAATCAATAAAAGTCGATCAGTTCGATCCAAATTTGCAATTATTACAACCTAATTTGTTACAATTATTCTACAACTCATCATACTTTGTTAACAATAATTAATTATAATTATGAAATTTGGACGAAAGACACCGTAATTTAACTATTTAGTAAAAGTAATTGAATTCGTTTAATTCTTCTTGAGAATTACCATATTTCCAACAATGATAATTGAACATTAAAAAAAACAATACACTACTTTATCTTTTATTATAAAGAAATCCGCATACATATTTTCATTGCAGAGGGCCACATTGTTGGGAAGAACTATTGATGTATTGAACAGTGTTTCTTCCAGACCTGTTTTTGGGGGCATTGCCCCCCCCCACGGAGACCAAAATAATACGTCTATAATATAATAATAAGTAGAATAGTATCAGCAGTGCCTCCCCCGGAAGACCAAGTGTGCCCCCCGGAACATTGCTTCTGAAAGAAACACTACTGAGTAGTCTGAGGAACTAGACTCTCGATTGTGTGGTGAAGCCGATCAGTGTTGGAAAATGAAATGAAATTTTTGAGTTTTACGTCCCACAGTTATGCCAGACAAGGGCACCGATCCTGGATGGGGCAGGGGGCGGGCCCCCTATTGTATTTATGAATATACAATATTTGACATAATTTGAATGCAATTTGTCTTGAAATCCTCATATATATACCTTCTGCATCTGAATGAGCTCCCCCAAATTTATAGAGAAATCGGCGCCCTTGATGCCAGATAGGCTAAAGGAAATGGTGCCGATGAGAAATGAATGAAATAGTGGAATGAAAAAAGTGGGAGGAAACGGAAAAACCCCGAGATAACCCACGCACACCGTGTTTGTCCACCCATCAGTGTTGGAATTCCACTGAAGAGAATGGAATTTTTTTAACTGTCTTTGATGTTTTTGTCTTCGTGTCCGGGCAGAAACCAGTAGAAATTCAAATCAGTAAGGAAGGCTTGCATAAATTAACAAGAAAAACTTGAAAAGAGCTCATCACCTTTGATGCAAAAGGTCCTTGGTTCGATTGCATCCCATGTGAGTTTGTGGGAGGGACTCTATAGTATCTGTGAGTTTTATCAGAACACTACGTTTACTCTCACATTGTCGTTCCACAAAGTTTATTTATTATATATAATTATTCATTTCTATTGGTCATTCGACTCCTCTACACTCAGGGCTGACTCTGCCATATGTGCAACACGTACATTTACACGGGACGGCTAAATCTGTCATAACTACATTATTTAAAACAAATGTTTCTTGTTTGAAACAGACTTCATAACGATGATAGTTAAATTTACTAAGCTGATCTTCTATTTGAATACTACATTCATAAATCATGTTTAGGTCACATTAGTTAAGGTCACATGGACAGTGCTAAAGAAAATAAATGGGCAAACAAATTCCAGCATGAGTTGGTTGATTGTTGTCAAATACAAGAACTCAAATCTCGAACAGTAGCGAACACCTGTTCCATTTAGTTAGTTATCACAGTTTTGATATGACAACTAGTCTTGTCTTTGTCATAAACAAGTTCCTTGTCGTTGAAGGCGGAAACAAGTTTTTTTTTTAATTAAAAGACTTTTTAACAGATGTAGAAGAAAAATCAAGAAATAAAGTTAAAAGAGCTAGTTGCACTGGAATTGCAAACTGATATATTAAGATTTAAGCTCGATATTAAATTCCATAAAAAGGATTACCATCTTTCCTCTGCAGGTGAGTTTACTATATATTTCCCTAGTAATCGATTATTTATTATTTAAAGGGGAATCCGAGATTGTATTTGTAGTGTTTATACCTTTCTGCGTGCGAGTGCTTTTCCCTCCTCTTCGTTGTTCATGATGACGTAGCATACTTAAAATCCTGGCTTTTTAGATTTGTTGTTTTTGGAGAATGAGGGGTTTGATGCCATTGCACGGGGTGGCAAATTGTCTAGGGCCGACCCTGTTTACACTAAAATAGCCTAACCATAGGACGTTAAATAGAATTCTTCATTTCTTTTATTTAAATCATTATTATTACTCTTTGGCTGCCATTTTGTTACCATTTGTGTCGCTCAGTAATAAAATAAGCCCTTAGAGCTGGCACCACTGAGATTTAAACCTCTTATATATATTCGTATATACCTTGTAGGTTTATGGCATGGATACGAAGAGTGATTATACATTCAATATGAATGTAGTATTAGTGAAGAAAGCACACACACACACACACACACAAACAAACACTTCATCGATAAAATTCTAGTTGAACCGGTTTGTATCAGCCATCTTGGGTTTTAATAAGTTCCCGAAATAAGGGCGTAGTGAGCTAACAGAAGAAGAAGCCCTGCCGGGGCCGTGAAAACAAAACAAAACAAAACAAAAAAAAAAAAAAATAAAATAAAGGATGTTCAATTTGATATATATACTATTCGATAGAGATAAGATTATATCTAGACATGAAAGTGTTTATTTATTCAAAGTATAAAAGCAACAAGAGCGCATATAAACAGGATAGTAAAGTTAAAGGAAAGTGGACCGAGTAATGAAGCTTAAATGACAGATAATGGTTGTGTTGGTGAATAAATGATAGGTATACTGCTTACGTTAAGATCATAAATATGTATTTCTTTTGGAATGGGGAAGGAGAATGCAAGAAAACAAATATAAAATAAAAAAAGAATATGAAAAAAAAAAAGATTAATAGATTGTTATGTTCTCTGTTTCAAAGGAAAAAGATTTATCTGACTGATTAGGTGTGATATCAAAATATCTTATTCCAGTGTTATATATAGTCTATTGCTATATTTGGACAACTTACTACCTTCATATCTTATATACTGTGTGATTTTTATCATTTCCTGTTCATGAGATTATAAGCGCTTCCTTTAAAATGCTGTGCGACATTAGAATCAACCATTATTAAAATCATGGTATTTTAAAAAGATAATTACGGAACCCAGGCGCTCACCCAGAATTTTTTCTTGGGAGAGAACCCACTTTTGGGGGGAAGGGGTCCAACACTACAAGCCACTACGCAGTGGCGTAACTAAATTCTTGGGGATCTCCCCGCAGACAGCGTGGAGTGGGACCCCTTCTCTACGTCCTACTTTACGATTTGGGAGCCCCTTGATGGCTTGGGCCTCCCCGCAATGCGGGGTCTGTGGAGCTCTTACTTACGCCACTGCCAATACGTCTATGTAGTATTGAACGGGTATTATACTGCATCCGAAAAGACAATAAGTAATTGGAAGATACTTCCCACCAATATTTTTTTTTTTTTTTTTTTTAAAGATAGAATGATAGAACTAGACTGTTTTTACAAGAGACAAAGTACAAATTGTCACATGAAAACCACAAGAACGTAACTCCATTTTCGTAGGTTTACAGGTGAGAGGACAAAAATATTTTCTTAGAGAGATTTGTTTTTAATCACATGGTAATCTGAGATACGTTACAACGGATGATCAACAAGGAAAACAGATGGCGTTACGTTCCATTTACACTTGGAACTGGATGGGCTTTCAAAATTGTGTCCAAACACAAAGAAAACGAAAACCAAATTTTTGGAGTTACGTTCCTCTTGTTCTCATGCGACGAAATGATGTATAAAATTAAATTTTCATTTTACATCAATCATTTCTCTGTTAAACAAGTAAATTTTTATTGAGAAAATATATACGAGTTATGTATGTTGAGTTAGCAAGTCTCTTTGGGGAGGGCGGACACGATCGACTTCCCCAGAGCTACCTATTAGATTCATCGTTCATACGTAATTATATACATTTACAATGTAGCAATCCTTGAAATGATACCATACACATGTGTCATGAATTCATAAATTCGGGAGAATGCTCGCAAATGTTTCCGTAAAAGCATTTCTTTTTATTATGCTTCCTAGGTAATAAGAAGAAAAAGCTATGGGAATCCTTCCAAAGGCTATCCACATTTTGTGCACAGACAGATCTGCAACAGATCTAATTGTATACCAACTCGATTTATCGATCTTCGACTTGAGAGAGATTGGATGTCACATTTTGTTTTGGAGGGTCAAAATATAGTATCTAAGGAGCCCCTAAAGTTAAGCAACCCAAACTGTTCTACTGTATTGCAGGTTGCATACTGTTCAGTCAATGTGAAGAACGGACACCTGCTAGTAACGGAATAACATTTCCGGGCTAACTTGACGTCATCCCTTTTAGAAGCTTCCTATTAATAACGGTTTTATAATCCTTAAACAGTTACACCTCGATAACTCGAATTCATTGACAGCTCGAATTTTTTCACATTCCCGTGAACTCTCCGTAACACTCAATGTTAAAATCAGCTCTGTAAGTCGAATGTTTTAAAATTTGAACCTCGATAAGTCGAATTTTAAGGGTTTCATAATTACATTTAAAATACATCAGTAACTCGAACTTTCGTATCTGCTAACCTCTACAAGTCGAAATTTATAATTCGAATTTCTCTTGATGTGACGTTGATAACTCGAAGTTAAAACTCTATGCATTTTGCACTTACGTAACTGTTATTGTTGCTAATTCTATCATTGTAGCTAATGTGTACCAGGCCCGTATCCAAGAGAGGCTAGGGGGCCGGACCCCCCTAAATTTTCACTGCCCCTCTAAAATTTTCATGGTAGGCTTGGAAATGAACTATAAAAGGGGTGATGAACTATAATATGATTGGGTCGGCCCCCTAACTTCTACCGGGTCCCCCCTACATTTTTGGGCCGGCTACCGGTCTGATGCGTACTGTAATTGTATTTTACTCATGTCTAGACATGAGAGCCGCCTCCAAAACAATACATGTCTAGTATTTTATTTTTACTAGTAATCTTATTTAATTTAAGAAGCTTTTACAATTTCCAGTTCTCTAGGTTTCAACGACTAAAACTTCAAGATATAGAGCAGCGCTGTCCAAATGGCGGCCCGCCAAACCATTTCTACGCCCCACAAAGCTTTCACGATTCACGATTTTTATTACTGATAGTATTTTCATTTATATTTATTCATTCGTCTAATGTTTCCACTGTTCTTTCGAAATAACGCATCCATTTAGCGCTTCTGTACAACAAAAAAGGGCGTAGGCATCCACTTCAACAGCTTTCCCTAAAAACCGTGAGTTTGGTCGGAAAAGAGTGTCAATGTTTGATAGTACTTATTTGTGTGAAAGTGAATTTACCACCATAAAAATTCTGAAGAGTCGCTTCAGAAACTGCTTGGAGATTCTTCTCTTTTACATCTCCTGCGGCTCGTAACGATAGGAATGGACGTAGATATCACAGCCCTAGTGCTGCTAGTCACCCTCATTTGTCACAGATTGAATAGGTAATATTTCAAATACTTTTTTTTTATATTTTTCTTTTGTAGCGTAATAATAATAATAATAATAATAATAATAATAATAATAATAATAATAATAATAATAATTATTATTATTATTATTATTATTATTATTATTATTATTATTATTATTATTATTATTATTATTATTATTATTATTATTATTATTATTATTTAGCTGCGGCCCTCCACTTTACTAGTAAAGACGGTTATGGCCCTCAGGCTCATTATAATTGGATACCACTGATATAGAGGCTATATAGTCACTTTTTAATAAGAAACGCGGTACCTCGATATCTCGAATTTTTGTTGTGGACACCTCGATAACTCGTACTCGAAAATCGGGATATTTCGATTTTTTCTGCTCCCTTCGGCTTCGGATTATCGATATTCCACTGTATAATAAATTGTGTGAAGTAGCTGTGTACTAGATGTGAAGTGACCATGTGATAATTGTATAAACTCTTAACTTAATTTCCTAAATTCAATTACTTTATTAAATTGCATTTATCAACAACAGAACTATGAACATTTAAAATCCAATGGAACAAAACTTGTATTGAGATTATACATTGCCAGACAGTTTCAATAAGCATGTATTTGTTAATTATTACTTTTGAAATTGTTAATAAACTCGATTAGTTCCTTCTTTCCTTTCCGCGTTCCTTTCCGCCTAGCTTGACATATTCAAGTTCACTGAACGTCAGACTCGTCATTTTACAACCAAACAAAACCACGGAGGACACATCGTCAGGGGGTATTCGCCACGAAGTTTAGGATGGTGCAGGATCGTCGGAGGCAAGTACATCGCACCATTGGAGGACGACCGACTGCATGTCCCTAGAATACCATTCTGTCGGTTCATCGCCGTAGATTCAATAGAGTCCAATATCTGAATAGTGGAATGAAGATGTTGGAGAACATCATTGGAAACGCAAGACGAGAGAACTCGACGCCTCTGGCAGTTCAGCAGGATTAAGATCCAGTTGTTGGCTGACTCCAGTACATCCATGTTTCTCCAGGGAAAACCATTCATCATCCAGATAACCAGGACGACACCAGTCTAATTGGATTTGTCAGGCTAGTGCTCATCCTTTATCTTTTAATCATAACCTCTCTCTCTCTCTCTGTGTGTGTGTCTCTCTCACCTATTTCCCCAACTAGTCATTTTCAAAATTGAATCATTTCAATTTTATTTAAATTCAACCATAATTTCCAGTACGTGTAGTGCAGTTAAGTACCGTGTTGTGCATCAGTTTCATCCCCAACTTGTTGCATTTATTTAATGAGTATTTTAGAGATAATTCTGAGCTACAACGGATGGCACAGCACCAGGCCCGTATCCATGGGGGGCAAGAGGGGGCCGCCCTCCTAAATTTTTCTTGGCCCCCCTAAAATTTTCATGGAAGGCTTGCAAAAAAATCTCAGTAATTCTATGTGTAAACACTAAGAATAAGATGCAATATAAAAGAGATTATTCCAAGAATTTTTCCATTTTAACTATTTGATGAACACTTCTAAACATATTTTAAAGGAGTTCAAATAAAGTTTATCAGTCTTCTCGAATCTCGATATGAGTTGATTTTGAGTTTAACGTCCCGTTCAGCAGCGAGGCTATATGAGACGTGGACCTACTGATTAACGTGGAATCCGAACCACATGAGCTCCCGCCGGGAATCGAACCCGGCCTCCCAGAATCTCGATATGAAATGACACAATACACATTGAAGCAAGTTTTTACAAAAAGAAGGAATACAGTTGTAATAGCGATCTGGAAGGTAGGAGACGAAGTGTGAAGTGCTTGCTGGAAGCCAAATCATAAAAACAGGAGCAGGAACAAAACGTTTATCTTTTGTCAATTGCAGTAACGGCGATAGGTTATTGTTATTCTATTGTATAGTTGTAGTACATACATACATTGCAAAATCCTCGTCAACAGCAAACCTTAGATTAACTGTGGAACAATTAGTTGTGAATTGAATTAAGAGCACCGAGTTCCATTAAAGGCGATTGATTCTAATAGGGTCCAAATTATTGTGGTGATATGTAAAACAAGAACTGTGGTGGAACATTCACCGAAAAAGTAATTGTTTCAGACTTTCATATGTTTGTTCTCATAGAAGAATAAAGTTAAGCTAAATTACCCAATTAGAGGAGTAACTGAACAAGTGAACATATTTAACGTTTAAGTTTAAAAATTAAATTCCGGGTTGTGGAGCCAAGATTAGTAAAAATTTGCAAGATTCAGAGGAGAAATTAAATAGCAAAATGTTTTGTATTGTACTTGGGGTGTGGATCCCGTGGAAGTAGCTAGTTTTCATATAAAAACGTTGTAAATTGGAACTATTTCTTAGTCGCGTACGCGTAATAATGTTGTAATTCAACATGAAAGAAGCAATGATGCTTTTACTCGATACTAGATGGGTGGAGCGTTTTACTTACATTGAGAAACATTCGTTTTCCAGACAGTGGTATATTGTACAAATATACGGAATCCTCTTGCTTACTACAAAAATCAGAACGGAGCTTACATTATATGTATGCTAATAGGCACTGCCGTTGCAGGATGTCTGATGTCTAACAGTCTTCTTTATATTACATACATATATGTATGTTACCTTCGTCAGCTATATGTTATATACGTCCATTTGTATGTGAGATCCTTACAGCCTATATTGTTTCATACGGAAAGTATGTATAGATGGAACACTTATACAGAAAATATGATAAAACATGCGTTTTCAGTTATACGCTTGCTGTACGTCAAGTCCAAAAACTACAGGATTTACAAATGGACGATATTACGTATGCCGCATACATTTTTTTCTCAGTGTAGCTTTGAATAATATTATAGTATTTTTTTTAGCTGTTTTGGTATGTGTCTTCTTGGTATAGTGTGCAGGTGGTTCATTTAATATAATATTTTAAACAATAACTTAGTGTAAAAATTAAATAAAAAATACAACTGTAATTGTAAACAAGGGAATTACTTCAAAGTTACCCGTCCACCTAATTTTCAACAAAAAACATAATAAAATCTATAATTTTCTATTTCTATTTAAACTTTACTCATTTTATGTTCTGTTACGTTACCTCGAGGGTGTGAATACGGGGGAAGAACCATAATTACATATAGTCTGGAGGAAAAACCCTACTTTTGGACCAAACCAAAAATTTCAGTATGTCAAATGTTTTTCAGCGGTTTTTACCTCATTTGCGGGTGCTGAATCTAAATCTGTCGGGTGTACGAATGTACACCTTGAGCATTTTGAGAAATTCAAGATGGCGGTCAATATGGCGGCTGTAAAAGTGATAGGAATATTTCTGTATATTTTATCAAGATGGGTATCAAATTATATGTTTTTTGGGTTGCAGATTCCAATAATAATGTCAAAAATGTTATGAAATTGATACAAAGCGAGATATTTAATATGACGACCAATATGGCGGATGCAAAAGAAGTTTATGTTGTCATTTCTGAAACCTATTTTTGAAAAAAAATATTTACTGACATGAGTAATAATAAATCGTAAATATCTTAGTTTTGTGCTCACAGATTGCAGCATTTTCATAGAATTTAGGAAAAATATCTCAGAAACAAAATAAGAGATATTTAAAAGAAAATGTTATGCATTTAGTTTCACCAAAATAGTAGTTATACTCACATTTATGCGTTATGGCCATGGACCAGGAGGAATAATCGGACTTACACTAAATCCATCAGCAGTGAAGCGATGGGCTTTCAGTCTTCACACCTGCAGTCGTTTAGTAAATGACATTTATGTCATGAGAGATGCTGGACGAGATATGGAAATAATTAAGCATAAGAAAGAAATGTCATTCCGAGTAAAAAGAGATGCTGCAGACCGAATTAAGTTAAAGGAAAAGCTGTCTCGTTGTATAGATCCTCTGCAGACCGATGATCACCCAAAAACTATTCTGAATATTGTGACAGGGAAAATTTGTTCCCAGAAAGTGAATGTTGATAATGCTGTTGAGATAGGTGAGAAGGCGTTGTGTTCTTACGAAGAAAAACTACCAACTGGTATTCACGATCCAACCTCAACAACGGTTCGTAGTGTTTCCTGCGATGACGTCAAAAGACCAGCTAGTATTGGTGTCATTGACACAGAACTCTTGTACACGCGTGCAATGTGTCTCACATCTACAAGAGATATTGATGCTAAAAGAATGATTTCATATTAGCTTGCCGCTGTCCCATCTTTGTTTGATGAATATGGTACTCCCAGGTTCTGCAAAAGTAAGTCAAAACTGAAACAAATATGACAGGTAGAGAAGTCTATGAGATCGTATAAGCACGAAGATGCTATCATATTTGATAGTTGTGCTGTTTTGTGGGTGATCAACTGGCTATCTAACGGAACTGTTCTTGACTTCATAAAATTGTGTCGGTCATATGTGCTTGAAAAATTGAACAAATGCAACATGTACCTGATATTTGACAAATATAAGGAGTACAGCACCAAAGGAGGAATAAGAAGCGTCAGAACAGGATCAACATGTAGCAGGTATCATAAATTGTCTTTCAACACGTCCTTGCCCTCCCAACAAGTTGTGTTGAATGTTATGAAGAATAAGGTACACTTAGTACAGCTGATCTGCAAGTATCTAATGACAGAAGGGTTGCCATCAGATTTCACCAAAAGCCTATTCATCACTGAATCAGAAGATGTTACAACAGAAATAACCGCTGATTGTATCAATTAACGTCCAGATATGAAAAACACTCACGAAGAGGCTGATGTCATAATTATCACACAAGTAGTGATGGTAGCCAATCAGCTGGACAGAAATTGTACAATAAATGTAATTAGTGATGACACGAATATTCTTCTCCTCCTGATGCACCACTACCACACACAAAAACTTGCTTGTAACATTTTTATGGAGGCAACTCAAAGTCAGAGAGGAATTATTGACATTGGATTGTGTGTGTCCAAACACCGTGATATTGTTTCTAACTTACTAGCACTTCATTCTCTTTCTGGCTGCGATACAGTTCCTACTCTTTATGGCATTGGAAAGCAGAAGGCAATGAAAGTACTACAAAGTGGGAATGAGCTTCAAAAGCTTGGAAATAAGACATCACTACTTGAAGATGTGACTCAGGAGGCAACTGAGTTTATAGCTTCTTGCTATGGTAGTAGGATGACTAGCCCTACAGTGTCTGATGTCAGAAGAGATGTCTGGCTGAAGAAATTGTCAAAGAAGTCTGCCGTACATATGCCGAAATTGAAGAGCTTGCCACCAACTACGGAGGCATTCTCTGAAAATGTAAAAAGAGCTCATTTCCAGGCTTGTATTTCGAAACAAGCAGATAAACCAGACCCACCAGACATAGATCCGACACATTTTGGATGGTATCGTGATGAGCTGAACAAAACATTGGAACCAGTTACTATACCACCGGGAACTGCGATGGCATCGAAAGACATCTTGAAGATGGTGAGTTGCGGCTGTTCTTCTGAAAACATGTGTAAAGGACGTTATGGCTGTGTGGCAAATCATAATAGCTGCACTGACTTCTGCACTTGTGAAGCCTCTAAACGATGCCAGAATATCTTCACAATACTAGGAATCTAGAAGACGGAAACATGGATAATTCTTCTGACGAAGACTGGCAAGTGACTGAACTGTCACATTTATTATTTTGTTGCGGAGTAACAGAAACATCGGCATTTTGTATTGTAAATGTACATATTTCGCATTAATGTGGCCAGCAACATAATTCTTGATTAAGAAAACGTCCAGGAAAAAAATATAAGAAAATCTTCAAATCTAAGCTTGTGTTGTTTGTTTTCTTTTGCACACAGAAAGGAATGGTTTTGTAAATAAATATAGAGAAGCCCAAAATGTGGGGAAAAAAAATTCTGGAGCGCAAACAAGGTGAGTTGCGGTGACGGAGAAAGCATCAACACCCAATCCAAAATTTCAGTGTATCAGATATTGTTCTAAGTATGTACCTAGCTCGAGGGTCGCGAATCTGAATATTCCATATTGAATATATTGATTTCTATCAATTTCATAAGATTTTTGAAGTAACTATTGAAATCTGCAACCCGAAAAACATGTAATTCGATACCCATGTCGATACAATACTCAAAAATATTCTAGTCAATTTTACGGCCGCGATATTGGGTGCCATATTGAATATCTCGATTTGTATCAATTTCATAACATTTTTTACATTGTTATTCGAATCTGCAACTCAAGAAACTTATAATTTGATACCCATCTTGTTAAAATATACAATAATATTCCTATCAATTTTACAGCCGCCATCTTGGCTGCCATCTTGAATTACTCAAAACGCTCAAGGTGTACATTTGTACACCCTGCAGATTCAGAATCAGCACCCTGAAATTAGGTAAAAGCCACCGAGAAACATTAGACATACTGAAATTTTTAGTTTCGATGGATTTCCTCCAGGCTAATATGGAAATCCATTATTAACCTAAAGGGGAGACTGGCGGGAGGCGCGGAGCACGGTTGTGGGTAGTTAATGGGGAGTGCGAAGTTGAGAGGGAAGAACGAGCGAAGCGAGAAGCCGAAGTAATGTGGGATAACGCACTACTAGGTTACTTAGGTTAGGTTATGTGTACTTCGCACTTACCTTACTACGTACTTAGGTTTGTAGAGCTCTCCTATCTCAAGCAGAAACTCGTGAACAATTGTTGGTAGCCTTTGTTCTTTCATTCATTAAGCCATGAATATTCAAAAGATTAACCTCATTATCAACATCATGTTTTACAAATATTAGCACTGTCAATTCAGATACAGCGCAAAGACCCTGTACACTTGCAGGCATGTTTACTCGAAAATTATCCACAATCCAACCGTCCTGAACCTAGAGACAAGTAGTTCCCTCTACCTGCGAATTAGTCCCGTCTTTATAACCGCTTATCAAAAGGTATTACACATAAATTACGCTTCACTTACATGTTATCAAGCACACAAGCAATCAAATTATCGATTTCTTGTAAGTAAATTTTCAAAATTTTGATAAAGACGGAAGGGTAACTTCGCAAGTTAACCCTAAACAAGAGCCTAAGTAAAGTTGAATTTCCTTATTTCACAGTAGATCATCTCTCGTTCTTGATCTTAATGTCAGTAGTACATGTGGGACTATTAAAACATTTATATTTTAATTCTAATTCGTGTAGTGAGTAATACCAATTTAATAAAATTCAAGTTTTTTTCATATAGATTACAGAATGTTAATGTGGGTGTGTAAGGGAGGATAATAGAATTAAGTAGAAGCAAAATACTTAAACATTCAAGAGCAGATATGATGAATTGCTGATGTTACTATTTGATGAACTATAATATGGTTGGCTCGGGCCCCCCTAACTTCTACCGGGCCCCCTCTACATTTTTCGGCTGGCTACGGGCCTGCACAGCACCGGCACAATTGTAATAAATTCGGACAGAACGAATTCTCAGCCTTGTTAGGGCAGAAACAAATTCTCAAAAACAAATAATTGATATCGAGAAGGAAGGTTTACTATTTGCTTCTTGGGTAATAGACGTTCTATCCCAGGTCATGTAACTTCGTGGTGGACAAAATCTTATCCATGGGTCTTCTCAAGGATCTTCCATTTCCTCCCACATTTTCATTCTGCCAATCACTTCATAATTATTCACTTTCATTTTTCTATCTGTCTCCTTTAATATGCCTAGGATTGGGCATTAAAATTTTGTCTATTACATTGAGTAATTCAAGCTTATTCTAGCAGAAGATAACAATATGTCCGCTAGAAGACACTATTTAATACTTTGAAAAGTAAACACCAAATTCGAAGTTAGTGCTTTTCCTCATGTAAAGAAAAAGTAACTCATTTTTCTCTCAAAATTTTCTTTGTGCGAAGTATTTTTTATTTATTTTGTGTTAAACTGCATTGTTAGTTTACAAAATATACTGTTGGACGAAGTTCTGGAAATACACAGTTGCATTTTGTTTTATAAATAGATAAAGTGTGGAATTAACAATCACATTGAACTGTTGCTCTCATACTTATTCTTTAATACGGTACTGTGAGTTTCAACAATATTCTGACATATCTATCCTTTGACTTGAACGTTTACGGCGGTTGGGCCATCCAATCCATATACTAAATAAAATTATTTTCAACGCCTTCATTGAAGTTGAAATATATTACTGTGTGGGCAGTGGCGTATTTAGGGGGGGGCTTCCGGGCTTAAGCCCCCCCCGAAATCTTACTTACTTTAGTAAAGTATATGATATATCTTGCAGAATTTTCACATTTTCAGGCAAAGCCCCCCCCCAAAGTTAGCAAAGCCCTCCCCGAAACAAAATCGTAAATACGCCACTGTGTGTGAGAGCCATAAGTAGGACCAGGAGTATCTGTGAGGAGGCCATGTGCAGGACTCCAAGGGCCTGTTTACTCTCTACTAATCAGTGTTGCCACAGTCCAAGCTCTGGAGTGGGCTGAAAAATAATACCAAATTAAAACAAAAAGGGCTGAATTCATTAGTTTATACCAGTGTAATACATGGTTCAATAACACGAAACTAAAAGAGGTAAAGTTATAGAATACTCGCTCCCTCTTCCAAGAGTTCAAATAAAGAAAGTGTTCTTTTTAAAAATTACTTTTTAAAAATATCCAACAGGATCACGAACAACCGTTTCTCGTGGAAGTAGATGAAACTTTTCCCGCAAGTAGAAAGTATAACAGAGACCGCAAATTAAAGAGAAAAACAATTATCATATTCGGTATGTATTGTAAGGAAACCAAACTCGCCTCTATTTCAAAATGACCAATACACCAAATTCGTGTTATGACCATATATGAAAAAATACATAAAAGTAGGAACAAATCAATCATCTCCGAATTCGTGTGTAAACAGTACGTTATAATAAAATATTAAAATATAAGTTATTGCACTTATTCTCTCTTATTTCACGACCGAAGGAGGATAGTAGAATGTAAGAAGAATATAAGGTAAGTAAACTGACATTTGTAGAAAATGTAAAACCAGTTCAAGGTCCTAGAACCTCCCCTGAAAGACATCACAAGAAAGAGGTGTAGGAAGAGTCTTACTGACATTTTTGAAAATGTGACAAGTATTTGTTAAATGGTGCTGAACTGGGTAGAATTGTACCAACTTTTTTACAAAAGGGGCTGAAAATGCCAGCGTGGTACCAACGGGCCGTTGAATAACAAAAAGGGCTGAATTTGGTACAATTGTACCAAGTGTGGCAACAGTGCTACTAATATCTCTGATGAATTTATACAGTTTGTGGTGCGGACTCAGCATTGTCATGCGTCTTGAATTTAGAAGATGGCCTAGAAATCTTGAAATAACAAACTAGTCAACCAATCATTACCTAATTGTTGGATACCTGATAAATGTACAGATACTTATCAATTTAATGTAATCAACTGGAGTTGGAAATACGTTAGATACCTGGGTTGGCAACCGTGAGGCAACGTCACGAGCGCCGAGCTATTTGTGACGGTGTGTTGCGGCAAACTTTTACTACGTGAGGAGCAGTAGAACGAGAGTGTACAGTGAAATGAGGTGACGGTAATAGTATAAAATGGGCAACCTCTCTTATTTATAAAGTTATAATTGTTGGGATTCGATTATGTGGTTCGAATGTGATGAAAGTAGCAAGCGTATTGGGTGTGTTGCGAGGGACAGTGTCATGACGGGCTACAAAACTCACGGAAAAAACTATATCGCCGAAGAGAAACAGTGGTCGGAGAAAAATTCTAAGTGACAGGCAGATGCGTACGCAGGAATTTATTTTGGAGGTCCAAATTCAACAATGAGGACAAATTATATTAAAATGTGTAAAATCATCCCTGAAATTAGAACAAATTTACAATAAAGTCGGGATTTAGGAGGCACCCAATGCGTCAGGGCCTCCAAGACCTACCCCATGCGTATTTCCCTGGTAATAAATCCCACCGAGCATTGAAGCGGATTGTCACTCAGAACCGCCGTGCGACTGTGGTACAAGTGACGGAGGAATTCAGCAGCACTTCCCAAAGTGTGTCCATCGCGACTTACATTATATGGAAGTAAGAGGTCGGACGGATTACCGGAAAAACTGCTGATAAGGTATAATGGTTCCATGAACATGCAACATTTATCGCTGATGACTGAAAGCGTGTGATTGGATGAGTTCACCGTATTTCAAATCGCAGGCCGTGTTTATGTGTGGCGTACGCCCAAAGAAGCGTATGATCCGCAGTGACTCTGCCCAACATGGCGGTGACTCTGTGATATTGTGGGCTACAATATACGAGTTTTCAGTTGGCCCTGTACTGACTCTTACCGACCACATCACTGCCAGTAATTATGTTACCATTTTAGGGAACTATGTGCATCCTAGTCCAGGTGTTTCCGGACAATGACGCCTATTTCATTCATGCAGTTAGAACTGTTACGGCATGATTTGAGAAGGATCGTAATGATGTTAAATACCTGCTCAGGCCATCCCAATACCCGGACTTGAACATAATTGAACATTTCTGGTTCGTTTTAGAGACTTTAATCCTATTCAGATGTTCGCCTCCGTCCTCTCTAACAGAATTGACTGATGCAGTGCACGCGGAATGAAATTAATAAGTACCTGTATTTCTTCTCATTTTAGTGTGTAATTCATATCCATATACTTTTTGTATTTGTAAAAGAAATTCTGTTTATACGTATGTGAGTACGTGAAAGTAAAAATAAAGGTCTGCACACCTTATACGGAAGAAATTATTGTTACGCACGGAAGGTGTATGAACGTAAAATTGCACACTTCCATGATCTCGGCACTTAGAGGAAGGAGGTGATGTGGCAAACGTCATGCTTTGGTTATCTTTAGTCCGAAGTTTCAGCAGCTACCCAGTTTAGCAAAGACCAAATGAACTAGTTGTTACACTTAGACCACAGAAAAAATTCTGCCCCACCGGGATCGAATTCGGGTCGTCCTCTAGGCAGGCGATTACGCCACGCGTAGGACAGTAGATACTGTAGTTAGTATGCAAGGTATTGAACAAAGACATGTCCAATCTTCAGCTTGTTACTCTGAGGACGGGCAACACGATGTAATATCGCACCGCTTCGTAGATATACAGTGTTTCAAAAAGAATGGCCTGATTTTAAAATTCCATATGCATTGATAAGAACATAATCAAGAATGGAATAAATTGCAAAATAGTCACAAAATCTTCAAGTTTTAGCTATGCTATTACAAATGCTCTATGTGTCCAGCAGTAGCAGCACGAACAACATCTAGACGACAACTGAATTCGTCATAAACTGAGTTCAGCGAAACCGACCTGGACTCTTACCTTTGCACAAGCATCCTGTCTCTTCAAATTAGCGATACCAACGACGAGTGGTTTTGAGTGCAGGCGGATTTCACGGTATTCTTTATTTGTGTGCCTGTTCGCGGCACCATTTTTTTTACGGTTAGCTTTACCGGGGTTTGAGTCCGACTGGAGTCGAACTTCGGTTCAGCTGAAAACGCTACAGATGCGAGGATTCGTTCGCTGGGCTGCCTAAATATGACTTCCCCTCCTACTTCACTTCTAGACCAATCCCTCTCCGAACGGATTCCAGGGCTTTGGAGAAAGGAAAGTCTTAAAAGTGGAATAATAAAAAAAATTGCGAGCGCCAAAGAAAATGCTTTGCTCCGATCTTCTTTCATATGACACATGCTGCATGGCTGAAAAAGGAAAATGTTTCTCTAATTTTGACTTTTAGGGAATAGCTGCACTGACTTTCATTGTGCTATATAATTTATACAAAAAGGAAAATGGGTAGCCAGAAAAATTATTAGAAATTAATTAACGAAGAATATTGCCAAGTCAATTAAATAAAAAAATAATGTTTTTAAGTGAAAGTTAGTTCAGCTAGATCCCTGTGTAGCAATATTCAAAGCTTTGTTATTCTGCCTAAATTGAGATTAGAGGGAATCTGAACTTGATTGAATAGAAAAGATAACACTGAATTTGGATAACATTGATAGAATTTTTAATTTAGATAAGAAAAATAGCAACAGGTAACAACATCTGATGAAAACATTTGCATTAAAAAAATGACATACTTATTCCATTGAACTTTTACTGTAAAGGTTATCAATTTAAAAAAAAAAATACTACAATAACTTTCTAAATTTTGAATGTCTGCAAAATTACATAATGCTGATATGTAATATTAATACAAACGGTTTTTAAATTATATTACGATTCTTTAATTAAAATGCAAGTTTGTAACAAGATTTTAAATTACAAGTTAATTATCAATTTCATTTGATAAATTAGAATAGTTTCCCTATCATATACCAATTACTTGCATTGACAATACCAGAATCGAATCTATGTTTGATTAGTTTGATCAGTTACTTAAATGACGGAAAACTTTTAGAAAAGTATAGAAGAATAGCAAGATAGAATATTGCTTAATGAAAATTTAAGATTATAGGGGTCATGACCTTTAATTTTGAGTTACTTGAAAGAAGATTGACAAGGAAAATGAAGTATAGTGAATGATATATTTTTAGAGTATATATAATTCAATTTCATAATTTGCTTTATATTTCTGAGAGCAAACTAATAATACTAGTTAATACTAATACAAAAATACCATAGTTGTATTCACACACTTGACATAGATGATTCACACTTGACATAAACATACATTACTATAAATCAATACACAGGAAATTAAATCACAAATGTACTTCTAGAGATCGATCTTTCTTGGCCAATATTTATACTCTACATTACTTTAGGTCGTCGACGCCTAGTTTACCCAACAACTACCTACAGAAAGACTAAAAGTTTAAATATGATTTTAAAATTAATCGTAATACTTTATGTTTGCTTACACACATTTCGTCATATGTATTCCATTTTCTATACTTCGTACAATAACCAAAACTTATCTGAGATACTTTCTTTCCAACACAATGGAAGTGTAGTAGTAGTCTATCAATAACAAAACAAATATTTCTTGTTTTAAAGTAAAATCTATTCCTGTCCCTTGAGATACCTTTTATCTTAGGGGCTGAATAACTTAATAATGACCAATTATATTCTGAAGTTATTATTTAAAATAATTTAACGTAAGTTACATTTCGATTTTTTTATAGATTATATTAATTAACAATGACTATGTATAATAACTGTTTCCAAAATAGAAAAAAAATGAAAAAAATAAAGCTGGTTTCCGTACTTATGAAGATACGATGATTTAACTGCACTTGAAACTTTTCATAATTCATTTCAGGATTCTCTCTAAAAGACACACACAAAAAAATGTACTTCAAATAAGTTTATCACTGCATGATCAAACTTTAAATTTAAAAAAAATGAGTAGCGTTTCTGGGAAGTTTGCCACTAAAAATCCTTCAAATATTAATGTTCTTTCGTCCCTTCAATTGCGGGCAAATGACTGTTGAGTCAGTAGTAGTCAACATCTGAATAAATGGGTCAAGAAAAGGAGCAATTTTAAAAAATGATAACAGAAGTCTCATTTCGATGATCTGGACACTTCCAAACTGACCCATATAATACAAATTGTTTGGCGTCCCTTTGGGCGTCTTGAAAGTATTCGTGCCAAGAAAGATTTATATGAAAATGGAAAACGCCTCCCAATAGGAAAGCAAGTATAGATCCTACCTTGTCTTTTAATTTTACACGACACGTAGAATCCTCATGTCCCACTTGGAGTCCGGTGTTAAAGCATCCAGCTGGACCTTGCACTCGCTTTTTGGAGAAGACACAGAGTACCATTTTATACACACACAAACTGTCCATTTCAATACGAGAGAGAGTTCAAGTTGTGCAGGAATTCGGGATATCAGCACCTTCGTTGCTACGACACTAACTATGAGTATTTATTTCCTGAACATATTTGTATAATAACGATAAATAAAAATATACATATGTGTGCAAAGGCGTTGTGAAGAAATCGTTATGTCTTGTGTTCTCGCTGCACGCTTCCTGTAGCAACTGACCTAGTTTTTTAAAAATCTTGTCTTTCTCTCTCTTCTGTTAATTTTTGAATTTTCTTCTCTCTGTGTGGGTGTGTTTGTGTGTCCGTTAAAATGGCTTGGGTTTCTCCGCCACCCGAGAGCGATAAATTGCCATGGTGACAGCAAGGGTCCTCGGATCTTCAGTGAGATGACCACTGCTCTGTTTTTTAAAGATATTCTTCTCTATCCAGATTCCAAACAGAACACGAGAAAAAAAATACATACAAAGTGAAACAAAAATAAAAATACAAATTTTATTTAATAATACATACACAATTGTGAGAGGTGACGACTGTCATACGGATCAATGCTAAAACGTCGACGATAAGCACTCCGGACCGAAATCTCTGACTCAGTCTTTGTAAACTGCAGCACACTAGACGCTTTCTGTTGAGCAGACGCCATCTTACTTCTGACTGGCTGCAAACTGAGAAGATGCATTGACTGACATTTAACAGCGATTTTCTGAAACTCTAGATCATGTCTATTCAAACAATACTCGTTTCCTTGCAGGTCCCATGTTCTGTAATTATTACTTTTTGAAACACAGCGTATAGTGTTTGGCATCACAGGATGCATATCGTGCAGGAAATAAAGTCGTCACAAGGAAGGTAATTTTGAACATTTTAATAACGTTGTGGCCAATGTGGGCTGACGTCATTGTCCTCTACCGAGTGACGTGTTTCATGCCCAAGGCTACAATGACTAAATGTTACTCAAAGTAGTCGTTGTCACCGTTTGATCTGTCCCCTTTATACCTACAACATGTTGATGCTGTTTCACTATTTTCAGCATATGAACGCATCTGTCAGGATCACCATGGTCTGTCCTGTCCACCTCTGATATCGAACGGTTTCGAAGATATCGAGGGTGAAGCACAAGATACGGCACAAGATACGGCGCATGGTATGGAAGTAGAGATGGACATGACCTGAGAGACCTGAAAAACCTGAGAGACATATCGATATGTTGTCAACAGTGGAAACAGTCACTAGATGTAGTTAAGAAGGGCAGCTGGGTTTTTAATTAATGCAACCTTCGGAATTTTATACTTCTCGGAAGGAAACAGGAACATATTCGTACAGTATCGGCTTCACTTCTACCCGCTAGCATCTCATTTTGTATGCACAGGCACCTTTCGCAAATGTCGATTTTTATCAGGTTTCCTGCACGATGGGCGTTCTACCACTCAGTGCGCATATTCCCGGACATTCTGTATATCTGTGAAATGGTGCGAAATCATGTATCTATTGACTTTGACTTTTTTGTTGCCTATCCATAGAGGAATCATCTGCTGAAATTATGCCATACCTTTGCGCAACACCCTGTATACACTGTTTTAGTGATAGAAGCAGATATTCTACGAGCCATCAGAAATGACTGTTGTTTATCGAACATGTAGTGAGCTGAAATATAGAATTCTAGCAAATTGAATAGGGAAGCGTAGATGAGGGAATATTATTATCGACTTTGGAATTCATCATGCGAAAATTTTCGAAGAAGAAACCAATGGGGGTGAGGGTATAGGATGAGGGGAGGGGGATGAACTAGAAAAGCCAAATTTGAATTAATTTATTCCATTATCATTCCTCGTGGAGAATTCTGGGAGGAGGGTAGCAACATCATAATGGAAGTAATGACAATCTATAAGTATGAAGGAGCAAAGGGTGGGAGATTAAGGCTAGTCTACAAGTAAGGGTTATTACTTTCACTTTTGCTCTCTAGCTTCATTCCCCTTTTCATTTTTATCTGTCTGGCGCAGGGAGGAGGGTGGGTGTAGCTTAAGAGGAAAACAAGAGTAACATGTATGTTTATGGAAACGGTTACGCATCATTAAACCAGCCGCAAGGGTTTTACGTATCTTGCAGAGACATGATATATTGTGCTTCTAGATGCTCGGTGCGTTAGAGTAGAGTGCTCATCTATTTGGAAGTCATCGGCTTCTCCAAAGATTTTCTTCGTTTTTTTCTCTCTATATCTTCTTCTCCTTTTCGTTTCTCTCTTATTGGTACACGCCTTTCAGTTCTATTCTGCCCTGATGGTGGTACTAACAACAATCCTGATGATGACTCACTGTTATTCATAGACATGGTTTCTTGAAATCTCTTAGTCAAATGTTTGAATAACGTTTAAGATGGGAGATATACGTATAACCTTATTTATTTATTTATTTATTTATTTATTGAAATTTAATGTGCGAGGGGTTATCGTAAAGTTTTAATTATAGTAAAAAAGCAGGACACGGGGATTATTGTGATTTGAAGTTGTTCATCCTTCTCTATGTAGTCACCACCGAGATTTACACATGTCTCCCAGCGTTTATTCATTTTACGAATACTGTCATTGTAGAAGCCTGCGAATTGTGCTTTAAACCACTCTTCCACTTCATGAATGACGTCATCTGCGTTTTCAAAATGGCGACCACGCAACGCATTCTTCATTTGGGGAAACCAGAAAAGTCACTGCGTGCGAGGTCGGGAGAATAAGGCGGACTCTGCAATACCTGAAAGCCACACACGCCCTTGCTTTGTCGACAGCAACTTGAGCTGGATGAGCTGGTGCTTCTGAAAAAGTGTCATCAAACAAGGAACCCAGTCTACAGATACCTTAGACATGTAAAGTTCGTCCTGGATAATTTTTCACACACTACCGTAACTGAGACCAGTCTCATTCATACTCATTTGGATGGTTACACATCTGTCTTCGAGAACTAAACACTCCACTTCCTTTACAGTGGCCGCATCGTCCATCAGAGATGGTGTTCCAGATCTTGGGTCGTCTGTGATGGGCATATGACCAGTTTCGAATTTCCGTTTCCACTGTACAATGGTGTCATTTCATAAGGTATTTGTCTATCATTATAACCCTTCTAATGCAGGAACTCTGTCACACTGCAAGCCTCAATGTTATTAATCTTGCACGTTGGTAACATTTGACACACCCTGCAAAAATTAACAATCATTAGGACCTAATTTCCTTAACATTATGCACATAAGAACGAAATATAACACTGCCAAAAATTCATCCATTTATCTTAATAACTTCCTGGTGATTAAAACTTTACGATACTCTATCATATCTTTTCCGCATCAATGTTATATGGGACAAAATTACCTGCTTAAACTGATGGCGTGAAATATTACTCGGATCTTATCCTGATCTCAAATGAGGAGCTTCGTGGTTATGGTTACTTTGGTATCGTTGTCCTATCAGTTACGGTGGTCTAAATGGTCCTTATGTGTGGACCTGTCCCTTCCCACTGCGTCGCGGAGTCATTTTGGAGTGCATCTACTGTGAGAACACCCTGTCTCTTATTGCATATCCCAATTCCATCGATGAACCACTGATATATCACTTTTTTCATTGTTAATGGTTATCTATTAGCAACTGTGAAAACATTTATATATACACACTTCTACTCGATCTATTAGGAATGCGCACGAGACGAGTCGAGACAGGATTTTCCTGACAAAATTCGAGTCGAGACACGGCTCTTCCAATAGAAAAATATACATTTTTCGAGTCGAGACATCACTTTTACAGCACATTTTCGAGACGAGACAGCTACAAATCTTGTCTCGTGCGCATCCCTACGATCTATGGCACGTATAGATAAGCCACCTACAAATTTTCAAATACTGATGATTTTTTTCAAGTACACAATTATTTTTCAACGTTTAAAAAATCAAAGATAAGGCATAATAATAATAAAAAAATCTGCTGAGCTCAGTGGCGGATCAAACCCGGGGCCGGGGAGCCTTAGTCCCCCACCAGTTTTTTGAGTGTCAAAAATGATTGAAGCCATTATTTATATATTTTTAAAGTTTATAATTAATAAGCGTTGCCTTTTATTCTTTATTGGATACTTCTAGGATAACATTAGTAATGCTGTGTTGTATATTTATAGTCTATTCAACATTTATTTTTTCCGAGAATTTCTTACTTGAATGTTAATTACAATTTTTTGACATATAAAGCGTAATATCTTGTGACTAATCTGATTACCCATCATCGTTGTAAATGCCTACATATTGCATTGCTAATTTGTACTTCATGTCTAACTGTAAAGTGGTAAAAGGAATTATTCATTTTTTATTCCTAGTTCTTGTTAACAAAATGCATAAACGGTTCAGTTAATTTTGAGTTTAAAGTCTCTTTCAGCAAGGGCACCGATTTCTCTGACTTTGGGGGGCCCATTCATAAATAAATACATATAACAAGAAAGAATACATATAACAAGAAAGAATACATATAGAAATACATATTCATAAAAATATAAGGGGGCCCACATGAGCTTTGGGGGGACCGGGACCCCCGGACCCCCAGGATCGGCGCCCTTGCCTTTCAGCAGTGAAACTATATGAAATGGGACCTACTGATTAATGTCGAATAAGAACCACATGAGCTCTCGCTGGGAATTGAACCCGGTCTTTCACGCCAAAGGCGCGTACGTTAACTGCTTAGCCAGAAAGGAGCTCAAGTGTGTAAACGGATTTCAAATTAAAATGAGTTGTACAAGATCATTGATATACCTATCATAGTCTGGGTTCTTATTGCTCCCCCAGTTTTTATTTTCTATATCCGCCACTGTGCAGGGTATGAATTGGTACCAATTACCCTCATGTTGTACCATCTCTCTTCTTTTTTAATTTACTAGTTCTTTGATAGTATTCTTTGCTAGATTGTCTAAAAGAAATGATAGTATAGTGGAATCGAAAGAATGTATCATTATTAAAATCTTAAGTCATGAATATTAATACGAATACCTAACCGAATGAACGCAAGTATATACCTAAATAAATGCAAGAAGAGTTCATATTCAAGTGATGTAAATAATGGAAATAATATCAAAATGTAACTAAGTGATCATTAGATATCAATAAAAGTAAATAAGGATAATACAGTGGGAACCAATAAATTGAGAGAAAAATATCAAATTTAATCCTGTGCCAAAATTAATTTCATATTTATTATTACGTGGAAAGCAAACAATTACATATTGAATACATTAAAACGTGTATGAGAGGCCAATCCCAAGCTTTCTCATGAGCCAATATTCATTGTTGAGATTAAAGATAAGGAAATATAATACTCACAATATCCTAATCTTCTCCGTCCTACTGCTTCCCGCATCTGTTGCAGTAACTATGTTTGGTTAATAATAGTTGACGGAGACAATATCACACAGATATATCTTCTCGTGGGTAGCCTCTCTTACTAAATACCTCCGATCTTTCCGGCCCTTTCGAACACTAAGCTATCGCTAACCTCAGTATACAGTGTGTTCCGTAATTCGTATGACAGCGTTTAGGAGTTGAAAGTAGACATCAAAATAAACAACGAAATATATGGACAAAAACTGGAATGCGGCGTCGTTTATGAGTTATAGGTGTGAGAAATTTGGCGGCACGGAGCTTTGACATGCTATAGCACAAAGTCGAATCATCTTGACACAGTCGGTGTGAAATTGCACACATGAAATTATAGGCGTAATATCCAAAAATATCAAAATCAAACCTCCAGAACAATTGCACAAGGGATTCTTCACTAAGATTCTCGCTTATGTTTGCAAATTAAGATCGGTCAAAATGAGCTGGAAAGGAAAGAGTACGTAATATTGAAGTAGAATCCGTTTGCGCCATGTCGATAGTGGAAACAGAACCAAAGATACCGTATGAAGAATTGTAGGGTTGCTATGACTGGTTGCATAACTATCAGTAAACACGTTGCAACTGTACCAGAAACATTAGTGTATTATTGAAGGCGAGATTAATTTGTTATCAATGCATGCAACGTTGCACTCTCCACTGAGTAGTAGCACAAATAAATGCAGAGTCCTATTCGTAACACTTCGTTGCTAAACCCACAAAATAGTATACTCTACGTCCTGTATTAGTGTATTGTCAAACCTATCGTCTACATGATATGTAGATCGTCCTGTGCCCTGACGCATCGTACAGTGGAAATGACACGCGTCGTTTGAACGTTTGCACTAGCACAAAACTGCATGGAGTGATATGTGAAAGAAAGTTAGGACGAAGGTGAAGGACTATTCACCGTGTGTTTATGAGTCCTACAAATGTATGCTGAAGATATGACCTACAACAAGAGTAGGCTATACTACAGAGCAGGACGCATTCCAGTAGATTGGGAAACAACTTTCACAAAAATTCTCCATTGACTTCTGTCCTTAGTCAACTGGACCCACTTTCTACTTTGTATTCCTTTTCTGTGATATTTATCCTAATGGTGCCCTCCCATCTACTCCTAGGTCTTCCTAATTGTGGTTTTCCGATTGGATTTCCAGTTAAAACTTTGAAAGCGTTTGCGTTCCTGGTTTCTTCCATTCTGGCTATATGACCTGCCCACCTAAGCTTCCTAGACTTGACTACCTTAACAATATTTGGTAAACCGTATAAATTATGTAGTTCCCCGTTACGAAGTTTCGGCCATTCTCCATTCCCGTTCCTCTAGGGTCCATATATTCGTCTCAGAATTTTATCCTGAAATACTTTCAGTCTACGTTGTGCCCTCAGAGTAAGCGACCATATTTCTTAACCAAAAAGGTAACAGCAAATTTATTGTATTACATAATCAAAATAGGATCATGTGGAAGTGAATTCGTATTGACATCCTGTGGCTCGTACCACATTTGAATTACTATTCAGTTCATGTTTATTAATAACCCAGTAATTGTTTGTGTATCAACAGCCAAACACGGTTACTACATGTGCATTCTCCTGGTGGCCATTATTGAGTTACATATCTTAAGCAATTACGAAAGCTATAATAACCATTTAACGTAATTGCTTGAGTATATCAGGTTATACCCTTTGGTATATTTACGTGCACAGAATACATACATATATACTGTATATGTGTGTATGTACTGTATATGCTAGCCAGCAGCGGGCAAAGAGACGTCAATATATAGCTGGTAGTTACTCGATTTAGCAAGCGAAATTCTATTAGTGCTTCCAAGTTCGGTTATAGATATATTGACTGAAACGTCTGTAAAATTGACATGGTGCATCATTTGTCACAAACACAATAACTAGAGTTGGTTTTTCATTCTTTAATGTCAGCTTCAGGGGTGGAAAAAATGTTTCAAAATTAGCGCTTTCATCGCATAATTGCGTTAATTAATGTTGAAACACCGCCATCATTATTAGTAATATAGATTATAGTAACACGGGAGTACGTAGTGCATATATATGAAGATATATGAAACAAGAATATTGACAGGAATTGATCAGATTTCAAACAAAATACAGCTTTGTCATCCAAGAAGCAGATAATCAATAAACCGTTAAACGCATAGCTTATTGGTTCTTTGTATTAAGTTAGGAGTTTATTGGTTAAAAAAAAAATATTTATACAAAAAGATACATGTTAGACTTATTTAGTTTCCGATGTATTCCAAAATGTAAATCCAATTTAGTTCTCTTTTTTTTTTCTTATTTCGTTAAAACTAGATTCTTCATAATCTTTTCTTATTGATTATTTTTCTCAATTATGTTGATGGACAAAAGGAAATTCATTTTTGATAAGTGCTCAAACAAACTACAGGGTAAATCAAAGTGATGGCCCCGAGAATTGCTGATACAACATGCTACAAAAAGCTAGGCAGGAGCTGTATGACTTGATGTGTGTCGCGTTACGTGAGGTGTTCATGTAGGATATTTGTGATATGTTTGAAGAAAACTTTTGACAGTTTACCTTTGTTAACACATGGCTCACAATAACATAATGTTAATTAAATTTCACAGAAAAAAATTTTAAACCGAGTCCCATATTTTGAATTGCCCTGTAAAACTTCTAGTTCACCACTTTGTCTGCACCATATTCACACAAACTACATGTTAGTGGTGTAGCCAGAAAAACATAATGGAGAGGACCGATAATTGTGCTAAGTCGTGCAAGTACGCACATGCATATTGTATGCATTATGTATACCGGTATGTGATTTTTTTTCAACATAAATACCATACTTATAATCTTGTATTTTTTAAAGAAAAATATTTCAGTATATTAAAATTGTTTCACGATAAATTTCGTGTACATTTTTTGGTTCTTCGGAGTGTGTCTTTTTATGGCTTAAGAAATACCCTTATTACTTGGGACTAAAATCAGTAAGGAGCAAGAGAGCGAATCGCCACTTTTTTTTTTTTTTTTTTTTTAATATTAAGTTACGGAGCATGGGATGGGAACGGCTAGGGAACGACACGCACAAGACACAGCATGGGAACGGAACACTATGTCTGAATTAACCTTTAGGGAGTTCTTTTGTAAGGTATTCCATATTTAAAGAATAGTGTAGTTTGGAAATTGAAAATTCTCGATATCATGTGTGGTAACGTTAGACACGCTAACAGTATGGCTATTCAAACAAACATAATGGTGGAATCAGCCGAACCAATGGCCTTGTCCTGTACTATATAGCTTTCTTGGAGGAGAATAAATATGATGGTGAACGATCCTGTTAGAGACCTGCACGGGCCGAATTTTTCGGCCCGAGCCCAATCCAGCCCGAAAGTACCTAGGCCCGGCCCAGCCCGGGCCCGAAAAGTTTTGGAGATTTTCGGCCCGAGCCCGGCCCGGCCCGGCCCGATAAATTTTAAAAGTTTCTGGCCCGATCCCGGCCCGATATTTTTTTAAAAAAATTAGCTCCAGCCCGATTTCTCAAAACTTAGTACTAAATTTGACCTAACCCTCAGAAACATTTTCTAAACTTTGGTTCACAACCTGACGCTTGCCTTCCGAATGGTACCATTGCCTGCTAGAACTTTGCCTGTCATCGAGAGAACAAAAACTCCGTTCCCTGTAACAAAAATCTAACTTAATTGATTTTTAGCATAAAGTGAACATGGCAATATTGTTTAGCGACAGGCAAAACATTCCCGCCCCTTCTTGTCATATTTTGGGTTCAGTGAAGGTCTAGGTCAGAGCTCAATTTACCCCATAATGCCTGCAATCCTCTATAGTGAAAGTGGAGCCGCTAAGCAACACAAACTGTAAATAGTTATTGCATTCTTTGTAACATTTTTCACGGACATACTTCTTCAACATTTGGCTTTATTCCAATTATCGTATAACGAAAGTCAATAATTATTAAAGAATTGCAATTAATCGGCCCCAGCCCGGCCCGACCTGAAGAGAAATCAGTGTCGGCCAGCCCAAGACCGGCCCGGCCCAAAGAAATAACAGTGTCGGCCCGACCAAGCCCGGCCCGTACAGGTCTCTAGATCCTGTGACAGTTGATAACTGCGCGACGATCTGTGCACTCGCCAACTGTAGATCTAACAGATTCAATCCCATCGTATTTCAAAGCTCACGAATCATTCATAACGTGTGTGTTGGATAAGAGCAAAAAACATAAACGAGCTCCTTCATGGCTAAGCGGACGCGCCTTTGGCGTGGGAGACCCGGATTCGATTTCCGGCGGGAGCTCCTGTAGTTCAGATTCCATGTTAATCAGTAGGTCCCTCTCATATAGCCTCGCTGCTGAAAGGGACCTTAAATTCCAAATCAACTCAACTCAAAACACATAAACTTATGTTATGATAGAACTGAATATGAAATGAAATAAAATCTTTCAATTTAACGTCCCACGATTATGCCCTTTAGGCTAAGGGAAGCGATGGTTAAAGCAAGCCACTGATAATGGAATAATTGATGGAATAAGAATTTGGAATGAAACGAAAGTACACCGAGAAAACCCACGGTTATTAGGTTGTCCATCACAAGTTTACTTAGTAGAGGATCGAAGTAGGGACCCCATGCACCAGAAGTAAGATCTGTACAGTGAGCCAGTATGCCAGCAGTGAGCCAGCAATTAATAATAATAATAATAATAATAATAATAATAATAATAATAATAATAATAATAATAATAAAGAATTTTATTGTTGTTAAGCTATACATAGCAATAGACAACGTCAAAATGTGATACAATACTGATGCGTAAGTATAAATAAATAATGATCTATAACTAAATTAATGATGAAATGGCATTACAAAATAAATTACAATAACAATATGCATTTTAAATACAAGCTCAACACGAGATTACAAAATACGTTACACTTCTATTGAACAATTAAAATACTCCTGTAAAGAATAAAAGGGCGTTGCAACTAACCAATTGTATAACTTACTTTTAAATCTATCTATATGTTCATCTTTTAGTGATGCAGGCAACTTGTTATACAGTTTTATTCCAATTGTCTCATAACTATTTAATGATTTGGACAGTCGTTGATATGGGACATTTATGAATTTACAGCTTCTAGTATTATACGAGTGGATGTCTTGCCTGAGTTGTAAATTTTGGTGATTACTTTTTATATAGAGGAGTACTGTGTAAATGTATAGATTGAATATTGTCATAATTTTAAGATTAATAAACAAAGGTCTACAATGAGCTAATCTGTCTACGTTTGAAATAATTCTGATTGCCTTTTTCTGTATTAAAAGAATGCTATTTACATGATAATTGTTACCCCAAAATAATATACCATACAAAATTATACTCTGAAAAAAAAGCAAAGTAAGCCGATCTGACACAGTTGTCAGGAACATGATTCTTTAGTTGTTTTAGCAGATATACTACTCTTGAGAGTCTTTCAGAAATATAATTAATATGCTGTTCCCACGATAACTTGTTGTCAATATATATACCTAGGAACTTCACACATGCTGAGTTATTCTCAGCAGACACTTCTTTTAGACTAAAAGTCATATGTTGAGTTTTATTCTCGTTAAGTAAAAAAAAAAAAAAAAAAAAAAAAAAAAAAAAACATTAGCCTTAAACCAAATTACAACCTGATCCCATGTATTTTCAGTTATAGAATTAAGTCTACTAAGATCAGGACTAGTATTTAGGAAGGTCGTATCGTCAGCATATAGTATAGAGTAAGCAGATAAAAAGTAAGGTAGATCATTTATCATTAGTAAAAATAGAAGTGGCCCAACTACTGAACCTTGGGGTACTCCGTATTTAACTGATGTATTGTTAAAGTATTATTTTACCAGATTTATTGTTATTTACAAAAACAATTTGTTTACAGTTTTCTAAGTAAGACTTGAATAATCTAAAACTTAAACCCCTGATACCGTAGTACTCTAATTTTTTAAGGAGAATTGAGTGTTCAACACAATCAAAGGTTTTGCTTAAATCACAAAATGTTGCCTGAACAAAATCCTTGTTTTCAAAGCCTCTAATAACCTTCTTTACCAACGAATCAATCGCTCCAACAGTAGATCTACCCTTTACAAAACCAAACTGTTAATCACTAATTACGTTATACTTATCAAGATAATCACATAACTGCATATGTATCACAGTTTCAAGAATTTTTGAGAAGACTGGTACCAGAGAAATTGGTCGATAACTAGATGGACAATTCTCGGGTCTCTTTTTATATACAGACACAACTCGTGATAATTTTAAAACTTCGGGGAAGATTCCCTGTGTTAGACATTGGTTAATGCAATGGGTAAACGGCAGAACAATACAATCAATAACTTTTTAAATTAGATTACTCGACAATCCATAAACATCAACACTATTTGAACACTTAAAGTTACTTACAATGTTGAGAACTACTTGGGGAGATATATTTCTGAACACAAAACTATCGTGTATAGAACTTACAGATTGTTCCATTAGATTGATTGTTGTTACATCAGGTTTGTCAATATTATTGTGTACTTCATCTACAGAGTTCACGAAATAATTACTAAAATCTTCTGGATTGGGGTAAAGACAGTCCCGATCACTCTTAACTATAGAGTTAATTACCTTCCAAGCTTCTTTACACTTATTAACAGGCGATTCGATTTTTGCCGAAGTATACTGCTTTCTCACTTCATTAACAGCTTGCTTATATGTATTCCTAGCTTTCAGATAGACTGACCTAGTTACATCATTTTTCTCTCTCTTATATTTGTTTAAATGTAACATCACCTCACACTTCATTGAGTAAAGTTGAGGGGTATACCACGTGGAATTATTTTCTTTATATGGCTTTTTAAATAGGCTCCGATTAACTTGGGATGAATATGTCAAAGTTTTAGAGAAACAAATTTAATAGTGCGTTATCCAATCTTATCCATACACAATCATGATCAGAAAAAGAAAATGTTGATACATCACAATGAATTTGACATAAATTGAAATTTATAAATATGTTATCAAGACAAGCTAGACCTCTTGTTGGCTTCATATTTGTAATACTATAATTAAATTGCCTTAATAAATTTTTTAATTCATCTGTGTCCATTCCTGTGAAGAAAAGTTGAATGAAGCTGAAGTAAGTATTCATATACAAGAGAGAGGATAGCAGATGTAAAGTACCGTCTAAGTACCAATCTTATTTCGTAGATATGTGTCTGTTCTCTGTGTGTGAAAAGGGTGTAGATACACTAAAGTAAGACCGTCTAGAAGATAAAGTTTCAGAAAAAAAAAAGTCTAAAGCCATCAATGTTTGCCTTCAAGACACATACATCTACCGTGTACACATCTTATAAGGCAAGTATGCTGTGTCATTTTCAGCCACCCATATTGGGGGAGTAATAATTTTGAGTGTCACGTCGCACGACTTTTCGATTTAGGTACTCACTCTTGAGAATTTTTTTCTCTTAAATTTTTTCTTTCCCTCTTTAAGCAAGTTGAGAGACATGCAAAGGGATGGAGTTAGAGTTTTTTTTTTTTTTTTTAATAATGTGTGTGTGTCTGTATATATATATCTCATATGCTTTTTGGATGATGCTGAGACCTCCAACGTTGAGCAACGCGCCAGTAAAGCACTCTTCACTCATAAGACGAGAATCACTCGTTGACAGCTGAAGGGCCATCCAGCTAGGCGGGTTGCCTCTTTTAGATCTCATCAACATCTTCTTCTTCCTCTTCTTCATCATCATCTATTGCCTCTGTACTCAGTTCTTCTTTCTCTCTTCTCTTCTCGTTCCGCCATAACCCCTCAATTTCTACTTCCACTTAAAAAAAACATCATCTTCTTTGCTAACTTTTTTTTAAACTTCACTGAGTATAAATGAGAAAACGAAGTCAGGTTTGAAAGTTTGTAATAAATTACTTTTCTGTGCAAAATATTGGCCAAGGAAGGCTCGTAATCAAGACTTGTCAAGGTAAAAATTTCGTGCCGGAAATGTTTATCCATATAATTTTCTCGTAGTTTTATATCAAACACAGTAAATATTGGCTGGATGAGTCCTCTCTTCACTCCACAGTTCTATCCGAGATTTCCCAGGTCTATGATAATCTTGCGTGCTTTAAGACCGAAGGGAAAGGAAATAAAGTTTCTAACTTACCTTATAGATGATTTTTAAGTTCTCCTTTTCCGTCACTGAATAAGCATCTCCTTCTTTCCCTTGGTTTAATGGCTAGCGCCTATGACTTTCCTGCATGAGGTTTCGAGTTCAATTCCAGGTAGGAGATCATCGAATGCTCTACAGTAGTTTAGATTCCAGTTCATCCCTTGTGTTTACCAAGTTAAAATAGTTACTTTGTTTATCGGGAGGGGTATATATTTATACAGGGTGATCGTAAATTCAATGCTCTTTTTTTTAATTTAGATTATCCTAGAAACGAGCATCAGCTCTTGCTGGCGTGTAACACTTTACTAATGTGAGGTTTACCATTTATGATTTCAGAAGTTGATCCAGTGAAAACTGCAATATGGCTGGTGTATACAGTGTAGAAAACAGAGCTAAGATTGGCGCTAGGTATGAAGTTTGGAGGTCGGTGGTGCAACACGTGATATGTAAACCGGAACAGATAGTGATATGTAAACCGAAACACACACAACGAGTGTATTTAAATGTCTTAAGAGGCCTCATCACTGCGAAATTAAAATACCGCTAATTTTACAGTAATTATATGATATCTTCAAATAGATAAAAATATAATCGAAAAGTGGATCAAGACCTCCCTAGACAATATTATTCTGCGTGAGATACCGTTATCATGACTCATTTATCTGCTTTCGGTTTCCAGACATTTAGAAAATCGGCATTTATTTTCGCGTTTCTAAATAACTGCAAACGGAAAGCTACTAGGTGACTCATGTAACGGTACCTCATGCAAAATAATATCGTCTAGGGAGGTCTTGATCCACTTTTCGATTATCTTTTATCTATTTGAAGATATCATATAATTACTGTAAAATTACCGGTATTTTAATTTCGAGTGATATGGACTCTTAATTAAGAAATGTACGGGAAAATCTGAAAGGAGAAGAGGAGATAGCGGAGGAAGAGAAATATGGCATCCAGCTGGAAAAAGAGTGTAGGATAGACATACCAAGATGCTGCAAAAAGTCTACAAGAACTGCAACAATTTGCCTTACGTCAAAATGACTATGGTATACAGTATTTAGTGTGTTTACTCAGTTAGGTTAAGAGCCTGACTTATTAAAAATAATACAAAATTTAAAATTTTTCTTTTGCTTGTTTTTCATAAGTGAAAGGAGATAATGAAATGCAAGTTACAACAATCATAGATAATGTTATTCTACAACAGAAAATATGAACTTGAATAATTTTCAGTGTTGTCATCCATAGAAATTACAGTGTTGCCAGAATAACATTTCCCCCAAAATCTAAGTTAAGAGAGCGACCAGAGGAAAGCACTGGACTGCATTTGGTTACGTACCATGTTGTTTTGGTATCCTGTTAACTGCTTTTTAAATAAAATTATTATTTAATTTTAATAACTGTATGTTAAAACTATTTTATTTTTTACAAACTAAACACAACTATTATTTAAAAAGTATTTTCTGTTGTAGAATAACATTATCTATGATTGTGGTAAGTTGCATTTTATTATCTCCTTTCACTTATGAAAAATAAGCAAAAGAAAAATGTTTTTTTTAATTATTATTTTCAGTTAAGTCAGGCTCTTAAAGCGTTTGTAGAAAGTCAAGCAGCTACGTAGTAATGTGCACAGAAAACTCTCCTTGACTCTGAGGAAAATAAAGTTAACGTGCATACAGTATTATTTCGATTCATTGTAAGTTTTTCGTGTATTAACTCGTAGTAGAAATATACTGTAAGTTGACCAAGGTACATACAGCATATTATTTGATCTTGGTATGTCCAGTACATAACGCTTTTTTTTTTTTTTTTTTTTTTTTTTTTTTTTTTTTTAGATCTCTCTTCGTTGACCAGAAACCTATCTCTAACGGAAATTTTTACAAGTTTCGTTCGATTCATCGAAAGACAGGTTTTTCTGTATATATAAGTGTACATCTTTCGGGTCATTTTTCTCATACGCCAACGTCATCTTATCCGTCCACTGCAGTTTTCGTGGATTGCCTTTGAATGCATTATTTCACGAAATCTCATGTTACAAACAAAAAACCTGGTATATAAGCTCGTTATTTAAAAATAAGTTGTATCTAAATGTTTACAAAAAGTCCGTTTCTGAAGGGAGAAAGGGGGGGGTTCTATATTATTTTAATTTAGCAATTTGCTTTCGTAAAATGACAAAAATAATGTTGAACTGTTTATTTTTATTTATTTTTTTTTTAAGTAGCACTTGATTCGACTTTGAATTTTTTCACTATCATGAAACTTTGATTGAAACTTGTATCTTAAGTGGAGAAAGACTAAATTTTTCGCAAAGAATAATGACAGCACCACTTGAACTAGATTTTTGAACATAGTTAATTAGCACCTGGGTTGAGTTGGGTTTAAATTTTATCCTTAACGTGCGAAGGACGGGCACTCTACTAATATGGAAATACAATTTTACTTAGATATACTGCAATCAGAAAACGAAAAATCTAATGAAATCAAGTTTTACGTCCCACGCTTATGCCAGCTAGGCTAAAGGAGACGGTAGTGATCAGAAATGAATGAAATGGTAGAATGAAGAAACTAGGAGGAAACGGAAGAACCCCGTGAAAACCCTTGCACATGGTGTTTGTTCACAACAAAGTCCACTTGGCTAAAGCTATGGGATCGAACCAGGGACCCCATGCACCAGAGGTGAACACTCTATCACTGAACCATCGCGGCCCGGAGGCAATCAGGAAACGAACCAGGATCCTCCAATTTATATACAATATAAGAAAAGCTAATCGACTTAATATTCCGCAAATTAAACAAGCGTTTCTTGAGAAACAATTGGTGAGACAGAATTCTAAAGAAACAATTTAGCAAACATTTGCAAGTTTTCTCAGAAATTTAAAATTCGTTTCAAGAAAGTTAATTTCTTTTCCACACAAAAGGAAACGCAATTTCTGCTGTTTTCACAATTAATGTTGTACTATTTATTTTTCTTGACAATAGGCTAAAGGAATTGAAAGTCTTATTTCATTTGTAAGGAGAAGCTTCATTAAAAACGCTTAGGAAAAGAAAACAAAAATTACATCGCACTTAAAAGAGTCTCCATATTTTATTCAGTACTTGCGGTTACAACATAGTACATACATTATTCAGTACAATTATTTTGTCCTTTCGTTTTTCTTATTTTTCTGTTATTTGTGGGTTTTCTTCGTGCTATTCTTGTACTTTTTTTGGATTCTCTTTTTGTGCTATTCGTCTCTCATTATTCTCGTTCATCTACCGCAAGACTTCGGTTTCATTTCTGTTACCCTCTACTGTTGTTTCTTTTACGTTTGCGTTTGGTTGTTTTTATTCCATTTAAAGAACTGAGGACCCGTGACAAATGGTAACCAATGAGACACTGACAATCTCTCAAGGGTGACTACGTAAACTTTGTGTGTTTGTGTGTGTGGAATAAGTACAAGAAACAAGAATAACTAGGAAGGAAAGAGAAGGAGGAAAACCTCCCCCCAAAAAGAAAATATAACACAAAGAAACCTTTAAATGAGGGAGTGTGGGTAATGGAGACGCTGAAAGAACCAAGACCAACAACTTTGCAAAAACAGTAAACGTAAGATTAAAATCATCACGAGGCTGTTGGGTTTTTTTCCTGGGTTTGTCCTTTTCTCTGTTATGTATACTGTGTTGGGTTATGTTTTTATACCATGAGGAAGCAGTTCTATAGATATTTACTCTGTGCTTTTCTTTCTGTTATTTATCATGCATTATCTTTCTTTGCCTCTTCGGTCTCTTGGTTCACTGAAAAATGATGCTTCTTGAGATGACCATAAGTAAAACACTTCCTCGGTTTCTCTAAATACTTAATCATTCTTTTGCTGTTTACGTTTTTATTCTCTTCTCTACCATCTCTTCTCTGCTTCCTTTTTTATCTTATTTACTTTCCTCCTGCTCGAGTTTCTCGGTTCGCTCTGTCTTCTTTCCGCAACTGTCTTCCAGGACATCATCTGTCAACTCAAGTTGACAGATCCATCTCTGTTCTTTCTTTCTTTTTCGTGTGTGTTTTTTTCTTTTTTTCCTCTTCTCTCGTGAGTTCTGTGTGATTTGTTTTCCTCTTTCTTTTCTCTCTCCAGCAAAATACAATCACTATAACAGTGTTGCCAGAAAAAAACAGTACTGCTTGTAAATACTGGGTAATCTAAAAGTATGAATGTCTAAGTTGGGAAAAGTATATTATTCCAAGAAGTTCATCTGGAATGTTTTTAATTCAGCATTGATCTATTAGTTTCTGTCATATTGCCGAACTTAATCAGAGTAGAATCTGGAGAGAACTTGAGAAGATGACATCGCGGGAAACCAGATTGTGTTGTCAATGTGGCGTTTCCCTAGCGCCGTGAAATAAGTATATATTTGTATGAAACAGGTAACGATAAAGAAAATAATATTATTTCCTTTTAATAGCAGAAACTCTTAAGGACTATAACTATATTTTTGCTCAGTGAAGAGAACATAAGGAGATACTATAAAGCAATTGAAAAATGATCAATAAAAATAATTTTTCTTTCCTTGGTAATTCCTTTATAGCCGTTTACACTTCCTTATCAATGTACTTTTACTTCGCAGCCAAAACTTGTCAAGTTGATTATCACTATTAGTTGATTTTCTGGTTTTCGCCGCCCCATGCAATGACTTCATTTGCCGCCCTCCTTTCTCCAGAAAGAACAAATCTTAAAAGTCAGAAATTTACGTATGTTACCCCATCACGAATAGCAAACGGGAGAGAAAGTGTACTGCACTCAAAAAGGCCTAAACATTACAAATACAATCTCGTTGTGTCTGTTTCTTTTCTGAAAAAAAAATGTATTATGTTAGCGAAAGATGATAATTCTTTTAATAGAATTCAATGTCCAGCTTCAATCTCAATATATCAGTTTGCAATTCCAGAGCAACTAGCTCTTTTTATCTTTATTTCTTGATTTTCCTTCTACATCTGTTAAAAATTTTTTTAAAAAAATTAAAAAGTTGTTTCTATCTTCAATGATAAGGAACTTGTTTGTGACAAAGACAAGATTAGTTTTCATATCAAAATTGTGATAACTAACTAAATGGAACAGGTGTTCGCTACTGTTCGAGAATTGAGTTCTTGTATTTGACAACAATCAAGCAATTGAGGAGCGTTGTTTTCAAAACTCGATAGAGTAAATTTTGAGAAACAGAGCTATATGTGGGATAGGTATGTTTTTTATGCGACCAATCGAGCTGTGAAATTAGAATTAGCAAATATCGAAATGTGCAGTTACTAAATCATGAGCGTTTTGTCAGAACTTGATTGAGGTACCTACAATAATAACAAAAACGCAGCTCCTGTCAAAAGATGTTTCGTGCTCTATCGAGTTTTGAAAAAGCGCTCCTCAATTAATGCTGGGATTTATTTAACCGTATATGTGACCCTAAACTAATGCGACTTAAAACATATATGTATGTAGTGTTCAAATAGAAGGCACGAATAGGTTGAAATAGAGCTTAGAAAATTTAACTACAATCATCATGAAGTCTACTTCCAACAATAAATATTTATTTTAAATAATATACACATGACAGATTTTGCAGCCCCGTGCAAATGAACGTGTTGCACAAATAGTAGACCCGGATCTGAGTGTTAAATAAACCAAATATTTATTGTCGTCTGCCATAGAAGTATATGAAAATTCAACGTAGGGTTCCGGCTATAGCTGAACGAAACTGTGACGGAATAAATATCTGATGGAGAAAATGCGCATGGATTGCCTATGCAACTAATTTTAACATAAATATGAACAAACTTATGCTAGCATTATGGAAATTAGTATCTGGGACAGATTGCTCGGTTGCAGACTGTGGAAGAAGAACACAAAGCGAGAAACTAAGAAGAAGAATGTTTCCAAGGAAAGGAACGAATACAAAGAAAGAGAAAATGTAAGGAACTTCAATCATTCTTTTTCTCCTCCTTGTTTCCCCTGTTCATCCGTCTTTTCTTCACATCTTTTCAGCAACTTCTTTCTACCTCTTCTGAAGGCAGGAGGAAAAAAAAAGAGAAAGAGAAAAGTAAGGTCTCTGAATTTCCGGATTGCAAGACGGGTAACCCGGAAATGATTCATGGGAAATGACCCGTAAACTACAAATGAGGAGTTTTTCCACGAAAAAGAATAAAGGTCCTACTTGGATCGTTAAGAAGAGAAGAGGAGAAACACGCTCCAAAGAAAAAAATATGATGATGATAAAAAAAAACAATCGAAAGGAGGATAGAAGAAAGAACAATGAATGAATAGAAAGAAAGAGGAAAACGCAAAGTTGCGACATTAAAATGAAAATTCCCTCCTACTTATCTCAGAGAAATCACATTGTAAGTTTGGTGTGCACACCATCCCTACAAGACTGTGTTACAATGGTTATTTTTGCTGGAACTAAAGATACCTCTTGTGGTTGGATGAATATCTAGGGTTGACAAGTATACGCTTGTAGTACTTTCAGACGAATAAGCGGAAGAAATTATAAAGAAGATCTTTGTTTGGACTCTCCCCCTTTCTTTTGTTGGAAAGGGTAGGAAAAATTATTTACTGCTGATTGCACTCGAAATGAAGGTGAGACATAAGGATGGAATCGTATCATTAAAATATGCAGTCTTTTTGCAAGATAACGACAACTTCTCTGAAAGAAGCGTACGATCAGGTTTCTGAATGTGTGATTTTGTTGTAATTTAAGAAAATGAAAAAGAATGAGCAAGTAGAATATAATTAATCCCAAAGCTATCGATTTCCAGCAGCTCTGGACTCATAGTTTATCAATCTTAATAATGATAATAATAATCATCATCATCATAGGTATTCTGAAATTATTGGCAGGTCACTTTCCGCAACTGAGAAAACTTCCATGATTCACGATCTTCCGCTAACTTCTTCGTCTTCACGTACGATTTCCCTGTTTTGATATCGTCCATCAATTGTAGTCTCCTTAGTCCCCTCCCTCTCTTCCCTACCACCATGCCCAGTACCACTTTCTTCATGATAAAGTTCCTTCTTAGCCAATTTTCCAAACAGTTTCTCTTTCTCTAATATCTAATACTCTCATTCGTTTTCCGCTCAATCCAGCTAATTCTATCTATTCTTCTCCACACCCACATTTCGAAAGCTTCCAGTAATTTTTAATCATTTTGGGGTAATGTCCATGTTTCTCCTCCATACAGTACAGTACTCCACACGAAGCATTTTATAAATGTTTCTGTCAAGTCTTTATTCAAGGTCCCACAGTATTAAGATGCTATGATCAATGTTTGCTTAATATACATTACTTTTAATGAAATGTTTACAAGTAGCGTGTTCGTAAGGAATATGTATGTTACACTTAAGAAAAGGCAATTTGCATTATTATAGTTAATAGTGTTGTAACGTTCCGCATGTCTTCACACCAGGCTGTAGCCATGTGTTTATTACACGTGTTTGAAGTAAATAAATACAGCGCACATGACAGCACCGAAGAGGAGTCGCCCACCATCGCCAACAGTCGGCAAGACGGAGATCACCGAAGGTAGCCGACATTTTAGGATAAAAGACAGCAACACGCCTCAAGAAGCATCAATCTCTACAGGTTGATCAAACAACCAAAAGCTCTAAGGCGCCTGGCCATTGGGGACACCTTACCCTCTGTCGACACTTAATCAATTGAGAGATATCTTTCCTAAAAGCCCTACGACGCTTAGTCACTGGGTTTCCTTTCTCACCGAGAGAGACACCTAATCACACAAACTCATCCCCTCTCACGACGCCTGGTCAAAGAGAGTAACCTCACCTACAAAGGCCCTACGACGCTTGGTCATTGGGTTCCTTCCACTTTCTTACCTAGAGAAATCTAATTATTGTAACATATTTCTGTATTCAAGAGGATCTTTTATAATAAAATGTGATGGGAAAGTCCAATCTCCCGTGTACGATAATTGTTCTACCCTACATAAGTAGAGAGAATTTTACAGTATATTTTGCTGCATATAGGCCACAGCATTGTTAACCTAGGTTATTACTTAAAAAAAAAAAAAAAAATGAAGCTTTTTTGGATCAAAAGATCCAATATATTTCAAGCAAAAATGTTCTTGTACGCCTTATATTTGGAGAACTACGTATAATGTAGCTAAACCTAAACTATCACTTAACTCAGTATGATGTGCTTAGTCCGTAAAAAATACGAAAACACGATTTAGAGAACGTTCAAAAATGTTGTGGCCCCTGATGCAAAATAATAATAATAATAATAATAATAATAATAATAATAATAATAATAATAATAATAATAATAATAATAATAATAATAATAATAATAATAATAATATTATTATTATTATTATTATTGGTCAAGATTGCAATCTTTTGATCCAATTTTTGGATCACTCCCAAAATCCTTGTTTAATGTAGATCACTTTGAGTAATCTTAGATAGGTAGCATTAGATTAAATTATTGTCATTGCTAATATTTAAAATACTTGCCTAAAAGTTCTACTTTCGAGAGGTTTATAAATGACTTACTAATGTGAATTTTTACTACTGTTTGAGAAATACAAATGATGTTTTAACACGTATATTATTTATCAAATGTTGCGTTCAGGTGCATGTATTTGTGTAGCTGATATTATGTTATGTTATTCTAGAATGATTGACAATTTTCAGAATAAAACAGGAAAGGTTAACGGGTCTATATCTTACGTAGATAATATTGTTGTCTAAACTCAGAAAATCTACAAGCAGTGTACACTCAGTCTACTTGGAAAACTTGCGAATCTACTTAATTTTTTGTGAGATTTTGATGTTTTACTTCTTAATTCCAGCCACCGGCGCAAATCTCGGGGGATGAGGAAGACATGTCTCCCAATCTTCGAACTGAGGAGGATTGTTCCTCCCAATTATCCGATTTAAAATATGTTTTTTTTTTTTTTTTTTTTTTTTTTGAGAGAAATATGATGATAATTTGTGTCCGACTGACACTTCATATACATCGCCTGATATATTTAATATACAACAGGTTCAACTCAGAAATCGGATTCATCTACAGTAATATGAGTCTCATTCCCCCTCCCCCCCCATCTCCAGAATAACCCTCAAACCTGCCCGCCTCCCAAAGTTGAAGAAGACAACCTTGTTCCCTTGATCCTCCACAGCATTGTATTTCAACTTCATAAATATTTTGAACATTGCTTAAAAAAAATATAAGGAAACTGAGTTACCCACCCATCCCCTTCCCCCAATGTTGAAGACAGATTTTCGCCAATGATTCCACCTATCTCTTTTCTGACATTGTTTCTTGGTCTCTATGTCTGCCTCTATTTTTCATTGTGTTACTCCCTGTTCACAAGGAAATAAACTGAAGTATTTATACAAAAACAAAATCCTTATATTGCAGCTTGTGGTTTCAGAAATTTGAGTTGAAATCATACGCGTTCCGTATGAGATTTTTCTCAAATGAAGACATCTTAGTTAACCAGTACTTCTTTAATATTGAGCTTCACGTCATCATTCAGAATTCAACATCATACCTTACGTCATACTGTTCGATAAAACGTGTGTGTGTGTTAACATCAAGACATACAATTAGAAAACGCTTCCATTGACAGAAATCATTTCAGACAAAAGTTACATTAGCTACATTCACAGACTGTTTTATAAAGCTGACTACAAACAGTAATTAACCTCGAAAATGTTTAAGAATGAACAATTACTATACCGTAAGACATACTTTGCACTTCAGGAGTAACTTTGCACAAAATATGGAAAAGAGTTGCACAGTCATCTGTCGGTAAAACCATGGACTGTAAAGAGGATATTTCAACTGCCACCCCTGTTCAGCGTAAGCTCTAAACTCCGATAAACAAAATATTTGTGTTCTTCCGCTTGTCACAAATGCGATTGGCTAGTAATGTATCACTCCCACTCTCCACAGGGAGGAGCAAATTATACACGTGCATTTTGACAAAACTGTCTCGTGTTGTCCAGATACTTACAGCAGCATGAGAAAAGAAAGAAAAAACTCCACTGGTAAACAATTGTTGCTTAGTGAGTAAAGGTTTGCCTTGGTGTTTCACCACAACACTCGAGGAACCGGGATTCATCTTTCAGACTTTAAAAGCAGAACACCCGTCCACAGTTGAGTTGGCGCCATAATTACTGCGCATGCTTAGTGTTTATTTCTATTGTTTCATTAACCACACTCGATTGCAGTATTATTAGATAATCCGTATTATATATTTTTTTTTTTGTAATTTATAATAATATAGCAGTTTTATATGAAGCTTCATAGTAAAAGTAATAATGCTATAAGATGAACTATTTTGCGGAGGAGTACAAGCATTGATAGGACAACAGCAAATCAGCGAGAATTAGTTTCACGTGGCTTTGTTTATCGCAGTTTAGAGCTTACGCCGAACAATGTGTAATTACCCGGAGGGTTTGTCGTTGTAGAGGTTTGGAAAGCAACCTCTGTAAACTGTAAACGCCGACACACAATGAAAGATATTATCTACAAGAATTTCCGTCAAAGTTAATTCAATTTCGTAGAATACGATTGTGTACAATGGGACTTTGAAGCGTAATTGAAATTGGAGTGTAAAGCGTTTTAAGGTCATTAAAAAAATTGCGAGAAGGCAGTTTCAGCCTCTAATCGAGGTTACTTCGCACCGGTCCAAAGTAATCCCTTAGATATAGGAAATTATTACTGTTGGTACCTCTTGCCTTCTAATTGTAGGTAAATTCACTATTTAGCGTCGGTAGATGGCGTAGGAATAATTCTTGGAACGCGTTTAAAGGAGAAGGTAGTGAAAGTACAATTTATTAATGATCACTACAGGGTTTTCATAAAGTCTGGACGGATTTAATTTGCTTATAATTTTCATAAAAATGCTCATAATGAAATCAAATAAAGTGCAAACGGTAGCGGAAGGATTAAATTTTTAGTTGGCAACACTGTTAGATAAGCGGCAACTCTGAACACGTTGAGAGAGGGAGAGGGAGGGCAAGGGTCAGTTTCTTACCAAATTCCATCCATTGTTGTTTTTATTGTTGTTTCAATGTTGACTGTTAAAAGTAAGTTGTAAGCTGTATTGGTGTGTGTGTCTTTTAAAGAAATAAATAAATGAAAAACTCCTCTGAGAAGACTATTTTTTACCGTATCAAAGATGGCGTCAGTGAAAGAGAAAGCGCAATGTGTTCTGTGGTACGCAGAGCTAAAATCACCAAGATCACCCGAACTTACCCGCTGCGACTTCTGGCTTTGGGGTCATGTGAAAACGGAAGTTTATGCAAAGAAGCCAAGTGGTTTGGAGAACTTAAAGGACAAAATCAGGGCGTCTGTGGCTGGCATTTCGGATCAAACACGGCGGAACGCTGTGAGTGGATTCCAGCGCCGCCTACGCTAATGTGTGGACGTAAATGGCGTCCAGTGGGAGGTGTGGCGGTGAATGAACTGAGCTGGTGCAGATTACAGGTAAAAATTTAATCCTTCCGCTACCGTTTGCACTTTATTTGATTTCAATATGAGCATTTTTATGTAAATTATAAGCGAATTAAATCCATCCAGACTTTATGAAAACCCTGTATTTAGATATTTTTAAACAATGGATTTCTTGTTTAAAAATAAATTACGAGCATTGGGGGATCCAGAAAAATAGTTTGAGAGGGGTTTCTCTCAGAAAGGCTTTGTTTTTTTTTTTTTTTTTTTTTTTTAAAAAAACGACTTCTTTTTTTTGCGGGGGAGGCTTGAAACTTATACGCATAGGAATGACTAAATTAGATTTTAAAAAAATAATAATAATGCGATTTGAGTGGGTTTCAGCCTGAAATCTCCAAACCCTGTAAATCTTCCACAAGTTATGGTTACGATGATATGGTTGGACATAAAGAGCAACCAAGGGAAATCAATTCACGGGATTTTTTTTTTTTTTCTGTTTCTGAGTTGACATTTTCATGGGATATATGTTAAATTATCAGAATGTGATTCCTGTGCCGGTACCAGAAAATACATAATTTTCTTTATTAATATCGATAATTTATACCAAGTACCGATACTGGTATCATCATTCTAGTATCACTAGGCTATTTGTAGACTGCATGCAGTTTTGTATAGGAAGTGAAAAGTATAAATACTGAAGAGAAAGCATTGCACAGAAACATTACGTCCGTATATTGAATATATTTTTTTGTATGTGGTGCAAAGTAGGGGTAAAAGTGGATCTGAAAAGGTGGGGGGACGGTAGTTAGCGGCATGACGCCACGCCGTTCCCCCTACCTATCTTTACCCATTGTAACATTTTAAGAACTGGGAGGACGCCGTACATATTTTTATTTTTTTTTGAGGTGGAGGAACGGCGTTTACCGCGTTCCACCGCACTTTTACCCATGGTGCAAAGTATCCTCACCTATGGAGTTACTTTGCACCAAAGTTTATATTTCAATAACTATGGTCATATTAAACGTTTACTAATTCACTTGAACGAATGTTTTCCTTATACTGTATAGCTATTATATGTTTAAAATACAGTGTTCTAAATCATTACGTTTGTAAGTTACATGCAATTTTCTTTAAAATTCCTTAAATCTGGTGCCAAGTACAGAATGTTTCCAATATTAATTACTTTCAATCAAATAAGATTAAATTATTAAAACTTTTTGACAATATATAAAGAAATAACAATTTGTTACAGTAAAATAAAAGTTGCCAATTTCGTCACGAAAAATATGGTTTTTAGCAATATGAAACTTTTTTTTTTCAAAATCTATACATACAAATTTACCCTTAAGCATCCCAGTTAGTTTAGTTTGATGTGATGTATAGAAGATTAGGCCTATGCAGTGGCGTATTTACGATTTTGTTTCGAAGGGAGGGGGGCTTTGCTAACTTTCGGGGGGGGGGGCTTTGCCTGAAAATGTGAAAATTCTGCAAGATATTTCATATACTTTACTACAGTAAGTAAGATTTCGGGGGGAAGCTTAAGCCCGGAAGCCCCCCCCCTTAAATACGCCACTGGGCTTATGTATAATGTTTTGGACAATATTATAAATAAATACAAAATCAAGTTAAGGGTTAATAATTAGTTATCTCATTAACTACTTAGCTATCATGCTTCAGGAATATACAATTTCATATAGCCAAAAGAAAAAAAAATCATACTAATATATTGATGTGAGGTAGTGTAAAAAATGACGAAGGTGTTGATCAGAAGTTATAATTTAAAAAGAGCAACTTACTTTATACATATACAGCTCTTTAACACCAGTGGGGGACACGGCGGTGGTTCAATTGTAGAGCGCTAATCTTTGATGCGTGGGGTCCCGGGTTCGTTACCTGGTCAAGTTAATTTGTGGTAGACAACACCGTGTCCGTGGGTTTTCTCGGGATACTCCCGTTTCCTCCCACATTCGCATTCCACCAATCCTTCCATCATTGGCTTAATCGTCCGTTTCCTTTAAAGCCTAAAGGGTATAATTGTGGGAAGTTTAACTGGAAGATTTAGAAAGATCGAAGACTGAAAGTTTATATATATATATATATATAACAGTTCGTCTTCATTCAGGAATATGGCTTCTGTGTGAACGGTTAACCATATCATACAGTTGCGTTTAGGTTGAAGGAAATATTTAAAGTCAAGTAGAAGAAATAGAGACTAGCTATTAATGAAAATATGAAATGAAATCTTTAAGTTTTACGTCCCACGGTTATGCCGGTTAGGCTAAAGGAGACGGTGATGACGAGAGATGAGTGGAATGATGGAATGAAGAAAGTAGGAGGAAACGGGAGAACCCACGAGCACGATGTTTGTCCACCACAAAGTCCACACGGCGCGAACTGGGGTCGAACCTGAGACCCCAAGCACCGGAGGTGAACACTCTACCACTGAGCCACCGCGCCCCCAAGAAATCTTTGAGTTTAACGTCCTACGTATGTGCCCTTTTGACTAAGGCAGACGATGATTAAAGCAAGTGAATGATGATTGAAGAATTAGTGGAATGAGAAAGTGAGAGGAAACGGAAGTACCCCGAGAAAGTCCACGGGCACGATGTTGTCCACCAGAAACTTACGATGTTGTCTGGGTATCGAATCAGAGACCCCACGCAATAGAAGTAAGGGCTCTACCATTAAGCCACTGTGACCCTTCTAGCTATTAATAAATAGTGCATCAGTACGATGAATACGGACACTACAATTCGTGCATAGCTACAATGCAAGTGTTGTTTCATCCAGCCAGGAGAAAGCTTTATATAATTCTGGGAACAACTTCAACAAAGGCTTTTCTATTTCTCCTAAGCCAGGAGTAAGTTATTTATAAATATGGTACTAGTATGACATTGTTCCTTGAGAAACCAGAAATAGAACAAATTATATGTATTTATGCAACCTTTACATGGTTGATAGTATGAGGCAAAATGAGTGGCCACATTAATTTCCAACTTCACTGCACAGTCAGCAACAAAAATTCTTTCCGTTTGGTAAAATTTATTTGGGAATAGCGGCAAGGGAGCCCATCAGGGGGGGGGCAAAAGTGGGGCGCTTGCTTCCCTAGAGGAAATAGTACTTCGAAATATCGAAAACCCAATAGAATTTTTAGAATAGTTACAGCAAAATTTGAAACTAAATTTGAAATTTCGCTTTTTCTTGCCCCCCTTGGAAACCACAACATGGGCGCCCTTGAATAACGGTGGTATGGCTGGAACGTACAGAAAATTATTTTTTTTTAATTTGCTGAAAACTGTACGCAACAAATTTCATTGCACGGATAGAACTTTTTTCACTGACTGTACAACCTAAATGTTTTAAGTAAATATTTACTAGATTAAAGAATGACGCATTGATTTTTTGTTTGGGCGATAACTGAAAGATTACAACAATGCAAACAAATTGGTGATACAACAGATTCCTTTTCTGCGTCCTTCTGAACTACCAATCAGTAAGCGGTTACGACCACGTAACAACGTTCTGGTTTCGAGATCATGAATGAGAAACGATGGGAACTGCATCATAAATAGCCCACACTAATCCCAACAGGGGGGCTTATTGTAGAACAATATATCTTTCAAAAAACGAAGGGAGTTTTTACAAAATAACACTTGGTCTAATTTATTGAAGGAGTTCGTGAGACTTGCACGAAATTTGTCGCTCGGTAGGGGGTTATTCTCAGCGCCTCCTGACTTTTTTTTCTTTCACTACTTCTTGAAGTCAGCATATACACTAGATGGATTCTAACTTTTGACAACCAGTTGCTGATTATATACTGAGTGGATACCTACTATATCTGTCATAGCAGGTCAGCATGGGTCTCCATTTTGTTTTATCCAGGACAACACCAACTCATGATCATACTAACTTTGAATTTCTGAGGCATATTAATGTATTTTACACATACACACACGCACACGCATATGCATGCAATACGGTTGTTGCTTATAATTCATCCACATAATATATCGCAAGTTTAGTAATGAAAAGGCAATGAACGTAAATATGTATAATATACATCACCAGCGGCGTATTTAGGATTTTGTTTCGGGAAGGGGGGCTATGCACAACATGGGAAAGCCGGAGGGCAATTGCCTACCTGAGTTTGAGAATTAAATATATTTTAATTTTTGCATAAATTGAAGTTTTAATGGCAAGAATTGCAGACTGGTGAATCTTATGTGATGCGATACACACAAAAATTTAGCAGTGAATCTAATTTTTTATTCTATTCATAGAAGAAAAAGGAAGCATTTTCTTGGCCTACCTAATTTCCCGGGCTACTTATTCCCTAAAAAAAAAAAAAATAAAAATAAAAAAAATCAAACACCTTTCTTATAACTAAACGACTAAACGACGTAAATATTCTTTTGCTATAATAACTATAAAGTCCCGTTATGTTGATATCCGTACAAGTTTGTGTGGAACACCAGTTTCACTTATCAGATCCTCTTAGTTTTGTGTTACTGACAACAGCCGACTTGAATCACAACTAACAACGGTTGAAAATATGATAGGAGAAACGAAAGAAAGTAACAACTAAGAAAAAGAAACAGAAGAGTAGAACGGTCGAAAGAAAGAAAAAGGAACGCAGTTCTTACATGGAATGAAATTTGACAAATACAGTATTATTTCTGAACAAAGAGCATAAGAAAATGTAAAGTAAATGAAATTCTTAGAAATGGTAAGAAGGATTACTGTTGTATGTGGAATGCGAAAAACTAACAAACTTATTTCGGGGAGGGGACGTTAAGTCCGGCAGTCCCTTAAATACACCACTGTTCGCCACACATCTATAATTCAAATTTGGTCCTTGCTTCTGGCTAAAAGTTATCATACGCTCCTTTCTGAGCAAACTTAGGATCGATCCCCGGTAGAAGATTATACCGTTTATATCTCATGTTTAGTTGTGAGTCCTCGTTTCATTTAGATTGATGCTCGAATAGATTATTTTATATTTATGTACTTGGTCGTGATGTTACATATAACGAGATCTATAATTCGAAGTGAGATCTGAACCACTGTTGTACGATCCATTCTTACAACGGGAATCGAACCCACGCTAACCATTTGACTGAAGATGAGGTCTCGGTGAAACAGTAAAAATGAAAATTTCAAATTATAGATGCACATTACTAATTATTTTAACGCTCTCGTTTCGTTCTACAGGTTTCAAATAAGCAGACATATTTCTTTTGCTTAATATGGTATGACATATAGCCCCAAGAAGAACAAGAACTCAGCAACTATACAAAATAAAGACAGATCTTATTCTAGAAATGAAGCAGTTAGCTTAAACGAAATAAAATATCAAAACAAGAGCTTAAACAAAATAAAATATCAAAACAAGAGCTTAAACAAAATAAAATATCAAAACAAGAGCTTAAACAAAATAAAATATCAAAACAAGAGCTTAAATAAAACAAAATATCAAAACAAGAGCTTAAACAAAATAAAATATCAAAACAAGAGCTTTGCTAGATTACAATATCAAAACAAGATTCAGCTAGTAGATTACAAAAGCATATTCGTATAGAGTTTGTTTCGGAAGTTACAATCTTATTTTATGAAATTCTGAAGTTTGTTTATTTAAACATGTGTCTACATATAACAATATAGCATTCTGCTGATCTCATAGAGAAACTTCCACAAATAATGTACAATGTGCTTCATCTTCTATATGGTATGTAAGGGTAACTTCCTTAATAAAGTACACGCATATATGAGAAATAATGTCATGGTTTCCTGAACAAACCATGAAGTTTTGCTGCAATTCCTTCTATGCAGTCTCTCGTGCTTTCTTCTGGTTTTGCCTCTTCTTGCTGTTTCTCTATGTTTCCGGGTCCTTTTCCCATTCATCAGGTTTATCGCCTCATGCCTTCCTTCCGCGGCTCTAAAAAGGGCCAACGATTTTCGCTCTGTTCCTGTTCCTCGCATAGTCAGCACACTAGCAGCAGAAACCAAGGAGGAATGAACTGACAGTAAAAAAAAATATATACGAATCGCAAGGGAAGAGGAAAGAGGGAAAAAGAACCGAAGGACATCTAACGCAAGAGAGAACATGAAAGCGAAAGAAAGGACGTCTCCCCTCTTCGTGAAAGAAAAGAAGAAACAGAAAGAACCCGTCGTTCGCAGTATTAGTGTAAGAAATATACCAGGTCGTTTCATTGCTCCCAGCCACATATCTTTTGGAGTTCGGGCTCTTGGCTCCAATGAGGGATAACGAAGGGGTAGCTGCCTCCTTATTTCAGGAACGAAAGACAGGAAGAAAAATAAAAAAGTCCTGAATAAGCTACCTTAGAGATGAAACCTGGTATTTGGTGTAGTTGGTTTTATTTAAACATTTCACTAAAGATTCCTGATCTTGGGCATTCATAATAGTATAGTTTCGTAGTTTTCTTCTTCCAGTACTTAAAATCTGGTGAGCAGTAGCCTAAATTCTGATAAATTATAAAAATGATATTTTTATACAAGAATTAACAACTTAAATTCTAATAGATCATATAAATGATGATTATGTTCAAAAATTAAATACTTAAATTCTGATAGATTATAAAAATGATAATTATATACAAGAATTAACTTAAATTCTGATAAATTATAAAAACGATAATTTTATACAAGAATTAACAACTTAAATTCTGATAGATTATAAAAATGATAATTTTATACAAGAATTAACAACTTAAATTCTGATAGATTATAAAAATGATAACTTTATACAAGAACTAACAACTTAAATTCTGAATGATAATTTTATACAAGAATTAACTTAAATTCTGATAGATCATCTTATTTTCTTCTTGTTCACCTCAACCGTAGGTTGGTGGGCAACATGGAAATTTTAAAACTTTTCTCTCGCTTGGTAGAGCTGTTTTATAATTTCATACAAGAATTAACAACTTAAATTATGAGAGATTACAATAATAATAATTCTATACAAGAATTAACAATTTAAATTCTGATCGATCATATAAATTATAATTATATACAAGAATTAAGAACGTAAATTCTGAGAAATCATATTAATAATAATTCTATACAAGAATTAACAACTTAAATTGTGATAGATCGTATAAACGATAATTATATGCAAGACGTAACCACTTACATTCTGGGAGATCATAATAATAACAATTCTATACAAGAATTAACAACTTATATTCTGATAGATCATATAAATGATAATTCTATACAAGAAGTAACAACTTAAATTCTGATAGATTACAAAAATGATAATTCTATTCAAGAACTAACGACAATCATAACATTTTTTTAAAATTGTAATCCTCTACAGGAATTAATGACTTAAATCCTAATAGGCTTTCAAAATGATATAACCTGTGTGAGAATTAAGGAATTATAAATTCGTTACCTTTTTAAAAAATGACAATCGTACATAAGTGTAAAGCTTCTTAAATTTTGATGAAAAATGATAATTTTCTACAAGAATTAACAATTTAAATCATGACTAACTTTCAAAATAATAATCTTATTCAGAAATTAGTGACTTAAATATTGATGAAAATTCAAAATGACAATCCTTTGCCAGAATTTACGACTTAAATTTTGATTAAATATATATATATATATATATATATATATATATATATATATATATATATATATCAATCCTTACGACTTACAAAAAGAACTCTGGTCTTTGAAACAATAATCCTATACAAATAACAATTATTTGAAAACCAATAAATTTTCTAATGCTAATCCGGTGAGGAATTAAACAGCAATTTACATATCGGTGACTTTCGAAAGTCGTATGTATGAATCATTATCATAGGTATTCTGCTATTATTGGCATGTCTTTTGCCGCAACTGAGAAGCTACTATACAGCACGGCCTTCAGGTAAACTTTTGTCTTTATGTACAATTTTTCTGTTTTGATATCGTCCATCAACTGTAGCCTTCTTCGCCCTCTCCCTCTCTTTCATGCCACCATACCTTGTAGCGCGTCCTACCATAACATAGTTTCTTCTCAGTCAGGGTTCCTACCAATTTCCCTTCCTCTTGTCAGTTACAACTAGAACTGTTCTTTTTCTTTTCCCACAATTTCTAACTAGTGCTCTCAAACGGGTCGGGTCAGTTCGGGTCGGGTTACGGGTCGGGTCGGGTCAGGTCAACTCGGGTCGGGTTATCGGGTCGGGTCAGTCGGGTCAGCTCGGGTCGGGTTGTCGGGTCAGGCTAATCGGGTCGGGTTTTCGGGTCGGGTCAGTCGGGTCAGCTCGGGTCGGGTTGTCGGGTCGGGTTATCGGGTCGGGTCAATCGGGTCAACTCGGGTCGGGTTGTCGGGTCGGGTTGTCGGGTCGGGTTGTCGGATCGGGTCAATCGGGTCAGCTCGGGTCGGGTTATCGGGTCGGGTCACTCGGGTCGGGTTATCGGGTCGGGTTGTCGGGTCGGGTCAGTCGGGTTATCGGGTCGGGTTGTCGGGTCGGGTCAGTCGGGTCAGTTCACTTTGGTCAACTGAGTTTAGGTTGAGTTTAAACGTCTGCTGGAGTCGAAAGCTGCTGTTTTTCACTAGCTGCCTAATTAAAAATAGCAATTTTCAATTGATTTTATAGAAACCATAAATCTATTTTAAACACTTGCAGCTAGTGTTTTTATGATAAATGCTTATTTTTCTACTTGTGTGTACTTTAATTTTTAAATGTGGAAGATTGATTTTACCAATCGACTGTAATATTAATATCTACGCCAATATGGAGTCTGGATTTAGAACAAAACTAGAAGTTGTGCCTAGCGAACAATAGTAGATTTGGTCGACTTGTTTTCTTCTCATTGGATCAACTTCGATTGGAAACAAAAGAAAGGTAAAACCAGTTACGTAACTTGTTTGTATTTGTCCAGGTTTGAAGTTTTCAGTTTCATATTTTGTTTTATTTAAAACTTCTTTTTTCTGAAACGTTATTCTCGGCTTCCAATATTCAGAGGATGTGCTTATAACAGCTTAGTTTGCAACTACCAGGGCTTAATTTTTTGAAGGAGATAAAAAGAGTTGTGTTTTCCCTTCCTGCAAATGATAATAAAATTATGGAATGAAATTGATTCCCAATAAAATGTATTGTCAGAGTGCTGATCTTTAGTTAGTAATTGGTTTATACTAGTGCTCCTTTACTTATTTTGTTTCAAAGTACTGACGTGACGTCTACCATATTGACTAGGAACTGCTGAAAAATTCGTAGCCCAACCCAGAAGGAGTGCACGTGGATTGGTGAAGTTTTACTTCTTCTTCTCTTCCCCCGAGAGTCAATATACTACCTTGTACAGTGCTCCAGCTTTTGCAGAAAAGTTTAAAAAATCTAGATTTCCTCGCACCACTGTTCGTAGCACTACCCCTATCAGATCTAAAATGGCGTCTTTCAAGTGTTATTTAAGTTTGGGAAATAAGTACACGTAATAGTTAGACGGAGCTAAATCTGCGGAATAAGAATGATGATCTAGACATTGAAATCCTGGATTATGCAATGTCAGTTATGTTCGCAGGGGCTTGATGGACAGGTGTATTCTCCTGAAGAAACAGAATTCCTTTCTTTTCATTTTCCGCAGCGTTGAACTTTGAATTTTTCTTTCAGTTTTGTAAGTAATGTAGAGATTCTGGATTAAATATCTGACCATTGAGGAGGTAGTCTACCAGTCCATACTTATACCAGAAGAATGTTCCAAACAGTTTCTCAACCTACTTCTGTGTCTTGAACTTCTTGGGGCGATGGAGAAATGAGTGCTACTGCTCCATTGACTGTTGTTCCGATTCAGGATCATAGTGGTACAACCATATTTCATCTATGGTTACTATTCGTCAGCGAAATTGATCAGCATTACGGTCAAATTGGAAGAATACTTCTCTTAATGCCGTTACCCTTTTATTATCCTGACATATATTTTGGGAACCCATTATGCCGAGAACTTGCGCATACCCAAGCCATTCTGAATTATGCTACCGACGAGTTCCAAAGAAATGCCCAGAATCCCTGACACAAGTTTTTCTGAGAAGGTAAGAACTGAGAAAGCGGGGTGCAGACCTCAGACTATAATAAATATAAATAGCTTAAATTATTTTTGTCACACAAAAACTGGGGTGGCCTAGGCCCTCCGGCCCCGGGCTATATCCACCACTGGCTGAAATGCTGCAATTTTCAAGAATAATGTCACAAATTGCATCCATGATTCCAGGAAGAGTCATTGCTTTTAATCATCCTGGATGTAAAGCATAATTTGTTGAGAAATTGCTACGTTTATACTAAGCCACTTACTTCTTCACCACTATATATAACGGAGGAGAGTCCCGTGGTGTTTCACTGATTTCCTAATTAATTTACTTCGGTGACTTTCCTTGGTGGAACAAAAATGTTATAACAGTAAGAATCTGGATGTTAGTGAAATTATCTGTTTGGGCACACATAATCACTTCAGAGGCCTGAGAAACAATAAGAATTTCCTTATTAATATGAAAATTTATATTTGTACATACAGAGATGTTTTTCTAAACTACGGTTTCATTTTTCTACCTAGTACCTACACTCCTTCTGGATTGGACTACGACATTTTCAGCAGCTCCTCGTAAATTCTCTCTCTGGCTCTCTCTCTCTCTCTCTCTTCTCTCTCTCTCTCTCTCTCTCTCTCTCTCTCTCTCTCTCTCTATATATATATATATATATATATATATATATATATATATATATATATACAGTGACGTACTTAGGGGGTGGCTTCCGGGCTTAAGCCCCCCCCGAAATCTTACTTAGTATAGTAAAGTAAAGTAAATATCTTGCAGAATTTTCACATTTCCAGGCAAAGCCCCCCTCCCGAAAGCTAGCAAAGCCCCTCCCGAAACAAAATCGTAAATACGCCACTGTATATATATATATATATATATATATATATATATATATATATATATATATATATATAGAGAGAGAGAGAGAGAGAGAGAGAGAGAGAGAGAGAGAGATACGTAGCATATAGACGAATGTGTTACTTGTAGCATACATGTTTAGGCTTCAAAAGTTTCATTGAAAAATATTTCATGTGCCGACGTTATTTATTTGTTAGTTACAAATTTTATTTGAAATAAGTTTAATTTATAATCATATAGATCTAACATAAAAACAGCAACGAAATACACAATGTAATGTAAAATAAGTCAAACGTAATAAATAAGTTATTTTTGGTATGGCAAATAGCCGCCCCCCAAAATGTATCTGCCCCTCCTTTGCCCCCCTAACAACTTAAAGCTGGCGTTGTCACTCTAACAATATGGTATGGAGTTCTTGCATACTATTCATTGTTGGCGGAAAAATTTCTTCTTTTACTTTCTTTTCTCCACATCAAAGGATTACACCGAAAAGTTTACAGAAATGAAAATAAGCTTTTCATTGTTGCATTGTTATGTTCTCAATGATTTTGCATTGTAAATATTGGCTTTAAAAAATATTAACACAGTATGTTAAACTTTCAGTTAAAGAGAATTTTCCAAGAATTGTGCTATATATTTTAAATTATGCTTTATGCTTTATTTTCTAAAATAATGCTTTTAAAACTAGTTTCCCAATGTGAGTGCATTTTGGCGTTCACCCAGTGTCGTGACCATAGTGCTCTCAAACGGGTCGGGTCAACTCGGGTCGGGTTGTCGGGTCGGGTCAGTTCGGGTCGGGTTGTCGGGTCAGGCTACTCGGGTCGGGTCGGGTCAGCTCGGGTCGGGTTGTCGGGTCGGGTTATTCGGGTCGGGTTGTCGGGTCGGGTCAATCGGGTCAGCTCGGGTCGGGTTGTCGGGTCGGGTTATTCGGGTCGGGTTATCGGGTCGGGTCAACCGGGTCAGCTCGGGTCGGGTTATCGGGTCAGGTCAATCAGATCGGATCACGGTTCGGGTCAGTCGGGTCGGGTCGGGTCAGTCAATTCGGGTCACGGGTCGGGTCGGGTCGGTCTTCAACCCGACCCGACCCGACCCGTTGAGAGCACTATTTCTAACATCTTCTCATTCGTTTTCTTTTCGATCCAGCTAATTCTTTCCGTTCTTCTCCACACCAACGTTGGGAAAGCTTTTAGTGTTTTTGTCGTCACTTTTGCGTAAAAATTAGGTCCATCTTTCTGCCCTAATATATAGGAAAAGGAACCAATTCCTTTTTTGTAAAACCATGGTTAGACCCTTAAACGAAAGATTATTTTTTCTATACAGTGATAAAGTGAATGTTAAATTGAAAAATTCGTGGAACGAGAAGGTAATAAGTAGAAAAACTAGGGACATCATGCAGATATTGTTCTCTCTGCTACAGTTTCATATGATCTGGTCCCGTTTGACTAGAGACAATTACTTTACCATTGAACCTCCCTCACTTAAATTCCAATAGGCACAAGTAGTATGTTTTCCACTGTTAGGGGAAAAGGGGGATATTGTATGCTAACTAAGAGTGCATTTTGTTTATTACGGAGTGCGTAAATAAATAAAGTCTGTACAAGTAGAATAAACATTCTTAATGATTAGCAACGAGTGAGATACATTCTAGAGTCATAAAATTTTTATTCTCCGAGATGTTCTCGAAAATTACGTTTGAGAATTTACCTTCAAGCATAACCCGATGCGATCTATTGGATATATATATATATATATATATATATATATATATATATATATATATATATATATATATATATATATATATATATATATATATATATATATATACAGTGGCGTATATTTAATGAACTCCCCCTCGAAATTTTATTTACTGTTTTGAAGTAAATGAAATATCTTGAAGAATTTTCACATTTCCAGGAATAAATTTAGCAAAGCCCCGGAAACACAATCGTAAATACGCCTATATATATATATATATATATATATATATATATATATATATATATATATGCAATATTCATAAGGTAGTTGGTAGAACAATTCAACATACTACGGGATTCGGTCTTCTCCCACGATCTTTTATTATAAAATTTCTGTTGTATACATTATAACACAAAGTGACTATAAGTGTGGTCATAAGACTAATATATTGTTCTCTATGTAGGTTTTTTCAAGGCTCTGGGCGAGCTAAGTGGAGGTGATTTGGAGATTCTATGGATTCTCAATGATCCGGGTAAGAATAGAGAGGTTGATATCACGCAGAGCTCAAAGTAAGCTAGGTGGTTGCGGATAGATTTCTCTCAGAACTCCAGGCAAGCTAAGAGAGTGCTCAAGTTCCCACAAAGCTCCAAGCAAGCTAATTAAAGGTGATTTTGGAATTCTCAATGCCCCAGGCAAGCTAAGAGAGGCCTGGGTTATGTTAGATCTCTCAGAGCTCCAGCCAAGCAAAAAGAGAGGGGATTTGTCCAACCGAAACTAACATCCTGGAGATGTTAGATGGTGTTTTATACCTTCGTCTGGACAGCGGTGGTACCGGGATTTCTCTTTTGTCATATGACCAAATGATAACAAGGATACCAGTTGTTTGCTTCATAGACTATGTGGTTTTGTTTATAAATAAGAAGTACATGTTGGTGTTTACAAATATAGACCACGTGTAGGATTTTACAATATAATATTTGGATTATACTATAGTTAAATGAAACAAAATGATCTTTAAAAGTCAATAATACTTTTGGCTAAATCTCATTAACAATACTGTGTATTGTTGGTATTATAAAGAAAAACTTGATTAGTGTTTACTTCTGTGTCAGTTTTATTTTATAGCTTGTAATCGTACATCTATTTTTTTATGGTTTCAAAAAAATACATGCATTGTTCTTGATTCTCTCTAAAATTATGCATAAGAATTTAATTCACTTGTATAATTTGTTCAACTGATTGTGACCTATCCATTGGTTATACAATTCAGGTTACAGATTTTGTAACAAAACTCAGCAGTAACGTAGAAAAACTCAAAAAAATTTTGTTTGTTGCAGATGTACTTCAGATTTCTCCCAGGAGAGCGCAGTAGTGAGCAGTAAGGCAAGAAGGCGACAGGCGCCCAGGAAGCATTTCATGTCATGGCCTCCACACTCTCCTGACTTAACCCCATGCGTAGATGTTGTTTTTGGTGAGGTTCCGTGAAAGATTCAGTGTTCACACTTTCTCTACCAGCAAACCTAAACTAAGTGCGAGCCCGCATCAACAATGCTTTTGAACTTATTGATACGGACATGCTGCGCCGAGTGTTGGAATAACTTGATTTTCGGCTTGATGTCTGAGAATCATTAAGGCAGCACATATCAAACATTTGTAATTGTTAACAAAATCTTGTCGCAAAATATACAGTAATACACTTATAGAGCTGTGAAATCGCTCCAATCATTATAATTCGTTATATGCTAATTATATCTTAGTCTTTTATTGTAAAAAATAGTTGAATTGACTTGACTTGACTTGACTTGAGTTTCAGCACCGAGGCTATATCTGACGTAGGCTCACTGGTTAACATGGAATGCGAACCACGTAACCTCCTGCCGGGAATCGAATCCAGGTCTTCCACGCGAAAGGCACATACGCTAACCACTAAGTCGAAAAGAAACTCCTTTAAAATAAGAAAGAAAAAAATTAATTCTTGATAGTTATTAATAATTTTACAATTTTGGATTTTACATTAATAACTTACATACGAGTGGAAACGCTGTAAATTTATTGTGTTCTTATTACATCTATAAAGTTACATAATTATAGTAATAATTTAAATCTTGATACAATTTCAAATGAATAAACCTTTCTCAAGTAATTAAAAGCCTTAAGAAAATTTGTTGTAAACTGTTTTTCTTCAAATTAGTTTGCATTTCTTTTGGCAAACAAACAAACGATGTAATGTATTTTCTTATGATGTAATTTTTACTTAACTTGCATATTAGTGTGCCAAAGAATAATCTCTGACAGCAGAAACAAAAGGGAAATTGAATAATGAGTTGTTTTTTTTTTTTTTTTTTAAGTTCTAAGACTTTAGAATTCTAAGGGACAGGTATGATGACAGTTATTAAGGAAACAAGCTAAGAAGAGGGGGAGGAGGAAGTGTCTTAGTATATATATATATATATATATATATATATATATATATATATATATATATATATATATATATATATAAATTGAGATAATACAAGAATAGGTAATGCAATGAAACTGCAATTACAGGATAATTGACGCAAATTATCGAGGGAAAAATTGGAACGACAAAACACTAACAAATGTCATACATACGTACATACATACAATTAAGCCATTGCTATATATATATATATATATATAAAGTGGGTGTGTGGGAGTATCTACACCCAGTACCAACTCTTTTCTGTCCTTCGTTCTCGAAATTACACGGAGTTAGTACGTTAATTCGGACCTATATGTACCCTCCGGCGTCCTCGTTAACTCATCATGCGGACGGAAAGAGCAAGAGAGAGACTGGCAACGGAATAAAACATTAACAAAGGCACTTTGGTCTCTGTGTATGTCTCTCTCTCTCTCTCTCTCAGCTTCTCACATCACTGTCTGTTCTACGCCAAATTATGTGAGGTTTTCCACAAAAGAATTGGATACTCGAAGAAGAGGGGGGGGGGGGGTAGGAGGTTAGCGTACCACCATAATTGGATTTGTTTTGTTTATTTGTCATTTTCCAAAATGGTGCCCTTTTTTTCCTCCTTGTTATGCGTGTAATGTTACTTGCTTTAAAGCAGTTTAATGGCACGATTCCTGTGCTATACACTATATACACACACCGTAGCTTTACATATATATAGTATATGGGGAAATAGGTGGTCATTTGCCTCAGTGTCCATTTTACCTTTCGCACTTTGCCCTAGTTGGTGGTGCTCTCTGAACTGTCAGTCATGGAATCAACCTGCTGGAACTCAACTGACTTGTGTTTGCTTCATGTACCATGCTTTAATGCAAGTTTACACACATTTCTACCATACCCACACTTGTATAAGTCATTATCCTAAGTACGTACGTTTTACAAGCATTCAGCGTATGATAATTCTATCATAGTGCATAACTTTTAATACACAATATGCTCCTATTGTTTTCAGTTATTATGCATGTCATGAGATCAACACTTTTTCTCCTTTATTTGATTTCACATATAGCTATAACTATTTTAGATTTTTAATAAACTGTAAACGTGAGCGAGGAGGGCATTTCATATAGATCTACTACTGGTACCACATTATGTGAATTCAACCATGAAATATCAAGGAGACACGACAGCTCGGTAATAAAGCGCTTACCTCCTGTGTGTGGGATACCTGATTCGATTCTATCAACCTGCTGGAATTTCGTGAGTTTTCTCGGAGTACTCCCCTGTCCTTGCACATCCTCATTCGACCAATTCTTCCATCATCATTCACTTACCTGATTTCTGACCTATTTTAGTTTAAACGGCATAATTGTAGAATGTTAAAACGAAATATTTAATTTTCATTTCAGTTTCTACATAAGATTTATTTTCTAATCAAAATTACTGTACAGATTTTTCAAAATTGCCAGACCATATCAAAAGGAATTCAATTTCTCGTTAATAACGTACGTGCGTTACTAACCACTGATGATATAAGAAAATTTTCTGCGGATGGGAGGGGGACTCGATAGACTGATGATGAGAAATAGTGTACTGGGAATCTACGTTAAGCATGATAGGACATATGGCCTCCGATGACAATTTCGTGGATCCAGAGGAAATTTCCTCCCGGGTCACCCTCTGAAATCATCACTGAACTGAGAAAAATCCGTTATCCGCTATACGTTATACGTTATTTATATGCTATATACGCAATGCCTTTTTATCGCATAAATGTTACATCATGCCTTTGCAGAATGTCTGACATCTAACAGTCTTTCGTATATTACACATGTCAGCTGTTTCTTATATACGTCCATCTGTATGTGAAAGCCTGACCCATTATATACAGTTCTTCCAATCACACGGAAACGTTTATTCGGAACACTTACACGTTTGCTGCAGGATGTTAGGATTGTATGTTAAGTCCTCAAATGACAGGATTTATGCATGTAACTTTCGTTTTACGTACACCACACATGTTATTTTTCTCAGTGTGTTAATATGGTTTCGGTTTGTATGTATTTTTATTCATAAACGTGTATGAGGCCACCTCACATGTCCCACCTAACAATCCGCTAATGTATTAGTATATACGTATAGAAAGTGTGTATTATTCATGTTATTTATTTATTTCTTTTTAAAGTATTTATATTGAGTTTGCTTTATAGAACTGGGCAGGATGAGTGATCAAGTTACTGTGAATCAGTGGCGTACACAGAATTTCATCAAGTGAGTCCAAATTCCAGATTCATATACAGGGACGCCCAAAGAAAATTTTCCAGAGGAGGCCCATCTCCATAGTTGCTATATTACATCTGGTATTTCTGGTATCTAATATACGTGGTTTGTTATATTACGTACACAGTTTCGTAAACCAGAGGGGGGCGCGGGCCCCGCCCTGTTCTCCCCTTCGGGCGCCCATGTTCATATATTTTCAGAATTTTCGTATAGGACTATACAGGGTGGCCCAAAAGTAGATATACAGTCCCGTATTGACCGGCTCATGACATTTCATATAATTTTCTTATTGTTATCCATTCAGGTAGACTTACTTTCTTTATTACTTGTTCTTAATCTCTCTTCACTCATGGGGGCCGCGGTGGCTCAGTGGTAGAGCGTTCACCTCTGGTGCTAGGGGTCCCGGGTTCGATCCCAGCCCCCGCCAAGTGAACTTTGTGGTGGACAAACACCGTGTGCGTGGGTTTTCTCGGGGTTCTCCCGTTTCCTCCCACTTTCTTCATTCCACCATTTCATTCATTACTCATTATCACCGTCTCCTTTAGTCTAACCGGCATAACCGTGGGACGTAAAACTCAAAGATTTCATTTTCTCTTCACTCATATCTTAAGCTTGGAACAGACAGAAGGAAATAAACTAATTATCGTAACAAACTAAAATGTCATACTTTGTAGGACTGAATACCTACTTTTGGGCCACCTTGTATATGAGGACACGAAGGTTCAGTAGTGAAGTCCTCACTTTTGGTAGTAGGGATCTCTAGTTCGATACCAGACCAAGTGTGTTTGTGGTGAACAATATCGTGTTCATGGGTTTTCTCGGGGTTTTCTCGGTTACTTCAATATTTTCATTCTAGCGATTCTTTCAATATATTTCACTATATATATATACCGTAGCTATATATAAAATTACATAAACCCTCTCACTCACTAACGTTAAATAACGGGTGTTTCCGGTTGACGTGGAGAGTTGAAATTTGACATGATTGTAGGTTTTCATAACTAATCCATAGGAAACATATCAAAAGTGAATATTTTTAATTTTTAGGGGGGTCTAAAAGAGGGTGAAGAAGTTCTCCATGTTATTTAAATGGGCCTTTTGTTGGACCTATAATCTCATGTTTTAGGTACGTGGAATTGGCATAAAAACTTGAAATTCCGCATGCTTGTACGTTTTCGTTAGTGTTACCAAAGTAAATCACCAAATATAAAAATTTCCAACTTTAGTGAGGTTTCATGGGGATCTGAAAGATCTTTTTCACCATGTTATTTACTATATGGCACACCTACCATATTGTTAATCTCCATGGTTATTGCTATCTTACCTTATCATTATGGCAGAAGCGAGGATTTAGGCCGAGCAAACATGGGGATCTGGAGGCGAAATTCCAGCTGGCCAAGCTAGTGTATATACGTATATGGAAATGTTCAATATTACAGGAATAATGCAATCAAGCGGAATTATGCCTGTACAAATGGATTTACACTAACACAGGGAATGAAACCATGGGCGGCGATTAGGGGGGAGCAAAGAGGGCAGTTGCCCCCGCACTTTTTTTAAGTAACCCATTAATGTATATAGTTTCATTGGGAAATGTAAAGTTTTTGTATGTATTACTGGTTCATAGAAAAAAATGGTACCATATAGTATTTTCCGTTGCGTGAGTACAGTACGTATTGGTTGTCTTCCCGTGGAGTAAAGGAAACTATAGGAATTGCATTTTAATTGCCAACAAAAAATAACTCAAAAATCAACACCTATTGGAGCACAACAATTCTAGCATACTTTCACTTCTTACAAGGGTTCGATATGTTAGGCGTTTGAAACTAATTCGCAAAGACAGTTCGAAAAAAAAAAAAAAGGATTTCACAAGTTATTCTTTATTTGCACAAAAATTTAGATCATAAAATGTCTTTTTTTCTTTGCAAAGTAACGAATGTTGATTAGAAAGAGGATAATAAGAAACAACTTCTACCTTTTCCATTGTTGTGTAGTGTAATATACGAGTGAAGTGGTGTGTTTAGGGGTGTACGAGTGTATATACAATTAAATTTAAACACAAACAAACTATTTGCTGAGCAAAACATGTATTCACATAATAAAGTACATACGTGTTACAGTTTCGCCAAAGCCAAGTGTTAGTTGACGTAACTATAAAACGTATGTACTTTATTATGTGAATATATTGTTTTGCTCAGCAAATAGTTAGTTTGTGTTTAAGCATATACAAAGCAAAGCCTCTACTTATGGAAAAAATTAAATTTAGTGAATTCAACATAATTCTAGGTTTTAGGATTATTTTGTATAACTGGGGTGTGGAGTGACTCTAAGTATTGTGTTTTGGTGTGTTCCAAGAAAGTGAAAACTGCACCTAATGGCAACGAACATGTTTCGGGAAGTTACAAAAGCAAATATTTCTTTAAATGCCGTAGTATATGGTTGTAGTATTTACTGTCTTTCATTTTCTAAGAGTAATAACATACATTTAATAGCATGTCTGGAATTAAAAATATAAGTTGTTCATTAATCCCCAGTTTCAATATAACTTCTACAAAACAAGCTTCATTATTCATTACTATGATTAATATTATCTTTTTTTGCTTATTTGTTTTGCAAATTTGTTATTAAAGAATCTGATCACACAATTTTACAGACATAATTTTAAGGTGTTCATGAGCAAGAAATCAAATCACTTCTTACACTTTCGTTCTTTAACAGTACAAACGGCTAGTACCTACTTGCGTTGCTCTTGTCAATTTACTTAATAAACTATGAAATACGATATACGATATTTTAACTGAAAAAATAGTATCCTATTAGTTATACAACCTTTCGTCAAAGTGTTAAAAGCAACCAGGAAAACTAACAATTATAAACAAATATTCAGATCATGTCTTGCCCCCCCCCCCACTTTTAACGTTCAACCGCCGCCACTGAATGAAACTAGTCAACTTCTGAGGTTATTAAGTTGTCAGTGTTGCCAACCTGGTACAAAGTGTTATGAACTGTTGTTTACTAGTGGGTTGTTAATTGACTTAACACTTAGACGCCTTGTCTTTCGAAAACGAAGCGGAACCTGCCCCATGTAGGAAAATCTTGATGTTAACAATCATATGTTAACGTGTGGACGTCTAGTGCTATTTGAAAACATAATACTTTGTATCAGGTTGGCAACATTAACAACACAATAACCTAGAATGTTGATTAGTTTCATTCTCTATGTTAATGTAAATGTGTTTTCACAGGTATAGTTCCACTTTATTGTATTATTGCTGTAATATTCAATATTTGCATTCACTTTTCCATAGTAAACCATTGGAGGGACTCAAGATTTGGACACCCTGTATCTCGGAAACGAAGCGGCATCGGATCCATGTTTATAGGAACATTTTTACTTATTTAGATGTCCGCAATCACCTCGTCACTTTTGGCCATGTATTTATGTTACACCCTGTATAGACCATCACAGAAAATCAACCCCCACAGTATAGGTCATTCTCAACCATATTCTCACACCTTCAAGAAAGGCCACGATGGCTCAGTGGTAAATATCTTAGCTGTGGTGTGTGGAGTCCCAGCTCCGATCCCAAACCAAGTAAGTTTGTGGGCAGCAGTGTGTCCGTGGGTTTTCTCGAGTTAGTCCTGTTTTCTACCATATTCTTATTCTACTTATTCTTCCATCATCATTAATTTTTCTTAATCATTCACCTCCCTTAGCCTACAGGGCATAATCATGGGATGTTAAACTGTAAGATTTCATTTTTTTTCTCGCCTCCAAGTGTTGGTTTGCAGGACCACGCCAATCAGTGGCGGATCTAGAAGGTAAAAAAAATTGGAGGACCAGCCAGTACCCAGACTATGATAGGTATATATAAACTTTGAAAAATATATAAATAATAGCTTAAATTATTTTGTCACTGAAAAAACTGGGGGGCCTAGGCCCCCCGGTCCTGGCCTAGATCCGCCACTGACGCCAATAGCCTCAGATTAAAATAAGAGCGCAACGCAAAGTTATAAAATAATCAAGCAAGAAAATACGAAAATATTTTTTCTCATCTGATGGTTAAAACACAATCCGCCTTATGCAGAGTCGTTTTGACACATGATCAGCGTCATACTATAGGCCTGACTATGTTAGTCGATCTCTTTAGTATGGCACTAATCGCGCGTCAGAACGACTCTGCATAAGCCCAAATGTCTTTATGTCCTGTGATACCTTCATTCTGGTTTCACATTATCTCAAATGTCTGTTTCACAATCTGGACGATAAAAACCTGCATATGTGATCTCTGTAAAAATGCAGTTATCATAAACATTTTCGCTCCCCAATTTTTGCTTATTGTGATATGAAATCTCCACAGCCATTTTACAAAACCCACGATAACAATTTCTTTGTCAATACAAAAAACAATCCAATATCACTTTTCTACTTCATGAATATTCGCGTCCATTTTGATGACCTCTCTGATTTTGATGTGTATTACCAGATGACCGGCGAGTTCCTACATTCACTGACACACACACACACACACAATACATAACATATGTCTGATATTTCTCTCTGCACTGAGCAACTTCGGCTATTTAGATGATGACATGCAATTCCATTCGCTTTTGTTTACGGTCTGGCGAATGCGAACACTCGAGATTTGTTTTAGAGCTGACAAAGGGATGCCATCTGTTGATCGCTCTGAAAAGCTTTTACGGTTATTGCCTGTCAGCATCGAAAACTCAAACCATTTTGACCTATATTGCTGCAATTATTTTTTAAACGACTGTCGTAAGAAGTTATGTTAATGGGGTGCGGTGGGGAGGCAGGAGAGGGGAGATGGAACAATCACTCAGCACATGGATGGAATAACGATAATTTTGGAGTGGCACACCAGTTCATGAAATTTGGAAATGAGGTAAGAGTTATTATGATCTTGCCATATATCTATAGTTACAGCGAGAGTAGCGAATTTTTACCAGCCTACTAAACTGGCATTTGCGTGTTTGTCAGCCTGTCCGTCAGACAAGTTCACAATAACTGTTGTAAAACTTATCCAGGGGCGGATCCAAAGGGGGAGGGGGCAATCGTCCCGATCGCCCCCAGAAGAAGAAACTTTCTTATTTTATGTATAAATAAAACCCATCCCAGAGTTTGAAGCTCTTAAAAGTAGCTCTAAGTAATAGTATTACAATCCCCCCCCAGAAGTCCGTCCTAGATCCGCCCTGAACTTATCCAATATGAAAACTGGTATATGAACTTTTCCAAACTTGCGAAATAACCCTATGCAATACATCAGCTTTAGATACCTGGGTACTATTATTAGTGATGATATAAAGTGCGAACGTGAAATCAAAACAAAGATAGGAATGGCGAAAGAAGCCTTTACGAGGAAGAAAATACTATTTTGTGGGACCTTGAATAAAGAGTTGACCAAAGAAAAAAACTCATAAATGCTTGGTATAAAGATTGTACTGATGAGGTAGAAACATGGACATTGTGTAAAAATAATTTAAAACGACTGGAAGCTTTCAAAATGTAGGTGTGGAGAAAAATGGAGAGAATTAACTGAGTCTAGGGGCAAACGAATGAGAGGTGGAGAAGAAAAGAACAATTTTAGATGTTATTAAGAAGAGTAAGAAGAACTGTTTGGGATTTTGGCTAAGAAGAAACTGTATCACGACTTGCGTGCTAGAGAATATGGTGGCAGGAAAGAGAGGGAGGGTGCGAAGGAGGTTACAATTGATATCAAAACAGAAAAATTGTATCTGAAGACGAAGAGGTTAGCGGATAGTTGCGGCAAGTGACCAGCCAATAATGGCAGAATACCTATTATGATGATGATAAATCCACCTAGAATAATGGTAGGGATGCGCACGAGTCGAGACATGTCTCAAATCTCGCTCGACTCGAATTTGACACACTTTGTAAAATTCGAGACGAGTCTAGACAAACGTATTTCTCGACTCGAATTTTCGAGTCGAGACTGCTCGTAAAAATCTCGACTTGAAATCTTTCTATAATTTGTAATATTATTTTGGACCACAACATCGGCAACTACGACTGAAATGAACACGTGACCATCGCCACTGGACCTTGGTACAGTTGCAGAGCGTTGCATTGTCTGATGAATCCCGATACTTGCATCATCATGACGATTGGATGGTGCAAATCCGTCGTGTTGCAAGGGAACAGCTCCTTGACACCTGTACTGCGGAACGGAGACAAGCTGGCGGCGGCTTAATTGTGCTCTGGGGAACATTCACATCAACATCCATGTGTCTAGTAGAGCTCAAGCAGGCACCATGACGACCTAGGCGTATCTGGATTGAATCAGAGACCCCATGACCAGAGGTGAGCACTCTACCAGTGAGCCACCGCGGTTCCTTAATATTAGTAGAATATGGTGTACATATTGTATGAGGCTTTCTGAAACTCCTACTCCTTAACGCTGAAATCAATCAACGAAAGGAATTGAATTCACCCCTACTCTACCCGATTGAAAAAAGAAAGTGCCGTGAAAAATGAATAACGGATGAAAATTGAGTTGATCGCAAACTGAACTGGTCACAAACTGGATGAAAATTGAATTAATCGCAAACTGAACCGGTCACAAACTGGATGAAAATTGAATTGATCGCAAACTGAACTGGTCACAAACTGGATGAAAATTGATTTGATCGCAAACTGAACTGGTCACAAACTGGATGAAAATTGAATTGATCGTAAACTGAACTGGTCACAAACTGGAATATACCGGCTGCAGAAGACGGATGACAAATTGAAGTGAGTGATTATATACAGTATAAAAAAATGTTGCAATGGCAATCTGGGAGAAAACGAGATAACCCCGAGAAAACCCAGAAACATGTTGTTGTCCACCTTGGACTCACTTCGTCTGTTACTGAACTAGCGATCCCTCATATCACAGATAAGTACTCTACCACTAAGCCACGATATTCACTGAAATAGGAGGGCTATTTTTTAAGGTAAGGTCTAATTGTCAGTACAAAGAAAACTAGCAATGATAGTACCATACATTTATGTTTTTTTTCCTTTGTACACATTAAGTTATTGTTATACATAGTTACCATATTTGTTTAAACATTTATCATAGCGTTCGACATTTTTTTTGTACTGCATAATCTTTACTAGCTTTGTTTCTTTTCGCAATCGAACCTTACTTGAAAAAATAACCCTCGTACAAAGATCCACACAAAGTTTTAGTGGATATTTTTCGTAATTTTTAATTCTATGTTCGCGTAATAAGTTTTCTTTTTCAGTAAATAAGTTCGCTTTACTCCTTACATTGAAGAAAGCTGAACTCAAACTAATTCACTAGTTTCGGAGTTATTGAAATAATATGTACACTGGAGGAATGTATTTTTGCAGGCGAGTGTACAAAGAAGATGAACCTAAGATTACAATTGGTTGTAGTGAAGGATATTAATAAGCGTTTTCCAAACTTCTTCAGCATCATTGTTTATTGAAAAAGAAAAAACAAAACTATCCAAGAGAGATACATCAATTATTAATACTAAGAGTTCCATCATGACCTTGATTATCCTGAGACTATCTTCTGCAAATATGTTCCCTTCAAGGTCTTCTTTCGGTTTTCATTTTTCTTTGTTCCGCCCCCTTCATACCATCCTACTCAAAGGATTTTTTTCTATCTTCCATCACCTTAATTAGAGGTCTATTATCTGGATAGTTTTCTTTTCTCTTAAAAAAAAACAAAAAAAAAATGCAATTAAACCAAGGGATCATGAAGTGAAAAATTGATAAAGTGTTTTTGGTTTGCTTTGCAACCTTACAAAGAATCGAGGCCTAACTTAAAACATGAGTGATTTACTTTCTGAAACTTATTTTTTTTATTTACTTCTCTCTACCATTAACGCAACAAAATCACTACACTTCCACATACTAATAGCATACGTGTATAGTGAAACCATCCGTACCGGATACCTCCAGTGAGAGATGTCTATAGCCCCAAAGGCTTAGGAACAACACTATTTACCATCGTCCATGTATATTTAACATTGTTTTCTCAAATTTACCATTCTTTTCCCCTAATTTACAATCACCCCAAAATTTACCATTTTTCTTCCAGAATTTTATCATTCTTTCACTAAACTTACTATTTTCCTTCTCAAATTTACCGTTCTGGGTTCAAGTTTCCTATTCTTTTCAAAAATTTACCATTCTTGCCCCAAAATTTACCATTCTTTCCCCAAATTCACCATTCTTCCCTCAAATTTATCGTTCTCGCCAAATTTACCATTTTCCTGAAATTTGCCATTCTATCCACAAAAATTTACCTTTCTTTCACCAAATTTACTATTATCCTCCCCAAATTTACCATTCTGGGCTCAAATATATTATTCTTCTTCCCACATTTTCAATTCTTTCCAAAATTTACCATTTTCCCCCAAACTTTACTGTTTTTCCCCAAATTTATCATCCTCCCCAAAATTAACCATTCTTCTCCCAGAGTTGTATCATTCTTTTACCAAATTTACCATTCTTCTCCCAAATTTAAGATTATGGACTCAACTTTACTATTCTTTTCTCAAAATTTTCAATTCTTTCTCAAATTTACCATTCTTCTCCCGAAATTTACCATTCTTTCCTCAAATTCACCATTCTTCCACCAAATTTATCAATTCCCCAAATTTACCATTTCTCCCAAATTTATCATTCTTTCCCCAAAATTTACCATTTTTTCTCCAAAATTTACCATTGTTTCTCCAAAATTTACCATTCTTCCCCCAAAGTTATCATTTTCCCCAAATGTACCATTCTTTTCATCAGAACTTACCATTCTTTCACCAAATTTACCATTCTCCACAAAATTTACAATTTTGGGATTAAATTTACTATTCTTCTCCCTAAATTTTCAATTTTTCCCCAAATTTACCATTCTTTTTTCAAATTTATAATTCTTCTCAAAATTACCATTCTTCTACCAGAATTTTATCATTCTTTTACCAAATTTACCATTCTTCTCTCCAAATTTAACATTCTGCGCTCAAATTTCCTATTCTTTTCCCCAAATTTTCAATTCTTCCCCAAATTCCGTTCTATCCATCAAAAATTACCATTCTTTCCCCAAATTTAAAATTCTAGGCCCCGAATTTACTATTCCCCTCCCAAATTTCCCATTTTGTCCGCGTATGTGCCATATTCTTTCAAATTTACTATTTGTCCTCCAAAATTACCTTTCTTTCCCCACATTTACCATTTTTGTCTCCAAATTTACCATCTTTTCCCTCAAATGTATTATCATTCTCCCCAAACTTACTACTCTCTCCCATATTTACAATTCTTCTCCTAAACAGAGGGTAATTGCCCACCTGGATGTCCGCAAAGGGTTCCCCTTTTCGAAGTACATGTCAAAACATGCTGAATTTGCTTACTCATCTACTACAAAATGTAATATATTTATAATAGTTAATTGAATTGAATTGATTTAGAGTTTAACGTCCCGTTCAGCAGCGAGGCTATATGAGACGTGGACCTACTGATTAACATGGAATCTGAACCACATGAGTTCCCGCCGGGAGTCGAACCCGAGTCTCCCACGCCATAGGCGCGTACGCTAACCGCCTAGTAATTGTTAATTGAGTTACACAATGTGTGTCAATAATAATTGTTTTATACGAAAGATGTGTCTATATTCGCGACTTCTTTAATGTGTCGGCCATTTGTTCATCCCCCTTTTAAAAGAATCCTGTGGGCGTTTCTTACTATAACTGAGCTTATTTACTTAGCCTATTAAATCTGCTAATGTTAATGAATTTTTCATTAACTTTTTACAGACTATTTGTATGATAAACCCCTTGCTTTGTTTACCATGTTTCTGCATGTTTTCAGGTTTACCGTAATTATGTGGAATCAATACAATGCAACTACGCATAGATTATCAAAAACAAATAACCAGGTTAAAGCTTTGCATCGTACATTTAAATGTCATTTTTCTTCGCATTAACCATCACCCAGGAAATTTCTAGATGTACAGAGGGACTTAAAACAAACTCCTACATTGAAAGCAGGCCCGTATCCAGGGCCGTCTAGGGGCGCCGCCCCCCTAAATTTTCGCTGGCCACCCTAAAATTTTCACGGTAGGCTTGCAAATGAACTATAATATAAGATGATAAACTATAGTATGGTTGGATCGCCCCTCTCCCTACATTTTATTGGCTGGCTACCGGCCTGATTGAAAGGCGAATGAAACAAAAGGTATTGCAGATAGAAAGCTGTTTATTAAAAAAATATATAAAATGGTATTGAAAACAGTTTCCAGTTATTTTGTTCTATTTAGTCTTGATATTACACTGCAATCATAATACAATTATTATTAGTAGTATTATAAAACCAACCAATTTTTGATCGGCTATAGTGCTTTCAGTGGAGGGGCAACAGGAGTGGGGGCCATCGCTTTTGCTTACTTCTCCTGCCGTTTTCAGTCGTCATTAGGTTTGATCAGCAGTTCATCGTGCTTAAGCAGTTGAATTTTTTTTTTTCGAAAGCAACTATTATGTAATTACAGCGCAAAGAACTTTTCACTTACTTTTGCTATTTCACGTAGTAAAAAGGTTCCCGATCGGATGACTATCTTGCACTGGGTCGATAACTTCCGAACACCACTGGAATATAAAGCCTGTGACACAATCTATTTTGTAGTTCTCAGTACGTTCGGCAAGGAAGCATGCTGCAGCTGTTGGGCTTTCTAGGAACAGTGTAAGAACAGAACAAAGTGCTTCCAAACTGTTTGAAATACCTTTGTATATATTTTACTAAACAACTTTCTATCTGTAACACTTTTTGTTTCATTCGCCTTTCAAATGTGGGAGGTTATTTTAGGTCACCCTGTACTTCAAAATGAGCAAGCACCAACAAGCTTCCGTGTAAAATATGTATTGGCTAGATATGAATTAATAGCAGAAAGAAAATACAAGAAAGTAACTGAACACAATGAAGTACTCCAGTAAATGTCCATCTTCTGAAATAATTGCTTATTCAAGAGGCAATTTACATACTTTCAGATTTTAAATATATGTAATACGGCAAGCAATGTATTCAGCGCTCTCTATGCAGTGTGTCTTCACATATGAGCATGGGGCCGCGGTGGCTCAGTGGTAGAGCGTTCACCTTTGGTACTTGGGGTCCCTGGTTCTATCTCAGCTCGCGCCAAATGAACTTTGTGGTGGACAAACACCGTGTGCGTGGGTTTCCTCGGGGTTATCTCGTTTCGTCCCACTTCCTTCATTCCACCATTTCACTCATTTATCATCATCACTGTCTCCTTTAGCCTAACCGGCATAAGCGTGGGACTTCATTTTCACATATGAGCATGAATCTCCTTGTCTTTCCTCACATCTGTACATGACTCTTTGTACACACAAGTGAAGGATGTCTTGATAAAAATCGGCAAAGGGTATCATAAAGGAGATTTTTTTCGATTATTTTTTCAGTATTTCCCACCATTTGTAAGATTTGAGCCTGCTTTCGGTTAGAGTTTCTAATTCATGTATGATCATTGTTTTCTTTGTTGTTGCATGCAATATGTAATAAGCAAATACATTACACACACAATTAATTATAATGTTAGTGATATATGGTATTAATTGGGCAAAACACTCCGAACAATAAAGATTCATCTTAGACTGGAGAAATGGTTATCCTTCGCTTTTCATTATCATTTGACCATGAAACAAAACGCCTTAGATATATACAACCCTTACTCTCAATTTGTGCTGTTGAAATGTATAACTCGTAGGATATGACGCTTTATTTTTAAAAATTTCAATAGTTTCAGTGTATCCGTTAAAAATGTAATAAGGAAATAACGGCCATTTTTTTAAATATTCAATTAGAACTGAACAATTTACACAAAATTTGCAATCGATCAGTGAAAACGGCATCTTTCTAGAGCCTATGGTTCCCGAGAACTCATTGTCGAAAAGATTGGCCACAAACATATAAACGTTTCTTGACCACAAATATATAAACCCAACATTCTAATATAAATATGGTGTGTATTTATTGTATTATTTCATTATAATTTAATATTTGCAGAAGATAATTTGCATACACCAAATTTTCCGTACATCAAATGTCTCTACATCAAAATTTCTTGCACCAAAATTTCCTAAATCCTTTATTTTTACTTTTGTTCTTCCAAGTGAAAATTCTGAATAAGTTATCTAAAAGTTTTTAAAAAAAGAAAGGGGAGAAATGCTTTTCCGCTGCATTAAGGAAGCATTATCGTTTTTATATTTTTTCAGAACGCATGGAAATTAAGTTTCCGGTTCGATCACAAGCCATGTGAGTTTGTGTTGGACAACTTAGCTTTCGTAGGGTTTTTCGTGTTGTCCTATTTCCTCCCAGTTTATCATTCCACCAATTACCCCATAAATTCATTGTTATTAATCATTTGTCTCTTTTAGCCTAAGAGCCATAATCATCAGACGAAAACCAATCAATTTCATTTCATTTCACGATAATCGAACCATAACACTGAAAGTTCTCTGTGCTCTTGTTTGATGTTTTTTTTTTTTTTTTTTTAAGTTCTAGTTCATTCAAATTGAACAGCAGTCTAATGTAGTTAATAAAGCAGTGGTTGCCAATCTGTTTTTGGTCACTGCACAGTCTCCTTTGTTCAATATACGCACGGTACACTAACGCAACGTTTCTCAACCCTTTTCCCTTTGGGGGCACACCAAAGTACGTATCAAACTTTCGCAACTTCCCTCCATGTTATTTCTTTCCTAGATGCAAAAAAGCAAACACATAAAAATATACAGGGTGGTAGGTAACTCCACCGACAAACTTTAGGAGGTGATTCCTGATATAAAATGAAAGAAAAAAAGTTCTAATAAACATGGGACGAAAAACGTCTCCTTTCAGAGTTGTGAACCGTCGAAAATTCGAAAATTCACGTTTCGAAACGCTCTGCCTTAGAAACTACAGGACCGATCCCAAGCTGTTTAAGGAATTACAAAGGAACTAGTATGCGCTCTATCTAAATATCTATGTTGTACCGTGGTCCCTTATCGGCGAAACGAACTGTAAAAAGGAAGTTGAGGTATAGGGATATTCCTTTAAGTACTAAATGGCGCGTTCGTTTCGCCGATAACGGAGGATGGTAAAACATGGGTATTTAGATAGATCGCATACTAGTTCCTCTGTAATTCCTTAAACCGCTTGGGATAGGTCCTATAGTTTCTAAGGCAGGGCGGTTCGAAACGTTTGTTTGTCGGTGGAGTTACCTACCACCCTGTATACAATACATTTTCTTAAATTATGGAACGACTTTGAGATACAAATCTCACAAGCAAATTACGTAAGACTCTTGAATAGAGACATATTAAGTATTACGAGGGACACTATTTATATTTTGAGCCTAACAATAAAAAACAGTAATTTTTCATTGAAAATGAATTTATTGTTTTTAGAAATATTCCCATTTTTTATCAATACACTTTTGTTTTCCTTCCAAGTATTTGTCAAAGCTTTTTTCCCAATTTTCTTGAGACACCATAATATGGTTTTTCAACGCATCAACGGCTTCTTCCGCCGACGAAAATCGTTGTCCATGCAGTTTTTTTCTTGATATTCGGGAACAAGAAGAAGTCATTGGGTGCCAAATCAGGACTGTACGGTGAATGACCCATCAATTCAATTTTGTGAGTGCTCAAATAGTCGGTTGTTAGACGAGATGTGTGAGAGCTCGCATTGTCTTGATGATGAATGATCCGAAGGCGCTTGCTTGTTTTCCGTATTTGACCGAAGATCTCCGGCAAACAAATTGTTGTGTACTATTCAGAGTTAACCTTCTACGTTGCTCTAAAGGCACATGACCAGTTTTCCCGAAAAAACAGGCGATCATTTGTTTCGATGTGCTTCGAGCTCGGACAACTTTAGTTGGATTTGATTCATCTTCAAAAACACCCATAGAGTCGACTGCTGTTTACGTTTCGGCTCATTTGCATATATCCATGATTCGTCACCTGTTACAATCTTATATACGTCTTTTGAAGCACCGCCATTGTATTTATCGAGCATTTGTGTGCAGCAATCGACGCGAGCTTCTTTTTGAGTTTTTGTCAAATTATGTGAGATCCAACGAGAACAAACCTTTCTCACAGCTAAATGATCATGTAATATTTTATATAAGCTGGTGGAACTAATGCCTATGGTTGCCTCAATCTCACAGTATGTCACATGATGATCTTGCAGTATTAGGTTTCGCACAGCATCAATGTTTTCTTGAATAACAGCAGATTTTGGACGTCCTTCGCGAATTTCGTCAGTGAGCAAATGGCGGCCACGAGTAAAATCATTATACTAGCGTTTCACAATGGCAAAGGATGGGGCTTCATCGCCAAATATGGAAGTAAGTTGATCGATGAGCTCTTGTCTTGATAATCCACGTCGAAAATCGTAATAAATCATCGCACGAAAATTTTCAAGAGTTAATTCCATTTTTCTGTTGTCACGCAATCTTCAATTCAACGTAAACAACACAAATAAAACTATTGACAAAACATTTGAAGTACGATATGGTCAACAATGTCAAAAGTTTCTATGCAAACAAACAAAAAAGTATAGTGCCTAACTATAATCAGTGTTGCCAAGGCTCAAAATATAAATAGTGGTCCTCGTACATATAAGTAGTTACATATTAAGTCGATTAACGATAATTTTTTACTTTCATCTAAAGATAATTTCTTTGGGGAAGATCATAAGAGATCTTAAAAATCTCGCGACACACCTGACATGTATTTGCGACACACCAATGTGTCGCGACACAGCAGTTGAGAAACGCTGCACTAACATACGATTTAACAACATTAGCTTAACTTTTTCATTCATTAGTAGCCTTATTAAATTATACACTCAACCTTTTATTAATCAATAGCTTAATTAAGTTTAAAGTTCAGTTTTTCATTAATTAGTAGCCTAATTAAGTTTTAAGCTCAGTCTTTTCATTAATTATTAGGTTAATTAAGTTTTATGCTCAACTTTTCATTAATTAATAGCTTAATTAAGTTTTAACCTCAATTTTTTATTAACTAATAGCTTATTTAAGTTCTAAGTTCAAATTTTTCATTAATTATTATCTTAATTATGCACTAAGTTCAAATTTCAATTAATTAGTATCTTAATTAAGTTTTAAGCTAAACTTTTATCAATTAGTAGCTTAATTAAGTTTTAAACTTAACCTCTGCATTAATTAGTAGCTTCATGAAGTTTTAAGCTTTATTTTTTCAAGTGTAATCATGTTTTAAGCTCAACTTTTTTTATTAATTAGTAGCCTCATTAGGTTTTAAGCTCAACATTTTCATTAATTAAGTTTCACAGCAGAAGTTGAATCTTGTATTCCATGACAGACCGGTTGAGAACCACTGCAGTAAGGCGCCTATCCACAACTGGTTACAGGGAATTCTTCTCTTTCCACCCTTGTTCCAACTTAAAAACATAACAAAGGAAAATAAGCTTCTCCAATTGAGCTGTACGGTGAGGAATAAACATGGTTTACATTTGGAGGAATTACATTCTTGGTCACTCATGGGTTACAAAGACCTCCTAATGGCCATAAATGTTACTTGAAGTTTGGAAATGATCCACCAAGTGCAACAGCATAAATGCTTTCATCTTTACGTAATCGCAGCACCTTGGATACAAGAACAAGATATCTCTAGTTTAAATCAAACCAAACTCAGATCTCTTGCAAGATGCCCAACCAAAGCAAATGCTAAGCTTACATTAACTTTCCTTAGAACAAAGGGCAGTCGCCATTACAGCTAGTCGCCTAAACCTCCTAACCTTAATCCTATATGAATCTTCACTGGACACAATTATAGTGCATTCAGGATACCAGAAAATCACATACCATTTAGAAGGGACACACATTTACAGAGAGTCAAGGAACTATGGTGTATTTTATAGCATTAAAACAAAAATGAAAGGGCAACATTAGCACGGATTGATCTTCATAACGACTATTAACTTTTAAAGACCTAAGATGCCTTTTTCTTTCTTTTCCTTTAACTGCATCCTTGTAGCATTAAGAAATTATCTCGTTCGAAGAGACTATCTGTGGAGTCTTAGTAAGTGTCGCAAACTAGAGGAAGCGAATTATTTACAATTGAAATGAAATCTTTTCAGTTTTACGTCCCACGTTTATACGGGTTACGCTAAAGGAGCGAAATGACTGAAATGGTGGAATGAATAAACTGGGAGGAAACGGCAGAATCCCGAGAAAACCCACGTACACGGTGTTCGTCCACTACACAGTCCACTTTGCGCGAGCTGGAATCGAACGAGGGACCTCACGTACCAGCGATGAACGCTCTACACTGAGCCACCGTGGCCCATTTATTTATAATTGAAAATATAAATGGAAATATTTCGGGTCCCACGGTTATGCCTGTTTGGCTAAAGGAAACAGATCAATAAGGCAAGTTAATGATGATGGAAGAATTACTTGGATGATAATGTGGAAGGGAATGGCAGTACCCCGAGAAAATCCACGATATTGTCCACCAAAATCTTACTAACTAGGGATTGAACCAGGGACCATACACACCAGAGGCAAGCGCTTTACCACTGAGCCACCGTGCCCCTCCCCCCGCCCAAAATCTACATGGGAGAAATGAAATAAAATCTTTGAGTTTTACGTCCCACGATTACGCCGGCTAGGCTAAAGGAGACGGTGATGATGAGTATTGAATGAAATGGTGGGATGAAGAAAGTGAGAGGAAACGAGAGAACCCCGAGGAAACCCACGCACACGGTGTTTGTCCACCACAAAGTTCACTTGGCGGGGACTGGGATCGAACCCGGGACCCCAAAAATCTACATGGGATTGTAAATAGTTTTCGTTTGTGTCTTTAGTACCGAAGACCTTGGTTGAATTCCCTTGTAGAAGCTCATATGGTTCGACATTAAGCTGTGAGTAAATATCTTGTAATCAATCCATTTCCAAGAATATATTAAATCTCAATCCTTAACTCTCTACTCGAGCTGAAAGTGATAGAAAACCACAAATTCTGTTTTCAATATTGATTTACGTAGAAAAGAAACGCTAAGCGATAGTGAGAAGCTTGTTTTTCTGGGGTTGTCGATTTTACGTTCTAATAACAGGTACCATACTCTCTTTTAACACATTAGCTGCCATGTGCGTCCGATCAGACCTACTGGGGTGATCCAAAAAAATGTCCTATCGGATCCCCGATTTTTAATTTGTCGAGGTGTCCTTACAGTACTTGTATTTTAAAGTGCTGCCTCTAGTGTTAATGATCTGTAGTGTTTCTATCACATACAATATAGGAGATATTTATGCTGTAATTTTTTTGTTAAATGTTGCTGATTAACGCCGCTAGAGGCGCTGAATATCAATTAACAAGCATTTTGCTGTTTCTGTAGGGCCGATCAGACCTACGTGTTGCTTTTTGAATGACTTACTCTAATTTATTTTAACAAGATGCCAGTATTGTGAAGTCCCCGTCAATTTGTTGAATTTTCAGAAAGGTCTAGATCACTATATTGTTATTTCAAATGGGATCAAGTTCTGCACATATTTCTTCGTTTTTCATTGCACAAAGAAACTACTTATTAGCACTAAAAGCAGCAGGAACTAATCAACTTATACAAAGCTAGCTAGCTCCTTTATACAATAACGAACAAATGACTATCAAACAGAGTTGCCAGTTCAACTATAATTTATCCCCTAGCTCATAAACAAAAAATACACAAGTAGGTCCGATCTAACCCCCAAATTTCACGCGCGCGGATTCATTACATTGCCTTAGGTTATGTTTCAGCATTACCATTATGTTTAAAAATATATGAACAAAAGAAATATAATGTAAGTACGTACGTTTGGCACTCTACCGGTAAACAACAAAATTCACCCCTGGCAGCTAACGTGTTAACACTGTATTCAAACCGGAAGTGTCAGAAATCAACCATTTTAACTTTGATCCTTATAGAGTAAAACCGGTTATAGATAGCAAGAAGTGGTTTTCTGCATTGAATTAAGAGTCTGAATAATATAATCTCCACCACTCTAATCTCTCTACCAAAACCGGAAATGGTATAAATATATTACCACTTCCGGTTTCAATATTAATGGAAGGAATTCTATGTCATATAAACCAAACTATTTCACGTGGGATTCACGGGTCGGTGCGATTTGTTTTTCCGTATCTTTGTATGTATTACAGCAGCATTTCCCAACCGGTGTGCCGCGGCACACTAGTGTGCCGCGAGTGGGTCGTTGGTGTGCCGCGAGGAAATTGAAATAAAATTATTAATTCTATAGCAATCAAATTGCAAGACATAGGGAAAAATGTATATTTGTATTTCACATTACTATGAACCTCTACTATGAATCTACAATTTTAAGTTTCATACTGACTTACTTTTCTCTACATTTTTAACGTTGAAAAAAATATTTGTTATCATTGTTATGACCATTATTGCTTCTTTATTGTTGCAGACAATTTCGTAACTTGAAAATTTAAAATACCATTCAATCCTTTCGACAAAGCAAATGTGCATACAAATTACCTACATTTCTGTTTTAAAAGTGAGAGATTTGTTTGTTCGTTCATTATTTAGTGATCATCCTCCTTTGTGAAAGACTGGATACAGTTTTCGAAAAAAGGAATTGTATTTTTGGAAACCTGAGTCCTATATTTCATTGCAATTGTTGTCAAGTTTTAAATTAGAATGAAAAATATGCATAATGATTTATCCCGGGGGAAAACCAGTGATCGAGCTTTCTTCTCTGTGAGGAGATCAGTAATCACAAAGAAAAAACTCCACTGTATTTTATAATTACAAATAATAATAATAATAATAATAATATCTATATGAGTGTGCCACAAGAATTCAAGTTACACCTGTAGTGTGCCGCAAGTTGAAAAAGGTTGGGAAACGCTGTATTACAGCATAAAATTCTATTGTCGGTGAGAGTTCATGAGGTTCTGGTCTCACATTAAGTTCTAAGTCCAAGTCTCATATGGCCTCCGTGCTGAAAAAATAGAACCCTAATCGACAAACAAAAGTTTTACGATTTTTTTTTTTTTTTTTTTTTTGAATCCTTCTCTATAATAAGCAGCCGTGTCATTTAAGTAGGATCAAGAGGTAGTTTTCGATACACGTAGGATAGTCAAGCCAGTTGTTCTGTATGGTTGCGAAACAGGGTCGCTTACTCTACGGAAAGAACGTACACTGAAAGTATTTGAGAATAAAATTCTGAGAGGAGTATTTGGACCCAAGAGGAACGGGAATGTGGAATGGCGGTAACTTCATAACGAAGAACTACATAATTTATATTGTTTACCTAACATTGTTACATTCATCAAGTCTGGGAGTCTCAGGTGGGTAGGTCATGTAGCCAGAATGGAAAAAATTAGGAACGCTTCCAAAGTTTTAACAGAAAATCCAATCGGAAAACGACCATGAGGAAGACCTAGGTTCAGATGGAAGGGCAATATTAAGGTGGATATCGATGAGATAGGAATACAAAGTAAAAACTGGATTCAGTTGGCTAAGGATAGAAGTCAATGGAGAGATTTTGTGAACACACTATTGAATACACTACGGGTTTCATACGCCATAGAATTAGTTAATTACCTTTTAATCAACAGTATAGTTACTAGTGGAAAGGTGAAGCTAAATGTTGCCACTGATAAGAAGGTTTCAATTAATATATGTGTCGTCTCTGCACACACTATCTCTTTTTGAAACAAAATTTTCGTAATTGGCAATTGAAGGACACTTGGGCATACGTAAAAATGTATTAACGTGTATTTGGGGTTGTTCTCTGTTTTTCTGAAGGAGGGAGCAGAGGTGCCCAAACCCCGAAAAATTTGGTCACAGCCATTACCGTTATTTCCAAAATTACCTTATTTGGCTCCAAAATTTACCATTATTTCTCCCAAAATTTACCAATCTGTTCCAGATTTACCTTTCTCTCCACAAATTTACCATTTTCGTGCAAAACGCAATTTTCTTTCCCTAAATTTCACTATTCTCCAGTTTGATTGTGTTATTGTAAATGAAAAATTAGTTCCTCCGCGCAAAAAGTTCTTGGACACAACCTACGCAGCACCATCCGCCTACTATTGTGCTGCCAAAATGACTTGAGCCGTGGCAAAAATGCGAACTAACGCTCACACCCTCACACACCCACACGTTGAACCAATAAGGATTCAGCTGTTGCTAAGCGAGAGAAAGCGAGTGGATTTCCTTCAGCCAATGGCAGCGCTTGCAACGGAAGACTAGGGATCAAGTCAATGTGGCATATCAATAACACCCTTGACAGGGGTTTCCCCACAATTGGATAAAAAAGCGCAGATAATTGAATAAACAAGTTTTACTAAAAGCTATGTCTTTGCAGATTTCACAAAATGTATTGACTGATAGCTTTACAATACAAATAATGTATTTCGTTCGAGTACACTTATGATTTGTAGGTGCAACGTAGACCGGGGTCGTTAGGAATTAGTAATTGCAAACATAATGGGAAAAATACGCTGGACCAAGGTAATTTAAAATGTACGAGGATTGTTTTTTAAAGTATACGTCTTTTATTCATTAAAAAGAAGAAAAATATGTACTTAAATACTTGTATTGTTCTCCTAGAAAGTAATTCCCTTTGGCTGCCACATACTTCTCACAACGGTTCTTCCACTGCTGGAAGTAGCGCCGAAACTCCTCTTTTACGATTGCACGCAGCTGGCCAGTCGCATTTTGGATGGTAACGTTTCTGCACTGAAATCTGGTTCCCTTCAGAAGCATTTCTAGCTTGGGTAAAAATCCGGAAATCACATGATGCTACGCCGGTAAAGCAGGAAACCTGACGAAGTACAGTTGTACTGTGTTTGGCCATTAAAGTGTGTATGAAATGCTGCGTTCCTGAGAGCATGAAGTACATTGTTTCGTTCCTGAAGGTCTGTCGAATCTTGTGGATCGTTTCCACTTCCGATTCTTAAAACTTAACACAAAATATAATGTGGGGCCGCGGTGGCGTGTTTATCTCAGGTGCGTGGAGTTCCTAGTTCGATTCCAGTTCGCGTCACATGGGCTTTGTAGCGGACGAACACCGTGCGTTTGGGTTTTCTGTAGGTTCTTCCGTTTCCTCCCACTTTTCACTCCACCATTCCACTCGTTCCCATCATCCCCGTCTTCATTAGCCTACACAGCATAACCGTGGGACGTAAAACTAAAAGATTTCATTTCATTTATAAAATATAATGCTGTAGCATGTAGCAATGTTCAAATGTTTCAGTAATTTCTGTTAAAAACGATATTCCAACAATGCTCACTTACATCTCACTTATATAGGCGATCTGTTGGCTGCTTATATAGGCGATCTGTTGCTAAGTCTGCCTACTGCACAATCATAACAACAAGAACGAGAACGCACATTAAGATCATCTACATACGAGCAGTGGCGGCGGTTGGACGTTAAAAGTGGGGGGGGCAAAACATGATCTGAACAATTGTACATCAGTGTTAGATTTCCTGATTGTTTCTAACATTGTTTGATGAAAGGTTGTATAACTAATAGGATACTAACTTTTTTTTTTTACTTAAAATACCGCATATCGAATTTCTATTTTATTAAGTAAATTCATAAGAGCAATACAGGTAGGTATTAACTCTTTATACTCTTAAACAACGAAAGTGTAACAAGGGATTTTTCTTGCTCATGAACACTTAAAATTCTGTCTGGAAAATTGTGTGATTAGATTATTTAATAAATTTGCAAAACCAATACATAGAAGAGACAATATTAATTATAGTAATGAATAATGACACTTGTTTTGCATAAGTTATATTGAAACTAGGAATTAATGAACAACTTATACTTTTAACTCTACACATGCGATTAAATGAATGTTTTTACTCTTAGAAAATGAAATACAGTAAGTACTGCAGGCATATGCTATGACATTTAAAGAAATATGCAATTGCAATATTAATTGCTTTGAATTGCAATTAAAACGCAATTCCTGTAGTTTTCTTAACTCCACGCGAAGACAAATAGCCAATACGTACTCAGGCAACGGCAAATATATGGCACCATTTTTTCTATGAAACAATACATACAAAACCTTTACCAGGGTCCTCATTCTGGAAAATAAGTGAAAGTTAGGGAAAGGTCAAGAAGTAAAAATGTATCAGGTGAAGTCAGGGAAATGGTAGGTTGGTCAGGGAAAGTCAGGGAAAAATCGATTTAGGTCCATTGTTTAATTATTGAATTTATGAAATAGAGTTGATTTCTTTACTGTTAATGGATGCAAAATCTGGTGTTCTCAATGATGATATTGAGGGAGTCAGTGTTCTCTGATATAGTTGTTGAAATTAATTTTCTGCGAAAAACACATATCTAACTGCATCCTGGCATATTTGCTCAAAAGGGTAGACGCTGTTCTAGAATAATTGCATGGTGCCAAGAGGATATCTGGACAAGTGGCTGAGAACGCGAAGAAATAGTATCTCCAGGTCACAGTGAAAGCTCAGACTGAAGAATTTAAGGAACACTCTAGTGAATTCATAGCCAATTACAGAGATTGTATTGGATTTGATAAGTTTTTTACTTAGTCTTAGGAAATGGGAAGAACTTCGTTGACTTATGGTCAGTTATGAAATTGTGTTTTATCTTCTTTCACGAAACGCATTTTTTGAAAGTGGTTTTCACAATAAATAAAATTCTCATTGTTGAGAACTTACAAGAAGAATCTCTGGTGGCTCAACGGATCATATATGATTCTGTGATGAGAATAGGTGGACCATCAGAATTAAAAATTACAAGAGGTATGACAAATTCAGTGAGAAATTCAATGAGACAGTATCAGGTGTATTTGAGAAAGAAAAGATAAATAAATGCTGGAGACGAGAAGAGGAGGGAGAAACGGAAGATTCAACAACAACTAAAAGTGTTGGAGGAAGAAGGAAAGAAAATTAAACTGCGGAGACAACAAGAAGGATATTCAGATCAATGAGAAGAAAACTATGCGAGAAAGAATGAAAACAATTTTTCTAAATGGGTTGCATTTAACAACTGCACCAGCAAAAGTATGTGTTACATAATGTGTATGTTTTTTTTTTTAGTAAAATCATGTATGAACTATTTATTACTTGGTATTATAATCCTCTGTATACTGCACACTTTGTAATTTTACAATTGTAGGCCAAATCAATAACGCCCTAATGCACATGTTCGTAAATTTACATTCGTTTGGAAAAAAAATGAAAAAAAAAAAGCAGAAGCGGAAGAGAACAAGGCCAACTATCGGGAGTGTAGAGGTTGGGGTTTCTTTCTTTTTTCTATATTTTTAAGTTATTCAGAGGTCAGGGAAATCTGGAACTTTCATGGAAAGTCAGTTTTTTTTCTCCAAATTGTGTGAACACGCTGTTTACATTTCCAAAATGAAACTATATAAATTTAGGCGTCACTTCAAAAAAGTGGGGGGGCAATTGCCCCCTCTTGCCCCCCCTAATCGCCGCCCATGCATACGAGCATCAAACTATGCCTTTATACGAGAATAAATAAATAAATAAATAAAATGGATACTTTTTGAACAACTCTCGTATTTACTGATAGTTTTAAAATACAATTGCCATATTCTTTAATGGATTCTTTACACGGAAAATTTGATTCAGCTCATTAGCCCACACAAGCTAAGGAAAGCTAATTTATAATTTCATCATACGTTAAGAGAATTCCTCGAAAATTAAATCAACGATTACTGTCGTTCAAGGAATTTGAATTTCTTCTCTCAAGGAAATGTTTGGATTCAACATTGATTGGCAACACTGAAAGCACAAGATCATAAACAGAGGGCGCTGTGCGCTGTTGTGTGGTATAGGATTATTTGTTGTCGGCAGGTGGCAGGTAAATCGGTACACATGATGCGAAACGGCCAAGGAAACGAGATACAAGAAAAATGTGCTCGTGATTTCATGAAATGTTGCTCGCATCCTGGTCGTGATGTGGGACAACAAAGAACACTACCATGGGAGGGGAAAGGGGAAGACATTTACGATCCTTCCCTTGTGTTTGTGTTGTTCTTCATTAAGATCTAATTATTTCCTATCTTGCTCTGCCCTTCCCTCCGAAATCCCTGTTGTTTCTGGGCCAGCAAGTGGCGGCTCGGGAGTCTGCAATTAGAGATTACTGAGGGATAATTTCAGCGTTGATGAAGAATTACGGCGATGGCTGGAACGCCTTAAACGTGGCAGTCAAGGCAACGAAAATGAGGTAACGACAATTTGTCCATTACAATAGCTTCCAAACTGGTATAACATCAAAATTGTATACGAAACAATACATCTGAACCAAAATAGTCCCATTTAGGAAAATCAACTATGTACAGGGTGAACAATTTCGCAAGTCATGCGTTTCTAAATATGTACTTGTAATAGAGTTACGTACTTAAAGCAAAGACAGCCTTAGTTTGGCATTAAAACTGAAAGATAATTAATAAACACTGAAAAGAATATTTTGTTGTTGCCAAGAAGTGAAACGCGGAAATAAGCATCGTCCAACAGGTTGCTTCTTATCGCTCAGGTCTTTCTTAATATTTTTGTATTTCACCATGATTGAAATCACGCATTGGCAACTTAAAAGCAACTCCCAAGCAGTAACCGAAGACAGTATTATAGCATTACACTTCATTAGCAAATGCTATATCCAGAAAAAATACAAGTTAATCGAAAACGTTAACTTGGTTGGTTGGTTTTTAGTTTAGCGTCCTGTTTAACATCGAGGTTATATGAGATATGGGCCTGTAGTTTAATACGGGATCCGAACCACATGACACTTCCCACCGGGAATCGAACCTAGGTCTTCCGCGCGGTCGGAAACATTAAGTATAACATACTTAGAGAACGATAGCTTCTTCATTGAAACCAGGAGACACCTAACTCTGGTCCCTCGGTTCTCTGGTTTATCAATTGTTTACTTTGATGATGCCGCCATTATGATTTTAGTACATCATTTGGCTTCCTGATAAGAGCACTAATTTTCTTTCTATGCAGTATTGTCAGCCCTAATTTTTTGGCATACTTTCCAAAATTAGTTGTCCAGTAATAAAAATGTGTGAGACTCAGGCGCACACCCAGAAATTTTTGTTTGGAGGGGTCCAAATTTGAGGGAGAGCCCAATACGCAAAGCCAGTACGTCTATATACTATTGAACGGAAAAAGTAATAGAACTAGATTGTTTTTATAAGAGAAAGAGTACAGATGAAGTGTAAGATTGAATGTTTATGCTATATCAATCATCTCCCTGTTAAACAAGTATCTAATACTAATTTTCTTTCTATGCGGTATCATCAGCACTGATTTTTTAGTATAGTTTACAAATTAGTGCTATACTATGGCAGCCATTTTCACGTGGAGATAGTCTCACCAGGGTACACTTACAAGTAAGGGAACCACCAGGTGCAGACCTCCCCCGAAAACTTACTAACTCAACATTCATTTGTACAGTTTCTCAATAAAATTATAGAAAATATGTAAATCCATATTGAGATTGGTTACGATTGTTTGATGCTAACTTAATAAAACATATCCATGATTATAACTTGACTTAACTTTCTCTGATGTTGAACATAAATCACCATGCACTAGTTCGTTGCGAATATTTACTTGCTTTTTACACTATTTCAACACTACATGGAACTTGTGCTTCTTCTGAAATAGTCACAGATACTAAAATACTAAAATATTTTACAAATATATGAAATGTCTATCACCACCATTTCTTCTTTCCCATACACCCCAATGAATACTAACGGAAGAATAACAAATTACAAAACAAAAGTGTTACAACTAATAAAACAATAGTACAAATAAATTGAATATTAAGAGCCTGACATACTAAAAATAATACAAAATTTACATTGCTTGTTTTTCATAAGTGAAAGGAGATAATGAAATGCAACTTACCACAATCATAGATAATGTTATTCTACAACAGAAATTATAAATCTGAAGAATTTTCAGTTTTGCCATCTATAGAGAGTACAGTGTTGCCAGAATAACATTTCTCCAAAAATCTAAGTTAAGAGAGCGACTAGAGGAACGAACTCAACTGCATTTGATTACGTATTATGTTGGTTTGGTATCCTGTGAACTACTTTTTAAATAACATTATTATATAATTTAAATAACTGTATGTTAACACTATTTTGTTTATTACTAACTATACTTCATTTAATACAACTTGTTCTCTCTGACAGTTGTTTTCCTCTGCCTTTTTACCCCTTCCTGCACGTGGTCATAACAATCAGGCAAGAAAAACTGTTTCTACGGCAGAAGCACGTTCAGCCTATTATAGTGGCTCATTTCTCTCGCTCTGCAATGGTAAACATTTCACTCTTCCCGCACGTTGCCAACTTGAATATAAACAAATGCACATTATTTTAGTCGAATGTCAACTTGAGTAGTGGACCTGTTGGTTATTGAGAGCATTCCTTTTAGTTCTCTTTTGTGTCATTTAATTTTATAAAACTGAGATTTACTTGCAGTGAATAATTTCGTCCTTACGCAAAAGCTGGCAACGCAGGATTGAGAGCCATGTGTGTGCAGCGAGCTGTCAGAAAGGGCTGGTAATATCAATTGCAGTATAAATATAATTACTATTTAAAAATTAGTTCACAGGCTTACAAGACAACATGATACGTAATAAAATGAGTTAGTTTCGTTCCTCAAGTCACTGTCTTAACTTTGGAACAAGGGCGTCCATGTTGTGCTTTCCAGACGAGGACAAGTATAAGCGACATCTCAAATCTAGTTTCAAATTTTGCTGTAACTAGTCTAAAAATTCTATCGGGTTTTCGATATTGCGAAGTACAAATTTCCTCTAGGGGGCAAGCGCCCAATCTTGCCCCCCTGATGGGCGCCCTTGCTTGGGAAAATTTTATTGTGGACACACTGTAATTTCTATTAATGGCAACACTGAAAATTCTTCAGGTTCATATTTTTTGTTGTAGAATAACATTATCTATGATTGTGGTAAGTTGCATTTCATTTTATAATTTCACTTATGGAAAACAATCAAAATAAAAATGGTAAATTTTGTAGGGTCTATTATTTTTAGTATGTTAGGCTCTTAAGAGACCTATTCACTGTGAAATTAAAATATCGCTGATTGTACAATAAATATATAGTATCTTCAAATTAATAAAAGATAATCGAAATGCGGAAGAAGAGCGCACTAGACAATATTATTTTGCATGAGGTACCGTTATCACGAGTCACCTAGTAGATTTCCGTTTGGAGTCACTTATAAACGCGAAAATAAATGCCGATTTTCTAAATGGTTGGAAATTGAAACCAGATAAGTGAGTCGTGATAACAGTATCTCATGTAAAATAATATTATCTAGTGAGCTCTTGTTCCACTTTTTGATTATCTTTTATCCATTTGAAGATATTGCTTTAAAATTAACGGTATTTTAATTTCGCCCTGATTAGATCTCTTAATACATAAAGTTATACTCGTAATAAGTTTCTTCAGAGATTATAACTAAATATGTGGACTATTTGTGTATCTTGTTCCTTTGGAATGAGTCATTCAATCTTCGTCTAATAATAAAAACATGACTTGGTAATTATTTAACTTCACCCTAGTCTCAAGGAAATTTTTTCTCATCGTGGTTAATAATTACAAAATTTGTCCACAATTACGAAACGTGTCAAAAGTAAATTTTCTCTCTCTCTCTCTATCTTTTCCCCATTCTCAGAGCAATCAGCCCGTGGCGATGTGCTCTACAAACTTTCTCTAAACAATGAAGGCAGAGGGAGTAAAATCACGAAACTTAATGCTTTGCTATAATTATTTGAGTTTGCAGAACTTTCTATCTCTCAACAATGGGCCTTTGACCCCCACTCCACCCCCACCCTAGTGCTCCAGTAGTCTATAAATGCTTTTAAGCGGCTACGAATTCTCTTTTAACAAAGTTACTGGAAAAGTTTGAGACTAGAAGTGGGTCATGATACTGTATCTTGTTTCAATAATCTTTTTTTTTCTCTTTCTTTTGTAAACAGAAGTTTCTCTTCTGTCTCATCGATTTTGGATATTTAATCAGTTCTCCGTTTGAACATAGAAAATCTGGTATCGAAGTAATTTTATATAGGCTCAGATCTTTGATTTCTGCAAAGAACATCAGCGTGGATCTTACAGCTCCTTTAATTAGAAAATATTTTGATTTTCGTAAGAATGTTTCTTTCATCCATAGTGGTCAGAGCTTTCAAAGTTTACTTAGCTACAGATATTGCATATATGAGGCCTGTTTTCACAAATTCATTCCAGCCATAAAACAAACTAGGAACAAAGATATGAATGGCGAAAGAATCATTTCGGATAAATAAAAGTATATAATAAGGATCTTTAAATAAAGAGGTCTGAAAAAAGACGCATAAGATATTTCGTGGGATTCTTCACTTTTGACAGTACGTATATTACAAGTTGAGAAACATGGTTCACGGTAATTCAGCGTTTCTCAACCGCTGTGTCGCGAATACATGTCAGGTGGGCTGCGAAATTTTTAATGTGTTCTAAGAAATTTATCTTTAGAAGAAAATAAAAATTTATCGCCAATTGATTTGATTTCCAACTTTGTCTTTCAAGTTTAAAGCTGGAAAGTTTGTTTTTAACGCTGTTCATTTTTCTTTAGAAAGAAACACTGGGCATGAGAGGGTGTCTGTCAAGAGTTCGTCCACGTATAGATAGGCTTTGTAAAAATTGCCAGGGATAAATATCTTTAGGTCTTCTTATATTTCTGATGGCAATATTTTCTTCTCATATTCCTGCTGAAGAGTCTTAAGTTTCTTTTATGTTAATAGGTATCTATTTCATAATCTTACATAATTTGCTTGTGAGATTTGTATTTAATAGTCGTTCCATAATTAAAATAAAAATGTATTGTGTGTATTTTTATGTGTTCACTTTTTTGCATCTAGGAAAAGAAATCACATGCAAGGGTATCGCCAAAGTTTGAAACATACTTTGGTGTGCTCCTAAGAAGAAAAAAGGTTGAGAAACGCTGAAGTAATCTAACGTACACATTAAAAACATCGACATTGCACCAAAACGTACAAAAACATTGGAGGACTTAGAAATGTAGGTGTGAAGAAGCATGGAGAAAATAAGCTGCTTTGAGCGGAAAACAGTTGAAGGATACTAATATAGAAGAAGAAAGTAACAACATTAGGACGTCATAGAAAAGATGAAAGGAGACTATATTATAAATGATCTGATAGAAGATACAGTGTGAGGAAAAACAGGGAGGAGAGAAGGAGGCTGTTCTTTGAGGACGTATTAAAACAGAAAATGTTAACTCAACAAGAGTCAGTCACTCCCTGGACAATTTTTTTTTTTTTTTTTAAACTGGACTATTTTTCTCATAGCTGATAAATTTTATCTGTCTGCCACTCAGGGGTAATGGCTAAAGGAACTAAAATTGAGTTGATCGCAAGCTGAAATATATTTAGCGGATTATGCCAGAGTATGGGACGTCAAAAACTTTTAACAGGAAAGACAAAAATAAATCACTCTAGATAAAGATGCAAACGATTAAAATACCGAGCGAAGTAGCTCAAGTGGTAGAGCGTTGGCTTCGCATTCGGGAGGTCGTGGGTTCGAATCCCGCTGCCGACCATCTTGACTGAGGTTTTCCAGGATTTCCCTCAGTCCTACCAGGCAAATGCCGGGATGGTACCTACTAAACAGGCCCTGGCCAATACCTTCCCAAATCCTTTCCATTGTTATTGTTGTTGTTGGATATCCAGTGTAAAATGCCCTCTGAGCTGTATCTGGTGATTGTTAAATAAATACGTATTTTGTGTGTTTACATACATTCAGAAACTGTGTAGACGATATTGTAATATCCCACATGGCTGTGTTTACAAACACCCAACATGTGACTCTATTTACCAACATCAAGCATGAGCATCACTATGAATTACTATGGCTCCACACGGCAGAGACAACGGAGACACGACTGGTCACATGACGACAAGAGAACAGCAGCGCCACCGCCTCACCTGGAGCACCTAGAGGACTCCAAGGAAAGGCATCAATCTGCATTTGGTTATCCCTCCTTTAGCTTGCTTTGGAGCTCTAAGAGGTACCTATCCCAAAGCCTCTAGTTTGCTTCGAAACCCCACGCTTCCCATCTGCCCTCTTAGCTTGCTCGGAGCTCTATTGGGCATCCTAGCCTCATTCACCTAATTTGCCTCGGAGCTCTGTGGCTCGTAACCCCCTCACTGCTTATACAGAACATTAGGGATCCTAAAATACACTCCACCTAGCTTGCTTCGGAGTTTTGGGAAGATCCCGTCCTGGGCTGCTCTACATTGTAGTAATATTTTGTAATATACTGTTTATAGTGGATGTTTAACAAACAAACAAACAAACAAACAAACAAACAAACGGTAGTGGCAAAAAGATCCCGGACTGTAATTTGCTCTACCTACACCCGCACAAGCAGCACTTTATAAATATCCTACTGTAAGAAGTATTTCATCATTCTAATAACCGTGGAACTTAAAATACAATATTTTCAGTTATAATTCAATACAGAATGAAATTCAAACGTTGAATATGTATTTAATTGATTATTCCGGATTAAAGAATTACCTAATTATAGAATGCCGGATTATAGAATTACATAGCTCTTGCTATACTTGGTTTTCGCCCTTGAACAAAGTAAAAATCATTAAGTTTGAAATTATGAAAAAAAAAAAAAAAAGAACAAATTTTTTTCTCTCTCACGACCCGATTGAAGTGATGCTAACTCGTGGGAAAAATCTCATTTTGTGGGATTTTTAGGTATTAATTTTTCGATTAGGGAGAGAGGTAATTTTCGTCAAAATTTGCAGCTTATATGGGATTTATCATATGTTCATTTTATCAATGACAACAAAAGTCTCTATTAGCAGGAAGTAGGATAATAACGCTTGAATAAATGTGAAATCAACCTTAATTGTCGAATTTTTTAAATTTGAATGTGCATATCAGTGTGAAAGTGATTTATGCAGGAATTTGTGAATCTCAAAAACTAAGCAACAGAAAACGTAAATTTAACTCTGGAGTTTTTTTTTTTTTAAAAAAAAAAAAGATCATGAACGGAGGAAAGTAAATAATCACAAGAGAAATAGACAATTTCTAATACATTGCACCCACGAAATAACTGGATAATCAAGTTTGTCTAGCTTCATTACGTTTAATAGAATATTATGGCTAGTAATCAGCAAATACAAGACCAAGACCAAGATCTGGATGGTCTTGGTCTTTCACATCCAGCCTTGGTCTAGGTCTTGCACTGCAACCCTTGGTCTTTGTCTTGCTTTTGGGAAATCTTATTCTTTTCAGTGGTAAATTTTACTCTGGATATAAGGGATAATAAATTCCCTCTGCCAATAGTAACATAAATACAATGTATGTTTCTAAATGTAATGTATTTTACCTTCGTGTAAGTATGATGATAGTGTACAACATAGGCAATGAGCTTTATTTTTGTTTAATGGGTGCCTACGTTTCACTTCACTAATTATAACATAAATCACATCGTTTCGTAATCTTTATATATATATATATATATATATTTTAAGAGATTCAATACTTCACTGGTTCCCAAACTTGGGAGGTTACCGCTGAGACACATGAAAGAAAATCAAGGCGGCACAAATTACTGAAATATCATAAATAACAAGATTATTTTTACACTAAAGGCGTCAGATTTTTTTTTTTTTTATTTGAGGAAGAGGAACTGATTGGGACATTGGCTGAGGAGGAACAGCATTATCAGACACGCGCTAGAAGGTATGGTGGAAGGAAAGAGATGGAGAGGATGAAGGATATAGTAGTTGAAGGAATCTGTTAAAACAGAAAATTGCTGCTGCAAGACGAAGAGACTAGTTGAGGACCACTGTACATCGAAGTTTCTCAGTTGCAGCAAGTGACCTGCAAATAATGGCAGAATAGCTATGATGATGATGATGATGATGATGATTAGCAATATTGTCCAAAAAAGAGACAGAAAAATTAAAATAATAATGATTATAATCAAGGCTCTTAACATTTTAGAATAATTTGAGTGAAAACTGAAACCAACTCAACTGTCTATGTCTTTTGTGTAAATTCGATTTATATAAATACTTTCGACCTATATTAGAAGTACAAAATAACGGCATCAAACTCCAAGTTATTTAAAATAACTCTACAAAATCACTCTCACTTGTGAATATGGATTATTTATTGTTGTATAATAATATGTCGCTCAGTCCTCGATGTGTTGCATACCTAAGGAGCCTAAAAGTTATATTAACAAACAATTATTCAATGTATAAGCATCCACCCATGAAATCAAGTTTGCGGTCACATGCACTGTTTTTGTCAATGTCATTAAAACGTTATTTCGATATTAATTTTATCAGCACACATTAAAAATCTCCAACGGATGCTTAAGCCTCGGAGCCAAGGCCATACCAATGTAGTCTGCATCTATGGTGTACGGAATTACCAATTGTCAATACTACGTTTCTTTTTAGTTTTGGAAGAAAAACATCACTAATATGTTTGAAATGAAATGAAATATCTAGTTTAACGTCCCAAGATTATGCACCAAGGCTAAAGGAGACGGTGATGATGAGAAATGAATGAAATGGTTTAAATGAAGAAAGTAGGAGGAAACAGGAAAACCCCGAGAAAACAGACGCACACGGTGTTTGTCAACCAAAAGAGCTGACATGACCCAAGCTGAAATCGAACCAGGGACCGCATGCTTCACAGGTGAACACTCTGGCACTGAGCCGTACTTATGAAAGACTGCGCAAGAGTCTTGGTCTTTCAGGTATGGTCTTTGTCTAGCGTCTGGATTTCTGGTCTTGGTCTTGGTCTTGCATGCAAGACCCTTGCACGAACTGCAAGGCCAAGATTCTTGCGTTCATCACTAATTTTGGCCCAAAAGCATGATGAAGATACTGAATTCTGACAACAAAATGTGTTTGTCGACAAAGGTTTCGATAATCTCTTTTCATTAAGGAAAATACTTATTAGGAATTTAGAAAATCGGAATTTTCGAATAATTCAGTCAAATTTCGAAAAAAGCAAGTAACGTATAGTAGTTTCAGTTTTCATATGTTATAAATTTTACATGGAGGTTCGCCGGGATCGTAATTCGGCAAATTATGGACGCTTTAGAAAATCAATTACTGCTCTTGATAAAGTGGACACTTTCAAATATCTACGATCAATATTAACAGACGAAAACCATATACATTTGGAAATTCATAGTCTACTAAAACCAGGGAATTCGTATAACCATAATCGTGCCTGTTGTTCTGCATGGCTGCGAAACATGGTCGAGGGATTAACGTAGACAGAAAGTATTTGAGAACAAGATCCTGAGACGAATATTGGGACCCAAGAAGAACGAGAATGGAAAATGACGGAAACTTCATAACGAGGAACTATATAATTTATAACGTTTATCGAATGTTTTTAGGGTCGTTAAATCTAGGAGACTGAGATGGACAGGTTATATAGCCAGGATGGAAGAAAGTAGGAACGCTTTCAAAGTCTTGATTGGAAATTGAGACCGGAAAAGACAAATAGGAAGACCTAGGCATAGATGGGAGCATAATTGAGTTGAGTTGATTTTGAGTTATCGTCCCTTCCGGAATCCGAACCACATGAGCTCCCATCGGGAATCGAAGTCGGGTTTTCCCCACCAATAAGGAGATAATATTAAGATGATGTCACAGAAATAGGGATGCAAAGTAGAAACTAGATCCAATTGGCTAAGGACTGAAGTCAGTGGGGAGGTCTTGTGAACAATGCATTGAACCTCCAGGTTCTATAGGCCACAGAGTTAGTATAGTTGTAATTAGTATAGCGCGTGGGAACTTTAAAAGCAAAATGGCAATTTCTGTCTTTAAAAGTGGGATTTTATAACGTTCTAGGTTAGCATCACTGGCCGGTTGCAGTACTTTCCAATTTGCAATGGGTTTTCTGTGTTGCTTTTTCAGACATGTAAACACATCTTGATATCAAATTACGATTCTCATGTAAGACTTAAAATTAAGCAAGTTGAAAAGAAAGTTGTTGATGTTACAATGCATTAGAGGCGACAATCTCAGCTTGTTTACGGATGCCATGTTCTGTCGCCATGTTTCAACAATTTCTTTTTAGATTAAATAAGAAACGTACTGAACAGACATGACTGTGTGCAGAGCAGCAGTAAAAGAACTTTTTAGTGTTTTACTTGTGTATTTACTTAATGAGTAAATTGGCCGAATGTTTTTGTACTTTGGAAAGCTAAGAAGCTACGAAAATTCTGCTAAAAATATGGTCAGTCAGCTGGTATGCATTTATTAGTACTAAATATATATTGCAACCGTTGGTATCATGCCTTTCTCACTATACTTTTACCATACAAGATTCAAGATTTGTTAATTAAATTTATCCTTTATACCAGGAATTTCAAACTGTGATCCGCGAGCCCAAGCGGTGCTCGAGGAATGCTCTTATTGTTAGATTGAACATTAGTATTAATAATAATAATAATAATAATAATAATAATAATAATAATAATAATAATAATAATAATAATAATAATAATAATAATAATAATAATAATATAAAGATAGAAAATTCAGTCAACAGAACTGCGTATTTCATACTACATACAATCTAATAAGGTAAGTATTCAAATTATAATGGTTTATTATACAACATTCTTGCGAACCTTCAATTATTAAAAAAAAATAAGTTATTAAAGGCATTTCATTCATACTAATTAAAAAATGTAAGTACATTAGTGTAGTGGTATATGCTCAAAACTGTGTATTTTATCAACGAACTTCGTTACTGAATTCTCTATATCTGCTCGCGCGCGCGTGTGTGTATGTAACTGTTATTTGCGAATTTTTCAATTTTGAGCTCTCCATTCGATAGAGCATCAAAATCTATTTGAAAGAAGTGATGAAATTTGTCCCGTAACTCTTACCGTTCCCAAGACATTGGCCAAGAAAGTTCTGATTTCAAGAGATTTAAGGAGCCATATCTCAAGAACCGTAAGTCACAGAGAGATGATATTGGTGTTGATCAATACCTAAGAGTATGATGAATATTTTGCTACCAAATAGTGAAAGGTGACCACTAATCAACTGGTCACCGTACCCCAGATATTGGCCCCAAAAGTTTGAATTTCGGGAGATTTAAGAAGCCATATGCCATATCTCGGGAACCGTAACTCATAGAGAGATGATACTTTGCGAACGTTTCAATTTTGAGCACTCCGTTTTGAGCATGTTCCTTCGTAAAACAACATATCGTAGAATGTTTTAACAACAGAACTCTTAAACAAAATATTTGGAAATGGTTTAGTACTTAAGATAATTATGAATGGATAAATATATTGCAAGAATTTAATGAATATAATAGTAAAGTACATAGAATAATTTGTGTAAAGCCTGTTCAAGAGTTATTAAGTCACAAAAATAGTAACTTTTATTTTATATGTGTTAGCTCTCTGCATGGCACATCTTTCACATATGAACATGAATCTCCTTGTCATTCATAACAACATCTGTACATGTCCCTTTACAGACACAAATGAAAGATGTCTTCATAAAATTCTGTAAGAAGTATCATAAAGGAGAGAGTTTTTCGATTATTTTTTCAATATCTTGCACCGTTTGCAAGATTTGAGCCTACTTCCGGTTGGAGTTTCTAATTCATGTATGATCAGTGTTTTCTTTCTTCTTGCATACAGTATGTAATAAGCAAATACATTACACACACAATTAATTATATCAGAGATATACACTATGGTGCTTATTAGGCAAAACACTCCAAATCATAAAAAGACTCATCTCAGACTGGAGAAATTGTTATCCTTCGTTTTTCATTCTAATTTGACCATGGAATAAACGCCGGAGAGATATATTAACACCGTATAGAAAAGTGTGGTGTTGGAATGTAGAACTCCCAGGCTATGATGCTTTACTTTTTTAAAAAATCAACACTTCCAATTTACCCCTAAAACCTGTAATAAAAAAATAACCACCACTTTTTTTTTTTTTTTTAAAAAAACTATTCAATTAGAACTGAACAATCTCACAATTTGCAATCGACCAGCGAAAATGGCACATTTCTAGCACTTGTGGGTTTCGAGATCTCATTGTCGTAAGTATTGGAGACAAACATATAAACGTTTCTTAACCACAAACATATAAACCTAGGTTTTTGATATATAGACTAACTGAACGTGTGCTATTTACTAAGTGCACAGTTCTAATATGAGCGTGAATCTCCTTCCCACTTCTCACTATATCTGTGCAAGTCCCTTTACGAACACAAGTAAAGGACAGAAAGACTCTCAAAGGGAGTGAATTGTTGTGGACAAACATATAAATGTAATACTTTAAATATATAGAATGGGTGAGTTTGTAACAAATTTGGATAAGTAATAGATGGTACCAAATGCATTTTTTTTTAAATTTTATAATTCCATATGAGAGTACGTCTCATTATGGGTACACAAGCTTTCAAAGTTGCCAGCTTGCAATAGGGTTTAACATTCCGACTAAAGCAATGCGCCTAAAATGTCCATCAACCCGCTATACGTAGCTCCTCTACTGGTTGCCTTTCACAAGGGTGTCAACCTTAACGTTCAAGTGGCAATATTAAACTACCTATAATAGAGCCAAAACAACGCCTAAAATGTGGAATAGGTATTTAGAAAAAATGAATAGTAAAATAAGATTTTTTTTGAAAATTTGAATGAGAACTGGCAAATCTATACAAAATTTGGAATTGACCAGCGGAAAGGGCACTTTTCTAGCACTTGTGATTTTCGAGATCTCATTGTCCAAAGGATTGGCCACAAACATGAAAACTTTTCCTGACCATAAACACACAAAACTAGCATTTTAATGCATTGATTGATTGATAGATAGATGAATCATACAACACGTAAACAGTGTTTGAGATCTAAGATATGCATGAGCTAGTGTTGATCAGGATCGTGAAATTTCTCTTCTCGTCCTGAATTTAAAATCGTATCTCTCGTCTTGACTGTAATTTCGTTTTCGAGGTCTCTCCTGGCTATGTGGCTAGTATACGGGGTCATTGGTTCGGAAGGCCTCGATTCAATTCCTCCCGGGATCTCATGCCGTTCGGATTTCACATTAAAGGACGCTAAACTGAAATCAAATTCAAAAATGTCATCTCGTATTTTGAGACGAGACATTTTTCGTTTCTTGAGTAACACTAGTGCAGTATAATTCGCATGGCTTGATTAAATACGTGTACGGAAACGTCCCTACCTTCTTTCTTACGCGTGTAGTTTGAAGAGAGAGGGAAAAACATGTTGTATATAGGAAGAGTAATATTTTGAAACGTCTACAAAGATTGACAGTTCAATCTCGCTGGCTGACACTTGAAACACATTGCTGTCAAGTACACAGTCTTTTTAATTTCTGTTTCCCGCCATTTTTTCATTCTGTCTAGAAACCATAGGCACAATATGTTATTTTTTTATTATTATTATTCCTGCTTTCTTTTCAAATGTGTACAATCCTAAGAGAATTAACGTCGTTAGAAATTTTGCTTATTTCACAAGACAGGCAACGCAAGAAGGAATTGGATCAATAAAGACAGGTCTGTTTAGAAAACAAACTAGCTTCGTCTTACATCGTACACTCATGTCCAAAATTATTATTGCATGTCTTGTAGGAATATAATTTGAAAACGAATTCGCCCGGTATTTCTCACAATGTTAGTAAGTGTCTAATCGGCAAAGATATGCGTGTGGCAAATTTCATGTCAAAAGAGCAGTAAATAAGGACAATAAAACGAAAATAAAACTTTCTTGTCCATTTAGCAACGTTTTGTTTTACTCATTCTAATTTTCGTATTTATAAAATTCTTTTCCTATGAAATTTACCCCAAATATACATTTTCCGATTATACACATGGTATCAGTATTAAAAATACCCTGCAAAATCATTATCAAATTATATTCTTACAAGAAGACAGTTATAGATATGCGACAATCATTTTGGACATGAGTGTACATCTAACGGAAGACTTTTAAACTAAGGAGATTTAATATTGAAAACCGGAGGTAACAGATATATTACTTCTGGTTGCAATAGAGAGATAATATTTAAAACCTGAGGTAACAGATATTTCACTTCCGGTTGCAATTGAGAGATAATATTGAAAGTCGGAGATAACAGGTATCTCACTTCTGGTTGCAGTAGAGAGATAATATTGAAAGTCGGAGGTAACAGGTATCTCACTTCTGGTTGCAATTGAGAGATAATATTGAAAACCGGAGGTAACAGGTATCTAACTTCTGGTTGCAATTGAGAGATAATATTGAAAACCGGAGGTAACAGGTATCTCACTTCTGGTTGCAATTGAGAGATAATATTGAAAACCGGAGGTAACAGGTATCTCACTTCTGGTTGCAATTGAGAGATAATATTGAAAACCGGAGGTAACAGATATATTACTTCTGGTTGCAATTGAGAGATAATATTGAAAACCGGAGGTAACAGGTATCTAACTTCTGGTTGCAATTGAGAGATAATATTGAAAACCGGAGGTAACAGGTATCTCACTTCTGGTTGCAATTAAGAGATAATATTGAAAACCGGAGGTAACAGATATATTACTTCTGGTTGCAATTGAGAGATAATATTGAAAACCGGAGGTAACAGATATATTACTTCTGGTTGCAATTGAGAGATAATATTGAAAACCGGAGGTAACAGGTATCTCACTTCTGGTTGCAATTGAGAGATAATATTCAAAACCGGAGGTAACAGGTATCTAACTTCTGGTTGCAATTGAGAGATAATATTGAAAACCGGAGGTAACAGGTATCTTACTTCCGATTGCAATTGAGAGATAATATTGAAAGTCGGAGGTAACAGGTATCTCACTTCTGGTTGCAATAGAGAGATAATATTGAAAACCGGAATTAACAGGTATTTCACTTCTGATTGCAATAGAGAGATAATATTGAAAGCCGGAGGTAACAGATATCTAACTTCTGGTTGCAATTGAGAGATAATATTGAAAGCCATAGGTAACATGTATCTCACTTCCGGTTGCAATTGAGAGATAATATTGAAAGTCGGAGGTAAAAGGTATCTAACTTCTGGTTGCATTTGAGAGATAATATTGAAAGTCGGAGGTAAAAGGTATCTCACTTCTGGTTGCAATAGAGAGATAATATTGAAAGTCGGAGGTAACAGGTATTTCACTTCTGGTTGCATAGAGAGATAATATTGAAAGCCGGAGGTAACAGGTATCTAACTTCTGGTTGCAATTGAGAGATAATATTGAAAGCCATAGGTAACATTATCTCACTTCCGGTTGCAATTGAGAGATAATATTGAAAGTCGGAGATAACAGGTACTATCTCACTTCTGGTTGCAGTAGAGAGATAATATTGAAAACCGGAAATAACAGGTCTCACTTTCTTATGTATGTAATAGAGTGATAAGGTCGGAGATAGAACCTGTCAGTGTCACTGAATCCATATCAATAAGTAACAGTGCCAAGTGTATACTACGTGAAGAAGTTTGCTTTGTATGGGGTGATATTTTCTCACTTGTTATTGAAAGCGGAAGTAGTAGTATGTTTCTAACACTTCCGTTTGTAATAGCAAGATTAGAGTGAATATGGTATATCTTCTTGGGACGCTTAATTTATTGCAAAAAAAAAAAAAAAAAAAACGCTTCTCGCTATCTATTACCTTTTTCACTCTGTTACGATCACCATTAAAAACACAATTGACAGATTTTCTGCCATTTTTGGTTTCAATAGAGAGGTTCGGGTGGAAGTGGAATATATTCTTGAGCCACTTAATTTAATGACAGAAACAGGTTCTCGCTCAACAGGGTGTCCCATAATTATGTATAGACAAACATGGCTGTAAAAAAAAAAAAATAGCAACATAACTTGAACATAAACACATTACTCTCATACCTTTCCTTACAATAATTTTAATCTCTGTTCTCCATGGTATGGCGCATTAATGTGATATTCAAATAGAAATGAAATGAAATGAAATCTGAGTTTTACGTCCCATGGTTATGCCGGTTAGCCTAAAGGAGACGGTGATGATAAGTGATGAATGAAATGGTGGAATGAAGAAAGTGGGAGGAAACGGGAGAACCCCGGGAAAATCCACGCACACGGTGTTTGTCCACCACAAAGTTCACTTGGTGGGGGCTGGGATCAAATCCGGGACCCCAAGCACCAGAGGTGAACGCTCTACCACTGAGTCACCGCGGCCCCTGATATCCAAATAGAGACATGCCTGGAGACGAAGATCGTTGTTGTCACAGCAGCTTCATAGACCCGTACTGGTGTCTTGTGAAATTCTTCTGTGACAGCTTCCCGTCCTGTAGTTCGGCCAAATTGCTATGTGATGTTAATATACTTTGTCTTTTAATACACTCCACAAGAAAAGTCAGGTGGTGTCAAACCAGGAGATCGAGCTGGCCATTCCATAGAATACAAACGCAAACAACGCACACAATGTTCCAGAGACAACCATTCCGCCATCCTGTCTGGCATACACTAACGATTCTAAGTGGAGTGATCATTATCTCCACTCACTATACATAGTGTTGTCATATCGAAACATTTTGTTCAAAATTACAAAATACTACAGTCAGTCAAATATCATATACATATGGGCCACCTTGTATATTCCGCGTAGCTTACTTAAATGATAGGTCTAGATGCCAGTTTAAAATCTTATAACAACGTCAACGTCTGTCCTAGTTATGTTAAAATTCTAATACTGGAATAACGTATTCTTCGACCACTTGTTATTCGAATATTGAAGACGAAGGGATAAAAGGCAGAAAGGCAGAGGGACGAAAGGAAAATCTTCGAATAACTCTAACAGCGCAAGTTTGTATCATTTGTAGAGAAATTCACAAAATTATTTTGAGTTAGGAAGGGTTCTTATGGCTCTGTGTATCAGTAAACGAACAGAAGCTAGAACGGAAAATAGTACGTTATGAGAAATAGGTGCTTGACCCCATCGTCATTTCCCTGGATCTGCCATTGTTTCTAGTACTTTCTGTTTGGAAAGTGGGTAAAGGAAGGAGATGGAACCCATTCTTTCATGCAGAATTAATTTCGAGAAATCATTTCTCGCTAGCTCTTCCGATTTTGTTTTGATATGTATCGACAGATGAACGGACTGATGGATATTACTGTTCCATAATTCCCCACCATATTTATGTGTAACACAGTTTGAAAATCTAAAGACTAATATTTGAACAAATAAACAGGTTTTATCTATAAATTGTCGTTTCTCGTTTGTACTAGTTTTTATAGAGAACATTTATGCTTAAGCAACGACAATTAAAAAATTATCGCTTGAAAACATGTCAGGCTGAGAGATTTCTTCCTGCTTGTAGCTTGCTGCTTGCTACTTGATATATTCTTGTTAACAGAACAAGCAGTTTATAAAAATACTAGTCTTTTGACTTATCAGTTTCAGAGACCTTTCCCTACTCGTAACTTGTTGCTTGTTTTATTAATGATGCATCAAGCAGCAAGCTACGAGCAGGAAGAAATTTCTCAGCCTGATAAGTGGTTAATAAAACATACAGCAAACTACAAGCAGGAAGAAATCTCTGAGCCTGATAAGTGGTTAATAAAACAAGCAGCAAGCTACGAGCAGGAAGAAATCTCTGATCCTGATAAGTGGTTAATAAAACAAACAGCAAGCTACGAGCAGGAAGAAATCTCTGATCCTGATAAGTGGTTAATAAAACAAACAGCAAGCTACGAGCAGGAAGAAATCTCTGAGCCTGATAAGTGGTTAATAAAACAAGCAGCAAGCTACGAGCAGGAAGAAATCTCTGATCCAGATAAGTGGTTAATAAAATAAACAGCAAGCTACAACTAGAAATAAATCTCTGAGCTTAATAAGTGGTTGTAAAACAAGCAGCAAGTTACGAACAGAAAGAAATTTCTGAGCCTGAGAAGTTTTGAAGCGATAATTTTGTAAATGTAAACGGTAGCGTACTTAGAATTTCGTCAAGGGGAGTTCAAGCTTCCAAGCTCATATCATTTCAGGTATTTCTATACATAGCTTAATATGTTAAATGCTAATAAGTATTAATCTTAATAATCTAAATGTGTGAATAATCTTAAGATGCTTTCTCATAATATCTGGCTCAACAGGTGGATAAACCCAACTCCCTTTTGCGTACATCACTGACTATGTACAAATCTAGGCCTACATATACTTTCCGAGAGCAGGTGCTGCCAGAAAATGGTTTATATTTAATACTTTTCACGTAAGTCCAATATGGAGTTCTTCGAGATAGGTTCTTCGTTTTATGCTGTATCTATTCCCTCTCTTATATACACCCAAATATTTGACTATTCGGTTTCAATCCAGTTTTACATGGCCGTCTTAACACTTTGTGAGCATTTTCTTTCACAGGCAAGTTCTAATATCCCTGACCTCAGTATTAATCATTTAAAAATAAAGTTTGACAGGCAAGAATCAGTAGAATTACAGATAATTCTTATGCAATCTCTTAGGGATTGAACTAAACTAACTTTCATGACTTCCAATCAAAATAATAATGTTAAAAATTATTTATTTACTTGTCTCAAAATTTCACTTTATTTCCAACTCTCAAAGAAATGAAAGTTGAATAGTTCGTGCTGGTAGACAAAAATTAGAGCAGAATTTCTCTTTAGCTTTGCAACATGTGAATTTTGATTTACACCATATTACCTTGAATGAATAATTGTTCATTTGCCCTCACGGTTTATGAAAACTAATTTTCCTAAAACTCTGGAATACTGCAGGAAGATAGGGTTTCCATTACTGTGCAGTCGTCCTCCAGCTCTTTCTGTAATATTATGTGATCCTTTGATTAGGGGAAACAGAGGTTCAAAGCCCGAACACATCATTTGCATACGTGACATCACACTCCCTAACACAAGCAGTGGCTCATCCGACGACAGCAACGTATAACGCCAAACCGGTCATTACTTTCGAAGCATCCTATACTGTGGTTGTTTGTATAGTAATTGTGTTACAATGAATTGTATTGTGGCCTGATACGAATAGAGAAAATGGGCTTAGCGTAATTAATGTCGTTCAAACCTAATTTGTTGAAAAATTATGATTGGTTGAAAATTTTGTTCACTAAAACTTCATAAAGTGAGGCTGTTAACACGGAAATGGACTTATCGGTTCAGAAACCATTCGATGCCTCCCCTTGTAGTTCTATAGCTTTTGATGCCCTTGAATAGAGAGAGAGAGAGAGAGACAAGAGGAGAAAGAGAGAAACTATTGGGTGACACCTTTCTCGATGCGGATCTTTTGAAGAAAAAAAATAGACAAAAGAACATCGTGATTTATCTCTTTTTCTTTCACTTCTCAATCTATTTTCACGAGATGCGTTGTCCGCTCAGAATTTCCAGAGCAAGGTTGCCACTAATTCATAACTTATGGGATTGTGTTTAAGCATCCAGGAAATAATATAAATGTAGATTTAAAAGAAATTTTTGATAGCGCCTATGCTCTTTCAGATGATAACTTTTTTTTTTTTTTTGTTTTAAACAAAGGTTTAGGCACAGTTAAATCTATTGGTTGAATCCCTAAATGTACAGTCATGAAAGAAAGTATTTTTCAGTCGATGAAATTTCTTTTGCTAATAAATCAACAATAAATTAACCTTAGCAAGTTATCAAGTTATAACTATTCTAAGGAAACAAAAAAAAAAAAAAAAAAAGAGAGAGAGAGAGAGAGAGAAAGAGAATATCAAAATTAATTTGTTCTCGAGTTATTGGCAAAAGAAAATTTGTCAACTGTCAAATATTTTCTTTTCCGTGTGTACGTATTTTCAGGCTTATTGAAGAATACTACAATATTTAAGAAAAAAAAAATAGTATTAAAAACTTCGGATGACAACGCCAGGATTTCTAAGTGACAAGTGAAATATGTAAGTACATAAATATACTTGAACAGTTTTACAAATTAAAATAAAATGTTGCCAGGTTTCACTTAAAAAATCTACTTTAATGTCCACGATAATGACCTTTAGGCTAAGAGAGGCGGATGAGGAAGGCAAGTGAATGATGATGAAAGTATCGGTGGAATGAGAATGTGGGAGGAAATAGGAGAACCCGAAACACCCACGGACATTATGTTGTCTACTACAAACGTACCTGGCCGGGGATCGAACCAGGGTACCCACATACCAGAGATAAGTGCTCTACCATTAAGCCACTATGATCGCCTTGGCTTTAGAAGTTTTCTTACATTTGTACGGACTGCATTTTGCAATTTTATAAACCTTTGACCAGATGGGGGCTCCGGCCCCAGACCCCCGAGTTTGCTCGGTCTACGGCCTCGCATTTCTTATCTGTCAGTCTTTGCATCAACAGTGAATTTCGTTTACTTGTTCTTCATATTTCCTGAATTTGCCCATCCGGGGGCTTCGCCCCCACACACTGTCTTCGCTCGTCCTACGGCCTCGCACCTCTTGAACCCATAATTCTATCATTTCTTTTCCTATTTCAACTATCTAAAAGATAAGATTTTGTAATCCAAGAAAACGCCCATTTAAATAGCATGGAAACTTCTTCATCCACCTTTAGACCCCTAAAAAAAATTAAAATATTCACTTTTGGCAATTTTCTTGTCGGTTAGTTCTGAAAGGCTACAATCATAACAAATTTCATCATTCTAATGTTGCCGGAAGTGTCTAATCATTTTGGGCTGTAGAAAACGTCCCATATAAATAACATGGGAAAGATTTTTCAGTACCCCATAAAACCACTCTACGGTTGGAAATTTTTATTTCTAATGATTCACTTAGATAACGCTAACAAAAACGTACAAAAATACTGAATTTCAAGTTTTTATTCCAATTCTAAGTACCTAAAAAAATAAATTATAGGTCCAATGGAAGGTCCATTTAAGTAACATGTAGAAATTCTTCATCCCTTCTTTAGACCCCTGAAATTTAAAAATATTTACTTTTGGCAATTTTTCCGTGGATTTGTCCCAAAAAAGCTACAATCATACCAAATTTAATCATTGTAACCCTACAGGAAGTGCTCAATAATTTGGGGGTGTAAAAGGTGTTCCATAAAATAACATGGGAAAGATTTTTCAGTTCCTTATAAAACCACTCTGAAGTTGGAATTTTTTATTTTTACTGATTTACTTAGGTAGTGCTATCGAAAACATACAAGCATACCGAATTTAAAGTTTTTATTCCAATTCTAAGTACCTAAAACATGAGATTATAGGTAAAAAAAAGGCCCATTTAAATAACATAGAGAAATTCTTCATCCCCTCTTTAGACACCCTAAAAATAAAAAATAAAAATATTCACTTTTGGCAATTTTCCTATGGGTTAGTTCCGGAAAGCTACAATCATGCCAAATTTGATCATTGTAGCCCTACAGGAAGTGCTCAATAATTTATGTCAGCTTATGTAGTTTTATATATAGTTAGGATAGTATTTATTGGCTTCGTAATATGGCCTTGCTTGTATAAATAACTAATAAATAGATATTACATTTTGCGCGCATGATTATCTTTAAAAGTATTTAATAAATGTAATACTCTCTAAATCTGGCGGAGTCAGAAATAACGCTACTTAATTAACTGTGACCTGCTTTTGAATGATTTTATCTTTTAAATAGTTATTCATACATCTACATAGAAAACTGATTTTTTACGTGACGAAAATTACTAGTAAATTACGTGTAGCTTACGTAAAAAAGAAACGAATAAATTATCTTACAGATTCTAGACCCCGCGCCGAAGTAGAGTTGTGTTAGAATGTAATAGACTAAAATAATGTTTCCTAAAATATTTTTTTTATTCATTCTACAAATCTTACAAGTGCAAATTGATTGGAAACTTGGGATCGAAACAAATTAGTCTCAATTGAGCTGCACCTCCTAAGACCGGTGTCATGAAATACTTTTACTCCATAATATGTTTACCAAAGAGATAAAGATGTTTCAGAACATCCTGAAATATTCTTATTCCCACTCGCTTCTCCTATTAATACCATACTAAACGTATCGTGCCGATCTAGATTTGATTTGATTTCACTTTAATGTCCCTTTCACAAGAGCAATTATAAATTCCAAAGGACCACCACATCTGGGATCAGTCTTCAGTAGACCAAACTTCCCTCTCTTAGCTTGCCTAAAGCTTTGAGAGATTCCTAACCCAACACAAACCTTCTAGCTTGCCTTGAGCTCTAAGGCCTCCTGCCCACTTAGCTTGCCTGGAGCTCGAAGGCCTCCTTTCAACTTGGCTTGCGTGGAGTTCTGTGCGATCCCTAACCTCAACCACTTAGCTTGCGTGGAGCTCTGCAATTTTCTAACCTCGCCTTGCTTCTGTGGAGCATAGAGAATCCTAAAAATCCATCCCACTTAGTTTGCGTGGAACTCTGTAGGGATCTTTCCCTAGGATACCTGGGCCTTGGGATACCCGTTTACCATAAATCAAGAATTTTATACTTGTATAGTGAAAACTGTATCATACTATTTTATAAAACAGGAAGTTTTGTAATAAAACTGTTTGTGGGAGAAATTCGATTCCCGTATAGAGTTGCTATACGTTCTGGCTGCTTCAGCAGAACTTTATACATTTCTTTTTAGAAAAAAAAAATAAAATTTGGGTAATCTTATTTTAGTTTGGTCTCGAAAATAAATGCTTTGAACACGGCCAACTTCAGTGACAGCGAATACGTATTTATTTGTCAAAGTGCTCCAAGAACTTATATAACACTAACATATAGCCTGGGCTCGTGTCGTGGTTCTGTAATCCAACTGTCGTGGAGGCTTACATAGTGTTTTGAGAAATGACCTATAATATGGTTGATCTTACATGATTGTTTGTTCACCCGAAAACTACGCCGAATTCAAACGAACTTAGTTCGGGGCCACTAAAGACGCTAGAGGGAGGAGTCTCCCTAATGTCATCGTCTACCCTCCTGAACGTCATCTCACACATGTTATGTTGTAACGTCAAATAATATAAAAGTAATATTCTCGGTATAACAGAAAATAGCTGCTCCCTCGAAAATAAATCTGGTGTCGTCATTGTTCGTGGCTCACATTAATACTAGAGGCTGTCCTTCATGAACTCAATACTCCGTGAGAACATAAAACACAAAAACTTGTAACTCAAACTCAAATAAAGTTGTTCACGAGATAAGACTTGATGATGTTCGTCTCAAAAATGTGTAGTAAAAGAGATATCTCGTCTCGTAATGTGTATTTACGAGACGGGAAGTTCTGTCCCGTCTAGTCTCGTGGGAAACCGTAAACTCAATACTAACATAATACACGTATTAATAAAACCATATATTTAGACATTACTTTGCTCCATTCGCTTCTATAGAAATAGCTTTTCGGTGATTATTTCTCTGAAGAATATGAGAGGTTTTGTTTCGCAATTTTGTTACCAATGATCTTGATGGTCATACAATTTGAAATTGTGATCAGTTCAACCGTGTAGAAGTAGAAAACGAAGAACCAATAGCCGTGACAGACGGACAGTTACAACCGCTCTGCAGAACTTCTTACATGTTCGAATTGCATATTTTGAAAGTCTGAGAACAAGGAGAAAAAACTACCAGACGGTAGATCAAATTATGTTGCTTCTCTGTCCTATGCAGTAGGTTTAAAAGGACTCTTCTGAACTTCGATGTTACTCTACCAGTAAAGGAGAACGATTCGTATTACGTTCTTCTGTAAACCCAAAGGTACGTAAGACAAGATCTCCAGTTTAAAGTGAAATCTCAATCACGAACCCAGTAGCTTATGCACAGTCTTGTTTTAAAAGAATGTGTCCCTACATTGCTTTAAAAGGTCATGTTCTGACATTCGAACATAGAAACTTGTAACACTATAATTGTAAATATAAACTTCAATAGGCCAAAGAAAATCAACCATGAGTTTGATTTAATTCCAACTGTGAGTTAGAGTAGAGACATTTTTACTGAGTTTTTTAAATTAACACTGTACAAAAAGCATATGTGCTAGCCATTAGACCAGTAACATAACACAACATGTCCACAGCCTCATATATGTCGAGAATATTCATTCACCCAGTGGAAACTTTAAGGATAATAGCAATATTCACGGAATTTGAGTTTTAATGGGGTATGCCAGTCACGGGACAATATTTCAGTGTCTAATAATTATCCCACAGAGACTACAGAGATACTTTACACGAAGTCCCGTTTCCGATATACAAACGGACATTTGGATTTCCGCTCGGTGTCTAGAACTGGCAAAAATAGGACATCTCCTGATAATCTCAATATTCCAAGGCTGACATACCTTAGACATCATGAGATGTCTCTCGTGCATATGGGCAGAAAGAAGGGCTACCAGTAGAAGCCCAATAAATATCTCTGTGCTATATGAGCAGAGAGAAGGGCTACCAGTATACGATCATGAGATGTCTCTGTGCTATGTGGGTAGAGAGAAGGGCCACCAGTACACTATAACGAGATGTCTCTTTACTATAAGGACAGAGGAAATGCTACTGATACAACGTACAGAGGTGTCTTTGTGCTGTACGTGCGGGACAAGGACTACTAATACATTACCAAGAGATGTCCCTATTCTATATGGGTAGAGAGAAGAGTTACCAATATACTACCGAGAGATGTCCCTATTCTATATGGGTAGAGAGAAGAGTTACCAGTATACTACCGAGAGATGTCTGTGCTATATGGGTAGAGAGAAAGGCTGCCAACACAAGACCAAGAGATGTCTCTGTGCTATATGGGCAGAGAGAAGAGTACTAGTAGACAAAAAAGAAATGTCTCTGTGCTATATGGGCAGAGAGAAGAGTACTAGTAGACAAAAAAGAAATGTCTCTGTGTTATATGGGCAGAGAGAAGGGATACCAGTAGACGACCAAGACACGTTTGTGTTCGATATGGACATAGAGAAGCGCTACCAGTAGATGTCCCTTAAGAATTATTCAACACATATTTACGTTTAGAACAAAAAATTGCACCATAAATAGGTGAATAAATTAGTGTTGTCAACTGAAGGAAAATGTTCCTAAACGTAGGGATATTTAGACATATTTGCTAACTGTAGGGACATAGTGACGGATTTCGTAAATTACTAGGAAGGGTTGGATTTTTTAAGAGCAATACTTAATAAAATGAAAATAAAGTGTAATTAACCGTCATATTGATCTTATTCATTGATGGAGATCACAGTACATTACATTAGCGCAACAAATTGTAATTTAATCTGAGTTACCAACCTGGTTTCGAACGATTTAGATTCTAATTTCCGAAAAAAAAAAGGGAATGAAATACAGTTAATTTTGAATTAAATGTAATAAATTTCTTCAATTTCAATAGCCATTTCTAAATACTAATGCTGATAGTTCTAATTTGTCATTTGTTCACTATTTGATTTTGAAAAAAAAATGTTACAATAGTATTAGAAGACTAGAAGGTAGTTTTGAGAAATATTCTCCTGTAGGGACTTTTCGATTAAAAATAGGGACATTTTAACTTAGTTGCATAAACCTAGCTTAAATATTGTAGACATACATTCCACACATATCACACATGACACATTCCATACGACATTTTATGCTGCTACAATTACACACTTTCATTCGTAGTTGTATTATTTAACTATCGATTTCGTTCTTTTTGCCGGTAAATTCATGTTGAAGTAATGTAAGGATCCTACCTTTGATATATCAAGAGATGAGTTCTTGAGATTTGACTTATTTCAGTATGACAACATTTTACTATGATAAATTAATTTTGAAGAATCCAAAATTTTATTATAACTAGTATTTTACTGTGTAAAAATGAAATGAAATGACATCTTTAAGTTTTACATCCCACAGCTATACCGGTTAGGCTAAAGGAGACGGTGATGATGAGAAATGAATGAAATGGTGGAATGAAGAAGGTGGGAGGAAACGGGAGACCCCAAGAAAACCCAAACACCCGGTGTTTGTCCACCACATAGCTCACTTCACGGGAGTTGGTTAGTTTAGTGTGTATGGTAAAACTATTTTATTATGGGTATCTAATTTCCAGGAACTGGTATGTCCCTGTCTATCAATTGGGTCTTTTGAAAGGGTTATCATACATTCCATTTTGACTGGGACAATCTAGATTTGCACGGTCTTGTCCTGGCATCCCGTGAGTTTACATATTGTCTCTGTTTTCAAAAGTAGCGATCTTTCTATCTCTCTTTCACATTGTAGTACTCTAAAATATTATTATTGGTATTACATGTTTCTACACTAACGCTTTAATGTACAGGGTGGCCCTAAAGTAGGTATACAGTACCGTGTTGATAAGCTCATTACATTTTATATAATTTCTTATTGTTATCCATCAGGTAGACTTAATTTCTTTATTATTTGTTCTTAATGTGTTTTTTTCTTATATCTTAACCTTGGAAGAGCCGAAGAAAATAAATCCATAAACTAGAATGTTATACTTGATCAATGCAGGAGTATATATATCTACTTTTGGGCCACCCTGTATAATCTTAACTTATAATATGCTTGAAAATAAATGAAATGAAATCGTTCAGTTTACTGTCCCATGATTATGGCCTTTTTAGGCTAAGGGAAACGATCATTAAGGCAAGTCAATTATGGTGGAATGATAATGTAAGAGGAAACGGAAGTACCTCGAGGAAGCTCACAGATACAATGTTATCAACCACAAACTTAATCGGCCGGGAATCGAAACAGAGACTCCACTGACCAGAGATAAGTCCTCTATCACCGAGGCACAGTGAATCCTATTGTATGCTTGAATTTAGTTGAAGGTGCCACATCCAGGGATATATGTAGTCCATGTTTATATCCAAGTGCTATTTTTTTTTAATTTCTGGTAATACTGTACATTCAACAGGAATTTAAATAAAAAAGGATTTCGTGCTGATTAGGTCTTTCTACTAGTGAAAGAAATGGAACTAAATGTGCCATCGAAGAGCCTCGGTTTGGGAAATTTACTTCCCACCGAAGTATCCTAGTTGGATACGAAGAAAATTTTAACCTTACTTATTGCCAATATACGAGAGCAATTCCCACCTTTAGTAATCAATGTTGTTTAGTAATCAATCTTTCTTTGGACAACAATGTTGGAAGCTCTGGAAACCTGATATTGTAAAGTGATAACTCTTGCAACCCTGCTGGGATGCCAGGAGCCAGCGATTGTCTCGAGAACTAGAAGGGTGTATGCTGTGGACCCAAGGAAGTGCCAAATGGGATTTTGATGTCGGAAGTGTACTTGAAGAAGCTGCTGATGGACGCAAGATAAGCTGCACACGCAGCTGCCACACAGACAGAAGAGAATATTATCTGCAGCTGAAGGTTCAACCCACAAAAGAGAAGTTGACCCAAACTGGAAAAGGGAAAATGAAACACAGAAAGAATGAAAGATTTGTTCGAAAACAATTAACAGCCGAGGACAGAAATGAAAAGGACAACGCGTCCTGTCTCTTCTAATAAGTGACCTTGGTTGAATACCCTCCAGAGTCAACCAATAGAAGATCGTGAGTGAAGGGAAGATCCTGGGAAGAGATTAGATCTCCAGACAGTTTGGATCTCCTGTTCTGCATTCTCAAGTTGCCAAAATGTAACTTATGGGAATCATTTGAGAGCTAACATTTTTTTTTCTTTAATGTTAATTTAGTGGAAACCTGATTTGTTTTGGGTTTCGAATAACGTTCTAACCATTAAATTCTGTAAGAGAATTTGCTATGTTAAAACGCAAGACAACTGATATAGAACAATCCATAGTCCTATGTAATTGAAGAAAATATTTAATTCCTTCTATTAAATAAATTAATCGGTTAAAAAGTAGGCCCTGTAGAACCTCCAGCTTATGTAAATTCGCATTTTAGCAATAAATCTCGAAAATTAAAGTACTAGAACATATATATATATATATACTAAAGAACCTTAATTTCAAAATTCGACATTAAGATTTGTACAATTAGGCGTGGATTTATAGGATATTCATGTGAGTTCCAACCACTCAAGGTATTACCGAGAATCGAAGCAGGTTCTCCTACGGTCAAGTCATGAACAGTAACGATTGTTCGACGAGGATAACTCTCCCCCCAGGCTTGGGTGCAACTTCCCAAATTTACCATTCTTCCACACCAAATTTAACATTCTTCACCCAAATTTATCATTTTTCATCCTCCAAAATTACCACATTTCCACACCAAATCTGCAATTCTCACCACAAAATTTAGCATTTTACCTCAAAAATTACCATTGTTTCCCCCAAATTTACTAATTTTCTTTCAGATGTACCTTTTTTTCTTCAAATTTACCATTCTTTCACATCAAATTTACAACTCTTAACCCGAAATTTACCATCCTTTCCTCGAGAATCACCATTTTTTGCACCAAATTTACCAATCTTCCCCCAGATGTATCTTTCTCCCCCCAAATTTACCATGTTTTCACAATAAATCTACAATCTTACCACAAAATTTACCATTCTTCCCTCAAAAATTATCATTATTTTCCCTAAATTTACCCATCTTCCACCAGATGTACCTTTCTCTCTCCAAATTTACCATTCTTTTACATCAAATTTACAATTCTAAACCCGAAATTTACCATCCTTCCCTCGAGAATCATCATTCTTTGCGCCAAATGTACCAATCTTCCCCTAGATGTATCTTTCTCCCCCGAAATTTGCCATGTTTCTACAATAAATCTACAACCTTACCACAAAATTTACCATTCTTCCCTCAAAAATTACCATTGTTTTCTCAAGTTTACCAATCTTTCACCTGTACCTTTCTCTCTCTAAATTTACAATTCTCACCCTGAAATTTATTCTTCTCTTAAAACTTATAATTATTCGCCCCGAAATTTACCATTCTTCCCTAAAAAAAATTACGCGCTCCAAAGTTTCCAATTTTCCCCCAGGTGTACTTCCCCATGTCCAAATTTCCATTCTTCAACTTAATTTTGCATTTTAAATAAAAAAAAAAAATTATGTTGTCCTAAATATTTTCATGGGCACAACTTAAGCTTTAAAAACCCATCTTTGGGCACCTCTAACTCTCGTTTTTCTTAAATTTAACATCTTTAGCAACGAGACGTAGATTTATAACTTAATATAGAAACCAAACTGAGAGCTACTACCCGGTGACGTAGTCCTGGAAATTTCACAGGGTATGCACTGTTTGTGAACATCTATGATTGACATGAAAAACATATATAACAATATAGTAGACCTTTAAGAAAAGCTTATTAGTAATTGCATTAAAATATAAAGACTGCGATACTGCCTCACAATCTCAAAGCATTTCATATTATTTTCTTGGCTATACTTCTTAGATAAATTACTCCACTAATTACATAAATTGGTATAGAAACGTAGAAGGAACCAACCCCTTGGGAGAAGGAACAGAGGTAGCGCCTAATGTCGAGAAGGAATTAATTAAATTGTGGGAAGGATAGAGTGGAAATACGAGTATCATAGTTAAATAAAGCTTTCCTACTGATAGCCACTGATCAAAATAATTTTGTAATATTTTACACGTGATCTGTATATGTAAACACCAACACGTGCATCTTATTTGTAAACAGAACCACGTACTCTCTAACTACAACTATTACAAGTAAGCATCCGGCTATGTGACAAAAGAGAAACACTAGTGCCACTGTTGTCCAGAAATGGGTATAAAACAAGCTGTAAGAGTTTTGAGTTCATGAATTTCGGCTGATCATCCCCTGCTTTCTTAGCTTGCCTGGAGTTCTAAAAGATCTAGCTTAGCCCAATTCCCTTAGCTTGCCTGGAACTCTAAGATCTCATGTCCACTAAGCTTGTCTGGAGTTCTGTGGGACCTCAACCTCTCTTTACTTGTCTAAAACACTAACAATTCCTAAACCTTTGCTACTTAGCTTGTCTGGATCTTTGTGGTATCCTTTCCTTGACTACTTGGGCCTTGAAACACTTATTTATCCAGACAAACTACATAAAAACTTTGTATTGGTCTTCAGACCACAATTTTAGTAGCTTTATACGTTATATTTGTATGTAACAAAGACTTTTATAATAAAAGTCTGTGAAAAAAATCTCGTGTGCTAAACTACCTTATCAAAGTAATTTTACTATATGAACTAGAAGAGAAACAAAGTTGGTGTAATCATTCCATACTCTCTCTTTCTTTCTCTATCTATCTATCTATAAATCTATAAATCAATGTATTTCTTCTTTAATTGCAAAGTAGTTAGAAAAAAAGATTTTCTCATCAATGACACACTTGAACTGCAGCTAAGAACAGGTTAGAAAAGAAAGTGCTATGATTACTTTATCACAGGAGTCATGATCCGACTAAATAAATAAATATAAATGAAGCATAACTACCAAATACTTTGAATAATGAACTAAGATTAAGCAAACCGGTGTACGACGTATATCGCCATATACTCTAGGCTACAGTCTAGCACCTAGCGGGAATCGAGCCCAGGACTTCCCCAACCAAAGTCAAGAACGTGCTAACCATTTAGTCACGAGGAAACTCTCTTGGCAGAAATTGAACATGCAACCAAGGTTTGGCTAACTTTAGTGATCTGATTACTAATGGGCTTTGACTATAAATTTTAATAGCCCATCGTTTGTAACCTTTATATTGCATAAAGAGTGAGAAGACAATCCCTCAGAATCGAGCACAATCGCTCACCACTCTCTCTCCTGCTGTTTTCAGACGTCATTATGATTTGGTGAGGAGCTCATCGCGAGTATTCAGTAAAACACGCAGAAATTCTATGATTACTGTGAAAAGAGCTTCCTGCTTAAAAAAAATGAAATGAAATCTTTGAGTTTTACGTCCCACGGTTATGCCGGTTAGGCTAAAGGAGACGGTGATGAGTAATGAATGAAATGAATAAAGTGGGAGGAAACGGGAGAACCCCGAGAAAACCCACGCCCACGGTGTTTGTCCACCACAAAGTTCATTTGGCGGGGACTGGGATCGAACCCGGGACCCTAAGCACCAGAGGTGAACGCTCTACCACTGAGCCACCGCGGCCCTCTTCCTGCTTAACGTTCAGTATTCCACGTAATGACAATATTCTTGATCGGAGGACTAACGCATGGTTTAAAAAAATAATCTAGCCGATCTAAAAGTGTTCGTACGTTTGAGAATATTAAGTAATTACAAACTATAGTCTTCAGAAATCGTCTGCAAATTCTATTGTAAAAAGGTTTCATTTCAAATCAGATCAAAGCGATTACAAACAGTTTTCAATACCATTTTCTATTTTGGAATAAATAAATTTCTACCTGTAATACTTTTTGTTTTATTAGTCTTTAAAATGTGGGAGATTGTTTTGGGTCATCCTGTACTATTAATGTGAACTCTGGTCGTTCCTTACTATATAATATCTCACCTCCATGGGAGCTGGATTTAAAAAGTACACTCATGTCCAAAATGATTGCCGCATATCTATAACTGTCTTCTTGTAAGAATATAATTCGATAATGATTTTGCAGGGTACTTTTAATACTGATACTATGTGTATGATTGGGAAATGTATATTTGTGGCAAATTTCGTAGGAAAAGAATTATAAATACGAAAATTAGAATGAGTAAAACAAAATGTTGATAAATGGACAAGAAAGTTTTATTTTTATTTTATTGTTCTTATTTACTGTTCTTTTGACATGAAATTTACCACATACATGTCTTTACCGATTATACACATACTAACACTGTAAGAAATACCGGGCGAATTCGTTATCAAATTATATTCCTACAACAAGATATTTATAGACATGCGACAATAATTTTGGGCATGAGTGTACATCTCGTGGCTCGACTAAAGACTAGTCATAGTTCTCATGTTTTATAAGCTTGTTGCTGCAAATGGTCACAAAGCACAAAACAGTAACTCAAACGCATATATTGTTACTGTACATACGCACTTACTATACATTGTTTATCGTCAAATGGAGAACTTTACAACTGAACCACTGTAGTTTCGACATATCAAAGATTAACAATTTTTAAAGATGTATTTTAATCTCTTTTAAAACAGTTTCTTTTTAAAGTTTGGTTTGTTTTTTCTTCATTTAAAACGAAAATTAAAACAGTGACAAGGTAAATAAGTAAGTAATACCTACCCATTGTAGCCTTTGTTCTTCCTTCTAAATTTAGGATAACATTGTGGCAACTTCCTCCACAAACAAACAATACTGAAAAATACGTTATCCTGGAATACTGATGAAAGTTATGATATAGGTATATTGCGGGCAATCTAACCAACTAGGATATATGCACAGCGGAGAATAAGGTTGGAAAGTAATTTTCGATGAAGTGCGAGAGTGTATAAGAAAAAAAGTGGATCAAAGGGTAGGAAAGAGAGAGAGAGAGAAAAATGGAAAGATTGGATGATGAAGACCACGAGAACATTGTCTATTTTGGTGCATAAGCACAGAAGCTTAGATTCAGTTCAGGAAAATTGAGAGTTGTAGGTTAGGGAAATTCGTAGATTGGTGAGAGAAAGAGGGAGAAGAAGAAGAAGAAGAAGTAAAAACAAAAAAAATAGATGAGGGAATGCTCGGACGCTCATCGAAAGGGTCTGATCCCTTAATACTGACTGCCTGATAGGGGAACAGTAGGAAAAAAGAAAAAAAGAAAAAACGTACACAATTGCAGACCAAACTATATCGGAAATCCAGAATGTGAATATTATGCAGAATTGCTTTTGAGAAGCAGGGTGAGGTTGTGGTCCAGGACAAATAAACAGATTTTTCTTTTCTCTTATTTTTGGTTTAAAAAAAAATACTTGGATAGTGGAAGAGAGCATAGAAGGGTAAAGTAGGGAAATTGGGGAGATGAAAGGGGGGAAGTAGAAAATGGGGTAAGATTGAAGCCCCTCATTGTGATGTTGATGATGAGAATTTGGAGATGAAGCCAGTACAAGGGGGAAATGAAAATACTCCATACTACCATGGAATGAGGTCTGTATATACGTACACATTATTTTTATTTTCGTAATAGTGAGGGGAAAGGAGGAATCGTTTTATGCGGGAGTAACTTAACGAATACGAAGACCTCATCAATTGGGTCCAACAATGGTTTGGAATTTCCCAAAACAGTTGGCAATGGTCATACTAAGATTACCTAATTTGCATTAAACTAATTCCTAGGAACGATCTCCAACTTTATGTATTACAGTGATTCTGTTTAAAGTAGAACGTTTATTGATACACGAAAATAGTAACAGTAACAGTAGTATTTGGAATGATATGTTCCAGCCTCTCATTTCAGATAATGATTATTGCTAGAAGGCAGATTCTTTTCCGCTCGCACCTTTAATATAAGAATATAGCAAGCAAATGTCGAGGTTTCAGTATTGTTTTTAGCCAAAGGAAGAAAAGCGCAACATGTTTAATAATATAAATTGATATATAAATTTAGTTTGTGTGTGGTTTAATTGTGAATTTTGGAAGCTAGGAAACAGCATTTGCAAGATGGTGACGAATTCCAAAGAGAGGGGAATTTGTCCTGAAAATTAATTGGTGTCCTACTCGGTAAAGCTACATCATATGTTGTATATCCTTTTATGACGAAAGGCACTTACTGCAGCAAAGAGATCAGATCAAGAATTGCCATAGTCAAAGAAGCATTCAAAAACAAAAGATCTCTCTTAATTTGCAAGATTAATATTGGACTAACAAGTAACACTTCCCAAGTGTAACACTCCGATTTTGATAAAATTTGGCAGGTAGACACTACACATAAAATAAACGAATACGTGTTTTTCATTTTCTGCGGAAAAACTGTTTTAGGTTGCAAAAGCCCCTATTCAAAATTTTGGAATTTGACGCCCGAAAGGCAAAAACAAGTGGATCGAAGTGAACGAATTTGTGGACAGATATTGTAAACGTAAAATGAGGGAATACGTGTTTCGTATTTTCCTGAAAAAAAAAATGTTAGGTAGGGCACGGACCCCTCCAAATCTTTGATTACGAAATATCAAAAGTGCTAATAACAGTATGTCAGATGTATGTAAAGAACATGAATTTCAACGAAACTTTGTGTAGGACCAATACGCAAAAAATAAACGAATACGGTTTTTTATTTTCTGCGGAAAAACTTTTTTGGGGGGCAAAAGTCCCCTTCTAAAATTTTGGAATTTGATGCCCGAAAGGCAAAAACAAGTATATCGAAGTGAACGAAATTGTGCACAGATATTGTAGACGTAAAATGAGGGAATACGTGTTTCGTATTTTCCTGGAAAAAAATTGTTAGTTAGGGCACGGACCCCTCCAAATCTTTGATCACGAAATATCAAAAGTGCTATTAAAGGTACGTCAGATGTATGTAAAGAACATGAAGAACTGCAACGAAACTTTGTGTAGAAACAATACGAAAAAATAAACAAACATATGCTTATTTTATTTTCTGCGTAAAAACAGTTACAGTGTTAGGGGCAAAAGTCCCATCCAAAATTTTGGAAGCTGACCCCCAAAGTCAAGAAGAAGTGGACCAAAGTGAATGAAATTTGGCACAGATATTGTAGACATAAAATAAGGGAACACGTCTTTCGTATTTTCATTGAAAAAAAACTGTGGGTGGGGAACAGACCCTTGCAAACCTTTGATTACAAAATATCAAAAGTACGAATAAGTATACGTCAGAAGTGCCTAAAGGGTATTGAGAATTGCAACGAAACTTCTGTGTAGGGAGAATAATCGATCGCATGTTTTTAGTTTGTGCGGAAAAACAGTGTTGGGGCAAGGCCCCTCCGATAAAAGTAAATATTACCGTATAAGCGCAGGAAGGAATGGACCGAAGCGAATGGAATTGTGTGTAGATATTGTATATGTAAAATAAGACAATTCGTGTTTTCTAAGTGTCCCCATTCGATTTGCTTCTAATTGGCACGTCATCAGTGAACAGAAAATAAATCGACAAGTGTGTTTGTTTGCGAAAAAAAAAAAAACATTGTAAAGGTTATAGGTGCCCCCCGAAATGCTATAAACTACTCTATAGGTAAAGACAGAACAGCTAGTGTTATAACAGTGAACGTTTACCAAAAGATAGATGTCTTGAAAGTAGGAATCAATACGGATAATTTCGAGTGTGTCGCGCTTCTACCCTGAAAAGTTCAAGATCAAAGAATTAACATTGCACCCTTTATCGTGGTACAAACAGACATACAAACGAGCAAATGTAAATCGAGACGTTCCAGGAAGCCTCACAAACGTTCGACTAATGACAGGAGCATATATGCTGATCTAACGTTATTGTTCTCTGAAGTCTTCACGTTTTGTTGAGTAACGAGAATGGTGCTTATCAATGATATTTTTGTCAAGTGATAATGAGTAACGCCATTATATAAGAATACACTTCTACTAACGCCATTATATATTTCTACTGCATCTTTCAGACGCCTCATATGAGTAGTTTGTGTATTGTGCTTGTGATTTCTCATTCAGTGCTATCAAGTTATTGAAACTATGTTGCAATATAAACGGCGTGACAAACATCTTGGCATTTGAAGGCGGCGCTCCAAGTTCCTTTTAAATGCTGCTAGCAAATGAAAGGTCAGCGGTATTGTCACGTTTATTTTGCACACATCCACATCTATCCCCTGTCACCTGATCGCGCTGTAGTTCGTCTGCTTAGCCATAGCCACACCCCTTTACCACTTGACAACGTCGCGCCAGAGCTTGCGTTTTATTCGTTTAGCTAAAATGCAGATGTTTGTCACAGACGTTTGTCACAGTCCTTAGTTGAAGTGCTATACTTGAAGTTGTTTCGAAGACCACACTTATCTGGAACACTTCATGTGTTTGTAATATGATATCAAGGCTGACATAACAGATACTTGACCTCTTGAAAGCGTGAATGATATAAATATACGTGAATCTTACACCATGAAACGTTTGCACTTTTGTAGTTGTCATCCATACGTTCTGGTAGTGATGGTGTATGTGAATCGCAACCACATAATTAAACTTTTATTTCTGTACTTCAATATCGAAGTATTGTGCAACTTTAAAGAAACTTAATTTAATGACGTAGAGCGACAAGTCGCAGATATTATTCGAGACATTGTACAACGAGCTGAAGATGGGTCGTTTCAACATACTGACGATACAACATTAGTTTTCTCGAAAGAGAGTAGCTTCCTTGAACCAAGAGAAAGTGAGGACTCTAGTGATGAAGATGAAGATAATGCCAGTGTTGAATGGTGTGGAAGTGAAGAAGACCACCTTACGATAGATTATAAAAAGAAGGCGGTTGACTACTGGAAGAGTGGCAAAAAAAGACCTCTTTCCGTCAAATCTGTACAAGCCAAATTCCGGAGAGTAACGTCACGGAACCAATTACATCCCTGGCAGAAACAGGTAGAAGCAGGCGGCACAAGACGAGAAAAGCTGAGGCAAATATCGTCATTTGTGTTAGAAGAAATGCAGGCTACATTGCAAGCAACTATGCCGGTTCAATAGACATACAAAAGTGGGCTGTCCATTTTGGCAGGTCGTTTCCGTTTCCTTCATTTAAAGCGTCCAGCAAATGGTTTTGGAAATTTAAGAAGGCACATCATATTGTGTCGTGAAAAGTGACGAAATTCGTAACGAAAATCAATATCAGTGCTCAAAACAAAGTGGCAGAGCAAGTACAAAATGATGCTTTTATTGAGACAGTCAAACAACATATAGTAGAAATGGGGGACGGCAATGTATTTAATTCTGATCAGAGCGGTTTCCAGTTAGAGATGCATGCTGGTCGTAATCTTGGTGTGGAAGGAACCAAAAAAGTGGACGTAGTTGTACAGTCACTGTCTTCAACGACACACAACTATACTATACAGCCTTTGATATCAGCTGACGGTACATTATTATTCCCATTGTTTATAGTTCTGAAGGAAACAAGTGGAGAATTCGGGCCAATAGTAAAGGGAAGGCTTTTCCTACCGAAGAACATTTATGTTAAGGCGTCCAAATCAGGGAAATTAACAAAAGAACATCTTCGTATGTGGTTGGAAAACGTATAGTTGCCTTCAACAACGGACAATACTGTATTACTTTTGGACTCATGGACTAGTCAATATAATCACGTTATAGATGCAGCTCTACCAGAGGGAACAAATGTAATGCTACTCAAAATACGGAAGGGGCTGACTGGAAGACTACAATCATTAGACGTTCATGGATTTCGTTTGTGGAAGACATTTATTCGTCGGTTTTCAGACATAGTTCTCCTACTGGAGTATGACGTTAATCTTCATTTACGGAACAGCATTTTAAAACTTCAATCTTCGACTCACAACCAGTTTTCATCTCCGCGGTTTTCCAATGTGTTCAAATATGCTTGGTATCGAAGTGGCTATATTGACGAGAAACCTTCACAATTTACTACTCCTGCCGAATTTTGTTTTGCTGACCATAAACCTACATGTGACATTTGTGAGAAAGTGGCTGTAATTCGTTGCGCATGGTGCAAATTGTCATTGTGTTCCGAACAATTTTTAATATATATATATATATATATATATATATATATATATATATATATATATATATATATATATATATATATATATATACTAACATTTCTGTGAGAAAATTGAACCATAGTTGGCAAGTAAATTGTAGATGTTTCTCTAAAAATGTGTGTCTTTACATCTGACATTTGTCGGCAAGTACCTCTAACGTATTTTTCGTGGTGCAAAATCTTATTGTATTTCGATTATTTTTTCCACATGCGTCCTTTTCTGTGAGAAATTTGAACCATAATAGTCTAGTGACTTGTGTAATATTTTCATTATGTATATCCGTGTACATTCACATAAATGTAGGAGCGTAGATATGTTTCAACCTACTCGTATTATATCTTTCTGTGAATATAATCTCTATCAAGGCGTTTTCTTTACTTTCAACTTCCCGGTCTTTACTTCGAATGTTCACAATATGTTTGATATTTGAAGATTTATTTGCCTTTACAAACAGCTGGGGACACAAACTACCAACTATTTTTTTTACTTGCAACCATCTATGCACTGGCCGATTTTCACAAGTTTAATACTAACCATTTCCTACTAACAGCGTATCTTATAATAACATTTCAAGGGTGGATTACTCCTTTACAATGTTTTTTTTTTTTTTTTTTTTTTTTTTGCATAAGCAAAAACATGTCGATTTTTTCCGCTTACTGTTGATGTGCCAAATTTGAAGCAAATCGGATGGGGACACTTGCGAAACACGTATTGTCTTATTTTACATATACAACATCTATGCACAATTTCATTCGGTTCATTCCACTTCTTCCAGCGCTTCTGCGGTAATATGGTAATATTTACTTTTGTTTCGGAGGGGGCCTTGGCCTCTACACAGTTTTTCCACCACAAACTAAAAAATACGTGTTCGTTTATTTTTGTGTATTGTCCCTACACAAAGTTTCGTTGCAATTCCTTCATGTCCTTTACGCACATCTGACATACTATTATTAGGACTTTCGATATTTCGTGATCAAAGATTTGGAACGGTCCGTGCCCCACCCATCCGTTTCTTCAAAAAAAAAAAAAAAAAAAAAAATGAAACACGCATTCCCTGATTTTACGTCTACAATATCTGTGCACAATTTCGTTCACTTCGGTCCACTTGTTTTTGCCTTTCGGGCGCCAAATTCCAAAATTTTGGATGGGGGCTTTTGCCCACTAAAACAATTTTTTTCTGCAGAAAATAAAAACCCGTATTCATTAATTTTTTTCGTATTGTCCCTACACAAAGTTTCGTTGCAATTCTTCATGTTCTTTACATACATCTCACATACTGTTATTAGCACTTTTGATATTTTGTGATCAAAGGTTTCGAGGGGTCCGTGCTCCACTTAACTATTTTTTTTTTTTTTTAATGAAAATAGGAAACATGTATCCCCTCATTTTACGTGTACAATATCTGTGCACAATTTCGTTCACTTCAGTCCACTTGTTTCTGCCTTTCGGGCGTCAAATTCCAAAATTTTGGATGGGTGCTTTTGCCCCTTAAACTATTTTCCGCAGAAAAAAAAACACGTATTCGTTTATTTTATATGTACTCCCATGCGCAAAAAATATTGCGCGTATACTGTAACTCACAATTTTTCGCAATTATTCCATTTTCCATATGTTTATTGGTAAAATTCAGTTATTAGTACGTGGAGATAATAGAAAGCAATCCATCTAAGGAGATATTTCCAAAAAATATAATAAAATAATAAAAATATAAGCAAAAAACAAAATTATGTTCGGTTTTGTGTATACTGGCAATAATGTTTTCGAGGGAATTTTTGGAGTAGCACAGCACGATTGCAGAGGGAATAACAAGATTAGTAGGAGAACAGCTGAATCAAGGAATTGGAAATTGGAGCAAAATATTGCATTTATTGGCTTAAATCTAGGGTGTAAATTGTCTGCCAAATATAAATTAGCTTCTGTAAGCAAGATGTTATACGGAAAATATAAACAAGGAGAAAAACTGTTGTCTTAAGTTTGGAAGTGACATGCTCTATAGCCATGAGCATTTATTTCTTAAGAAAAAGATAGGCAACAAAAGAAAATCTGTGTGGGCAAGTGGGTAGAGTGACGGACTAGTAATTCTTCTACTGTTTTGACACCAGATCGAATCCCATCCGGTCCTGTTCAATTTTTTTTCTTTACAAAACATTGTAGAAAGTGTATAATTTTTATGTTAATAAAACTGAAACAATACAATTAGGAAATAACTTTTTGTTTCCTCTGATGACGTATTTATTTAGAATTAGTGTACTATTAGTAATACCGCTTGCTTTCAGTTTATGGTGTTGTATAGCTTCCTTTATCATCCTCTTTTCTTGAAAAAAAAATGTCTCCAATAAAGTATGAAAAATATATATAGTCAGAAAAAGACATCTTAGTATCAAACATGATTTATCGTGATGAAATAAACAAGTTTCCCGTTATTAAAAAATAAAACTATAGAAAATCATTGAATTTGGTCTTAATGTTTTTATTATGCTATATATATTCTTTATAAGACTATACTTTATAAAGCAAGATGAGCGATCATACCCTCAAATTTAGCTAGTGAGTGAAAGATGTTTTCGGCACAAATATTTTACAGGTTTAGGTGCATGAAACACCAATACGCTATGGTCTTGACCTTCGTTTATTTCACATTATTATCCGACATATCATAGCAGGTAAAAAGCAGCATCAATCGGCAAGAAGAACTGCAAGTTGTAGTCTTAGTCTGTTTCTGATGCTCCAAACTCGATCGCCTAGCACGCTCGTCTATACCTTGACTCATACGTCTATCATTCAGTGCAGGCACATATCCAGCTTTTCTTTTCGGAGGGGACCCGACACGAATCCTCGTAAGCACGTAATTCTAATGTTTCAAAAATATCAATAATAATAATAATAATAATAATAATAATAATAATAATAATAATAATGCAACAGTTCTGTATTTCTCTTAAACGTTTCTTACTTGTCATTTATGAACCGGTCAAACTTAATTCTAACTCACACGAAATCAAAAAATATTTTCTAGAGACATGTATGGAAAACTGTCTGCTACGTATATCACATAACAAAAATAGCAAATGGCAATGAGTGTATCGTTCTAATACAGTAATGTTATAAACAGACCGGAAACGAAATTGTAATCCCATTTAAAAGTGTTCTTTAATTCCACCTGGTATCAATGGCATTACGGTATATTCTTACAAGTAACACTTCCCAAGTGTAACACTCCGATTTTGATAAAATTTGACAGGCAGATACTACACATAAAATAAACGAATACATGTTTTTTATTTTCTGCGGAAAAACTGTTTTAGGGGGCAAAAGCACTCACCCAAAATTTTGAAAGTTGACGCCCGAAAGACAAAAACAAGTGGACCAAAGTGTACGAAATTGTGCACAGATATGGCAGACGTAAAATGAAGGAATACGTGTTTTGTATTTTCCTGGAAAAAAAGGTTAGGTGGGACGCAGACCCCTCCAAACCTTTGATTATGAAATATCAAAAGTGCTAGTAACAATATGTCTGATGTGTGTAAAGGACGAAGAATTCCGATGACACTTTGTGTATGGACAATACGCAAAAACTAAACGAATGCCTGTTTTAGGGGACAAAATCCCCCATCCAAAATGATGAAAGTTGACGCCCGAAAGGCAAGAAGAAGTGAACCGAAAAGAATGAAATTGTACACAGATATTGTAGACGAAAAATGAGGGAATATGGGTTCCGTATTTTCCTGAAAAAAAAAATTAAAAAAAAAAACGTTTCGGTGGGACACAGACCCCTCCAAAACTTTGATCGTGAAATATCAAAAGTGCTAATAACAGTATGTCAGAAGTGCTTAAAGGACATGAAGAATTGGAACGACACATTGTGTAGGGACAATACGCAAAAAAAAAAAAAAAAAAAAACGGGTTTATTTTCTGCGAAAAATTGGTTTTAGGAGGCAGAATTCCCCACCCAAAATTTTGAAATCGTGCACAGATATTCTAGACGTAAATTGAGGTAATTGTGTTTCGTATTTTCCTAAAAAAAAAAAAAAAAAGCGATTGAGTGGGGCACGGACCTTCTAAGCTGTTGATTAGGAAATATCAAAAGTGCAAATAAGTATGTATACGTCAGAAGTTCCTAAAGAGTATGGAGAATTGCAACGAAACTTCGTATAGGGACAATTTGCAAAACAATAAATGAAATGCATTTTAATTTGTATGAAAAAACAGTGTTGGGGCCTAGAGCCCCTCCAAAAAAAAAAATTAATATTACCGTAAAAGTGCAGGAAGGAGTGGACCGAAGCAAATGAAATTGTGTGTAGATATTGTATAGACTGTATGTAAAATAAGGACTTTCGTGTTTTAAAGATGTCCCTATCAATTTTGGCACATCAACAGCAAACAGGAAATTAATCGGCACGTGTTTTTGTTTATGCGGAAAAACATTGTAAGGGTTAAAGTTGCCTCGTGAAATACTACAAAATACGCTATACTGTTTGTGCTTGATGTTGATCTGCCAAATTTGAAGAAATCTGATGGAGACACTTGTGAAACACGAAAGGCTTTATTTTTCATATCCAATATCTACAGACAATTTCATTCGCTTAGGTCCAATCCTTCCGACACTCAACGCCTCGGTCCACTCAAAAGATTTTTTTCTCTTTTCAGGAAAATACGAAGCACGTATTTCCTCATCTTACCTCTCCAACATTTGTGAACAATTTCATTCAGTTCGGTACATTTTTTCTTGCCTTTCTTGCGTCAAAATTCAAAATTCATGCGGGGGACCTTTTGTCCTCTAAAACCGTTTTTTCGCAGGAAATAAAAAAGCCGAATTTGTTTATTTTTTGCTTATTGTCCTAAAAGAAAGTTTTGTTCCAATTCTTCATGTAAATTTAGGCACTTCTGACATACTGTTATTAGCACTTTTGATATTTCATGATCAAAGGTTTGGAGGGATCTGTGCCCCACCTAACCGTTTTTTCCAGGAAAATACAAAACACGTATTCTCTAATTTTATGTCCGCAATATCTGTTCACAATTTCGTTCACTTTGGTCCACTTGTTTTTGCCTTTCGAGCGTCAACTTTCAAATTTTGGGTGAGGGCTTTTGCCCCTAAAACCGTTTTTCAGCAAAAAAAAAAAAAAAATAAAAAAAGCACTTATTTGTTTATTTTATGTATAGTATCTAACTGCCAAATTTTATCAAAATCGGAGTGTTACACTTGGGAAGTGTTACTTGTTAGAATTATAACAACAACGCATTGTCCACAGTTTGGACACTGACTCAAAGTAATCTGACATAAATTAAAAAAAAAAAAAAAAAACTCAAAAGGGAAAAAGTAGGTTTATTAAAAAGTGCTTGAGGTTTGGTAAGGGACAGCTTCCAGGACCTCACGCTGGATACGTCACTGAGTCAATGCATTATATTTGTTTCTTGCAATGATGATAATTAGATGCGTAATGTGTAAAATTATATCATAGTTTGACATTTTATAGGTCTTTCCTTAACACATCCATATTATCTGGCGTTCTGCCTGCCTGTTTTATGTCGGATAAGCGAAACTCTACTGTATTTTCAGATAGCATATACACAGGAGCTAGAGGTCTGCACGGGCCGGAATTTTTAGAACGGACCCGGCCCGTCCCCTTTAATTTATAATCTATAGGCATTAGCGGATTAAGGGCGGAGCCAATGGAGCCCAGGGCCCCCAGCTCAGGGGGCCCTTTAAAATCCCTCTGTTTAATACTTACGCTCGCGGTATCGCTAGATTTAAGTCTTTGCATCAGCAGCATTTACCTGTTAATAATGAATGCAATTATTTAATTGTTAATAATGAATTTAACTAAACTAATTATTGTAAACTTGAAGCACATTCAAATATTACAGCATAGTTCTCGGTAGTCCCATAAGTAATTTCAGAGACCACGGTGTTTCAGTACTAGAGCGTTCACCTTTGGTGCATGGAGTCCTTGGTTCGATCTATGCTCGCGCCAAGTGAACCTCGTGCTGGACAAACACTGTGTGTGTGGGTTTTCTCGAGGTTCTCCCGTTTTATCCCACTTTTTTCATTCCACCATTTCATTCATTTCTTATCATCACTGTCTCCTTTAGCCTATCCGGCATAATCGTGGGACGTAAAACTTAAAAATTTCATTTCAAATCATTTCAATCAAAAAACAGTTGCAGGAAGTATGTAATTTCGAATAAAACAAACTACTATATACAATTCTGAGTATATTATTCTTTTATGAAATTCTCGCGAACCTTATTTCTAAATTGAAGGGTAAGAAGACTAAATTCTTTCTCTTATTATTATAGATCCATTTCAATTGAAGCAGTTGGAATAGTTGGAAAAAAAATTAAAAAAAAACATACCCTATATTCCAGTGTGCCACAATCGGTATAACGCGCCACACTGGTGTGTCCAGCAAAGTGAACAGTGTGACGCAAACTTTTTCCTATTATTTGCAAGAATATTTGTCGAGTTCCTGTTATTTATTATTATTATTATTATTATTATTATTATTATTATTATTATTATTATTATTATTATTATTATTATTATTATTATTATTAACGATTTTTCCATGGATCAGCTGTCTGTATACGGTTAAGCAACCACAAGTATCACATTGAAGGAATGAGTGTAATTATTTACTTTAATAGTAATACAAAAGTCAATTTGCTTGTATATTCTACCGGTAATAACTGCATCCGTCTAGAAAGCTAGGACTAACAACAAAGGGATACCAAGTTGTGACCACACACCGCCCCAAATCGTGGGTGCCACAAGTTCTCTTCTACGCCTTAGAACAATAAGGGCTGTAGCGTTCAGGGAGAGAGAGAAACAACTTAATTCCATTGCAGTTATATGCTTATTAAATGTTAACTTATATTTATAAATTATGTAAGTGATCGTATCGTTTTCTGTTTATTATTATTATTATTATTATTATTATTATTATTATTATTATTAATAATAATAATAATAATAATAATAATAATAATTCTTATTATTATACATTTCTTAAAACGTTGTTTGCCATGTGTATGGAATTCCATACACACGGCTGTCCTGTACAGTAGAGCGTGATTATTTTCCATACGCAAACAATGTAGATATTCCAAGTTTGTTGTGTTCGTTCTATAGGTGTGTATGTATAATAATTAGATACATATGGCGTAGAAATCAAAATTTAATGTCCATGCCACGTATATGAAAAACCATACACAAAGACATTTATGAATAAAGACATTGAGTTTGAGTTTAACGTCTCGTTCAGCAACGAAGCTATATGATACGTCGGCCTACTGATTAACGTGGACTCCGAACCACGTGAGCTCTCGCCGGGAATCGAAGCCGGGTCTTCCACGCCAAAGGCGCGTACGCTAACCACTAAGGAGCTTATGAACAGATACATTTATGAGCTAAAACAAAGGCGAAAACAAAGATGTGTGATGTGATTTTGAGTTTATCGTCCCTTTCAGCAGCGAGGCTATATGAGACGTGGACCTACTGATTAACGTGAAATGCGAACCACATGAGCTCCCGCCGGACGAAAACAAAGACCTTTGGAATTGACAATTGTTTGGACATTCCAGTCGAACCTACCTAATATTAACAACGTTTCTACGATAATTTCGTAACATTGTATTATTTCTTTTGTTGATTAGCTTGGTTAGGCTTATTTAAACACTTTCTTCTTTGCACCGACGTGTCACATCTCTTGGATGAAGATACACTAGCTCTCACTGGAAATCTAATCCAGAACCAATGCACTTGAACCATTTGATCACAACAAGGCACATTTAAAAAGAAGTTTCGATTTTGTTCGGAAAATTGTGATTAGGTGTAACATTTAAAAATATATTTAAGAAAGGGTACGGAGTAAACGCACTGTACTTTCTCGCTCGAATATTTTACACTGACTTATGTTAGGCTGCAACTGTTATTGATAGATTTATTTGGGAAATTGCGAATAAAATAATGTTTTGGAAAACTTTGCTAGAAGAAACTTCAGGCCCAAAAGTAAAGTACCCATTGGTCATATTTCCGTTAGAAATAACTTGATCCATATATTAGAATTATAAAGGATATAATTGTATGTGAACTATAAGCAAAAGCGTCTGAGTAATTTCTGAGAAAATTATGCAAAAAGTCACCCCCAAGAATAAATTATCAATTGTGGATCTTTTCAGTATAAACGAGCTATGCTATATTGTTAGTGTTTTCATAAAACATTTATTTATGAAATACGAACACAATCGCCTGAATCGTTCTTGAGAAAATCGCAGGGTAAAACTTACTGTCAAAAGTAATATACCATTTCTAGATTTTCCGGATGAGGGAATTATACCATATAGCTAGGTTATTTATGTAATACGTATTTATAAAATATGAACAACAAACATCTCCTGAGTTGTTTTTAGGAAGGTCATCGGCAAAAGCTTACCCCCAAAGGTAAACTCTTCTATCTGTAATTTTGACAGTATATCGAGTAATTTTTAAGCAAATCGTCGGGAAAAATTTCACTGTCAAAGTAAACTATTTCTTTTGGATTTTTCTTTTCGGAACAAGCGAGTTATACCATATTGTAAGATTATTACAGAAAATATTTTTACTGAAATTAGAACAAATTTCAGTAAAAATAGAAATTTCAGTAATAACTGAGACAATTGTCAAAAAAAATCAACCCTTGAGAAAACCACTTCTTCTGTATGTTATCGGAATAAACTATTTATGCTCTATGTTAGTTTATTAATGAAATATTCCTTTACGAAATATGAACAAAATTGCCTGAGGCGTTAATGGGAAAGCCATCGGGGGAAAGCTCACCCTAAGATTAAGCTACTCCTTCCAACGAGTTGACATATTGTTAGGTAATTAATGATACGTTTATTTATGAAATGTGGTTGAGAAAATTGTGCAAAAAGAACGCATACCATACAGTAAATTACACCATATATATTTTTTCAGAAAAATTATTCATATGTGGTGGAGATTTGTTAATAAAATATATATTTATCAAAAGTAAATAAAATAGTCACAGCTTTTTTTTATTTGAGAAAATTGAATTATTTTAAATTTTAATCCTTCAGTAAATTAACCTTGGTTTTAGGTGTCGAAGGACATAAAATTCGAAAGATATTATGTTACTAAAACGTTATGTCTAGAATTCGGTGCAGATACATTGAACAGTATGGCCTCTATTTGAGTGCGTGTAAAAGCGTGACGAACCGAGAGACAAATAGATGGACAGACATCGAAAAATCATTTTTTTTCGCTATGTAGGAGCCATGTAACTTGAATTTATTGAAATCTGGTATTCGGTTTTTATAACTATCACCACACATTCTTTTTACGTCGCTCGAATGTGAAAACGAATAGGCCTACACCGACACGTAATGTGATAATTTGTAATCCCAAAAATTTAATTTGTTATATTTAATGTGTGGTTACTCTAAAAAAAAAAAAAAAAAAAAAAAAAAAAAAAAAAAAAAAAAGCTTATGCATGTTACATCATTTTATTATCAGTTTTTCACGCTACTGTATAATTCGGTACGATTATAGTTAATATTCATGGCATTTGTTTAAAGAAAGCACTCTTTATTTTTTTTTCACACAGACTTGCATTTGTTGCACTTGTGGATATGAAACAAAAGGAGAGAGAGAGAGAGTCAATACTTTAAAAATAAACACACACACAGAAACACTAGAACAGTTTTTTTTCTTCATGACAACGAGCTATCGCTGTGACTGTGTTCCTCACGCTGTGTGTAAAGCTGCAGGTTGCTCTTGTTTTGTTTTTTCCTATTCCTGACTCACAGACACTCGCAGTGAGTTGAAGCTGTGTAAAAACGGAGAGGGAACGGTTAAGCATACCATACCATAAACTAAAAACAATCGCTATTAGTAATAAATAGTAAGCTAATTCTGAATAAATACGTCATCAGAAAAACAAAAAGTTATTTCATTATTATATTATTTCGTTTCTTATTAACATAAAAATTATATACTTTCTACAATGTTTTGTAAAGAAAAAAAATGAACCGGACCGGATGGGATTCGATCTGGTGTCAAAACAGTATAAGAATTACTAGTCCGTCACTCTACCCACTTGCCCACACAGATTTTCTTTTGTTGCCTATCTTTTTCTTAAGAAATAAATGCTCATGGCTATAGAGCATGTCACTTCCAAACTTAAGACAACAGTTTTTCTCTTTGTTTATATTTTCCGTATAACAGCTTGCTTACGGAAGCTAATTTATATTTGGCAGACAATTTACACCCTAGATTTAAGCCAATAAATGCAATATTTTGCTCCAATTTCCAATTCCTTGATTCAGCTGTTCTCCTACTAATCTTGTTATTCCCTCTGCAATCGTGCTGTGCTACTCCAAAAATTCCCTCGAAAACATTATTGCCAGTATACACAAAACCGAACATAATTTTGTTTTTTGCTTATATTTTTATTATTTTATTATATTTTTTGGAAATATCTCCTTAGATGGATTGCTTTCTATTATCTCCACGTACTAATAACTGAATTTTACCAATAAACATATGGAAAATGGAATAATTGCGAAAAATTGTGAGTTACAGTATACGCGCAATATTTTTTGCGCATGGGAGTACCTGCTAATTTTTATCAAAATCGAAGTGTTACACTTGGGAAGTGTTACTTGTAAGGAAGAAGTTGGTCAAGTGCTATAGGTCTATATGAAGTATTGGTCTGTATGGTTAAGAGACTTGGGACATTAAGGAAGTTAGAGAAGAAATATTTAGGGAACTGAGAAATGTGGTGTTGGAGGTAGATGGAAAAGATAAAATGGACAGAAAGAGTAACAAACCAAAACGTTTTAAAAGAGGTAAGAGAGAAAATTACACTTCTAGCTAGCATCCTTCTTAGAAAGGCCAATTAGATTGGACATACCTCACGAAGAAATTGTGTTCTTCATAGCACCATAGAAGAAAAGATGGAAGGAAAGCGAGGAATAGGAAGAAGAAGAACACAACTGATCGATGATTTGAAAAATAGAAGAAAATATTGGGAGTTAAAAGAGGAAGCTGAAGATCAGGAAACTTGGAAGAAACATTTCCATGCCCAAACCTAAAAATGTTAATAATAATAATAATAATAATAATAATAATAATAATAATAATAATAATAATAATAATAATAATAATAATAATAATAATAATAATAATAATAATAATAAACCCCCATTAGTCACAGGACCTGCCAAAAGGCCTAATCTTATATATAAAAGAGAACGTACAAAATCCTTTGTTCCCTCATCACGCTAATACGGCTGAACCAATTTCTTTTATTTTTGGGGGGTTATTAGGATTTGGACCCTAGATGGTTTTTATCATATCACTTTAATTTTTAATTACCAGTGTCTTGAGATAATTGACCATTCAAGTGTCCATAACGTACAAATCCTTTGTTATTAGTTCATCATAGGTAAAAATAAACGTATTTATATGCAACCCGCATGACCGTGTCACTCGGCGGGTTAACATAAATGACAGGCGATATACAGCGGAAAATAGCTTGAATCTTCTGTTTAAAATTTTTTAATTGATTTGCTTATTTTTACAGACACTTTTACAATATGCCAGCACCGGGATGACCGCAGCGAAGCGGGGCGGGTTAACATAAATGACAGGCGATATAATGTTAAGATTTACTGCAATCTTCTATGGTTTTTATCATATCACTTGAAAGCGAAAAAGTAAAAATTATCTAAGTAACAAAGTTTATTGCGTTCCGGGGTGACCGCAGCGAAGCGGGGTGAACGCTGCTAGTAGTTAATAATAATATTCTTCTATTTTTTTATTTTACACTAACTAAGTAATAATGGATGAAATGTTGTAACATACAGATATCGACAGCGGAATATTGTTCGACATACTCCTTAGTACCTCCAAATGAACTGTGTTTCCAACGTAGACAGTGGCGTATTTACGATTTTGTTTCGGGGAGGGCTTTGCTAACTTTCGGGGGGGGGGCTTTGCCTGAAAATGTGAAAATTCTGCAAGATATTTCATATACTTTACTATAGTAAATAAATTTCGGGGAGATTTAAGCCCGGAAGCCCCCCCTAAATACGCCACTGAACGTAGGTTATACGTTAACGTAGGTTATGACGTATATATTCTAAAAGATGAGATTATTTACACATCTAAAATCGACACATTAAACGAAAACTCACAATACCACATTTATCATTAAGTGTTATTACCTAACCTGCAAAGCAGTGTTGATTTTAGCTGAGGACACTCATCCTTTCCGCCTTTCTCTGCAATACTCTGTATTGTTATCCACATATGGAATTCAAAGACAAAGGCAGTCGTCTTTAACCAGCTGTAATCTTTATTTCAAGTCTGAAAACAAATTAAAATGTGCTTCATATGGTTGCAAGAGATTGCGTGACTTTGAAAAATAACTTATTGAGAACAGAATGAAAAGAATTCTGATAGATTAGTTCGCTGGAAAAGTGTACGGAGAATATAACAGAAATAGGTATATTAGACTGACACTGCAGTCTTTGATGACTGAATTAGACAGGAAACCTTATTTCAAGATGACGCCCTTGACTGATTGTAGTAATCAATATAACTTAATATACTACGAATAGACGGTCAGGACGTGAATGGAGCAGAAATTATAGCCATCTCCTTGTTGTGAGATCTAGGTCATTTTAGCCATATAAATATTTTTTTTTTTTAAAATGGACGAAGTGCAGCAAGCTATTACTGTATTTCATCTCAAATTTGAATATGTAAATTCACTCTCTACAACAAACAAGTAAAACAAAATGACCTTGTATGTACATTTTAATGGAAAAGTGTGTATGTTTCTAATACCGTTAAAGATCAATTTTTCACGGAAACTCACTAATTTTAGCCCATATGCGCAGATTCCAAATGCACTGCTGTATTTGGTCTAGGAATTAATTCGTGCGGGTGGACAAGAGATGGCGCAACGAACTGAGCGTCCCACAGTTCCGTGTATCCACACATGTGTTGCAAACCCCTGTCATCGCGTATCGTTCGTAGTATAGGGCAGTGGATTAAAGCGTCAACAACACCAGTTTGTAGTTAAGTGAACATGGCGCAATTTGTGCCTGATAAAGTGTTTTTGCGGGGTGTCCTGCTGCATTACTTTAACATGCAGAAAAGTGCGACTGAAAGTCATCGTATTTTGGTGGAAGTGTATGGTGACCATGCTCTAGTTGAGCGAACGTGTCAGAAGTGGTTTGCACGGTTTAGAAGTGGTGATTTCGGCTTGGCAGACCAAGAGCGAGCTGGACAGCCAAAAAAATTTCAAGACGAAGAATTGACAGCATTGCTCGAGCAGGATTCGTGTCAAACGCAGGAACAACTTGCAGCAGCATTAGGCGTTGATCAAACAACAGTCTCCAAACGCTTGAAAGCCATGGGAATGATTCAAAAGATGTCACATTGGGTTCCACATGAATTGAAAGACAGAGACGTTGAAAGACGAAAAACCATTTGCGAATTGCTGCTTCAACGACAGAGCAGAAAGGGGTTTCTGCATCGAATTATTACGGGTGATGAGAACTGGATCCATTACGAGAACCCTAAACGAAAAAAGGCCTGGGTGAAACCAGGTGAACCAGGTCCATCACAACCAAAACGAGATATTCACTGTGCAAAGGTTATGCTGTGCATATGGTGGGATATGAAAGGTGTGGTGTACTATGAGCTGCTGCAACCGGGTGAAACTATGAATGGAGAACGTTATCGACGACAATTAATGCGTTTGAAGCAAGCTCTGGTCAGAACACGACCAGAATGGGAGAACAGACATGATAAACTTATAGTTCAACATGATAACGCTCGCCCACATGTCGCAAAACCGGTCAAAACCTATTTAGAAAATGTCGGATGGGAAGTTTTACCCCACCCGCCGTATTCACCAGACGTTGCTCCTTCGGACTACTACTTGTTCGATTGCATGAACAACGATTTGATTGGACAGCGGTTTACTTCTTCAGAAGATATCGAAACATGGGTCTCTGACTGGATCGCTTCCAAGGATGAGGACTTCTTTCGCCACGGAATCCGTACATTGCCTGACAGATGGGCGAAAGTGGTGGCTAGCGATGGACAATATTTTTCTTAAGGTATTTATGTATTTTGTGTTTGTACTACAGCTTCAATGTGTGCGTACCAACCGCACGAATTAATTCCTAGACCAAATATTTTTTTAAAAAATATTTTTACTATATCAAGCAGTTGAAACAAAGTACTATCATCGAAATCGAAAAACTTAATTTTTAAAAGTTAAGCGTTGAATTAATAATTGGCAATTTTGGTATTTTTTCCATACTGTAGGCCCTGTGTGCGAACTGTAGATAAAATATAATTTTTAAAAATATATTTTTCCCTCTATTAACATCTGAATACACAACTTTTCCGCATTATTAGAATTTGATATTCGTAAGTCTATTTTTTTTTTTTTTTTTTGGAGCGGTCCGATGTGCATTTTACAGTCCAGATATATTCTTTCGGGCAATGACGTAACATTCCAACATGATAATGCGCCTGTTCACCCATCTGGAGGATTTACCGGTGTGGTTTGAGGAAGTTCGGGACGAAATCGAACATCTCCCATGCCACTCCAATGCCCATACTTGAACATAATTGAGCATCTGTGGTCCGTTTCGGAAATACGTATCCGTGGTAGATTTTGGCCTGCAAACTTTCTCACGGAAAAAGTGATGCGTTGCACCCAAAATGTTTAACTTTTAAGGATTTATGGTAAGTTTTGTGTATTGTTGTCTTTGATCGCTTTAATCAAGTCAAGCATGAACCAAAGAACACCCCAGATGCAGTTTGGAACCGAATTGTCAACTTAGCGGCGCCAAGTGGGGTCGGAGGGGCGTGAATATTTTTTCTTACGGCAAATTTCAAAAATTTTTCACGCCCTTAGTTTTTAAGATATCAGATTGAAATTTTTATTACGGATTGTATGTACATTTGAGAATTTCTTACTTTATTTCTTTTAAGAGCCTTACGTGAACTTGGGCTTGGAACCGGGCCCGAGGGACGCAACTATTCCGAGGGGGTGATCTTTTCTGAAAAATGTTTGGTTTTTGCATAATTTTATGGTTCAAGTGTATAATACGGACATGTGAGTGATACCGTTGGAAAGGGTTGGTTATACTGAAGAAAATGACGTTTGAAACATGACTTTAGACCAAATAGAATGACGCAGTAATTTTTTATCATATAGAAAATATGTATGTATGGCTCACCTTCAGACTTCCAAAAAAATGTTTCTCCCTTAGTTTTCAAGATATAAAATTGAAATTTTACACATACATTGTGTACATAACTATGTATTTTTTAAAAGCTTTCCAGATCCCTACATGAACCCTGGCTCCGGCCAGAGGGGCGCAAAAATTTTGATTTTTTTTCTCAGAAAAACCCCCGGTTTTCCCCGATTTTCCCATTTCTGGTGGACAATACTGACAAATTACTTGTACCGTTGGAAAGGATGCTTTATTCTGAAGAAATCGAGGTATGAACCATGATCCTACAATAAACAGTGAGGAAGTAGTAGCTGTTTGACTGAAAGTCTAAAATTTATCTCAAAAAGTGGAAATCCTAAAAGGAATAATATACTACTTGCTACGATTCACGACCTATATGACTCCGTTCCATTTTGTTTTAGAGTTGCTCTGAGGATGAAATATGATCCAAAGCCACATCAATATATCGTGAGGTACTATTTTTTCAGGTCTTTCCATTAAGTTGACAAAGATCGGTATTTCTTCTTTGTGGTTGGTATGACACTAACGTAGCAAGATTTATACAGAGTGTTTCAAAACAACACCGACAATGTTTGGGAAGTGATTCCTGACACCAAGATAAGACAAAAAGTATAGACCAACCTGGGTACACAAATGCTTCCTTTCGGAATTATAGGCTGCCGAAAACATAAAAAAAAATGAACTTTAAAGGTCCATAGCTCCAAAACTATGGGTCCTACCGTAGTCAGGTCAAGACTTCACTTAGGAAGTAGTATGTGCCCTATCCAAAAATACTTGTCTCAGAATCCTAAGATAATTACGCAAATATTTTTAGAATATAGAGCGAGTTGGGCTACGGGCATTTAGCACCAAGTACTCATCAAGCACCTCTATAAAAATTGTTGCGGAAGCTCAGCAGAATTCTGAAAAATGGATTGTTAGTGGTTTCACCTGTTCTTCTCCATAACCTCAAATGCATAGCATGTAACAGGCCACTACATAATTAAGTATAATGCTTCTCTCATAAAGCATTTACTCTTATCTTACCTTTAATAATAAAATAAATTGTCTTAATCCTCTTCTTCTCCTACAACCGAAGGTTTTAGCTGAAATCTAATTTTTTATCTATCAAACTAAGGTTGTAGGTTTTTGCTCTGAGAAATATATATTTAATATATAACACTTGTAGAATTGATATTAATTTATTTTTAGAATAAAAGTGCAAATATACATATGTACAAATAATCAAAATTCTGTCATCGAAGTTCTTTCAGCCTTCTAATTATTAACCTTTGTATCTTTTGATTAGAAAATATCTTAATCGATGCCCACAGATTCCCAAATTTACTCTACTCGGAAACCCGCTGTCCGTCACTTCGAACAAGCTTCGACCGATTGCCTACTTCTATCAAGAAAGTCTGACTACAACTTTCCGTCAGTAAAAAAAAAATAGATTAACCTTTCATCTATGACACCCACTTGTGAACATAGAAGGTTAACTTCCTTAAAGAGAACACCATCACTTTGGTCTCCTCTGGCCTAAATAAAAAAATATCTAATACTTCAATATATTAGCCATTTGAATCTCAGAACTCAGTTAAATCAACGCTTCTGTATAGACCATCACTCAGGCCTTCCCTACATGAATTTATTTCAACATATTCTACGGCCATCACTTAGGCCCAGAGAAAATTACTTCTCTCTGCAACTATCATCACTTAGATAGTTCCCTACATGAATTCGTTTTAAATTAATATTTCTACGGCCATCACTTAGGCCCAGAGAAAATTACTTCTCTCTCCAACTATCATCATTTAGATAGTTCCCTACCAGAAGACAGAGAATTTCAAAAGGACATCACTTAGCCCTCCTGACCATCTTCTAAAAAATTACGACTGAGGGTCTTCTTTTATATGGTCGGTGGACGCGTTACTTTCTCTTTTTTATTAGGTTTATATTTTCGCTAAAGAAAAAGAACAGCTTGGGTAGGCAAACCCTCCGAGATTCTAGTAATTCCATTCTAAAATTTGCAGCCACCAAATATTTAAAAGCTAAAGGAAAAAAGTACGTTAAAAAAAAAAAAAAAAAATAAGCACAAACTATGAACACAATTCTATACACAAGTTATCCTCTACAATTTATATATGTATATATATGTGTGTCTGGCCAGACCTAATAGATTATGAATATATAGTCTTACTAATTAAACATATAAATATGTATAAAATATATTTAATCTTTTTACCTTATTACAGCAAACCAGTAAGGGCGAAGATACGTCCTTACATAGCCCCGGACAAACAAAAAAAAAAAAAAAAAAAAATGAACATATCACTTATTCTTTGAAAGTCCACTGTCTCTAACTGTCTTTCTTAAGATTTTTTGCACTATACCCATTTTTTAATTTTTTTTTTTTAATATCACAAAACACACACAAGATATTAATTTCATTTTTTAAAGGCTTATTTTAGCCTAGTCTAAAAGTCTCGAACTGTTTTTTTTTTTAAAAAAAAAAAACACACACACACAAACACCACAGTTTTCACTAAACACTGAAACTAAGTTCTGGATTAGAAGTGGAGTTTTCTCGCAGCACTTTTCTTGTCTTCCGGGGGTTTTTCCTCCTCTAAGAATTTCCCGGGAGTCAGTGGAAGTCCATCAAAATTGATGTCATCTGCGAAAATAGACAGCACATCCTGGTCATCATCTTCAACCCACGGTTGACTCTTGGTGGATGTTCCTGGCATGGAATGTACCTCACTGATTTCTTCTTTTTTAATTAATCTCAGCTCTGCAAGGGTGCAGTTCTTTGGATCGTAGCCTTTTCGTTCAGAAATTTGGTTAAATTTCCTTTTCCTACCCCTTTCTGCCTTTTCATTATCGACGTGCAGAAGCAAGGCTAGTTCGTACGGGTTGTCTTCTCTAGGTCTACAAGAAGCATAGACCGATCTCTGCTTCGGAAGTGGTTTTTTGAACATTGAGTTCATCTCTAAGAGTGTACTATAGGTCTTCACACTAAATTGTCTAATACAAAACTAAAGCTTCTCTAATCTTTTCTTATTTTGTTTGTCAAGTTCGTACATTAGGAATTATATGTATATAACCTTCCTCATCGGCTATTTTTTCCTCTCCGAAAAAGGAAGTTTTATTTTAGGGTCTTTCTTCCCCCTCCCCTTCATTTCCGGCGTTCTCATAACAAACTCTTCTCTCTGCTCCGGAAGATGTTCGCTGAAAAACGGTGGTTTCCAAAACGGTTTCATTTGGTCGGTATTAACTTTTATGATCTTGCCTGTAAATATGTTTTTGGCTAAAAATGTATTCATGGCTAACTGTTTCTCCAATAAATAGGGACCTAAATATTTTGGTAACATCGCGGCAGAAATGTTTTTAGGTGCACAAGACAGACGCACTGCCTTGACCCAGGCCTTTTGTCCTGTTTTGAAATGATGTTGTTTTCGACCCTTGTTGTAAAATTTCTTTGAGGCTTCATGTTTCTTACTTTGCGTTAAATTAGCACAGTCCCAAGCCGACTTCAATTTCTTTTTAAGCTCGTCTACCGATTTTAAGTAATCATGTTGAATGACCTCATGTACTCCTTCACTGGTCTCAGACATATTGTAAGGAAATTGAACCTCCCTGCCAAAAGTCAATTGAAACGGGGAAAAGCCAGTCGCCGAACAAGTTTTCGAGTTCAAAGCAAATTCTAATAATTTTATATCTTTCGACCAGTCGCTGTGTTTTTCGCTGTATATAGAAATACTTGTTTTGATTTGCTTAACCCAAAGTTCGCTTTTATTAGCACAAGCTCTATAAGCTGAAATATACACAGCTTTTGTTCTAAGCAACTCTAATGTTTCCTTCCACAGTCTACTTGTAAATACAGCATGATTATCAGAAATGACAAACTGATAGAAGGAATTGTCACAAAAAAAATTTTATTAGACAATCAGCTACTGTCTTTGATGTTACTTTCCTAAGAGGAAAAAATTTTACTAATCGAGTGAAAGCATCAAGGATTACTATACAAAAAACGTGTCCCCCTGTACTTGATCTAATTAATGGCCCTAAGGCATCAATATACGCACATTGTCCTGCCTTCTCCACGAGTGTGCTAGACATAAATCCGTATTTTGCCTTTCCAGCATCTTTAAAGATACTACAAGCGACGCATGCTTGTGAGAATTGTTTAATGTCTTTGAACATCGTCTTCCAATAATATTTCTTTCTTATTCTCAAAAGAGTATCCTTAAAATTTGGGTGCCCAGAATATTTCTTATTATGGGTTACATCACATACCACAGCTCTCAACTTAGTAGGAAGCCAAATGACATCTCGATTTAGACCTCTGATTTTAACAGTTTTCATCAAAATTCTGTTTTTTGCAAGGAATGCTGTTCTCGCTAGGAGTTTAAGTTTCTTTCTCTTTGCTTTGCTGAAACTTGTAACATCATTCTCCAAAAAGCAAATTAATTGTGATAAGACTTCATCCCCTTCTTGAAGTTCTCTAATTGCTTTGCTGTCCACTAAAATTTCTTCTGTGTAATTTTCTTGGTCTTCTTCACTCCCACATTTTTGGTCCGTGCTGCCCTCTACAGCCAAACAGAATGGTAGCTCTGATAGCATACTAATCTTGTCCTCCGGCTTAATCTCGATATTTCCACTAAATCTGTGTTCTTGCATTTTCCCTTTCTGTTTGATTTTCTGTTTGAAGTTTTTCATTTTTCTACTAAATTCAAAATCAATAAATAAATTCTCTTCTTTTCTAAAATCATCGTAGTTCACGAGGGAACCATCCTTATCTTCTATTTTGAAGTATCCTGTATCATTTTCGGATTCCAGTGGATATTGTTCATTGGCAACTTCTGAACCTTCAAATTCCATAGGCTCTGTGTGTCCACTTTCAATTCTCGAGAGATAGTCTACGTACAATTTAGCTCCCTTTTTATACTTCAAAATAACTGGAAATCTAGAAATTCTAGCCATCCATCTTGTTAAAGTAGCAGATAGCTTATAGGACTTAAGCATTGTAAGTAATGCCTCATGATCAGTATAAATGATTATTCTCGGTGAATGTATCAGATACAATTCAAATCTCTCAACTGCTAGAAGAATCCCTAGTAACTCTCTCCTTGTTGTACTATAAACTTGCTGTGACGGTGTTAATTTCTTTGACCCATACGCCACTACGCTAAGCTTTCCTTCCTCATTCTTCTGTGCGAGGACATAGCCAGAACTAACAGCTGAAGAGTCTACAAATAAATAAAATTCCTCCCCTATCCTAGGAATTAACAATTTCTTATCATTAATCAGAGCTGATTTTAGTTCCTGTAGTGCATTTTCGTGTTTCTCTTCCCACTTAAAACGATTATTTTGCTTTAGTAAATCACTCAAGCATGCCGTTATTTTAGCCATGTTTCTTATATTCTGACGAAAATAAGAAAAATATCCAAGCAATGATTGTAATTGCTTTCTCGTTTTCGGCCTCTGTATCTGCTGAGCCATCTTCTTTTTCTCTTCAGTACAAGACAAGTATCCCTGCTTTACTTGGAATCCTAAAAATTCCATTTGTTCTGCAAAAAATAATGCCTTCGATGGACTGACAGTTAAATTCGCTTTCTTGAATCTTTCCAGTACATCCTGCAAGATTTGTAACATTTCTTCTTTGGTTTCAGTAGAAATTACCAAATCGTCGTAAAAAGCAATTACTTTCGTGTAATATAGTTCACCTAGAACTATCTGCATTAGTTTATTTAGAGTACTAGGCATTCCCGACAAGCCATAAACTCCTCGGACATAGCGGAACACTCCTTTGTGAGTTATGAATGATGTATACTGACGGCTCTCTGGGGATATCATAATATTTGCATATGCATAAGTTAAATCCAACTTAAGAAAATATTTTCTATTTCCTAAATAGCTTAATGCTTCAAAAAGTCCCGGAATATTCGTCGGTTCCTTCTGCGTGGCTAAATTTAACCTACGGGCATCAAGAACTAATTTAAACTTGCCACATTTCTTTCTATGTAATATAGGACAGCTAATATAATTAGAAGATATTGTTTTTTCTATAATTCCTTGTTCTTCCATCTCGTCCAACAATTTGGACATAATTCTCCTTTTTTCCTCAGATAAAGGCCGTAACTTTGAATAAAATGGTCTTGTATCTTTTAATGTAATGGAGTGTTGAATAACATCCGTCAACCCTGGTTTTTCAGAAAATACATCTTTATATTTATAAACAATTTCCCTGAACTGCTTCATTAAAGTAGGTTCTAAATTAACTTTATTGATCATGGTCTCAATATCATCTGTTTTATTTTCTTCAATGAGGTGTACTTCACTCTCTGTTTCTTTCTTTACTGTTTCCGGGGAATCAAATAAACAAACAAGTGTTTCTCCATTGTCTATGCTCCAACCATTTGATTTTAAATGTATTGACAAGCCCGCTTTTGCAATAAAAGATCTACCAACAAGGACAGATTTTATCAGGTTGGGGACTATGTGAAATGTTTGTCGAACAGTATTACCATAAAAGTGTACATTTACTGTCATGGAACCGTTAGTCTTCGTAGAACCAGAAGCTAACAGGATTTCAAAAGAATTCTTTTTTATTTTTCCCCCTCTCTTCTTCCACTTTTCAGCTATCTGAGGGCTAATACAAGAAATACTGCTCCCAACGTCTAGGTACATAACTTCTTCGAACCCAAGAATACGACATCTAACCAGAGGTTCCCTCAATTGTTTACGAACTACCGTCTTCTTAGAAGACGGTTCGTGTCCCCGTTTTTTGCAATAGTTGCCACTTTGTTTTTGGTGCTCTTCCGACCTGATCCTCGGACCTTTTTTGTATAGCCTTGTGTGAATGACCTCTCCCTTTCTTCTTCCCGGGTGAGGTTACTGGGGAAAACAGACCCCCTGGCGTTGCTTGCCTTCATTCTTCTATTTCTAGTTGTTAACCTACAAGTGTTTGTATTGTCGAGGTCGTCAGCTTCATTGGGTTGGGCAAACGGAGTGATCTTATGCTCATTTTGGAACCTCCAACCACCCTCTCTCAAATGTAATGAAATCCCCATTTTCTTTATCAGATCTGCCCCACATATGATCGGAATATTTATGTCCTGAAGAACGTAGAAGCTATGTCTAAATCTACCCTTTTTCACGCAGAAAGAAGGTGTTATTATGCCTATACTCTTCGTGTGGCCGCTCGCTAGAGAAATTTCTAGCTCTTTTTTCTCAAAAGTAGCCCCTCTCCTCCTCCATTGGTTAGCAACAGACTTGCTAACTAATGAGATAAAACTACCACTGTCCAGATATAAAAATTTCTTAGACCGATAGAAATATCCATACAAGTAGGGTTGGATTTCTTTCTTAACAGGATTCTTCCCGTCCAACACAGAAGCTGATACTGTGTTTTTCGATCTTTCCTGCTTTTTCTTTTCACAACATTCAAAACTTTTGTGATTAAATTTACGGCAAAAGTAACATTGAATTCTCTTTTTCTCTTCCCGAATGCTATTATTTTGAACGTGCTCTTTTTTGTTTCTATTAAATTTTGCCGGATCCAACGCTGAAACAGCAACTTGGGACGTATTCAAAGAGTCTGTTTCCTCTCTCTCTGTAATTGCCGCCACTGAATGAGAAGCCGTGATATTCACTGTTTTAGCCTGCTGCAAATAATTGTACTCTCCTAATAAATAAGACTGAATCTGTAAAGATTCCATCTCTAATTTCTTCAAGGACTCAAATTCCTTTCCATGAAGAAATTGTCTGAATTTAGGATGCGATTTGGATATTATCTTAGTTATTTGCTCTTTCTCTGTAGGCGGATTTCTTAGGCGTGAAAACAGTGTTGCCATATCTCTGATGAATTTTGCCAAAGATTCATCGGGATTTTGTATTTTCTTAACAATCTGTGTTTCTATTTCCTGATTGTACTCAAAAGAAAAATGTTCCTGCAGAAAACTGTGTTTAAAACTCGCGTAGTTATCGAAAGGTCTACGGAATTTGTACCAGCGTCCCGTTTCCTCTAACAATATTTTGGGAAGAACCTGATCCAGAACGTCCTTTTCACTTATTTTTTTCTGTTTTACAAATTCATCTACCGCATCCAAAAACTCAAACGGGCTTTCATTTTTTGTACCAGAAAATGTCGGAGTAGATAACTTAATATCTATAAGATTTTCTACTTTCCCGCAATTACACTGTTCTTCACTTCTACTTTCATGATTTCTAGTTTTTAATTTTCTTATTTCTTCTAATAGACTGTCAAGGCTAGTTTCAGTTTCCGGTGCTAAACCCAAAGCACTCTTGAGTTCGTCTAAACTTATTGAATTTTCCATCTTTCCTCTTTTAAACCTACCAGATCTCAGTAGCATAAAGGTTACGATAAGAGCTTTTCAAATATCTATACAATTCTATGTCTGCTGCTCAATTCCGGCTACGAGCCCCCATTTATGTTAGTGGTTTTTGCTCTGAGACATATATATATATAATATATAACACTTGTAGAATTGATATTAATTTATTTTTAGAATAAAAGTGCAAATATACATATGTACAAATAATCAAAATTCTGTCATCGAAGTTCTTTCAGCCTTCTAATTATTAACCTTTGTATCTTTTGATTAGAAAATATCTTAATCGATGCCCACAGATTCCCAAATTTACTCTACTCGGAAACCCGCTGTCCGTCACTTCGAACAAGCTTCGACCGATTGCCTACTTCTATCAAGAAAGTCTGACTACAACTTTCCGTCAGTAAAAAAAAAAATAGATTAACCTTTCATCTATGACACCCACTTGTGAACATAGAAGGTTAACTTCCTTAAAGAGAACACCATCACTTTGGTCTCCTCTGGCCTAAATAAAAAAATATCTAATACTTCAATATATTAGCCATTTGAATCTCAGAACTCAGTTAAATCAACGCTTCTGTATAGACCATCACTCAGGCCTTCCCTACATGAATTTATTTCAACATATTCTACGGCCATCACTTAGGCCCAGAGAAAATTACTTCTCTCTGCAACTATCATCACTTAGATAGTTCCCTACATGAATTCGTTTTAAATTAATATTTCTACGGCCATCACTTAGGCCCAGAGAAAATTACTTCTCTCTCCAACTATCATCATTTAGATAGTTCCCTACCAGAAGACAGAGAATTTCAAAAGGACATCACTTAGCCCTCCTGACCATCTTCTAAAAAATTACGACTGAGGGTCTTCTTTTATATGGTCGGTGGACGCGTTACTTTCTCTTTTTTATTAGGTTTATATTTTCGCTAAAGAAAAAGAACAGCTTGGGTAGGCAAACCCTCCGAGATTCTAGTAATTCCATTCTAAAATTTGCAGCCACCAAATATTTAAAAGCTAAAGGAAAAAAGTACGTTAAAAAAAAAAAAAAAAAAAATAAGCACAAACTATGAACACAATTCTATACACAAGTTATCCTCTACAATTTATATATGTATATATATGTGTGTCTGGCCAGACCTAATAGATTATGAATATATAGTCTTACTAATTAAACATATAAATATGTATAAAATATATTTAATCTTTTTACCTTATTACAGCAAACCAGTAAGGGCGAAGATACGTCCTTACAGGATATTTGGATAGGGCACATACTAGTTCCTAAGTGAAGTCTTGACTCGACTATGGTAGGTCCCATAGTTTGGGAGCTATGGATCTTTAAAGTTCATTTTTCATGTTTTCGGCAGCAGATAACTCCGAAAGGAAGCATTTGTGCTCCCAGGTTGGTCTATACTTTTTGTCTTGTCTTGGTGTCAGGAATCACTTCCCAAATGTTGTCGGTGTTGTTTTGAAACATTCTATATACATTGCACACACATAATAACCAGGGTGCGAATTACCGAGGGGATGAGGGGGATTTCCCCCCTCAATCACATTTTGTTCCCCCCAAAGAAATCAACTGAAGTATTCCTACCGGGTATGCTCGCTTTCCCCCCCAAACTATGCTTAGTATAATGCCAAAATTCACTATTTTTGACATTCGTTGTAAGTTTAATTTGTTAGCTGTATTTCGAAATGAGAAATGTATACTATTTAGTTTTGGTCATTTCTAATTTCCCCACTATTTTCATTGTTGTTCAGTTGAACTATATTCCCCATGCTGTAAGCGTCGGTGGAGCACCGATGGGCAACTAGGTGACTTTCGCCAAAAATTGGTGACCCCACAACGACGGTGCGCGGTAGATCCACTTCCATTTTGAAAATTATACCATCAGCGGCTCACCAGTGGCAGAGATGCGACGAAATGCCAATGAATCACAAAATTACTCCCCCAAAATCTGTTAAATCGCATATACACCGTGTATGTGTGATTTGTTTACATTAAGGTGTGTCTAAAAAACACTCGAAAAGGTACTAAAAAAAGGACCCCGAAGTGTGAGCGAACCACCAAACTTACGATTACTAAGCATGTATTCTTCCAACTTCGCCACGAAGGCGATTAAGAAAATCTCGCTTGTAGAGGGATAAATCGTTGAGGTCTTCTTTTATTTGGTCAATCAGAGTGCTTCTTTAACCGTGTATATTCGACGATAACCTTTTGCTATCAGATAAAATGCGTTCGTCATGTTAATTTTATAACAAAATAACACGCGTCTATTTACTTTATTTCATAGTTCTCCCATATTCACTTTCCAATGATCGGCTACAGTTGCCAGTTGTACTCATTAAGATTTTTCACTTCATGATGTAGAGGCAGAGGTTACTCTTGATCTCCGGAGCTCACTTTAGGAACAATTCATCAGGAAAAAATAATATACCGGATAATAATAAACGCATGTACATGACTGGCGATAGTTCGTGTTGGTCCCTTAGCGATTCTCCGCAACGAATCGAAGGGGAGCGGACCAAAACGAAGTCCTCGTTGCTACGCGGTGGTAACTTCAATAATCCGACTCTAGATATTTGTTTCGACTCAACGAACCCTGCCGCCAGTGGCACACTAACGGCAATACTTCGACGCGTCGCTATATTAACGATTGACATTTACCGGCAATTGGGCCACTAGGTGTTCGCGACGTTTACAGCATGGGGTTATTATGACTACAGTTGTTACTTGCAACCGTATCCTCATACAATTCAGTTCGTCGTCCTTCGTGAATTTGAATGTATTAATTGCATGTAAGTCACATATGGATTTTATAAATACTCTTCCTGTTTGGCCAAAAACAGCTTGGCGAAGATCGGACAAGTCATATTCAACCTCTACATTTGTGTCGATTACCATCTTGTTTTAATTTTTGTTACATTTCATTTTCCAGTGTATTCTTTGGTAGCACATGGTCCTCATTCCCTAGTTTGCATCTACACAACTCAAAAATTGCATTTAATTTGTGGTAATTGGCATAGTAATATAATGGCTCTCTGCATTTTTTTGCATTGCGATACATAAATTTTAAGGACATCCATGTAGAATGTGCCCGTATATCACAATCATCTTATTCAGGCACTTCGAAGTGGTATGACTGTACCATTTTTTTTTTGTTTGTTTGTTTAAAGAATTAAGTGAGTAGCTATTTCTAGAGGCACATTCCGATCCATATTTCCACAAATTTTGCGTACAGCAAAGCAAGGCAATAAATAAATAAATAAATAAATAAAATAAAAAAAAATAAAAAATATAAATGCTATTCCGATTACCGCAAACTACAAACCCTGCTCCCGCCAAGCGAATTTTGTGGTGAACAAACACTGTGTACATGAGTTTCCTCGCGGTTTCCCGTTTCCTCCCATTTTATTCATTCCACCATTTCATTTATTGCTCATCATCACTGTCTCTTTTAGCCTAACAGGCATAACCGTGGGACGTAAAACTCAAAAATTTAATATAAAACTCAAATTTTGCGTTGAGTGGATGCAAACGGCTAGGGAAGTAAATGGGCTGATTTATTAAGGAAATAAACCTTACAGATCTGCGGGCATACGAGTGAGTACAACATATAAATACGTTCAGAAAGGTTAGGTATTGTGTATGAATATCAGTAAGACTATCCATGGCTTTGGTCAGTGTTTCTTTTGTTAAAACGAACGTCAGACACACACACACACACATACATATATATATATATATATATATATATATATATATATATATATATAGAGAGAGAGAGAGAGAGAGAGAGAGAAAGAGAGAGAGTTGTTGTCGGTAGATTTTTGAATTAATAAATCTTTTATTTACGAGTATTACATATGTCATGTTATATTTATGTACGTGTAGGCATTTTTGTCTCATTTTGAATTATTGCACCTTCAGACCCTACGTCCTGTTGGCTTAATTTTATCCCTCTCCAATATAAATGGTCTAATTCGCACACTGATAATAACCACCTGCATTTACTACAAAATTGTGACACTATACGATCACTGATAAACTGAAAAAGGCAAAACGCACTTCAAATTCGTTTTGAGTTCTCTTCTTCACTGTCGAATGGCACCTTTAAAGTGAAATGAGATTACTCTATGTTAATTAATGTAGACGCCATGAGTTTCTGAGGAAAACAATTCATCAGTCTGAAAGTGAAGAAGTCACACATTGAATTTGTTTATATTTAGTCTGCAGAATTATCTACAGAAAATGTTTCTTGAAACAAAAAATGCTTTAAACCAGCCCTGCCCACGGCGAGCAGATAGTGGAAACTCTCCTCGTCAACGCTCACGAGCATTCTACGGGCAAATACCATTGTTCGTGCTTCGTGGATCTTCGGGTTTCGTCCTTAGAGGAGCGGAAGTGTTGTCAACCTTGGCGGTAATCACTAGCTTACCAAAAAAAAAAGTATGTATGGTAACTGATTGCCATTTAGTGTAAAGTGTTTTTTTACAATGTGGTAACCGTTAACTATAGACAATACAAACTTGTAACAGCAATCAAATGATAAACTATGTACGTTCCTTTTCTTCTTTTTTCTTTCCTTTTGTTAAAGAAGGATGTGGGTTTGTTATATCCGAGTGTGGGTTTGTTATATTATGTTGTTTCCCTTTTTAGGAAAAGAGATAATCTGTTGATACGAAAAAAAAACTGTAGCACTTGTTTGTAATTATCTAAGTATTATCTCCAGAAAATTAGCTTATGCATGTATGTGTGTACGAATAGGCTTAGCAAGGGGTTGGTTGTGGAGATTAGAAGCCACTATTACACTATCAATAGGAAGAATAGTATTTCTTACTCCACTTTTAAAGTTACTTTGATCGCAAAGAATCAAACAAAATATTAAGAGAGCCAAAGAGATTTTCCATTTTTAAGTGTGAACGTTAGTGACTGCAATTAGTTTTTTTTTTTTTTTTTTTTTTTTTAACAAGGAGTGTCTTTTTAATAAGGAAAAATGTATTGTCCCTGGCTGGTTGCTTGCCGGTGGCTTGTTAAAAGTGAAAAAGAATGTTAAATCATTTCAACCACTGAAGCTACACGCTTGTCTTTCTTCGATAGTTACTGACTGATTTTGAAAGTCACAATGTTGTAGGCCTACTGTAATAGCGTAGGCCTACTGTAATAGCGTAGGTCTACTGTAATAGCGTAAATTCGAAAGGAAACGTTCCAACTGAATGATACGAACAATTATTCCCAATGTCTTGAACATGAAACGTGGGTTGCACGGATAACGCTTAAAGTAGGCTGGACTGCACTGGAATTTCTTTCCGGCAAATTAGTGTTTGGTCGGAACTCAGTTCTTCTGTGTAATTGTCTCTTAACAACATTTGAACATTTCTTTTAGATAATAATAACTAACTAACTCTATGGTCTATGGAACCCGAAGGTTCAATGCCGCGTTTACAAAATATTTCCACTAACTTCTGTCCTTAGCCAACTGGATCCAGTTTCTACTCTGTACTCTTATTTCTGCAAGATCCATCTTAATATTGTCTTCCCATCTACGCCTAGGTCTTCCTAGTGGTCTTCTTCCAATTGGGTTTTCAGTTAAAATTATGAAAGCGTTTCTAATTTCTTCCATTCTGGCTACATGGCCTGCCCACCTGAGCCTTCTACACTTAATAACCCTAATAATGTTAGGTGAGCGGTATAAACTATACAATTCCTAGTTATGAATTTCCTCCAATCCCCATTTTCATCCCTCTTTGGTCCGAATAATAATAATAATAATAATAATAATAATAATAATAATAATAATAATAATAATAATAATAATAATGCGTATTATTATTATTATTATTATTATTATTATTATTATTATTATTATTATTATTATTATTATTATTATTATTATTATTATTATTATTATTTTCAACCTCCCGTCGTTCTCCTATCAATCTAGCAACGAAAGGCGTTTACAACTTAGCAAACGTGAAGCGAATGACAAGTTATAGACCGAGTGCTAATGTAATACAACGTCACGAATTGTGTAAGCAAGCTAAAAAGGTCTGAAACAATTCGTTTCCGATTTTTGCAGTCGTTTTTACGTCTGTAAGATGACATGTTTAATATTAGTTTCTTTCTTTCTTTCTTTCTTGTTCATTTGTTAGTTACTTCAACGCTAACTGTAACCCCAGACAGCACAATGCACGTACAGTATCCGTATAGTACATGTACAATTGCACGGATGCAACATGTGCATCATCTGTATAAATGCACGCCTGTACATGTGATGCACATATACATCACAAGTCCTATTCAACATCTTCACGTGCACAGGACATGTGCAGTGCACACGTCCTGCACAAATGATTTCCACGTTCCGCACAGTTGATTTACACGTTACACGTATTCGATTTACATGTAGTGCACAGGTGATTTACATCTAGGACAGCGGTGATTTACACGTAGCACACAGGTGATTTACACGCAGTACCCAGATGATTTACATGTAGGAAAGAGGGGATTTACATGTAGCACATAGGTGATTTACATGTACGATAGAGGTGATTTACACGCAATACCCAGGTGATTTACATGTAGGACAGAGGTTATTTACATGTAGAACACAGGTGATTTACACGCAGTAAATGCACAATTGCACGGATGCAACATGTGCATTATCTGTATAAATGCACGCCTGTACATGTGATGCACATAAGCGTCACAGGTCCTATTCAACATCTTCACGTGCACAGTACATGTGTATTGGACACGTCCTGCACAAGTGATTTACGCCTTCCGCACAGTTGATTTACACGTAGCACGTATTTGATTTACATGTAGGACAGAGGTGATTTACATGTAGTACATGTACAATTGCACGGATGCAACATGTGCATCATCTGTATAAATGCACGCCTGTACATGTGATGCACATATACATCACAAGTCCTATTCAACATCTTCACGTGCACAGGACATGTGCAGTGCACACGTCCTGCACAAATGATTTCCACGTTCCGCACAGTTGATTTACACGTTACACGTATTCGATTTACATGTAGTGCACAGGTGATTTACATCTAGGACAGCGGTGATTTACACGTAGCACACAGGTGATTTACACGCAGTACTCAGATGATTTACATGTAGGAAAGAGGGGATTTACATGTAGCACATAGGTGATTTACATGTACGATAGAGGTGATTTACACGCAATACCCAGGTGATTTACATGTAGGACAGAGGTTATTTACATGTAGAACACAGGTGATTTACACGCAGTAAATGCACAATTGCACGGATGCAACATGTGCATTATCTGTATAAATGCACGCCTGTACATGTGATGCACATAAGCGTCACAGGTCCTATTCAACATCTTCACGTGCACAGTACATGTGTATTGGACACGTCGTGCTCAAGTGATTTACGCCTTCCGCACAGTTGATTTACACGTAGCACGTATTTGATTTACATGTAGGACAGAGGTGATTTACATGTAGTACATGTACAATTGCACGGATGCAACATGTGCATCATCTGTATAAATGCACGCCTGTACATGTGATGCACATATACATCACAAGTCCTATTCAACATCTTCACGTGCACAGGACATGTGCAGTGCACACGTCCTGCACAAATGATTTCCACGTTCCGCACAGTTGATTTACACGTTACACGTATCCGATTTACATGTAGTGCACAGGTGATTTACATCTAGGACAGCGGTGATTTACACGTAGCACACAGGTGATTTACACGCAGTACCCAGATGATTTACATGTAGGAAAGAGGGGATTTACATGTAGCACATAGGTGATTTACATGTACGATAGAGGTGATTTACACGCAATACCCAGGTGATTTACATGTAGGACAGAGGTTATTTACATGTAGAACACAGGTGATTTACACGCAGTAAATGCACAATTGCACGGATGCAACATGTGCATTATCTGTATAAATGCACGCCTGTACATGTGATGCACATAAGCGTCACAGGTCCTATTCAACATCTTCACGTGCACAGTACATGTGTATTGTACACGTCGTGCACAAGTGATTTACGCCTTCCGCACAGTTGATTTACACGTAGCACGTATTTGATTTACATGTAGGACAGAGGTGATTTACATGTAGTACATGTACAATTGCACGGATGCAACATGTGCATCATCTGTATAAATGTACGCCTGTACATGTGATGCACATAAGCGTCACAGGTCCTATTCAACATCTTCACGTGCACAGTACATGTGCAGTGCACACGTCCTGCACAAGTGATTTACGCCTTCCGCACAGTTGATTTACACGTAGCACGTATTTGATTTACATGTAGGACAGAGGTGATTTACATGTAGTACATGTACAATTGCACGGATGCAACATGTGCATCATCTGTATAAATGTACGCCTGTACATGTGATGCACATAAGCGTCACAGGTCCTATTCAACATCTTCACGTGCACAGTACATGTGTATTGTACACGTCGTGCACAAGTGATTTACGCCTTCCGCACAGTTGATTTACACGTAGCACGTATTTGATTTACATGTAGGACAGAGGTGATTTACATGTAGTACATGTACAATTGCACGGATGCAACATGTGCATCATCTGTATAAATGTACGCCTGTACATGTGATGCACATAAGCGTCACAGGTCCTATTCAACATCTTCATGTGCACAGTACATGTGTATTGTACACGTCGTGCACAAGTGATTTACGCCTTCCGCACAGTTGATTTACACGTAGCACGTATTTGATTTACATGTAGGACAGAGGTGATTTACATGTAGTACATGTACAATTGCACGGATGCAACATGTGCATCATCTGTATAAATGTACGCCTGTACATGTGATGCACATAAGCGTCACAGGTCCTATTCAACATCTTCGGATGCGCAATACCTACCATGCACACGTCCTGCACAAGTGATTTACGCCTTCCGCACAGTTGATTTACACGTAGCACGTATTTGATTTACATGTAGGACAGAGGTGATTTACATGTAGTACATGTACAATTGCACGGATGCAACATGTGCATCATCTGTATAAATGTACGCCTGTACATGTGATGCACATAAGCGTCACAGGTCCTATTCAACATCTTCACGTGCACAGTACATGTGTATTGTACACGTCCTGCACAAGTGATTTACGCCTTCCGCACAGTTGATTTACACGTAGCACGTATTTGATTTACATGTAGGACAGAGGTGATTTACATGTAGTACATGTACAATTGCACGGATGCAACATGTGCATCATCTGTATAAATGTACGCCTGTACATGTGATGCACATAAGCGTCACAGGTTCTATTCAACATCTTCACGTGCACAGTACATGTGTAGTGTACACGTCCTGCACAAGTGATTTACGCCTTCCGCACAGTTGATTTACACGTAGCACGTATTTGATTTACATGTAGGACAGAGGTGATTTACATGTAGTACATGTACAATTGCACGGATGCTACATGTGCATCATCTGTATAAATGTACGCCTGTACATGTGATGCACATAAGCGTCACAGGTTCTATTCAACATCTTCGGATGCGCAATACCTACCATGCACACGTCCTGCACAAGTGATTTACACCTTCCGCACATTTGATTTACACGCAGTACCGAGAGGATTTTCATGTAGGACACAGGTGATTTCCTCGTAGTGTAGAGGTGATGTAAAAGCATATTAGAGATACAACGAAAAAAAAGGAGTTTATATATTTGGTGCCTTACGCAGTTCAAATACAACATTGTAAACGTCTTCTTGAAAAGTAACAGAGTTACATGTAACGAAAAAGCAATTATATACTTACCCAAAATTACTGACTCGTGCACTACTCTACCGCACCATTAACGTTCCAGGTCAGTAATCCCAAAGTTCTATATTCCAATCCCCCCCCCTCAAAATGCAGCTACAGCATATTCTCGTCACCTGAAGACGAGACAATATGGTACTCTGACGAAACTTTGTTTATCAGTAGCGTATATATTAATAAACCACTGTCACGAGCATTTAGACAATATTTTTCTTTCTTCCTACACATATATCATTATAGACTTTTCATTTTGCTATGCAGCATATTGGGTATCGTACCATTAGGGCCTGGAAGTTGAAGACCTTACCTAAAAAAATTTTTAAAAAGCCTAAACATATTAAGAAAATGACCTAAATTTGGAAAAAAATACTTAAAATATGATAAAATCAATAATGATACACTTAATGTGTATAATATTTAAATAATACACAATTCTGGTGATATGTTGAACAGAAAAAAAAATTGCAAATTTGCATTTTCGTCGCCCTGTTTCTGCTGTTCATTTTGAACTACTTGGAGGACAATCCTCACAAGCATCTACTGTCTGGTCATACCTACTATACCTGCTCCAGTCATTCAAGGGTTCCTATTGTCAGAGATTATTACAGAAAACTGTTTAAGAGTTTCTAATTGAGAATGGGCAGCAAAACTGTAGTTGAAAAAAGGTCAAGTACCAAAACCAGCTGTTAAGACTTAAAGGGAAATGGGGACCAATAAGCCAAATATGACTTAAAACTAAGCATTTTCTGGCCTAAAATGACCCGAAATTAACATATATTATGGTGTTCCTCTTACCTTCGGGCACTTGGGAAAAACTATCTTTAACTTCCGACCCCTATATATGATACTGAAAATATTAAGAAAGAAAAAACTCATACTTGTCTGAATAATTAGGTTCTGAACTTATAAACAGTTGTGGTTTGCATATATATTTTTTTCTTTTAATACAGTGCTTGGTTTGTCAACATAGCTTTTACATAGTATGATTTCATCAAAAGCCATCATGGAGCTATTTCAGATTTAAAATATATGCTTGATAAAGCAAAGTGGCCTCAACTCAATCACAAGTGAAACTAGATTTTAAACAAAATCCAAGTGCAAAAATGTTTATATATTCTATTAACCGTAACTTGGTGCAACTCCGCTGTAATTTTATGGAAATAGTAGGTATTACAACATTGATAACAACTGATTATATATATATCTATACATTTATTTCTTATTAAATATAAAAAGTAATCTACAAGATGGTTGTAGTTTTTTTTTCTTTCTTTTAATTTACTTTCTCCGATAAATCCTTGGCCTCAGTCCTCTGCATCCTGTAAAGAGAAGTTTTAAAAGTAATACAGTAAGTGCAGACACTAAATCAATCTATTTAAACTAAATCACAGTCATATTCTTAGCATAGTTTGAGATTAAGAATTTAAATATGGTCCATCCAAATCATACATGGCATACCATTTTCTCCAGAAACAAAGCTAAAGACTACCATTTAAGCTCAATAAATCACCACCATCAGCATCTCTGAAATAAGATTTCTTAGGGTATTGAATCAATTCCAGTAAGAGTATTTAAATTAGCAATTTGAAAACGAGGCTGGCTTTTTATCGACAGGTTGCAATCCTGTGCAAACGTGTGTTGAAAACACTGGTAGAACATCTCATGAGTAAATGGTACTAAATGCACTGACCTTGAATGACATTGACAAGTGTGGGTTTAAGTACACGTAAAACTGAGTTATTACAACAGGAGTAAATGTATGAGCATGCTTGTTCACCCCGTGCTCATTCGTACGGACAGTGAAGGATGAGAATAAACTCAAGACTGGATGCAGTAAGAACTATGAGAAGTGAATTTGGTAGAGAAATTGAGGTGAATGTTCACGGATGATCGAAACACTACACTTCGAATGCCTTCTGAAAAGTTCAAAATGAAGACGAAAGCTGTGAGGCAACGCATAACGAAGAAAAATCTAGCACAAATGGAAGTTTTATGTTACCTAAGCTACGGGAAGTGGGTTGAAAGTAAGAAACAATATTCAGAGAAGCAAGCAAGATGAAAAAGATTTATTTTTGTGGCATGAACAACCAATAAAAACGTTGCCTTTTCCATATTATCAATTGTATATAACTGGCTGATCTCTACCACGTTATGCAAGATAGGCAGAAGTATATACAGTAGTGCACTCTGTATTCCTCTCTGCGAGCGGCCGAGGATGGTTTAGAGTATGAAATGCAAATAAGTTACGTACCTGCCCTTGAAATTATATTCATTTTCATACAAATTAAACGTTATAGGGGTTCAGATCCGACGGACTTCCTGTCAGTGCGCCCCTGACTTATATGACTCACAGTGAAACAAATTTATAAATCTTATTGCTATCAAGTACAATGGCATTATTAATAAATTTTTTTAGATATTCATATTTCAAGTCATGTTACTAGATACTGAGACACTGGAAGACTAAGTACTGCTTAAAATTTAACCCAAAATATGCAAAAACACAGTGGCAAATTTGTGTAAGAAAAAAAGATCCTATATCCTAGATAAGCGATCGGCAAAATACATATTCTCTGTCTGCGTGCCTGTAAATCGAATAGTGCAATGACGGGACATCGGATTATCCTCCTTCCTAACTCAGCGTTGCAATCCTGACGTAAAGGTTTCTTCTTTTTTTCAACTAATATAATGTACATTTTGAATTTAAACAATACTAGTAAGATTCTTAAGAAACATTTCTTTTACTATCAATGAGTCAATTTCTTTTTATCATCAGATGGTACAGTGTTCCACATAAATATCGCAACTCTATAGTAGTACAATACTTTAATTTATGCATTTGAAATCAATATTTCGCTGGTTACCTGCCTATCAGGCGTTAGTTTAAGGTTAGATTGATTATGCAGCAACCTGCAGAACATTGATTTCAAATGTATTGCATAAGATAAAATCTTAAAACTGTAGTCGAGTTGCGATATTTATATTGAACACTGTACAAGACGAAAAAAAAAAATGAAATGTTCCTCTCTTTTCCGTCGATATTAACCTTTAAAAAAAAAGAAAAAGTTTGTTTGTGTCATATAAGTCTACAAATTTCTAATAGTTTGTAAAATACATAATCGTTCTCGCAGAATAAGAAAAAAGTCTTAAAGATCATGAAATCTCAAACACCCCCGAATCGCCCAGTTTTGTTCTAGTGTCCCCTTTGAAAATGAGAACGCCGCTGGAGAGCGTTAATATACACGTTGAGAATAGGTGCGTATAAATTATAGAGAATAAAGTTGAAAGAATGACTGCGTCAAATGTTTTTTTTTTCTGCTTATAAATTACCTACGAGAGCAAACACATTTTATACTCCGTTAGCTACTCGCACATAGTTCAAGGTAAAAGCACAGTTCCGCACCTCCTTGCCCGCTAGGTCCCAAGTATGCAAAAATGTCCGCCCTGTTGCCGACTTCTGATGTAGATTATAGTGACAATTTAAAGCTTGGAGACCACTTGTTAACCGTTCTTATTTTGAAAACTGCTGCAAAATTGCATGTAAATATTAAAATAAAGGCTTACGAATACATGAAAACCAAACATCAGAGGTGATACGTACCTTCGTGACCTCCTTGTTTTGGCGTGGTGCAGCCAATCACTTATCGCTTCCCTGATTTGCTCCTCCGAACACTCAGGATATAATTTCTTTGCAGATGCTAGAAAAAAATGTACATATGACTATGTTGATATATATGAAATTATACATTCATTAGTAAACTTAAATCCTAAAATAAGAACATCAAAAGTGAGAAAGAGAAACCCTAACAACAATTTTGGTATGCAATCCTTTTCCGTCTGAATGATACCTTGGTAATGAGATATTTGCTGTATTTACGAGAGTATAATACTTCACGCAATTTTTATACGGAACAGATAAAGAAAAACTATTTCGCATACAGCATACAGAGAAGTTTATGCTCCGATTTCCCCCCCCTCCCACTGCCTCTCTGTATTGAAGATTACTGAAATTGTCATTCCCAGCAGTGAGTCACTCACCACACCAATGACTCCCCTCTCAATCTAATTGACATTTTTATCATTTGCAGCAATTGTCAGTGACTTTTTAAGTAAATAAAAAAGTGCAGTCATTACAAAGCATATACGACGTATGATATTTTCGTCTTACAAGTTTAAATAATGTGGGGAGAGGATTGGAAATATTTTGTGTGATCTGGAATTGAACCAACGGCCATGTTTCACATGCCTTTCAAAATTATTGTTTATAATGAGAATCATTGTTTTAAGGTAATAAAATTTGGAACAATTCAGCGGTATAATTGAGTAAATATAGTAGAATTTTATGGCTTCTACTAACGCCAGAAAAAGAACCTATCAAATTAAAAATTCCTCACTTATTGAAATAATTAAACATAACTGTACTCATCTCACTTTTCTTCTGTTTGTTTTGTTTTTGGTGGGGTCTGTGTTACTACAAACACTCAACTTACATTCTATTGCAAAACAGTATATTTTATATCAAAGAACAATTTGTTACTCAAAAAGAAACAATATACAGGGTGCTTCAGGAGGAAAGGTCAATAATTTGAGAGGCGGTCAGATTTGTCGACTACAACAATCAAGTTTACATAAACATATACGTTTTAAACCTTTGTTTCAGATATATCACTACATGAAGTTTAATGCATGGTGACAAGGGTACACTGCAATTATGTTGAAATACGTACTGTGATACTATAAGACACGAGAATGGTAACTAATGTAAAGAGGACTGAGGAGGATACTACAGGATTAACACTACTCATAATTGGCACCAATGGTCCGCGGAAAACCAACATGCTTCATGCGAACAGTTACCAGATGGAACTTTCGTGTTGACAGTGCACCATACCTTCATCTTTTGCAAAATACTTTCCCTCCGTATTTGGAGGATAGTATTCTTTCTACGCATCATGTGATACCAAATGGACGGTGAACAGTTTTCACTCGACTATCACCCAGTGCCTTCACGCAAAATACTAGTCGTTGGATTGGATGTTTTGGGCTAGTCTAATGGCCACCTAGGCACCTGTTCTAACACCCTTGGGCTACTGTATGGGTGGTTGAAAGAAAAGGTGTACAGTGTTGGTAAATAACAGCGGGAACATAAAATTAATGAAACTGTTTCAACGTAACTCCAATGTACACATTTCCTTGTCCACATGTACCAAATTCATATAGTAATATCCCTGAAACAAAGTTTATATGGACTTCTTGTTCTGGACATGCTTGAGCACAACCTAATTATTGCCCTTTCCCAATAAACACCCTATAAACTATCAAGCATTGAAGACAATGCGATCACGATTAAAAAAAAATGCACAAAAAACTCTTACCAACAATAAACTTGTAGGTTTGTGTCTCCACAAACGACAGCTTCCTCACACAATTTATTCCCGACTTTCCTGTGAGGCTATACAGCTCAGCAACTTCATCCACCACGACACGACGAAGAATATTCTGTGCTAGTTGTTTTGGAGTTTTTCCACCACTCGCCAACATTTGAAACTGAAAGTAACATTGTATCGATTGTGCTGTGTTAATGCAGCGAAAAAATTTCATGCATATAAATAATATTTTTCAATATTTAGTTAATGTTAGAGCAAATAATCACCATAAATTATTTCTTGTGATTAAGTTATCTGCCAAGGTTACATATCTTTTATATGATGTGAAATGTGGTGGCAAAAATAAATCAGCAAATCTGATGAAAACTAGGATCCAATTTGGATAGATTAATACATCTTACTTTTAAACAATCAATGTTATTGGTAGTTTTTTTTTTTTTCAATGTTACTTTCGTTTGTTTGCTGAAGAAACCAACCTAGGAAATGCATTACATTTTTTGCCAACTCCACTGTTTTTACTTCATAGAGCATGTGGAGGAATGTAGTACTATCCGAGTTCCCATGATCGCTAAAGAAGATAATTCTTTAATGTGTGACTTTTTGAATGTGTCTTAATTCTGCAAATTTGATAAAATTATACATATACATAGTCAATATACACATACATTCTTAGTTGTTGAAAACTTTTTACACAATTTAACTTATAGAAAAAAACATGCATACGGATGAAACGTATTTAATAACTTCAAAATGTCAACTCTTACGACAATTTAGTATTCAGCACCAATGTTGTAAATGTCAAGTTTTTGTCTTACACATGAATATAGAAGCGAACAGTCAATATAAAAGTGAGCAGAAAGTGAAGTTTAATTTCAGAGCACAATAAGATAAATAACAGACACTCAATATTCTATTATTACAATGAAATAGTGAGAGTAGCAATATAAAAAGTATCATACAAACATCCCTTTCAAATTAATACAATTGCCATGACTTCAGAAAAATATGTATTTCGTAAATTCACAACCTTACTCATGCAAAGCGACGAATTTTTTTTTTTTTTTTTTTTTTTTAATTTAATAAGTTAGAACACTGAAATAGAAGATTGACGGACTGTGCCATCAGTACTACTTTTAGTTGTTTATATTCACAATGAGGAGTATTAATGGTGCTATCTAGTAGGAAAAAAAAATAACAATGGTAAATCTCATACAGGATGTACGCGAATCTGAACCTATAAAGTGGAGATAATCTATGTATCTCCGGAAAACTTAGGTCAAAGTTAGATCAAATTCAGTCACCAAAAATCGGGAGCATTCTGCTAGGGAGCGCTACATAACTAATTTCTGTGAAAACAATTTATTTTCTGAAATGTTATAAAGTCTATAAATGTCTACTCACGTAATATTGTCTTGGTTGCTCATTATAGGTAACTATTTCAGACTCCTGGATTTTTCACCTTTGTGCTCTAGAAAAGATACAACAGAGCTTCTAACAACATTGAGGATTTTCATTGACTTTCAATGGAAATCTTGAAGTTCCAGAAAGTTCTCGTCAGGACGTTTTCCGTGACCTTTTCAGGACGTTTTTACGAAACACTTTTATTTCCAGGGTTTCCAGGACGCGTGTGGACCTTGCATATTATGTACAGCAATATTGGAAGACGTTGGGATATGTTGGTGAATACCAACACACCTTAATGCCAAAACAATACTGCTGCACACACTGCTGAAAGAAAATGCTAACACAGCTTGCGTTACAAGAGTCTGGAGCACGGTAAGGTTCCTCAGCTAAGCTTCATTGAGGAAGAATAAGCACATAGGAAACAGAAAAAAAAAATGAACAGAGGAGGATAGTAAAGAGCAAATTTTTTAAAAAAAAGTAATAGTGAGGATTAGTGACTTGTCCCTTAAAAAATGCTATGACTTATTTAGCATATTGCTAATATGTAGCAACTTAAATCATCACTGGAACTGTCTTTGGCTTGTATTTTTAATAATGCAATCACTAAAAATATAGGAAATATAGGAGAAGATTAAAATATAGGACAAATATACACACATTTCCAAACAAATAAGAAAAAATAGGAAAAAGAGGACAGCTGGGAGCCCTGCATAACATCACTTAGGAACTAGTGTGTGCCTTATTCAAATATCCATGTTTCAGAATCGTGCGGCATTTGCGCATTAAAGCTTAGAGAGGCATTTCGGAAATGCTCCGGAAATTTGTAGTACTAATCAACTGCCTGTACAGAAATTGATGCGCAAATGCCGCACGATTCTGAAACGTGGATATTTGGATAGGACACATACTAGTTCCTATGTGACGCTTTGACCCGACCACGATTGGTCCCATAGTACTGGAGCCATGGATCCTTAAAGTTAATTTTCTCACGTTTTCGGTAGTGTAACACCTAACAGTTGTACAACGTATTTAGCGCCATACTAATATATATAAATTAACTGGCCCGTGTGGACAAATAATAAATATCTCATGGCGTTTGTCGTATACATAATTAAAAACTTCCTATTAGTTTGCAAAAATAGCGGAAAAATTATAGTATGTAGATACGACCTAGTTTCCCACATTTAAGAAAATGAAAGTATTATGAAAGAAAACACTTCAATTTTTACCATATCTTTCTTACATATTACTACACAGTTATTTCGCGTCAAATCACATTTGTAATATGCTCAAATTTAAATTTTGTGTGTTCTCAAAACAAGTTTTAAAGTCAAATCTAGCACACACAATCCATTTACATTATTGTGGACAATTTAGTTTCAATTCACTATTTGGGAGGCGCGGTGGCTCAGTGGTAGAGCGTTCACCTCTGGTGCTTGGGGTCCCGGGTTCGATCCCAGCCCCCGCCAAGTGAGCTTTGTGGTGGACAAACACCGTGCTCGTGGGTTTTCTCGGGGTACTCCCGTTTTCTCCCACTTTCTTCATTCCACCATTTTACTCATCTCTCATTATCACCGTCTCCTTTAGCCTAACCGGCATAACCGTGGGACGTAAAACTCAAAGATTTCATTTCATTTTTTCAATTCACTATTTACAAAGATTCATAAGTGACTATGAAAAATTTAATAGCAGTGAAGGAAAAAATATCCTAACTAGATAACACTCATAAATCATTCAAACTCAGCTCTTTTTTGATAAGATTGTGCTTTTTCTCGTACTACTTTATTTTTTGTAAGAATCTACATAACGGGTTAAAGACATGACTGAACAGAGCTTTGATTTTTTTGTGAAGTGCAAATTTCGTGCATTATTACAGAGAGAGAGAGAGAGAGAGAGAGAGAGAGAGAGAAAATGACAATAGCATAACAGACAACAGGGCGCAAAATTTCAAAGTCAGACTCACTCGCCAATACAAAAATGATGGTCGCCAGTATCTCTCACGTACAAATTATGAGAGGTCCCCCTCCCATGGTCCTTGGTTTGACAAAGAGATTGCATTCGGGCATAAAATTTGAAACCAAGTTATCTATTCTAGGCACTGGGCTATCCCCCAGCTGTTCTAGCTTCAAAGACATCCAAGAGAAATTGTCCATTTGGACACGAAACCGGGGTTAACTGGTCACAAATGTGATTGCCGACTCACTCACGAAGGACTCTTGATAAAAATACGTTGTACTGATCTTTACATAAGCTTGCTTGTTAATAGCTATAATTGTCAAGAGTAGGGATGGCCAGAACCGGTTCCTGTTGGAACAGTTTTTCGGGTCTGAACGGATCCGGTTCTAGAAGATCCGGTTCAACAACCGGTTTTTCGGATCCAGGTCCGGAACCGGTTCTTCGGATCCAGGTCTGTAACCGGTTCTGGAACTGGGTTTTCGGATCCAGGTCTGGAACCGAAACTTTGTGACGATCCCTACACTAAACACGAGCTGCTGGAAGGCTGTGAACAGTGTGCTAGATGAAATGGTGGAAGCGACAGGCAGGCACCCAGGTGGCGGCCGCTTGTCTCATTTAGCTAAATTAACTGGGTAACTGGCAAACTTAATGGTTAAACAGGCAAATTGGCCAACTCATTTGGCTAAACACTCACTGGTGGACCAAAATAAAAACAAAAAACACTGGTGGACCAAAATAAAAACAAAAAAAAAAAAACTGGTGGACCAAAATTGTTTTCTGGGGGCACAAGAGAGTTTGGGCGGGGAGAGCACAAGCGCATGGTCCTCTTTGCAGTGTTTTGAAGGTGAAATTTGTGACTCCTTTACGGGTCTTTGGGGGCTTTCGAATCCAAGTCTGAAACCGGTTCTGGAACCGGAACTTTGTGGCCATCCCTAGTCAAGAGTCATTTCAGAAGGACTAAAAGACAAACACAAGTAAAAACATTATACAGAATTATATATATAAATCGGGAAACTCCATTGGGAAAATCCTGTTATTTAAATGTATTTGTGTGTAAAATTTGAAGGTCAACATATCATAATCACTAGGCTAAAACTGAGGCATTAAATTAAAAATTGGGTATGTAGATATTCAATAAAATTAAAACAAAGTGAAATCCAAGCTGATGTTGGAAGCTACGTAGGCAGTTGATAAATTTTGCCAATTTCTATCAATATGTTTAAGCAGCCTTGGCTTCTTTATAAAACAAGTAGAAATATATAACTTGGTTTTATTTCGTATGTTTAGGCTTAAATTCCTTATGAAATACCAACGTTATCACGGAGAAGACTTTCGCTTAAAGAGACACCTCGAATTGCTACTTGCTTTACACCTGAAAGATGGACCGAGAATTGAACACGGGACCCCTCGATTAAAAGGTGAAAAGTAGATAAACGTAATGCGGATGGTTTGATATGTGGAAACGTCACCATAAAGTTCACACGATTTAAACATTTTTCTTTTTTTTTTTCTTTCTTGTTTAAACCATTTTTTTTTTCTGAAAAACCAGCTGGTTTAAACCAACCCTGCCTCGCAGAGTTATCTTTTGTGAAGTAAGTCACAGTGGAGATGTTACATGTGAGACCTACAGTAAAGAGTTGTCCTTAAGCTATATCCTGAATCAATTCGATCTATATTCAGATATCCTTTTTAAATATTGCATGTTGCAGTAAGGTCTTCAAAAAAATGCTTGTATGGGTTCACTCGAGCAGGCGGTTCTACCGAAAACAAAATTTATAGGTAAAATACGATGTGAAACACTTTTCGTAAAAGAAGCAGAGTGTAAATATAAGTAATTTCTGTCAGTGGATATCATATTGAAATACATTTTCAATGGTAGTGAACGTATTCTACATGTAACTATTTACTGAAGCGGAAGAATACAAGAATGCGAAGAAGGTGAAAATAAACTGCGGGAAAGTTCCGTTCGTGTTAGCAATGGACGACTGCGATAGATATAATGTAAGCATACGATTAGAGAGCGTCGATACGTGTGATAAAGAGCGTCGTATTATAGTTTTTCAAGCGTCATGGTAAGTGTAGAAAAGTAAAAATTCAGAGCATACGAATTTCTCCTCGCAGCAGACCATTTGTACGCGGGAAAGCAGTGAAGCCATTTTGAAATTAAGAATTACTACTATTATATAAGTGCTTTTGAAGGTAAAAATTATTGCAGATATTTAATGTATGTTTTCACTATCCTCGTTTATGCGTATGCCCTTGTTGCTGACCCGCCTGCTCCCTACGAACGCACCCCTTTGATCCGCTCGGGCCTCCTGCTGCGCTCCTGCCCTGATTCGGTTAGATAGCATTCGTGCTTTTTAGTGGCCACCTAGACAAGTTGGTTCGTGGTTTATGCATTAGCTCCTCATTTAGTGCATGTTCTGTAAAAAGAAACCGGAAAATGCAATAAATGCGTGTAAATTTCATAGAACCGTTTGCTCGAGTAATGCCTTTATACCTTTCTTAAAAGATGGCTCAAGAAAAATACATGCATACGATCAGGTTCTATTTTAACGGCAAGGTTCTTGATTACTGGTCCCTTCCCATTGAGCAGTAATAAAGACAGAAAACAACGTGCCCTGCGGGGTTCTAACCCGCCTTCACTCGCTAACGCTCGCTCGGCAATACTGTATAAGTTAAATGCATAAACTTAGTACAGAAAGAAACCTACCCAGCTACTAATCTATATGGGGGACCAGTAATCTAGAACCTTCCCTATTTTAACTATTACCCCTAATTCCCATTCTGGATTTGGTAATGATACTAGCATACCTTGATTTGATTGTAAATTATCTCGGAGGTTCTGCCGTTGGAACACTACCTCCTTTCAAATGTAGGGTTATGTATGCATAATTTATTTCATGTTAAAAGGACTACGTGATAATGACTCTTGCAGATCTTTCTTTAAAGAGATGCAAATCATGACAGTGCCTTCAATGTATATCTATAGCTTCAATGTCCCCTCCAAAAACATAAAATGTCAACTAATAAATACTGCTTGAGAAGAACAGGATGCATGTGTATACGGCAACATTAACACCAGTTTTATTATTTAAACGGGTGCTTTATTAAATTTTACAAATTACAGTAAAATTAAGTTCATCACTCACCTGATTATAATATAATGTTGAATTCTTCGCCTTCAACAACATTGGACAAACACCACCACACCACAGCTCGTACCCGACCACACAAATAAGCGCGCCGTGCATGGCTAATACACAGCTCCAACCAGTGCGCATGCGTGATTCGAAATAAAAATTAAATTAATAACTAATAGAGAAAAATAATATTTTACTTCCAAACAATAATAATCTTATTAAGATTATTATATTTACATATCTTTTTGTATGTATATAATCAGACACATGTCTATTCGGTTCTCACGTCATTTATTACATCAAAGCGAACACTGCACATTTTTTATGCTACTGAGAGAGCCTATTTATAGCGTGTCGATTTATCTGATTGAATATTTATTCCAATGTACTTAAGCATTCGAAAAATGCAGGTTACATTATATTGTTTATTTAGAATGAGTAATATAATAATTTTTAAAAAATTGAACTTTCAATTAAAAATACTATAGCCATATTTAATGTAAATATTAGCAGAATGAAACTAAATACACTTGCACGGTATTACGAATGTGTCATACACATGTGCAGTAGCTGTGCAAATGCACATGTGCACACAACGGCTTAAGCACGGGTTATATAAATGTGTACTGCATCCACGCAAATGCACATGTGTACATAACGGCTTAAGCACAGGTTATATAAATGTGTGCTTCATCCATGCTAATGCACATGTGCACATGCACTTCTTAATCACGGGTTATGTGCGTGTGCATCATCCACACAACTGCATATGTGCACATAACGGCTTAAGCACGAGATATACAAATCTGAGCTTCATCCATGATAATGCACATGTGCACGTGCACTTCTTAATCACGGGTTATGTACGTGTGCCTCATCTATGCAAATGCACATGTGCATATAACGGCTTAATGACGGGTTATATAAATGCGTTTTTCATCCATGCTAGTGCACATGTGCACGTGCACTTCTTAACCACTGGTTATGTACGTGTGCCTATTCTACGGAAATGCACATATGCACGAAACGGCTTAAACACGGGTTATATAAATGTGTGCTTCATCCATGCAAGTGAACATGTGCACATACATGACTTAGTCACATGTTATGTGCGTGCGCTTCATCTACGCAAATGCACATGTGCATATCACGGCTTATGCACGGGTTATATAAATGTGTGTTTCATCCATGGTAATGCACATGTGCACATGCACTTCTCAATCACGGGTTATGTACGTGTGCATCATCCACACAATGCATATGTGCATATAACGGCTTAAGCACGTGATATACAAATCTGTGCTTCATCCATGATAATTCACATGTGCACGTGCACTTCTTAATCACGGGTTATGTACGTATGCCTCATCTACACAAATGCACATGTGCATATAACGGCTTAATGACGGGTTATATAAATGCCTTTTTCATCCATGCTAGTGCACATGTGCACGTGCACTTCTTAACCACTGGTTATGTACGTGTGCCTATTCTACGGAAATGCACATATGCACGAAACGGCTTAAACACGGGTTATATAAATGTGTGCTTCATCCATGCAAGTGAACATGTGCACATACATAACTTAGTCACATGTTATGTGCGTGCGCTTCATCTACGCAAATGCACATGTGCATATCACGGCTTATGCACGGGTTATATAAATGTGTGTTTCATCCATGCTAATGCACATGTGCACGTGCACTTCTTAATCACGGGTTATGTGCGTGTGTTTCATCTACGCAAATGCACATGTGTACATAACGGCTTAAGCACGGGTTATGTAAGTGTGTGCTTTATCCATGCAAGTGCACATGTGTACATGCACTTGTTAATCACTGGTTATGTACGTGTGCCTATTCTACACAAATGCACACGTGCATATAGCGGCTTAAGCGCGTGTTATATAATGTTTTTCATCCATGGAAATGCACATGTGCACGTGCACTTCTTAATCACGGGTTATGTACGTGTGCAGCATCCACACAAATGCACATGTGCATATCACGGCTTATGCACGGATTATATAAATGTGTGTTTCATCCATGCAAGTGCACATGTGCACATGCACGACTTAATCACGGGTTATGTGGGTGTGTTTCATCTACGCTAATGTACATGTGCACATAACGGCTTAAGCACGGGTTATATAAATGTGTGTTTCCTCCATGCAGGTGCACATGTATACATGCACGACTTAATCACGGGTTATGTGCGTGTGCTTCATCCACGCAAATGCACATGTGTGTTTGCCCGGGTTCTGTATGTGTGCTTCATCCACGCAAATTCACATGTACGGCTTAAGCACGGGTTATGTATGTATGCATCATCCACACAAATGAACATGTGCATATGTACGGCTTATGCATGGAAAGTGCACATGTGCCGTACAGGTACGTGTTGTCTGGGTATGCACGTGCACTTCTTAATCACTGGTTATATATATATATAAATGTGTGCTTCATCCATGCTAATGCACATGTGCACGTGCACTTCTTAATCACGGATTATGTGCGTGTGCTTCATCTACGCAAATGCATATGTGCACATAGCGGCTTAGGTACGGGTGATATAAATGTGTGCTTCATCCATGCAAGTGCACATGTGCACGTGCACTTCTTAATCACTGGTTATGCGCGTGTGTCTATTCTACGCAAATGCACATATGCACGAAACAGCTTAAGCACGGGTTATATACATGTGTGCTTCATCCATGCAATTGCACATGTGCACATGCATGACTTAGTCACGGATTATGTGCGTGTGCTTCATCCACGCAAATGCACATGTGCATATCACGGCTTATGCACGGGTTATATAAATGTGTGTTTCATCCATGCTAATGCACATGTGCACGTGCACTTCTTAATCACGGGTTATGTGCGTGTGTTTCATCTACGCAAATGCACATGTGTACATAACGGCTTAAGCACGGGTTATGTAAGTGTGTGCTTTATCCATGCAAGTGCACATGTGTACATGCACTTGTTAATCACTGGTTATGTACGTGTGCCTATTCTACACAAATGCACATATGCACGAAACGGCTTAAGCACGGGTTATATACATGTGTGCTTCATCCATGCAATTGCACATGTGCACATGCATGACTTAGTCACGGATTATGTGCGTGTGCTTCATCCACGCAAATGCACATGTGCATATCACGGCTTATGCACGGGTTATATAAATGTGTGTTTCATCCATGCTAATGCACATGTGCACGTGCACTTCTTAATCACGGGTTATGTGCGTGTGTTTCATCTACGCAAATGCACATGTGTACATAACGGCTTAAGCACGGTTTATGTAAGTGTGTGCTTTATCCATGCAAGTGCACATGTGTACATGCACTTGTTAATCACTGGTTATGTACGTGTGCCTATTCTACACAAATGCACATATGCACGAAACAGCTTAAGCACGGGTTATATACATGTGTGCTTCATCCATGCAATTGCACATGTGCACATGCATGACTTAGTCACGGATTATGTGCGTGTGCTTCATCCACGCAAATGCACATGTGCATATCACGGCTTATGCACGGGTTATATAAATGTGTGTTTCATCCATGCTAATGCACATGTGCACGTGCACTTCTTAATCACGGGTTATGTGCGTGTGTTTCATCTACGCAAATGCACATGTGTACATAACGGCTTAAGCACGGGTTATGTAAGTGTGTGCTTTATCCATGCAAGTGCACATGTGTACATGCATTTGTTAATCACTGGTTATGTACGTGTGCCTATTCTACACAAATGCACATATGCACGAAACAGCTTAAGCACGGGTTATATACATGTGTGCTTCATCCATGCAATTGCACATGTGCACATGCATGACTTAGTCACGGATTATGTGCGTGTGCTTCATCCACGCAAATGCACATGTGCATATCACGGCTTATGCACGGGTTATATAAATGTGTGTTTCATCCATGCTAATGCACATGTGCACGTGCACTTCTTAATCACGGGTTATGTGCGTGTGTTTCATCTACGCAAATGCACATGCGTACATAACGTCTTAAGCACGGGTTATGTAAGTGTGTGCTTTATCCATGCAAGTGCACATGTGTACACGCACTTGTTAATCACTGGTTATGTACGTGTGCCTATTCTACACAAATGCACATATGCACGAAACAGCTTAAGCACGGGTTATATACATGTGTGCTTCATCCATGCAATTGCACATGTGCACATGCATGACTTAGTCACGGATTATGTGCGTGTGCTTCATCCACGCAAATGCACATGTGCATATCACGGCTTATGCACGGGTTATATAAATGTGTGTTTCATCCATGCTAATGCACATGTGCACGTGCACTTCTTAATCACGGGTTATGTGCGTGTGTTTCATCTACGCAAATGCACATGTGTACATAACGCCTTAAGCACGGGTTATGTAAGTGTGTGCTTTATCCATGCAAGTGCACATGTGTACATGCACTTGTTAATCACTGGTTATGTACGTGTGCCTATTCTACACAAATGCACATATGCACGAAACAGCTTAAGCACGGGTTATATACATGTGTGCTTCATCCATGCAATTGCACATGTGCACATGCATGACTTAGTCACGGATTATGTGCGTGTGCTTCATCCACGCAAATGCACATGTGCATATCACGGCTTATGCACGGGTTATATAAATGTGTGTTTCATCCATGCTAATGCACATGTGCACGTGCACTTCTTAATCACGGGTTATGTGCGTGTGTTTCATCTACGCACATGCACATGTGTACATAACGGCTTAAGCACGGGTTATGTAAGTGTGTGCTTTATCCATGCAAGTGCACATGTGTACATGCACTTGTTAATCACTGGTTATGTACGTGTGCCTATTCTACACAAATGCACACGTGCATATAGCGGCTTAAGCGCGTGTTATATAATGTTTTTCATCCATGGAAATGCACATGTGCACGTGCACTTCTTAATCACGGGTTATGTACGTGTGCAGCATCCACACAAATGCACATGTGCATGTAACGGCTTAGGCACGGATTATATAAATGTGTGTTTCATCCATGCAAGTGCACATGTGCACATGCACGACTTAATCACGGGTTATGTGGGTGTGTTTCATCTACGCAAATGTACATGTGCACATAACGGCTTAAGCACGGGTTATATAAATGTGTGTTTCATCCATGCAGGTGCACATGTATACATGCACGACTTAATCACGGGTTATGTGCGTGTGCTTCATCCACGCAAATGCACATGTGTGTTTGCCCGGGTTCTGTATGTGTGCTTCATCCACGCAAATTCACATGTACGGCTTAAGCACGGGTTATGTATGTATGCATCATCCACACAAATGAACATGTGCATATGTACGGCTTATGCATGGAAAGTGCACATGTGCCGTACAGGTACGTGTTGTCTGGGACCTCTATCATGCGTCTTCCTCTACCAAAAAACGTACCAATTTTATTTCCTGCAGTGTTTTCGCGTCACTGCTTTCGAAATGGGGAGGGGGAGAGCACACCTGAACATTTCACGCTTGCGTCTGCTCAATGCTTATCATCGTGCGAATTTCTGGCCAGGCTTGGCCATAGGTTTTTTGCCATCATGTGTGGTTGGCAACACTTATCGGATGCAGTGGAAGAAGCGAAGCTAGCAGCACCTGTGCTCACCTGTTCTTATCTTCGCTCGTACTCGCTCACGTTTTGGCTCCGGGAGCCAATTCATGGACAGGCCTGCTAGACGCAAATAGTGTTATTTAGAACAGAAACGAGCAAAGCTTTTTTTTTTTTTCCTCTTCAGTCCATAGGTACACATATGTGCACCTCTGGTTTTATTTTTTTAAGTTCTATTCTGACACTTGCATCGCAGTAGAAACTGCTTTGCAACGTTTGTGCACTTCCTACCTGTGTTTATTACTAATCTTGTTCATTAGATGGCATCAACAATCATAATATTTCAAGCAATAGTTACAAAGAGAAAATGTGGACCGCTTAGTGTCAGGACTGAAGAGGTTAAGTTGATGGAATTATTCCTTACCATTACTTGATTTCAATCCCAAACACCCATTCCTTTCTTCTTTCCTGAAAATTGGATTTTTCTCTCTATACATGTCACTCTGAAGGTTAGTGGCGGAGTGAATTCATTTCATATTCTTGACAGATATAAAGCATCAAGTCTCTCTTGTAATCTATCCAAAGACAAGGGCGCCGATCTTGGGGGGACCGAGGGGCCCGGCCATCCCCAAAACTCATGTGGGCCCCCTCACATTTTATTTATGAATATACGATATTTGGTATAATTTGAATGCAATTTGTGTTAAAATCTTCATATATCCATTCTGCATCTGGCTGCCCCCCCAAAAGAATTTACAGAGAAATCGGCGCCCTTACCCAAAGGCGGATCTAGAATGTCGAAACAGAGGAAACGGGGAGGGGCAGAGCAGTCAGAATGCAAACAATGGCAGGTAAATTATAAGATTACTATAAACTTTAAAAAATATATAAATAATAGTTTAAATTATTCTTTCAATATAAAAAACTGGTGGCCTAGGCCCCTGGGCCCAGAGATAAATCCGCCACTGAATCTGCCCTGCAAAAATTAAAATAAATAAATAAAAAAGTTTCATGAAGGTCGAGTAACTTTAAAGAGAGTACAGTTAAGATTTGATAACTTCACTAATTGCTTCTTATCAATTTCGATCCCAAGCAACAGAACTACTTCTTAACCTTCGAAGATAACTCACCAGGCGCACACCCAGAAATTTATGTTGCCTGAGTCCAAGTTTTGGAAAGGGGGCAGTGGTGGATCTAGCCCGGGGCCGGAAAGCCTAGGTCCCCCAGTTTTTTGAGTGACAAAAATATATGAAGCTATTATTTATATGTTTTTGAAAATTTACAGTAAACTCATGATATACCTATCATAGTCTGGGTTACCTTCTAAATCCACTTCTGGGGGTCCAATACCACAAGCCACTACGTCTATGTAGTATTGAACGGGTATTATTCTGCCCCCGAAAAGATGATAAGCAATTATAAAATACTTCCACCTATACTTTCAGAAAAAATGATAGAAATAGTTCGTTTTTTATAAGAGAAAAAGTACAAATGAAGTTTAAGTTCCAATTTTCATGCTACATCAATCATTTTCCTCTTAAACAGGTGTAGTTTTATTAAGAAAGTTATGAATTGGGGCGGCTCCGGGTCGCCCCGTTGGTGCGACCCTGTAAATCACCAGGTATCACAAGGATCGGATATATTTTCTCAAGTTTATTGTGGACATTTTTTTTAATGTTTAAATCTGTATTCTTTGTATACTTGATCCATTAAACTCAGAGTAATAGAGATAATAGAAAAATATATGCCATACGAAATTATAATCGATTTTTTTTTTCAACGAAGGTTATCCATAAACTCATACCATTAGTGCAGACCCCGCATTCCTGAGGTGGGGCTGCGATTTGGAGGGGGAAATTATTTCATTACAGAAAGAGGTAGAAATTACCATTTTTGCTTGGGGGGGAGGGAGCGAGAAAAATTACGCCACAGGATCAAACTTACAACTTGGTTCGATTAATTCACCTTTGATCGTGAACGATTGCAGTAGGGAGCATATCTATTTGAAAAGATTGAATAAAAGCGTACTCCTAGGTTCATTAATATCAGCTAAATATTATATGAGTTGTCAGTGAAGCAAAGACAGCCAAATACACAAATGAATCATTGAATAATAGAAGCTCGCATTACGCTCACTGCAATAAAACATTAAGGCCCTTCGCAGACTACGACACTTCGTGTGTCGAAAACGTGTGACAGGCTGTGTCGTCGCGTCGCTGATATTTGACACCCACCCACGACGCGACAAACGCTAAATCTTATTTCAGATATCGCGGGAATATGACACTTTTTAAAACCAGAACAAGCGGACAATGCACTTTATATAGTATGCAATTTTTAAATTGACTTAATACTAAACAATTTGTTATATTCTTTAACGACAAAGTGCAAGCACATCCGTAAGGAGTACGTATGTAGCCTGGAGTTGGCGTTCCCCCTTGACGCGAGGACCAAATCCGGGGCCTAGTCAGTATATTGCTAAATCTGCCACGAGCTCCCTCGTGGCTAAGCGGTTAGCGTACGCGCCTGTGGCGTGGAAGACCCGGGTTCGATTCCCGGCGGGAGCTCATGTGGTTCGGATTCCACGTTAATCAGTAGGTCCACGTCTCATATAGCCTCGCTGCTGAAAGGGACGCTAAACTAAATTCAACTCAACTCAACTAAATCTGCCACTGACTACATGAGGTATTACCTTCATGTCTTGTAGCCTCTCCTTATAAATTTCATTATGGACTGCCGCGAGGCATCACCGTTATGCCTAAGTGCTTATAAAACATTAATTTTCATATTTTCGTACATTATACATAATAAATACACAGAACATATATAAATAACGAAATGTTATAAAATTACATATTGGGGATTGCAGTTTGTGAATGTGAAAAATATATTTGGGAATATCTGGTCATTCGTGCTATTTCTTAAAGTCTAACTTGAAATAGTAAAGTGAAGCAATACACAATGTAGTTGTATGTTGCAATTTCCACGAAAAAGTTCATTGGCTTGGTACCGAATTTTGGAAAATGTAGGAAAGCAAAAAATGGCAATATCCAGTGTTGTACCAATACGATTCTTCTCTTTCGATGGCATATCCATGAACCCACTATGGAATGCACAATACCCATGCTTTCGTCTTTTCAATTCTGTTACAATAGGAATTACTGCTAAAGTTTCGTATAATAGGTTGTGCCTGAAATTCTGCAAGCGTCTGTATCGAAAGCTTCCATTGAGCTTATCTTTCAGAATGAGTATCTGGTCGCTGAAAAGATAAATTGTGGTGCTGTGGCGACACACGAAGTCGCGTAGTATGCGAAGGTCTTAGCTTGTGTTATGTGGCAGATTCACCAAACAAGCCTGAGACAGTGAGTGTCACGCTTGTCGCGTAGTGTGCAAAGGTCCAGCGCCACATTCATTGTAACAAATAGGAATTCATTACCCCGCGACAAGCCTGATAGAAATATACATGTCGCTCGTCTTCGACACATGAAGTGTCGTAGTGTGCGAAGGGCCTAACAGAAACTTTCTTCTGCGGCTGAGTAATCTTAATCTTTCTTCTTGAACGATTTTAATTTCAAGAAAAATAGATAATTAAGAGGCCCCATCACGGCGAAATTAAAATACCGCTAATTTTACAGTAATTTTCAAATAGATAAGACGATAAACGAAATGTGGAACAAGAGCGCCCTAGACAATATTATTTTACACGAGTTACCGTTATCACGACTCACTTCTCTACTTTCGATTTCAAGCCATTTAGAAACCCGGCATTTTTTTTTTTCGCGTTTCTAAATGGCTGCAATCAGAAAGCTACTAGGTGACTCGTGATAACGGTACCTCATGCAAAATAATATTGTCTAGGGCGCTCTTGTTCCACATTTCGATTATCTTTTATCTATTTAAAGATAATTACTGTAACATTAGCGGTATTTTAATTTCGCAGTGATAAGGCCTCTTAAGAAGCTTCTGAGTTAGCTTAAAGTTTAACTTCACTTTCAGCACCGAAGTGGCATGCGACGTACACCTACAGCTTAACTGAAATCGTAGTGACGTGAGTGCTCCACTGAAAATTGGACTAATAATATTATGTACCAAAGATAAGCTTGCTAACCATATTGCTAGGAGAGAGATCTTAAAGAAAGTTTGTTTTTATTGCACTAAAATCAAATAATTGTTAGGAAACGTGTGCAAAATTCACCGTTTTATTATCACATGCATTATCACCGTTTTATTATCGGGGCCACGGTGGCTCAGTGATTCAATGCTTACCTCTGGTGCGTGGGTCCCTGGTTCGCAGTATTGCCCGAGCATGGATCAAAATTAAATGATATCCTTAACTCGATATCCCACGCTAAGTTCAGTTAACACAAAGAAGACTTATGATCATGAAAGAATTCGTGGAATGATAAAGTGGGAGGAAAATGGGAGAACCTCGAGAAAACCCATTTTTTAATGCAGGCTAATATTACTTTGTGTTTGACATAGCCAAAAGTTGTATTACCATTCATGACCTTTTCCGCGATCGGAAACTGCATCACACACCACTGATTAACGAGAATTCAAGAAGATCAAGCTGCAACTGTTACATCTTTAAAACACTTCGCTGATCGAGGAATTCCATAATATCCTTCTGCACCGAGGCCAATGAACTGATTGGGCGTCCCAAATAATCTCCCGTATTGGAGCCCAGAATATAAAGATTACTCTGAAAGTTCTGTCGTTTTTCGTGGAGGTCTGTGTTCAATTGGTCCTCATACAGTCAGTTAAATGTGAATGGAAATAAGGCGAAGGTCAATTATTGGTGTGGGTATATCCAGCATACTTCCTGGTTATGGCAGTTCAGTTACACAGTGAACTTGCCTAAGAACAAAATGAACATGGGACCTCCACAGAGCATCATAAGGGCATGTATGGTGTACGAGTTCAAACTGGGTAAAACGGCGCTGCAGTGAGGCGGAAGATATGCTAAGCTCTTGGTGAGGATGTCTTGACTATGCGGAGACTGCAGCGGTAGTTTAACAAGTTTAAGGATGGTAACAAACCACTCGAAGACGCACGACGTACCAGAAGATCTTCAGGCACATGTACAAAATTAAAATCTTCAGGCAGCAATTGAGGCGAACAGTGGCCAGACATGTGAGGAACCTATGATTACAATTCAGTGTGAGTGAAGATACCATTCAGCAACATCTCCATCAACTTAGGAATCACTTCAAATCGGATCGATGGGTACCACATGATTTGATTATGTTCCAGAAAGCAACGCAAGCAGACACCTGAGTTTCTTTGCTTCTCGTCTTACGAAGGAGCCATTTCTGGACAGGATGTTTACATGTGAGAAGTGGGTTCTGTGTTGAGAAGTGGGTCCTGCACGAAGCTTCACGGTGCCTTCATCATTGGTTAGCATCCTTTGAACCGGTTTCAAAACAACCGAAACCAGCACTGCACTAGAAGAAGATCCTCCTGTGTGTTTGGTGAACTGCTCGTGGAATCATGAACTGCTATTATTTGGTTAGAGCATCAATGCAACTGTGTACTGTCAGTAGTTGGGGCATGTTTAAGAACAGCTCAAAACTCTGGAGCCAACACTTCTGAATCGCAAAGGGGTCCTTCTGTTACAGGACAACGCTAAGCTCCATGTGGCTATGATGTCCCGGGACACCATTCTACGCCTTGGATGGGAAACATTATTGCATTCCCCATACTCCCCGGACATTACATCCTCAGATTATCACCTGTTCCATTTCTTGGACAATCACCTTAGAGGACACCATGCCTCCTCCTGTAGTAGGTGTACCAATTTCTTGATACCTTCTTCGCTTCACGACCCACCAACTTCTACTGCGATGAAATCAATGGCCTCTTAGGACGTTGGCAGGAAGTCGTCGGTGCTGATTGGGTCTATTCTTGATCTTCCAGGTACGTCTTAGTTGACATACCGATGCTCGAATGTGGTGGATGAAAAAGCGACAGAACTTTCTTGTTTACCCTTATAGAAATGACTGATAATAAGTTCATCGTTATTTATTCACATATTTATAGTTTGTTACGACACTGCAAGCAGTAGCCTCATTTCCTAAGCACAAAAAAAGAAAGAAAAGAAAGACAAAAGAGTTTCATTACAATCGGGTACATTTTACGAAAGTTATCGCAGAACAGACGAGGCACACAGACGGAAATAGATCAGAAATAAATACAAACCCATGCTAAGTTGAATGATAGAATATTTCTTGCGCCTATCGCTTTGTTTGCTTTTTAAACCAAAGTTTAAATGTAGAAATGGAAAATTTCTGTTATATGGAATGTAATACATTGTAACTGAAAAAAAAAAAAAAACCGTCTAAGTTAACTGATTGAAACAAACCACGAAATTATACCGACACAAAACCAAAATCCATTGCCGTTATTTTCGTGCTCTTGTTAGGCTCAGAAAGTAATAGTAATAGATGTAGATAGTTGCCTAGCTGAATCCCTAAATGCTGTTACATTTTCCCTCTAGTTATCCAACGTTGCATGGGAACCGTCTTTCACATATTAGCACATAGAGACTTTTGGGACGACAGTTAAAGGCTTTTCTGAATGTTAACTAGAGCGCAGAGACCAAATGCTGAAATGTTAACAAGTCCTTTCCTGAGATTATGCAACCATTTCTCCGCCAAATATTGAATTTCAGTTTCTACTCTCAAACATAAGTGTCTAGTTTGCAAGTTTCTGTTAAGAGAAAGAAAAAAAAATGAAGTGTGGTGATTAGAGGGTTGTTGGTGGTGCTAGTGCTGCGGGTGTAAAATAATGAAATATAGAAGATTTTAGGACAAGGTTTTTAGGAAAGGCTTTGGTTACATGGCACAGAGGCAGGGAGAAAATGGTGGTTTGGAACGGGATGCTGGAGGACGGGTTGCTTTCCTTCGTGACCTAGTCATTAATGTCAAACGCAAAATCCTCAACCAAATTGGTTTCGTTAGCAACGGGTTCTTCTTTTACTCAAAGGCGCTATATATATATATATATGAATGAATGAAAGGGGATGGAAAGCCGTGTATCCAATAACCAACTCTCTACCTTAGAAATATGAAAAACATAATTTTAGGAGGTAACTTTCGAAGACAACAGCAAAAAGGGAACAATTTTTGCAATGAAGCAAAAAAAAAAAAAAAAAAAAAAAAGAGTTGTATTAAGTTTAAGGGATACACGTACGGTATGTCATATTTTCGCTCCTATAAGTGGTACTTTTACCCAAATATTTAATAAAAAAATTAAGAGTATGATTTACACACTTACACACTCGAATGATAAGGAATGAGCAAGCACATTTGTTAAGAGAACAGAAATTAGTTGATACATGTTAACTACCATTGTGGAAACTCGCAGGTAGAAAGGGCAAAGAAGTATCGTAGCTCCTACCTGGAATTGAAGTGAATCAAAAATTTGAATTAATTTTCCCCGACATGAACAATATTTTCTAAATTTAATTCTCCAATATTTTCTTTATTTCTTTATGTTTCCAACTTTTGTTGCATAAATACCTGTTTTACGAACATTAGTGGATTTACGAGGAGGGCGATAGGGGCGAAAGACTTAGTTTCTATGGGATTATATATAAATTGTTGCACTACTTTAATCTGATCTAATTTACAACTCCATTTTCCTACGCGAGAAGCACTATGCTACAGTCTTATTATAAAAGTAACCAAGAAAGTTCTGTCGCATTTTCACCCACAACATTCGAACATTGATATGTCACCTAAGACGTACCTGAAAGATTAAAAATAGTCCCCATCAGCATCGACGTTCTTCTGCCAACGTTCTGGAAAGGCCATGGATTCCATCGTGGTATAACTTGGTGGGCCGTGAAGCGAAGAAAGTATCAAGTGCATTTTGCACACTTACTAAGGATTTGAACTAGCGTCCTCTTAGGTGATTGTCCAAGGAATGAAACAGGGGATAATCGGACGGTGCAATGTTCGGGGAGTATGGCGGATGCAATAATGTGTCCCATTTAAGGCGTAGAATGATGTCTCGGATCATCCTAGCCATGCGGGGCTTAGCGTTGTACTGCAACAGGAGGACCCCTTTGCGATTCAGAAGTCCTGGCTCCAGAGTTTTGATTTTTTCTTAAACAAGGCTCAACTGCTGAGAGTACATAGTTGCACTGATGCCCTGAGCAGCTAGTAGCAGTTCCTGATACACGATGCAGCGAGCAGTCCACCAAACACACATGAGACCTTCTTCTGGTCCAATAGTGGTTTCGGCTGTTTTGGAACCGGTTTATGGGATATAACAATTGATGACGGCGGCGTGGAACTTCGTTCAGGACCCACTTCACATGTCAACACCCTGTCCAGATGTGGCTCCTTCCTCACACGAAACAGCAAAGAAAAGCATTTGTGTGCTTGCGTTGCTTTCTGACCCGGAGTCAAATCATGTGGGACCCATCGACCCAACTTGTAGTGCTTCCCAAGTTCATGGATGTGCTGCCGTATGGTTTCTCCACTCACACTGAATTGTAGTGACAGTTCCTCACATATCTGGCTACTGTTCGCCTCATTTACTGCTTGAAGATCATTTTGTACATGTGTTGGTCTTCCGGCACGTGGTGAGTCTTCCAGTATTTTGTCACCGTCCTTAAACTTGTTAAACTACCGCTGCAGTGTCCGCGTAGTCAAGACACCCTCACCAAAGGCCTGGCATATCTTCCGCCTCGCTGCAGCGGAATTTGACCCCAGTTTGAACTCGTAGAGCATACACGCCTTTATGACGCTCTGTGGAGGTTCCATGTTTACTCTGTCCTTACGCAAGTTCAGGGTGTAACTGAACTGCCATAACCAGGTAGTATGTCGGATATACTCACAACAATAACTGATCTTCGCCTTACCTCCATTCGCATTTAACTCACAGTGTGGGAGGAAATTGAACACAGACCTCAACAAAAAGAGACAGAGCTTTGTTCGTTACTTTTATACTACTGGATAATAACAAAAAGCCTCTTAGGGTGAAAAAAAACACTAATTCATTGTGATCAGCTATTGGATATATTACGTTTGAAACATTATTTCAGTGAAGAGAAACAAAAGTGGAGTAACGGACAAATATACGAGGAAGTGTTGTTGATAAAATTGTAATCAGAACAAATGAAATGAAATTTTAATATGTTTAGATAATTTTTTAGCTAACTTTCAGCTAAAACGTTTGAATAAGAAAGAAATCTCTTGATCTTATTAATGGTGTTATTAATATTCATTATGTACAAATACTCATAGTGTAGTTTTATAGTGTGATGTGCTGAATATCAGTGTGTGATAATAAAAATGTTTCAGAAAACCGCACGTGGAGTTATCATCCTCAAGTAGTAGTATTTCTTTGAGTGATGGTGTGTATCATTGGTAATGTTAGCTGTTTTTTTTTTTTTCAAGATTGCTGTGATTTCTTGCAAATTATTACCAAAACATCGCGAATTAATTTAATAGTCTGATGGTAATCACATATATATCTTTGATATAAAGGTAGCAGATGACCCTGCATAACTCCACGTATCCGAGAAACTCTGAGACGGGTAACCGGACCATATAGATATGGAACTCACGCTTGCATGAATGTTAAAAAGGAAATTAGTTTAATCTTTTGTCTCTACCGACTTAATTTGATATTTCTTTATTTGACTAGTAGCAGAATCCCCGTTTCTCGCACGGGAAGAATACGTTTTATTTTCGACATAAAGGGTACGAAAACTAAACAATCAATTTAAGGAGCCCAAAACCATGAATTCGACACTAATATCAGCCACTTTCAATTATTTTAAGTGTCACCCCCCCCCTTAGAAATACTAATGGGGGACAGAATTTCGATTTAAACGGCATCAGAAGGCATCGGAACTTTCACTGTTCGTCTCAGCGAATCCAAAAACTATGGATTTGACACTAATATTAGTCGTATTCGATCATTTTTGTATATCTCCCCTCCTTCCCCCTCCCCTAGGCTGCATTGTCAAAGTGAAAAAATAAAAACTGCCCCAAGCCCGAACCCCATCTATGTTGAAAATTTGATCGAGGTCGGTAGGGTGGTTCAAGAGTTATTAAGTCACATAGTCACTATTTTTTTTAATAAATAGGAATATTGAAATTACATCAATAAAGCACTTCTGTAAACAGGTTTATTTACATATGCTTTGCATATCGAAATTTCCCTTTTATCCCTGTATTTCATATCAGGTAGGGAGTGATATGCTTGATTTATTAATATCGTTTTGGGGATACTCCTGGGGTGTACCCCCGTTGGGGAGGAATTTATAGGACATTCATAAAAACGGATCTAAAACAGTGTTTGAGATCTGAGATACGGGTGAATTATTCTTGCTCATGAGAGGGTGGGCACCCAGAAAGTTTTGTTTTGAGTGGTCCAAGGTTTAGATGGAGATCCAATGACACATCACTATGTTTATGTATTATCGAACGTTTGTTGTTCTACAGCTGAAAAAAATGATAAGTAACTTTCGTTATTCAATTCTCTTTGTGTGTGTGTATCTGCGAATTTTTCAATTTTGAGCTCTCTATTCGATGGAGCATCAAAAACTACCTCAAAGCAGTGATGGAATTTTTCGAATCACTCTTATCGTTCAAGCGATATTGTCCCAAAAATGTTTCGATTTCTGGAGGTTTAACGACCCATATCTCGGGAACCGTAAGCCATAGAGAGATGATATTGGTGTTGAGGATTAAATTTCAGGGTCTCCATTCGATAGAGCATCAGAAACAATCTGAAAGAAGTGATTGGAACCTTTTCGTCATTCTTGTCTTCCGCGAGATATTGGCCAAAAAACTTTCGATTTGGGTGATTTAGGGAGCCATACCTCGGGAACCTAAGACATAAAAAGATGATATTTGGTGTTGATAAATACCAATATTGACTCAATAATTATTGCCTCATTAGTTAATTTAATCAAATAAATTTAATATACAAGTACTTATAAATTTCAAAAAAAAAAAAAAAAATAATTCTTTTAAAGTTCGTTCTGGCAGTGCTCTTTGAGCATTCTCAACTGGTTTGACATCTATCGTTCTGGCAGTGCTCTTTGAGCATTCTCAACTGGTTTGACATCTATATTCTCACGAAAAATGATAAAATTAGATTGGCTTTATCAGACGAGTAGTACAGATGATGAGTAAGATCGAATTTTTAGTATATATGCAGTTTTTCTCTGTTAAACAAGTGGTGGGGGCACTCACTCGAAAAAGTGTAAAACGCTTTTTCAGGCCAGCCACCCTGAATGAGGTTTTCCTGGGTTTTCCTCATTCCCACCAGGCAAATGCCGGTGCGGTACCTAACTTATAGGTCCCAGGCCGCTTCCTTCCTTCCCCAATTCTTTCTTCTTTCCCTTTCCCCGGTTAGTGTACTCGCCGAGAGACATCATCCCTCAAACATAACGGGCTAACATGGCCTTAGATGTCGTAAGCCCAGAAATCTAAAAATCCTAAATCCCCCTAAATCTGCTAAACAAGTATGTTGACTTATGAAATTTTTAGAGTTTCCGGATCTGGTGGAGCTCCCTCATGGGTGCACCCCTACTCGCGAGACTCGTTAAATTTCTTGTCTCGAGTGGAAAACGAGACAAGACTTACCATGTTTCTCGTCTCGTCTCGTCGCAAAATTTTACTTCTTCTCTAGAAATGTCTCGTCTCGTGGACAATAGATTAGTCCATTCGGGAATCAAATCTAGAGATTCATGCATCAAAGACGTGAGGTGTAGCCATCAGGTCATGGGCGAGGACTATACACGTAGTCGTTAGTTAGTGAAGTATTATGTATATACACTGTTTAAAAGCTATTCATTCATATGTGTGCTTTGCTTTTTCTCTCATTCATAGAACTGAAGAATAAGACCGAACTTATAATTTTCTAATGCAAGTTACACGAGGGAAGCCCATCTTTAGCATGAGGAAGTACAAAGTGACGTCGTTTGAAGTGATTGATGGGACGAAAGCTCTGTAATTACGGATGGGCTTCTAGCTATAAATTTACTCAGATGATCAAGGGTTGCAAACTACTCACTTCTATTCAGCGAACAATGTACTAACACGTCTTATTTTAACAGGAAACTCGTTATTTTGGAATTTATTTCAATGGAGATGATAGTCTATGGCAGTGGTTCTCAACCTTTTTTGACTGACGACACGTTATCCACGTTATCCACGTTATCACTCATGACTCCTCTTGGATATTTTATTAATAATAACATGCATTATAGTAGTCAGTGGCGTATTCGGGAAAGGCTATGCACAACGCGTGAATAAGCACTTATATTTTTCCTTTTGGGTACCGACAAATTGTATGTGCATATTCCAAATTTATTTCGGGGGGGGGGGCTTAAGCCCGACAGCCAATCACCTAAATACGCCACAGATAGTAGTGTAAGACTGATTTAGTTTGTACGAAGTAGTGCCTGTATCTAATACCGAGCATTGTTGTTGATGATGGATGCATTCGTAGAGTATATCTCAAAATTGCTATTATTAAATTATTTAACGTCTTATAATTTTTACATTTTAAAATTTCTTGACACATTCTATGAACTTGCGTGGCACATCAGTGTATCGTGACACAACGGTTGAGAGCCACTGGTCTGAAGCACTGTAGTGTGTTTAGGTGCTCTTTAACCTGGAATCGAAACCTGGTTTCGGTAGAGTGTTCCAGGTAGCGATGGTATGTTCTCTTGACATCTTGGACTGATTCTAGAAGACCGCTTATCGCTATGTATTACTATTTTTGTACTATGACAATAAATGTTGAAACCGGAAGTTGTTAATTTGAACCACATCCGATTTGAATAGAGGGTTAATGGAAAATGAAATGAAATCTTTGCGTTTTACGTCCCACGGTTATGCCGGTTAGGCTAAAGGAGACGGTGATGATGAGTAATGAATGAAATGGTAGAATGAAGAAAGTGGGAGAAAACGGGAGAACCCCGAGGAAACCCACGCACACGGTGTTTGAGGGTTAATCGAGAAGGCGAAATCTATTTATAAGAAGCTGGACCAATTGCAGTAAACTGCATGTTGGTATATATATTACCATTTCTGTTTTATGATGACAAACGTTAAAACCAGAAATAACTAATTTGAAACACCTTCGCTTTGAATAGAGAGTTAACAGAGGAGATACAACCCATTCTTAGAACGCTGAATCGATTGCAAACAACCGGATCTCGATATTTCTTAACGATTTTTTTCTGACCTGTCAACAGACAGACGGACAAAGCCGTTCTATAAAACTTCCAACACATCCATCGTCTAAAGAGGTTCTTCTTGTATCGTTTCTGTGTGCCGTACTAATAGAATTGAGCGTTTGAAGAATCCAGTACTCTAGCGTTTTCACGTTTGTGTAATACGTCGATCATTAAATAGAATTTTCAAATAACAAAATATTTGTATCGACGGATATTTACCGTAGCGTTGATAATTCAATTTAATATTTTAATATTTTGATATCATCGATGTTTGGAAATTTTCGATATATGAATCGACTTTCGATATTTTGTATTGTTCTCCTCCCTAATCTGCTGGTTAGCTCGCCGTTGTCACCCAATTCCGTGGATAATCGGAATCCTACTGTAGTTAGATTACGCATCTTCGGCGTGGGAGATTCGGGTACGATTCCTGGCGGGATATAATGTGGTTCGGATTCCGTACGTTAAACTGTAGGTTGATGTCTCATGTAGCCTAGCGTCTGAAAGGGACGCTAAACACCAATCATTTTCTAACGGTAACTCATCCGTTTGAAACGCTGAATAACAAGTGGTATTATTAGTTTTCATTTAAGATGTAGATTTGAAACATGTGATAACCTAACGCAGTGTCGCTTCAAACAAACAAACATACAAAAAAGTTTAACTTTAGTGTAGGGATGCCAATACTGTTAATCTGACGGCGTAGCGGAATATGTCAAACAATGTCCCCTTGATGATATTATATGGTACGAAATTTCAGTGATTTGTATCTATTAGTTCAAAAGTTACGAAGGTGTGTTAAGATAAGTGGTCCACCCTGTATGTATTAAATTGTAAATTTGTAATCCACAATGCAAAGATGTATTCAACATTAAAATTGGGACTACTGCATATACCAGAATTAATAAATTTGAGAAATTGAGTGTGTTACAGGATCACATGCTGTTTTCCATCCATATTTTATCTTAAACGTAATCAAAAAAAGTCATTGTTGCAAGCTTCACTACATTTTGTTATTAGAAAAAATGAAATCTTTAAGTTTAACGTCCCACGATTATGCCGATTAGACTAAAGGAGGCGGTGATAATGAGAAAGGAGTGAAATGGTGTAATGAAGAAAGTGGGAGAAAATGGGAGAACCCCGAGAAAACCCACGAGCATGGTGTTTGTCCACCACAAAATCCACACGGCGCGAGCTGGGATCGAACCAGGGACCCCAAGCATGGGAGGTGAACGCTCTACCACTGAGCCACCGCGCCCCCGTTTTGTTATTAGATGATCGTAAATACTGTGCTTTGAAGTCTTTCTCCTTATTCAAACCTTGGAATTGCACAGAAGCTGTGAGAAAGGATTATGTAATACCTGCAAAGTGAAGTGGTATAACCTCGTCTTACAGCATTCTAGTTTTGTGTATCTCAAAGCAAGGGCGAATCCAGGACGGACTTCTGGGGGGGGGGAGGTGGGTTGTAATACTGCTACCTAGAGCTACTTTTAAGACCTCCAAACTCTGGGATGGGTTTTATTTATATATAAATTTTTTTTAAAAAAATCCTCTTCTGGGGGAGGGGCGATTGCCCCGATGGCCCCTCCTGAATCCGCCACTGTCTCAAAGTTTAAATAAGAATGAGAACAATTAGGATATGCCTAGATCTAGAATTTTAGATTCTGCACCTTATTTTATTATTATTATTATTATTATTATTATTATTATTATTATTATTATTATTATTATTATTATTATTATTATTATCGCTTCTCGGCCTTTGGCTCCGTGGTTGCTCATTTCTTTTAAGGTCTTTTCCTTTTTTCTGGCCAATTACCATCAATGAGCAACTGTCCCTTCCTCCACGAGGTGGGGCTGGAAACACCGTGAGCAGTAAGTCGAGGTGCATTAGTATCTTGCAGCAGGGCTCTATGGTGGCTAAGCAGGGACTTTTCCATCTTCTCTGTTCCTAAGCTTCACAATAATAGGTTGGGTCGTGAGGTCTTCAGTGATTTTAGATCCTCTGGCAGGTCGAGAAACTGATTTCTTCTTCTTTTTTTTAAACTTGTGAACAGGTTCCTTTTTGGCCGTTTGGAGTCTTTTGTACGTCTGTGTGCGCGTTCGTTGTTTTTTATTTTTTTCTCGTTTCATTTTTTTAGTGTTATTATGTTTATATTAAATGGCACCTCTAGCAGATGATTGTCCACAATGTAATCAATGTATATATGGAAAGCAGAAAACTGTTAAATGTAATACTTGTCAGAGAAAATGTCACTCAGCTTGCTTTGAACAAATTAGTAAAAAGGAACATATCCAATTAAGTGAATTTAAATGTAGTGCTTGTGTTCAAAAATATATTTTTTTTGTTTGTGGTAGTTCAACTAGTGCTAGGCAACTACGTGTCTCTGAAAATGAAAAGAGACAAGATGACCAGTTATCTTGTTGTAAGGGTTCTTCTATGGACTTTGAAATGATATCAAAATTACTCGAATTTAGTGTAAACAAGATCAAGAGTGAACTTTTACATGAACTATTTGAACTTAAAAATGAAATTGTAAGTCTGAGGAAAGAAAACTCTTTGTTGAGAAGTTTGTTAATTGGAGAACAAGTCTACACCCGTAAGATCTCAACTTCTAACCAGGACTTTGAACAAGACTTTACACCGACTCCAAACATCAATGATCAAAATAATTTCCCACATTTAACGGATAATAGTGAAACTGGAAAAGATGAGCAAATATCCTCTAAATCCACACCTTCACTCTGGTCTCAAGTAATATCCAAAAATAATAAACCATTTCAAGCTCTGAGAGCTAACAATTTGCCGACTTCAGATTCTAGGAGAGAACCAAGGAAACTCACCGTTGGCTGTGGCTCAGGTAATTCAAACCTGGTATCTAAATCAAGAAGAAAAGCACTGTTTGTAACAAGACTTAACCCGTTAGTTACTAGTGAAGAAGTTGAAGGAATTGTTAAGGAACTCAATGTGAAAGAAGTGGTTTGTACCAGATTGAAGACTAAACATAATTCTTATTCTTCCTTTTATATAGAGGTGAATGAATTAGACTTTTCCCGAATTAATGATCCTAAAGTGTGGCCTACAGGTGTTCTCATAGGTCCTTTCTATGGTAGATTGCGGAATTATGGCGAAGTTACTAATCATAATTCTCCTACTAAGCATGATGAACCTAAACCTTAAAATTTGGTATCAAAATGTCCGTGGACTTAGAACTAAAAGTAGTGATTTTTTCTCTTCAATTTCTGATTGTGAATATGATATAATTGCAGTAACAGAAACATGGTTATCCGATATTCATAGAGACTACGATTATTTCCCAGATACCTATACATGTTTTAGAGCCGACAGATTATATAGTGAAGAGTCATGTCAAAGAGGTGGTGGATCTTTGATAGCAATAAAGAAAAACTTTATGGTGAATCGCATGCCTGATCTTGAACTTGTAAGTGAATGTGTGTGGATTGAATTAAAATGTAATACTGGAAAGAATCTCTTAATATCGTGTGTTTATTTTCAACCAACTTTTTCCCCTGTGAATTTTGAAAATTATTTGAACCATATTTCTAATAGGTTAAATCCTTTGGAAAATGATATATTGATTCTTGGAGATTTCAATATATCCAAAGTTGATTGGTTAAATAATGAACAGCTTCCAGGAATCCATTATTACTCCAAATTGAAGTTTCAGCAATTGTCTGTTTTTTTGGAAAATACTAACCTGTGTGTTGAACCTTCAGTTTCTGCTCTTGATCTTGTTATCACAAATGCTACTTCTATGTCAAGAAAAACCAATCAGTGCATGGTCTATCCTGACATTTTTCATTATCCGATTGAAATCATTGTGTTTTTACCTAAAGGTTGTAAAATAAATAAGTTTTCTGAACGTTTTCAATTTGTTAGAGGTGATTATTATGCATTATATCAACAACTGGCCAATATAGATTGGTATAATATCTTTTTAAAACCAGATATAAATGAAGCTGTTGTCGATTTTGAAAAAGCAATTGTATTAGCTATGGAAACAAATATTCCGAAATCTAGGCCAAGAATATCTAAATATCCGTGTTGGTACTCCAAAAAATCTGTTTCTTTATTAATAATTTATAAATAATTTAGCTCATAAAAAGTATAAAAATATATTAAAACACGAAGACTATTTATTATTTGCTAACTGCCCAAGGCTTTTAAGACTCAGTTAAAAGATGACAAACGTATTCACTATACTAAAATGGAAATCAATTAAAAAGTAACCCTGAGAAATTTTGGAGATATGTATCTAAGGGTAATAACAAGACTGCAACTGGAATAGTAGTAAATGATTCTCTGGTTACCGACTGCGAGTCGTTGGCAAATTTGTTTGCAGAGTACTTCGCATCAGTCTACCAGACATTTTCAAATATTAGCAATACAAATAATTATTTAACATCATCAGAAACTTTTTGTGAAACGAAAATACATCCTATTACAACTAGAAATGTAAGAGATGCTATTAAATCCTTAAAGACTAAATCTGCGTCAGGTATAGATGGAATACCTGTTTTTATAATAAAAGGTGTAGCTGAGGTAATCTCACCAGTGTTAGCATCTTTGTTTAATTGGAGTTTAAATGAAAACATTTATCCTGAAGCCTAGAAAATTGTAGCCGTAACACCAATACCTAAGACTAAAGGTGACAAAATTAACGATTATAGACCAATATCTATAATGAATGTTATTCCTAAAATTTTTGAAAAAATAATGTACAACAACTTGTATAATGCTGTACGTGATCAGTTGGATGTAAATCAACATGGGTTTATAAATGGTAAATCAGTTACTACAAATTTGGCATGCTTTGTACATAGTTTGTTTTCTGTTATTCGATCGGGTGGTCAGACAGATGTTATTTATTTTGATTTCGCCAAAGCCTTTGACAAATTACCTCATCACTTATTGATAAGTAAGTTGTATAAGTACAAATTATCGAATCAAATAATAAAGTGGCTAGATTCGTACTTAAACATAGGAAATTCAAAGTAAGGTATAATGGCTATATGTCTTCTATTCATAATATAACATCTGGTGTGCCTCAAGGCTCTAATCTTGGTCCGTTGTTGTTTTTGTTGTATGTAAATGATCTACCTGAGAAGTTAAATTGTAGATATTTGATGTATGCCGATGACATAAAAATTTTTAAAGAAATTAAAACCTTTCAAGATCAAGTATCCTTACAAGATAATATTGAATTAGTGGTCAAGTGGTCTAAATTTTTTAATTTTTTTTTTAAATTTGAAATTTAAATTTTTTTAGGTTGTTTTCTTGTTCTCTTTTAACTTTCTTTCTCTTTTCCTATCATCTTTTTTCTTTTATCTTTGCTTTTTTTTGGATACTACACTTCTTTTTATTATTATTATCATCTTGGTCATGAGTTTACATGTTATATGCTTAAGTGTATTTTAATTTTTTTTCTCTTATTATTTTGTAAACAGCTACAACTACATTGTTAATAATAATCCAATCTTGAATTTTACTTTGTATATTTTGTATTTTTACTTTGTATTTTTTTCTTCCAGTTTGTAACAGATACTGCATGTTTTATGTTTTTTTTAATAAATATTTTCTTTTTTATTCATTTTTGTACAATTAGTTGTATAATGTTATTCTATTTGCATGCGCCCTATGTAATTTTTTTTCTTTCTTGTAAGGGGCACTTGTGGCTGTATCGCTGTTTGCTTCTAATAAACATATTAATATATTAACATTATTATTATTAAACTATTGTTATTATTATTATTATTATTATTAGCTATAAAAATGTTCCAATTAGCTTTATTGCGTAGAAGCAAGGAAGAAGGGCTTAAGGATCCTTTAGGAGGAAGAAAAATCTATTTTATGGGACCTTGAACAAAGAACTAAGAAAAAAAGACTCATAAAATACTCCGTGTAGAGTATTGTACTGGCGACAGGTCAGAAACATGGACATTACGCAAAAATAATGAAAAACGACTACCTTTTTTAAATGTGGATGTGGAGAAGAATGAAGAGAATTAGTTGGGTCGACTGGAAAACGAATGAGAGTGTGTTAGAAATGGTGGTGGAGAAAAGAAAAGAATTTTAGATATTATTAAGAAGAGGAAGAGAAACGAGTTGGGATATTGACTAAGGAGAAAACGTATCATGAGTGACCTGCTAGAGGGTATGGTGGCTGGAAAGAGAGGGAGGGGGCAAAGGAAGCTACAATTTATGAGCGATATTAAAACAGAGAAATTGTACGTCAAGACGAAGAGGTTAGTTTATTACAAATTACAAATATTCCTTTTTGTTTGACCTATATACACTTTATCACACTGACACTTCACCCGATAGAAGCCACTACTTTGTAAAGGGTCTGTAAAAATGCTCTAAAATTGGTTATCTATTTATCTATAGTTTTTGGAGGAACTTCTGAAACTTTAATGATATGTCTTTACAGAATTTTCTGTTAGGGCATCTGTTGTTGGTTGATGGTGGGTGCCAACGATCTCTTGTTGTATTTGTTTGTACCATTTTAACAATAAAGATTTTGGAAACCATTTTACTGTTCAATTTTTAATAAATACTGTATATCCTTGTTGAGATCCTCAGAGAGGTCTGAAAGAAAGTAAAAGAGCTCTTCTAAAAAAGTTTTTCCAAACATTTATAATTTCTGAAGCCATGAATGTGATGATTTAAAGTTGATATATTTTGTACCAGCAGAAGGTTTGAGGTTGATATGTTTTGTGATACTCCTAGTTGTGTTTTGATTGCACCTTTTTACACTTTTTCAATGTATTTTTTTCTCAATATCAACACTTTTTTTGCACTTTACTTTTTAAAACTTTCTTGTAGCTTCCTTACCGCATTTTATTCCATAATAATAATAATAATAATAATAATAATAATTAAACACGGCACACCAAATATGTGCAACATTACATTATCTTTGATTTAGTGTAGTCCCGTTAAGCGCCAATCTGGCTATCACCAATCGGTATTGTTGAGTGTTTTTCTGCAATATAGTATCTGTTAACTTTTAAATAGTTTTCAGGGCTTGTAAATTTCATTGGAATGTTAAATGTTATCTGTTTTAACAGTTTTATAGACTTGTGTCTTTAATAAGACTGTGCCCTGGAATTTGCTTTGTGAGATTTTTTTTAAAATACATGATCCAATCTTAAGTTCTTACATATATGATGTAATTAATCTTAGTATTGTTTTTATCATTACTCATATTTGAAATTTGCCTATTTTCACCAGAAATTTTGCACTTTTTTTTTCAAAATTTTACACCTAAAATCTCTAACTCTAGCCATGGCATTGTTTTGAAGCTTAACACAAGCCCTTGAAATTAAACAAAAGTTGTATATTTAATCATATTAAGTATATTTTTCAAATTTAAATAATAAATCATTATTATCATCAAAGGTATTCTGCCATTATTAGCAGGCCTCTGCCGGAACTGAGAAGCTTCCATGCTCCACGATCTAAGAGGTTCGCTAACCTTTTCGTCTTCATGTAGGAATCTTCTGTTTTGATATTGTCTATTAATTGTAGTCTCCTTCGCCCCTTTCTGTCTTTCCTGCCACCATACCCTCTAGCACATCCCTCATGATGCAGTGTCCCAACCAGTTTCTCTTCCTCTTCTTAAATATATCTAAAATTGTTACTTTCTTCCTCACCATTTTTAACACACTGTCATTTCTTTTCTCGCTCGATCCACCTAATTCTCTCCATTCTTCTCCACACCCACATTTCATAAGCTCCCAGTCGTTTTTAATCATTTTTGCGTAATGTTTATGTTTTGCTCCATACAGCACAATACCGGTACTTCACATGAAGCATTTTATGAATATTTTTCTCAAGATTTTATTCAATTTCCCACAAAATAGTCTTTTCTTTCTCCTAAAGGCTTCTTTCACCATTTCTATCCTTGCACTTCATATCATCACTAATAATACCAGCTAGGTATCGAAAATTAGTCATCTGTTCTCTTCTCTCTTCTTCTACTCAAATATTTGATACCGATCACTTCGTTCCAATCACTATGGCTTTTGTCTTTATGAATGTAAAAAAAAAAAAAAAAGAAAAAAGAAAGAAAGAAAGAAAGAAAGAAAAAAATGATACCTCTAAAATTGGATTTTTCTCACTACCTTATTTCCACAGTTCTAACAGATTATTTCCAGGTTATGATGATATTCATAGAATTATTTTTTACGGTCACACAAGCAATACGAGCAGGGGCGGCTTTAGGATTTTAATTTTGGGCAGTCCCGCTCATGGATACATATCTATATACATTTGGTTGATTAATGACAGTAGGAAATTACTTTTACAGTAATGATTGATTGTTTCTTTAATAATTATCTACCATTAATATAAATAGTGGAAAATATATTTACTCTGTATTTTACCTTTTAACGTTTATATGTTTACCTGAACTTTAGTATCTCCCCCAATCTTGCACATATAACATCTCAATTGTTACTTGCTTTACAAAATATAGCTGAGCGAGCGAAAGGGGTTAGAAGCCCCGCAGTGCTCGTTTTTCTACCTTTATCACAATTTAGACAAAAACAAGGTACTCGATTTTGGAGCCATCAGCCGAGTTGCAAGAGATACTAAACGCCATCCATATACTTTCTTCAAAATTTTTGGTTAGACCCGTGCCTATCCGGCCTACCAGGTAGTGCCGCCACTGAACACGAGAACATACCAGGTATACCTCCTATTTTCCTATTATCTATTTTCTAAACTCAGATACTCTGTTGCAAATATAAATTAATATCTGCTTGGTTGATATAAACTCTTGTTTTCCTTACAACTTCTATTTTAGCGTTTGCAACACTTAACGAGAATACAGCTTATTCCAGAATGTAAAACATACATCATGATCACCCTTGTTTCACCAAGCCAGTGTATTGATGGCTTCTAAAGTAGAAATTAACTTCATACGGATTTTTACCATCAAGACAAGGATTAACTTCCTAAGTGAAAAATGACTTTTCGTGTCTTGCGTCCGAACACAGACAGGTTCCTTGAACAATCGGTAATAATGTACTTTTTTCCCCCCATCTATCTCGCTTTCAAAAGTAAACACTTTCAAACTGATAATTATAAACCCACGATTTTATATCGTATAAAAATAAAAATAGCAGACGATCCCCCTCTAAAAGTTATTGTGGAGCAAGTTTTGAAATGTACAGACAAGTATGATAGGGAGAAAGTTAATTTATGAAGATACTTCTGCTGCTGCGATGCTCCTGCCATCTACGTTCATTATTATAGGTTGGAGGATTCACGTTTCTTAAGCGCGGTAGAATATTACAGACCAAGATGGTCCAGTCCTTCTCTCCTTCAACGAAAGATGGTTCTTCATTCGTGTAGCAAATTTAGCTGAAAAGAACCACGTACAACTAAAAAAATTTAGGCACGTTCTAGTTATTATCAAAGTGCGTGAATAACAAACTTTATGATCATGTCAGACAGCTAAAGTTGGAGGTGGATTATTGTGACCTCGAACGTGAGAAGCTGAAAATCCCTCTTTGATTTCAAGTTCAAGTCGGTTAGAAAACATTGAATGTGGATCTTCACTCACGTAGCATATCACTGCAACACTTCCTCAGTTTTAAAATGTATGTAAACTAAAAATCTATCAACATACGGTTTTCTAAGTGAAGATTTTAGTTATAACTAATAAAATTGTTGGCCTGTTCAGCAGCGAGGCCGTATGAGACGCAAACCTACAGCTTAACGTGCGATTCGAACCATATGAGCTCCCGCCGAGTCTCCCGCATCTAAGAATCGATAACAGAAGTGGTCTGTTCTTCGCACGGGGCAGGGGCGGTGATTCGGGGGTGAAGAGGGGGCAGTTGCCCCCCCCCCCACTTTTTTGAAGTGGACCCGTAATATATACAGTTTCATTTGGAAATGAAAAGTTTTGTATGTATTACTGGTTCATAGAAAAAATGGTGCCATATAATATTTGTCGTTGCGTGAGTACGTATTTTTTATTTGTCTTCCCGTTGAGTTAAGAAAGCTACAAGAATTGCGTTTTAATTGCAATTAAAAGCAATTAATATTGCAATTGCGTATTTCTTTAAATATCGTAGGATACAAGTATGCCTCTAGTATTTACTGTCTTTCATTATCTAACCCGGAATGTACTTGAACCTGAACCCACAAAATAGGGGTGATGTATATATTTTCTGAAAGCTGGGGTCAAGATAAAATCAAAATCGGTTACCAAAATTGGGGAGGTCTCATACATTCTGCTTGGGGGCAGCACTTTACTCATTTTTATTAAAATCTTTAAGCATGTCCATAAAGTCCGTTGCAATCCCAAAAAATCTGAAATGGTGATACAGATATGAAAACAGAAAAACGTGTCTTTCATCATTTTAAAAGTACGCGTATCAAAGTAAAATAAATTGTGCCAGGGTCCCCCGCAGATCCCAAAGGGGGTCCAAATCAAAATTTTTAAATGGAAAGGGGGGTCTACTTGCATATGGTATGAAAGTTGGTGTTGAATGAAAGAAGATAAATCAAGTCTCGACTCTCTACGATAACCCTGTGCAAAATGGCGATGGGTCAAAATGTCAACAAAAGCGTTTTTGAAAGTCTATGACCACTCCTATTAACCTGAAATGGCGAGACAAGTGTAAAAAAAAGAAGAAGAAGAAAGAAAAAGGAGGAAAGAAAAAACCTAGAATGTATCAATACGCTTGTGTTGACATTTTGACCCATTTTGCACAGGCTTATCATCAAGAGTCGAGACTTGTTTCATCTTCTTTCACTTAACATCAGCGTTCATACAATGCTCAACTTGAACCCCTTTCCCATTTCAACATTTCGAGTTGAACCCCGTCTGGGATCTTGCGAGGGACCCTGGAACATTTTTAACTTTGAATCATTATAGTTTTGAAACAATGACATATCCGTATTTTTGTTTTTTCATATGAATCGCCATAGGCTTTGCAAGAAGATTGTGTTGATATTTTGACCTACCGCTATTATGCCCAGGCTTATCGTAGAGAATCGAGACTTGATTTATCTTCTTTCATTCAACACCAACTTACATACCATATGCAAGTCGACCCCACTTTCTATTTAAAAATTTTGAGTTGGACGCCATCTGGGATCTGCGGGGGACCCTTGGACAATTTATTTTATTTTGATACGCATACTTTTAAAATGATGAAAGACACGCTTTTTTTTTTTTTTCATATTTCTCTCACCGTTTCAGATTTTTCGAGGTTGCAATAGACTTTAAGACACGCTTAAAGGTGTTAATAAAAATGAGTAACACGCTGTTCTCAAGCGGAATGCATGAGACCTCCCCAATTTTGGTAACCAGTTTTGATCTTACCTTAACCCAATCTTTCTTAACCCAATCTATATACATCACCCCTACTTTGTGGGTCAGGTTCAATTACATCCCTAGTAAAAGTAATAACATACATTTAATGGCATGTGTGAAATTAAAAATATAAGTTGTTCATTAACCTCCAGTTTCAACATAACTTCTACAAAACAAGCCTCATTATTCATTACTATGATTACTGTTATCCCTTCTATTTATTTGTTTTGCAAATTCGTTATTAAATAATCTGATCACACAATATTCCAGACAGAATTTTAAGATGTTCATGAGCAATCAATCAAATCTCTTCTTACACTTTCGTTATTTATGAGTACCTACTTGCGTTGTTCTTGTCAATTTACTTAATGAAATATGAATTACGATATATGGTATTTTAATTAAAAAAGATAGTATCCTATTAGTTATGCAACCTTTCGTCAAAACAACCACGAAAACTAACACTGATATACAATTATTCAGATCATGCCTTGCACCCCCCCACTTTTAACGTCCAATCGCCGCCACTGGCACGGGGTGAATAGATTTTAATAAACAGCACATTTACACTCAATGGATTCCGAGGTATGGAAAATCTTAACATAATTGCAACACCCACACTTATTCTTCCTTTTTAGATCAAATATTTAAAGAAAAACTATAAAAGACATAGTTGATTATCTCTATATTAAAATGCTAGGTTTTTATGTTTGTAGCCAAGAAAAGTTTATATATTTATAGACGTTTATATGTTTGTGGCCAATGCTTTTAACAACGATATCTCAGAACCACAAGCTCTAGAAAGACACCATTTTCACTGATCAATTGCAAATTTTCTGTAGATTGTTGTTTTAATTAAATACTCTTTTTAAAAATGACCATTATTTCTCCATTACATTTTTTAAGGGTACACTTCAAATATTGAAATTTTAAAAAGTAATGCGTCATATCCTACGAGTTATACATCCCAACACCACTCATTTGTATATGGGGTTAGTATATCTTTCCGGCGTTTGTTCCATGGTCAAATGATAATGAAAAACGGAGGATAAGCATTTTTCCAGTCTAAGATGAATCTTTATTGTTTGGAGTATTTTGCACAATGAACACCATATATCACTGACATTATAATTAATTGTGTGTGTAGTGTGTTTGCTTATTACATACTGCATGCATGAAGAAGGAAAACACTGATCATACATGAATTAGTAACTCGAACCGGAAGTACCTTCAAATCTTGCAAACGTTGAGAGATATTGAAAAAAAATAATCGAAATAATTTCCTCTTTATGGTACCCCTTGCCGATTTTTATCAAGACGTCCTTCACTTGTGTCTCTGTAAAGTAACGTGTACAGATGTTAGGAATGACAAAGAGATTCATGCTGTTATGTGAATGATGCGCTGTGTAGAGAGTGCAGATTCAGCTAGTTTTAAATGAAAAGTCCAGATATCAAATTTCATGTCTCAAAGAATTTCAAGACATAAGAATCTTATATAACCTAACAATTACAACCCTCACCCTTTTTCTTCTCACCCCCTTTACTTCCCTTCTGAATCAATTATAAAAAGCACGGAAACAGATTATTTTAAACTAAAATTCCAAATATCAAATTTTAAACTGCTAACCTTACGATATACCGAGATATAGGCACCTTATAATAATAATATTAATAATAATAGTTGCAACCCCATCCCATTTTCTTCCCAGCTCTATTCTCTTATAGGTCAAATACATATTTAAAATATCGCTGAAATTCATGTTTCGTTATTAACCGACTTAAAAAAAATAATAGGTTCTCAGTTTGACCTGTATGTCTGTATGTTTTTGTGTTTGTATCTTTTTATGTTTGTATGCATGTATGTGTGTTTGCAAATATCTTGAAAACCATTGATGATATATTAATTCAGTTTGCACAAATCGAATAAACTGTTCCCAAGGAAAGTTTATAAATATAAGAATTTTTTAAAAAAACTATTAATTAATTAATTATTTTTTAAAATTAAAATAATTCCAGCAATAATTCCTAATTAGAAAATATATCCTGACATATATCGCAACCAGAAACTCAACAAAGCAATGCGGGTTGCATATAACCAAGGGGGTAAGATAAATTTCCTGCCAACTTTCTCTGAATGTTTTAATACTGGCGATGTATGTTTACTTGATTCATGATGCCATTACTGTTTACATACTGGTCTTTCCCAACTTTTTCCAGAATATCATTTACTTTTTCTGTCTTTTCTGCCGAAATTTATATGATGGTAATACTTCCAAGGCCACTTGTTGATTCATGGACAGAAAATTGGTTATCATTTACTTGGAATTTTGACGAAGTTCAAATAAAATTTAGATCATGTAGAAAGATATCGAACTTTTGTCTATGAGAGCCCGGAACTGGTTCACTTCTTAGTTCTCCTTAATTTCAAAGAAAATTTTGCATTATTGACAATATTGTAAATAGCACTTAGATATAAAGGGGGCACGATGGTTCAGTAGTAAGGCGCTTTAACTCAGGTGCGTAGGGTCCCTTGTTCGATTCCCATCCAAGTAAGTTTGTGTTGGACGTTGTCGTGTCCGTGGGTTTTCTCGGAGTACTACGGCTTACTGCCACTTTCTCATTCCACCAAATGCTTCCCTCATCATTCACTTGCCTTAATCGAGCTATTTTATGGCTAAGCGATTAGCGTACGAGGCTTTGGCGTGCGAGACCCGGGTTCGATTCCCGATGGGAGCTCATGTGATCCGGATTCCACATTAATCGGCAGAACTACGTCTCATATAGCCTCATTGCTGAACGGGACATTAAACACAAAGTTACCTCATCTCATTTGCCTTAATCATCGTCTCACTTAGCCTAAAGGGTATAGCTAATCGTGAGACGTTAAACTGAAATATTTCATTTGATTTTCATTTTCAACATTTAGATATAAACTCTTACAATTCTTTTCTCACATTAAAAATATTTATATCTCCCTTGATTTTGAGAATCTTCAGTAGCACAGTTAATAATTGAAATAATATTTTAAAGAAAATTTTGTTTCTTTGTTGTTGTTTACCTTTCAAAGACCGAATGTCTTCGAACATATACATATGTTTTTAAGTATTTTTTACTTTCTTCTTTTATGTGACAAAACTTAGAAGTGCACAGATGCGTACTGTTTGCTATCACATAAAGTTGTTAACGTATCAAACATTGAAGTAAATTCACATAAAAATTAACAACAATTAATTAACAGGAAATTCTAAGAAATAAATTCAATAAATCAAAGAATTGGATTAAAATTTCTAAAGCTTATAATGTTATCGTGGAGCACAATGGATTACAAAGTATTAGTACTTACTTAGTACTTTACACAGAGAAGTTTCAGTACTTATTTACGTTAGTACTATACGCAGACAAGTTTCAGTACTTACATAATACTTTGCGCAAAGAAGTTTCAGTCCTTAGTTAATATTTTACACAGAGAAATTTCAGTACTTAGTTAGTACTTTACGCAAAGAAGTTTCAGTCCTTAGTTAATATTTTACACAGAGAAATTTCAGTACTTAGTTAGTACTTTACGCAAAGAAGTTTTAGTCCTTACTTAGTACTTTACACAGAGAAATTTCAGTACTTAGTTAGTACTTTACGCAAAGAAGTTTTAGTCCTTACTTAGTACTTTACACAGAGAAATTTCAATACTTACTAAGTCTTTTACACAGAGAAATTTCAGTACTTACTTAATATTTTCCGCAGAGAAGTTTCAATATTTCGTTAGTGCTTTACGCTAGAAGTTTCAGTACTTACTTAATCCTTTAGGCATGAAGTTTTAGTACTTACTTCGTATTTTACAAGAAAAAATTCATTCCTTACTTAGTATCTTATACAGAGAAGTTTCAGTACTTACTTAGTATTTTACAGAGAAGTTTTAGTACTTACTTAGTACTTTACACAGAGAAATTTCAGTACTTTCTTAGTACTTTACACAGAGAAATTTCAGTACTTAGTTAGTACTTTACGCAAAGAAGTTTCAGTCCTTAGTTAATATTTTACACAGAGAAATTTCAGTACTTAGTTAGTACTTTACGCAAAGAAGTTTTAGTCCTTACTTAGTACTTTACACAGAGAAATTTCAGTACTTAGTTAGTACTTTACGCAAAGAAGTTTTAGTCCTTACTTAGTACTTTACACAGAGAAATTTCAATACTTACTAAGTCTTTTACACAGAGAAATTTCAGTACTTACTTAATATTTTCCGCAGAGAAGTTTCAATATTTCGTTAGTGCTTTACGCTAGAAGTTTCAGTACTTACTTAATCCTTTAGGCATGAAGTTTTAGTACTTACTTCGTATTTTACAAGAAAAAATTCATTCCTTACTTAGTATCTTATACAGAGAAGTTTCAGTACTTACTTAGTATTTTACAGAGAAGTTTTAGTACTTACTTAGTACTTTACACAGAGAAATTTCAGTACTTTCTTAGTACTTTACACAGAGAAATTTCAGTACTTACTGAGCCCTTTAAGCAGAGAAGTTTCAGCAGTTACTTACTACTTTTAGCAGAGAAGTTTCAGTATTGAGTCTTTTGCGCAGAAAAATTTCAGAACTTACTTAGTACTTTACACAGAGAAGTATCAGTACTTATTTAGTTCCTTACGCAATGAAGACTTAGACAGGTAGTAATTATTAAATTCATGATTTTTTTTGAAAACTGAAAAAGGTTGGGACAGAATTTTAAAATGACACAAGTGAAGACAGCTTATCAACAATTACTAGGCTGAGTAACCACATCTGTTACGGAAGGAATACTGCAACGTGGGACAGAATATATATTTGACTTCATAACAACGTAGGCGGGGAGAAGTAAGGTTAAGCTAAAAATTTGTGAAGACAGTTAAGAGAATATGACTTGTCAGACTGGTTCTCTTTGTAAGAAAGAAAGAAACTACGAAAAAAAGAAGTTGCAAATTGCTTTTAAGTCTTCTGCACGAATGGACATTACATGTTCCTAGATTCTTCTCCTCTGCCATATCATCTTCTAACTTTTTTTGATGATTTTTTTTTTTTTTTTTTTGGTTCTAAACCCTTGTTAAGCTTTTAACTACACATTCTCCAGTACAAATGTTGAGAACAATAATTATAAATCAGTTGCAAAAAAGAAAGAATTTTACTTATTCGGAGAAATGCTTATCACTAAGTTCTCTTTACAATTTGTCAAAGGATAAAATAAAATTTTAAAAAATACGCATACAAAAGAAAAAGATTAACGTTACATTTTATTCTATCTGAAATTTATTATCCGTAACTGGAGTTCAAATAAGTAAAGAAAGAGGTTTAAACATGAAGGTCTACGTGTATGTTTCTTATTAGTATTCCACTTGTGGGATGTGAGTATGTTAAACTTTTGCAGAAATAATTGAAATTCCTTACGTTCTGGCATTAAAAATTTTACAATGTTCTTCTGTGTAGATGAGACATCAGTGGCTTAATGGTAGAGCGCTCATTCTGGTGCATGGGGTCCTTGGTTCAATCCCACATCGCGCCAAGTGAAGTTTATGGTTTACAAACACCTTGTGCGTGAGTTTCCTCGGAGTTCTCTCGTTTCCTCTTACTGTCTTCATTCCATCATTTCATTCCTTTCTCATCATCACCGTCTCCTTTAGCCCAACTGTCATAATCGTGGGACATAAAACTAAAAGATTTCATTTCTTCTGTTAAGATAATTTTCTTCTAGGGGGCCACGGAGGCTGAGGGGTAGAGCGTTCAACTCTGATACGTGGGGTCTCTAGTTCGATCCCAGCTCGCGCCAAGTGGACTTTGTGGTGAACAAGCACCGTGTGCATGGATTTTCTCGGGATTCAACCGTTTCCTGCCACTTCATTTATTACACTCTTGCCATTTTTTCTCATTTCCTTTATCCTAGCCGGCATAAGCGTAGGACGTAAAACTGAAAGAATCAATTTTCTTCTGTGCAGATAATTTTCATTTTGGGACCGAGGTGGCTCAGTAGTAGAGCGTTCACCTCTGGTGCTAGGGGTCTCGGGTTCAAACCCTGCTCTCGCCAAGTGAATTTTGTAGTTGACAAACACCTTTTGCGTGGGTTTCCTCGGAGTTCTCTCGTTTTCTCTTACTGTCTTCATTCCATCATTTCATTCATTACTCATCATCACCGTCTCCCTTAGCCTAACCGGCATAACCGTGGGACGTAAAACTCAAAAATTTCATTTCATTTTTTTCAATTTTCTTTTTCTTTTCTTTTTTTTAAAGCAGGATGTTTCAGAAGTTCCACATTAGCTAAACACATGAGGTGTGTTTAATTCTCGTAATTCTCGTAACGCGGACCTTATGTAAGAATTCTGTTTACATAAGGTACATGAAATTAAGAAAAAAGATTACAACAAATTTTGTACATAAATTTACCAAATCGCATGAGAAATATTCGAGAGGAGACAATTAAAGTTTTCCGAGAACAGAAGTGATATGAAGAAAGAATTCCACGAACATCGAAACGACACAAGAAAGCCTTATTTCTCGTATCATTTCGTTCCGTGGGCTAGAGTACCGAAGACCTGTGTTTAGAGGGAAAACGCTCAGCAGTTTCTTAACTTTGTCACGCATTGACGTTATGTAGTATTTCCCCGAAAATAGGATTCAATCTGTTTTTTTTTTTTTTTTTTTTTTTTGACCACAGGACAAGTTAGGGTTCTTTCTCAGAAGACATAGTGTCTGTCGATTCGGAGTGAAACCGTTACTAACTTGTTCTCTGAGTGCTTTGAGAAACGCGCAAAGTAAATTTTATTCTTAGCACGTTAGCCGCCAAGCCAAATTTTGGAGGTATTTTGGACCCCACTATTTGTGCATCAGAATTATGCACATGGCGGCCAACGTGTTAGAGGAGAGTTATATAAGAAATTTGAATACCTGAAACTTTTGAACACATTAAGATATCAACAAACTGATTTCACCATTGTGTTTGTCTTTAAATTCTAGCCTAAAATGATGTGCCAAATGACCATGTTCTCATTTAAAAATTTTGACGTGAATTCAAGATGGCGACTTTCAAGATGGCCGCCATCTTGGTCACCATAACAATCCGACTTCCCCCTACTATGTTACTAAATGGTTGTTGTTCACTATTTTACACAAACACGGATTTTACAAGGGGTGGTAAGAGACTTATGGCCTATCCTGTACTATTGCTTATTTTCTGGTGGGAGGCAAGATGGCTCAGCGGTAGAGTGCCTATCTCTGGTGTGTGGGGGTTCCTAGTTCGATCCCTAGCCAAGTAAGTTTGTGATTAACAATATCATGCCCGTGTGTTTTCTTGGTGTACTCCCATTTCCTCCCTCTTTCTCATTTCACTAATTTGCCGGTCATCATTCACTTACCTTGATGATCTTCTCCCTCAGCCTAAAGGGCATAGTCATGGGATGTTAAACTGAAATATTTCATTTCATCCTCATTTCCTGGTAAGACCTTATTTTGAGGACATCATGATATAGTCAGCACGAGGTAGCCACAGATACGCACTTTAAAGGCGCTGGACAAACCCCAGAAACTCACTAAAACGAGGGTAGAATTAGACATATTTCCCACCCTTACCGGAGATCATCCCCGAGTCCAGCAGTTAAGTAAATGATTACAGACTATTAATGTGGAGTTTATTGTTATTAATATTATTAGGTGGTTCTAGCCAATAATATTAATGAAGCCTATATTATATGAAGTATTAGATAATTGTGTCTAATAGGATCAAATAAACTCCGTTGAAAATAGTAAAGAGGGTAACGTGAAACGACATTTATTACTAAATTTGGTAGGATAGCACGTTAAAGCCACCGTTACCACTGTGGAGTAACGGACGGACTAAATCCACTATTACCCGTAAAGATATTAACGGATTTTCACTCCATTAACGAACTCAGCGAAGATAACCAATCCTACAACCTACAAGGTTATTGCAAATGATTGATCCGATTTCATAAATTCACTGTAGCTTTATTATTACACATATTGTGACAAAACGTTACAGACATATTGGAAAAACACAAAAAGTTGTTTCTAAGGTGTGTGTTGCAGATTCCCTTCTGATTTCTGCCACAAGACCGCAGCACTGAGCATTTATTCAAGATGGCGATTGGCGCAGAGAAAGTTAATGTTGTCCTCGAGTTTCATTCATATCAGTTTGTCCTAACAGTGCAACGACACTTTCGAACGAAGTTCAATGCAGATCCACCGGCTGCCAAGTCCATTCGGCGATGGTATACACAGTTTACAGCTTCAGGATGCCTCTGTAATGGGAAATCAAGTCATTGGATTACAGTGATTGAAGAAATGGTCAAGCGTGTGCTGTCATAGCCTCCACGCTCTCCGGATCTAACCCCATGCGATTTTTTGTTTGGGGTTATGTGAAAGATACAGCGTTTACACCTTATCTGCCAACAAATTTAACAGAACTGAAAGTTTGAAGTAATAGTGCTTTCCAACGGATTGATAGGGACATGTTGTACCGAGTGCTTGAAGAACTTGGTTATCGAATTGATATTTGCTACTGGGTCACATGGACAGCACTTGTAATATGTCACTAAAACCTTTTTGGAGTTTTTCAATATGCCTGCAAAGTTTCGTGACATGTTCAATATTAAAGCTACAGTGAATTAATGAAATCGGATCTTGAAACGAAGTTTTTAAGTTTCATGCCAGCTAATATAAAGGAGACAGTGAGGTTGAGAAATGAATGAAATGGTGGAAGGAAGGAAGTGAGAAAAGTTGGAGAACCCCGAGAAAACCCACGCACACTGTGTTTGTTCACCACAAAACTCACGAGGCGGAAGTTGGGATTGAACCAAGGACACCACGCACCAGAGGTAAACGCTCTACCACTGATGCCTATGAAATCGGGTCAATCATTTGTTATAACTCTGTACTGCAAGGTAACATTATTCAGAATTTCATTTTCATCCAAGAGTTATATTGCGGAATAAGAGACATACTAGTACATACACAGGATGTTTCTAAACAACACCCACACCGTTTGGGAAGTAATTCCTGAGACCAAGATAAGACCAAAAGTATAGACCAACCAGGGTGCACAAAAGCTTCTTTTCCGAGTTACAAAGTGTCGAAAACATGAAAAATGAACTTTAAAGGTCCATAGCTCCAAAACTATGGAACCCTTCACTTAGGAACTAAAATGTGCCCTATCCGAAAATAAAATACATGTTTCAGAATCCTAAGGTACTTACACAATGTTTTTTTATAGAGGAAGTTTGGCTATGGGCATATAATTTGAAGTACTCACCAACTACCTCTTTAAAAGTTGTTGCTAAAGTACCGCAGGATTCTGAAACATGGATATTTGGATAGGGCACATACTAGTTCCTAAATAAGGTCCTGACCCGATTACAGTAGGTCCCATAGTTTTGGAGCTATGAACACTTACAGTTCATTTTTTTCATGTTTTCAACAGTCGTATAACTCCGAAAGGAAGCAATTGTGCATTCAGGTTGGTCTATACTTTTTGTCTTATCTTGGTGTCTGGAATCACCTCTCAAACGTTGTCGGTGTTGATTTGAAACGCCCTGTATACCTACTTAACAATTACAATATTACGAAGGCTCACTTGCGTGGTGCTAATAAAGTCAAAGTCTGTAAATTTTTCTGGCAGAGGAGGGGATTCCTCCACAAATGTTCTCGATTTGAAATACTCTGGAAACTTTAAAATCTCTTGTTTCAAGTGAGTTACACAAAGTCCTCTGTGTGTCCCGCTTTACATTCTGAAAGTAGGGGAGCGGGTAAGACTGACATGTGTGCGTTAGTGTTTTAGTACGAAAGTATAAAATAAAACATTAAGTAGAGAAAGGAATTGTGAACATAAATATCGCTTGAGAATAAAATATCTTACGTCTAGGACAAGAGTAGATAAGCTAATGTATGGAAGTGGAAAACCGGTGTAGGAAAGTTAATAAGAATCCTTAAGGGCAAAGGGGAGGGAACTATAAGAAAGAATTACAAGAAAGGAACCTATCTCAACACTATCATGCACTTCAGTGAAGAATGTTTCAAGTCCATTAGTGTGTATTGAAACGAAAAAAAAAAAAAGGAAAAAATAGGTAATGGAAATGATCCTTTTGCTAGAACATTGTTTCACATTATCTGAAAATTTTATACGTCTGAACTGCTAGTTTCGACTTTTTTTTCCCCTTTTTGTAAGGGAGCATAAAATACATTAGATTTAGCCGATTATCTTCTACCTATTTTATTTCTTTCTTTCTTTACGGTCCTGCCTACAGTTTAGGAATAACGACAGCATTTCTCGTGTTGGTCACGTGATCTAAGTAATTTCGTCTTTGTGTGATGATTGTTATAACTGGTCAGTATCTACCTTTTATAAAATTGAATAGGTACGCTTCGTTTAAGTTTCTGTATTTTACGACTTTATTTATACAACACCGAAGTTATCAAGGACGGGACCTACTATAAGTATGGTTTCCGAAATGCATAGATCAACATACGTAGCACATGCCGTTCCCCACCACACTACATGAGTTAGGTTACAGGACTACACTACTATACTCCGCGCCATTCGAATTGGCGCATGGCATCAGCCAATAAGCTCGCAGTGTGCTATTATTAAATATTCAGAGAGGAATCTAATTATTCATAATTGTCCACAAATACGAACAAAATCAATTATGAGTGATAAGATTCTTCCCTGAAGGTTTAGTAACATCATGCTGCGAGCTTATTGCCTGATGCCATACGACAATTCGGGTGACGCGGCGTATAAAACACTCCTCTTTTCCTCGCCGTTGAGTACACACGTACTTTTTAATTTTGCTGCAACGGCACCACATTTCCACAATCTACATAATAATATAATAACTACTAGCGAAGCAACAGCAAAGTAATACATAGCGTAGTTCCACTGCATGGTGTCGCTATTGTCTATTCATAAATTTGGTGTCATTTAATTTTAGCGTCTGGGATCCGAATCGCATAAGTTCCCGCCGAAAACCAAACGCGGGTCTGCCATCCCAAAGACCCGTAGGCTAATTTCTAAGCCGCGAGGAGCTCTGTCGATTCATAGGAGCAAAGGTATTATTTGTTGCATTTTGTAAATGTTATCATTATTGTTTGTTTGTTTGTTTGTTTGTTTGTTTGTTTACTTATTTATTGAATTTTAGCATTCGTTTTGAGCTTCGAGGTTACGAGATGAAGACCTACGGTTTAAGGTCGAATCAGAAACACCGTTTTAACCGATTTAAACTCCCTGGGTCGAAAACGATCCAATCACTCATTTTGTTATTGCAAAAGCTTATGTATTTGATCCCCGGGTCGTTTTCGAGCCAGTATCATAATTAGCCAATGAGAGATCAGCAAAATGAAACAACTTTAAATTCACCAATAATAGGTCAAAAACTATCTATTTTCCAAAATAAATCAAAATACAAAATTAAAAAAAGATAAGGACATATATAGGTTAATTTTAATGCTCTTCCACGGGGAATCGAAACTAAAGGCGCAAGCACTAGCCTTCATACCAGCAGGTAGATGCTGTTTTCTTAAATGCGTATTTGTATTTTTAAATAACTAGGCGAGTTGAAATAAGATTAACAATGCTAAATTAGTTTTAAATGAACTTCAGAAGTTTTTAAGTTGAATTAAGTTCTTTTTGTATGCTTCTTCTTCTCAGACTATTCAGTTCAGAAAACTAGTGGTTAGTAGTTGTAGAATAGTGCTCTTTACTACGTGGGTATCATTTTTAGAACATTCGATATAAATAAAGAACCCTATTCTACAACACAAAATAAAGCGAAAAATATACAGGGTGTTTCAAAACAACACCGACAACGTTTGGGAGATGATTCCTGACACCAAGATAAGACAAAAACTATAGACCATCCTGGGTACACAAATGCTTCCTTTAGGAGTTATAGGCTACCGAAAACATGAAAAAATGAACTTTAAAGGTCCATAGCTCCAAAACTATGGGACCTACCGTAGTTGGGTCAAGACTTCACTTAGGAACTAGTATGTGCCCTATCCAAAAATACATGTTTCAGAATCCTAAGGCACTCACGAAGCAATTTTTATAAAGGGAGTTTTTCTACAGGCATATAATTTGAAGTACTCACAACTACCTCTATAAAAACTGTTGCGGAAGTGGCGCAGGATTCTGAAACTTGGATATTAGGATGGAGCACAAACTAGTTCCTAAGTAAAGTCTTGATTCAACTACAGTAGCTCCCATAGTTTTGGAACTATTAACTAAAGTTCATTTTTTAATGTTTTCGGCAGCCTATAACTCCGAAAGGAAGCATTTGTGCACCCATAATGGTCTATATTTTTTATCTTATCTTGGTATCAGGAATCACTTCCCAAACGTTGTCAGTGTTGTTTTGAAACACCCTATATATATAATTATATACCTTCCGGGTCCTCGTCTAGAATATTCTTTTAAACTAAAAGATTCCATTTCAATATTTTTTTCTTACATTCTCTTCTGACATTCCAATACTCGATATAACGATAATTTAACAGCAGCATCTTGGACACTCTAAAAAATAAATAAATAAATCCATAGGTTGCTGCAGTTGTTTTCCATTTGGGGACTATGTCTCGTCTGAATCTCAAGTATTGAAGATGGCAACGCTGTTAGTATGAACAATTTACAACCCCCTCCCAAATTTTTGTCATTTCCACCGAACTGCATTTCTAGCATTCCATGACGGACAAGATTGTTGTAATTTACCAAGGACAGCATCACAAGGCAGTGGAAGACAAAAACAAAGAGGAAAGAAAAGAAAAAGATAAAATAAATAAAGAAAAAAAAAGATACGTGGCAGCTATCATTTCTGTCGCTGTAATGGGAGAAAGTGTCTAGAGAGAGCGATCCTAATGCCATCTACCGTGTCAAGTTTACTATTTCAGGAGGCACCTAAGTTGTCAGGATAATAAGGTTCTTCTTTTTTTATATATAATTTCTTTCTCTTCTTTTTCTTCTTGTTCCTGCCTACGCATTTTCTACTTTTTTCTCTCCCTATTTTTTTTTTTTTTTTGAAAAACAGAAACTCGTAGAAGATAAAAGGCAGAAAGACACATTAATTGATTCTCTAAATTGTCTTTTTTCTATTAAAAGAAATCTATCACATGAAGATAAATAAGTTTACCTGGTTTCATTTTGTCTACAACTAGTATATTCGAACTTATGAATTTGCTTTGAACCGTGGTTCCCAACCTTCTTTACTTCGCTTTCCCCTTTGCGAACAAAGTGGCGAATATAGAAGATAAAAACTAAGGGGGAGGGGACAGACAGAATCCAGACTACGATAGGTATATCCAAGGGCGCCGATTTGTCTGTAAATTTGGGGGGGGCATTCAGGTGCAGAATTTATATATATGAAGATTTTAAGACAAATTGCACTCAAATTATGCCAAATATTGTATACTCATAAAAACAATAGGGGTGCCCACATGAGCTTTGGAGGGGCCCGGCCCCTCTCGGCCCCCCAGGATCGGCGCCCTTGGGTATATCATAAGTTTACTATAAACTTTTAAAAATATATAAATAATAGCTTTAATTATTTTTGGCACTCAAAAAAACTGGGGTCTCTAGGTACCCCGGCTCTGGGCTACATCTGCCTCTGAATGAACCCCAAATATTTCATTCCCCTCCTTTCTTCCCGCTCGTTGGTTCAATCTCCTATATGATTTCAGATGCAGCAATTGAACTCTCAAATTTTCAATAATAATAATAATAATAATAATAATAATAATAATAATAATAATAATAATAATAATAATCCTCAACAATTTATATTTATTTCAGGAAAACTTCTGCATACCATTTCAGTGTTTTTTTTTTTTTTTTTTTTTTTTTTTTTTACTAGCTTTGTTTTAAATGAAACCATAATTCCTATTTAAAAGTTAGCTACTTTTAGTTCGGTTTTCATTTTAACAACTTTTTCTTATGGGCACACTCACAGGGGATCCACTGGCTCCTGACCAGATATGGAATGGGTCAGTGGGTAATGGGTAAACAGGACCTGACCCAGTGCGACCCACCACCCACCAGTCTGATCCACTGACTCACCATCATCCTCTCTGACCCACCGACCTACTCTGCTCAGTGCATTGTAGACAGCATCTTGTAAACACTGGTGAATTTATCTACGTTTTACTTTCAAAGAATCCGTTTTTCTTCCTTATTTCATTTGTTTCAATTTACTTACCTGAGATGAGTATATCTATGTGAAAAAAACCTTCAAACACTTTTGGGTATTGATATTTGTAACTGTAATAATAGCAATAGAATTACTACTTGGCTTTCGAGACACAGTCGAATTTTATACTGTTTTTTGTTCTTTTATCTTTACGTTGGCCTACTTTAACTTGCCCTCCCTCAATATTTCCACCTTGCCGCGGTAGGAGGGGGGCTTGCGTACTCTAATGATCCCAAGAGCTATGCCGGAGAAAGCTTCGCTATTAGAGGGCTTCCCATGCCAGACAGGTCTTTAGGGGTAGGAGTCAGACGAAGAGAGATATTATGGTTGTGGGCAGCAGCTCTACCATTACCACACTGAGGCGGAAGATGGCTGACATCGGCAAGGCTCAGATATGGACAAAAACAGGCAGGGATAGGATGTCCTCTATGGCTGTTTCACTGCGAGGTGGAAGAACGTGGGACACCACCAAAACTCCTCAAATATTAACGTGGGACACATCAAATATTAAAGAATACGACACTACTGTTTCACAGAGGGTAATCTCCGGCAGTGGAGGGAAACACAGCAGGGCCTCCTCGGTCGTCATCAAACGAAACCCCTGCAGGATAGGAACCTGGAATGTGCGATCACTGTTACAGTGTGGAAAACTGGAAAACCTGAAGAAAGAAATGGAAAGCATGAAGATAGATATCTTGGGAATCAGCGAAGTTAGGTGGTCTGATGCAGAAGACATATGGAGTGGGGATTTCAGAATGATTGTTTTGTATAAGAAGATAGGACAGAAAGTTATAGGTAGCTGGAGATACAATGAAAGGATAGTAATGTTGAAGATAGCAACCGAACCGAGGAATATGACCATAATCCAAGTATATACGCCTGCATCATGCTACACAGATGAAGAAATGGAAGAAACCTACGAACAAATAGAGGAAGTATTGATGAAAGTGGAAGGCCAGAACAATTTAATCATCATGGGTGACCGAAACACAGTAGTCGGCGAAGGCAAAGAAGAGAATGTAACTGGGAATTTCGGCCTAGGAGAAAGAAATGCAAAGGCGCACGACTAATGAGTTCTACAAAAGCCATAATGTGGTTGTAACAAACACATCTTCGAACAACCACTAAGAAGAAGACACACGTGGACAAGACCAGTAGACGAAGAAAGATACCAAATAAACTATATACTGGTCCGACAAGCAGAACAGGAATCAAGCGAAGAACAGTAAGAGTTACCCAGGAGCAGACGTTGACTCAGACCATAATTTAGTTTTGATGAAGAGTAAACTCCGATTAAAGAGGAAACGAGTGGTAGCACCAAAGAAAAGATAGAACACAATCAAGCTAAGAAGAGATGAAAACATGAAAAGGGAATTTGCAAATGCGACAGACAAAGAGACGTCTGCGGTAGCTTTAGCTGGTGATGACATCGACTCGAAATGGGAAGGCATGAAAGCTGGGATTACAAAAGTTGCCGACGAGCAGGTAGGAAGAGGAACAAGAACCCAGTATACACCCTGGATTACAACAGCAATATTGGAAATGATGCAGCAAAGAAGACAGTTCAAGATAGCAAACAAAGAAGAGAAATACTGAAGGTGCAGAAATCACATCAACAGAGAAGTAAAGAAGGCCAGAGGAAACTGGATAAACAATTTAAGCAAAGAAATTGAGGAGAGTGTAGTCAAAGGCAATAAAGAAACGACATATATAAAGGTTAGAAAACAGTTCGGTGAGAAAAAGAAACGCACAGACATTATCATAGAAAAGAACGGAATAGCGCTAATAGAAGAGGAGATAACAAAAAGATGGAAGGAATATATTGAAGAACTCTCCAAAGGAGACAGAGTGAACAAAGAAGAGATAGAAAAGGAAGAAGACATCAATGAAAATGAATTAGGACCATCAATTTTACAGTGCGAATTTGACAATGCTTTGGAGTAAATGCAACATGTTAAAGCCCCAGGAATAGATCAAATACCAATGGAAGTGATTAAAAATCTCGGAATAGCAACAAAGAAAAAGTATTTAATCTTATTAATGAAATGTACATCTCGGGAAAAATAGCAAGAGACTTTGAGAAAAGCACATTGGTACCTATACCGAAGAGGAAAGGCGCGCGGAAATGCGAAGAATACAGAACGTCAAGTTTGTTTTCCCATGCATCAAAAATACTGTGCAAAATTTTCGCACAACGAGTAGAGGGGAAGATCAGAGAACGCTTATCGGAGGACCAGTTTGGATTCAGGAGGAAAAGAGGAACAAGGGAATCTATACTAAGTCTACGGTTGATCATAGAACAGCACATCAGAATAAACAAACCAATTGTGATAGCATTTGCAGATATAGAGAAAGCTTTTGACAACGTAGATTGGAAAATCATGTTCATAGCGTTGAAGAATCTGAAAGTGAATTACAGAGACAGGAGAATAATACACCAACTTTATAGGAACCAGAAAGCTGTTATAGGAAGAGATCAGAAGGAAGCAAGAAGAAGTAAAGAAGTGAGGCAAGGATGTGGACTTTCACCCCTCCTGTTCAATGTCTATATAGAAGAGACTATGAAAGAATTCTTGGATAAAAACGAGAAAGGCGTAAAAGTAGATGGTCAGGTTTTCAGCACAATAAGGTTTGCTGATGACATAGCATTGATAACGGAGAACAATGAGGACATGCAGGAAACACTTTCAAACTTGAACGACCAACTGGAAAAAACATGCAAAATGAAAATACGAGGCACATCCAGAAACTAAGTTTCCCACGCAACCCATAGCTAGGAAACGGTATGTTGCGCAAAGCGACTATGTGTACGTGAGAGAGTAAAGTCCTAGCATGGCACATGCACTAGTGGAACTTCCCTAGTGCTCTCAGCAGCGTCGTGGCAGTGGTTGAAGATGGATGTCCCTATTCCAGCTCCCGCCGCGTGTGAAGTGCGAGCAGTGATAAAGTTTTTGAATGCACAGGGCATAACACCAATCTAAATCCATCGTTAGCTGTGCCAGGTCCATGTGCCTAACGGCATGAGCAAGCAGTTCCTACAGATTTTCCGCTCCTTATTGCACACCACTGTCACAGAGTGCCTGTTGATCGAGAAGTTTTGTGTTGAAACAACTGATCCTAGAGCGTAAAGCAAGGCGCACCGGGTGAGCATTGACATTTTTTGCAACGATACAGCTGACGATGGATTTCAATCGGTGCTATGCCCTGTGCATTCAAAAGCTTTATCACTGTTCGCACTTCACACGCGGCGGGAGCTGGAATAGAAACGCCAATCTTCAATCACTGCAACGACGCTACTGAGAGAATTAGGGAAGTTCTGCTAGCGCATGCGCAATGTTAGGACTTTACTCGCTCACGTACATGCAGTCGCTTCGCGCAACATACGGTTTTCTAGCTAGGGGTTGCGTGGGAAACTTACTTTCTGGATGCGCTTCGTAAATAAGAAGAAAACGAAAGTGATAAAGTGCACAAGAGTAGGACAGGAAGGGGCAAACGTATGGCTAGATGGAGAGAAAATCGGTTCTCCTATTTAGGAAGTCTAATATCCTCGGACGGAAGAAGTGAAAAAGACGTAAGTTCTAGAATAGCGCAGGCTAAACAAGCATTCAATAGGAAAAGAGGACTACTAACACCAAGAAATGTGTCGCTGACATTCGTAAACAATTTATTAAGACACTGGTATGGAGCGTGGCGCTTTACGGATCAGAGACGTGGACATTGAAAAAAGCTGAAATATCCAAGCTGGAAGAATTTGAAATGTGGTGTTGGCGCTGAATGCTGCGCATATCATCGACCGAAAGGAAAAGTAATGGAGACGTACTAAAGGAAGCTAATGAAGGATGACAGATCATGAAGATAATAGGAAAAAGAAGAAACAGCATGCTTGGTCACAATATTCGGCACTCTGATTGTATCACCGTGCTGATAGAGAAAAAGGCAAAAGGAAAACCAGGAAGAGGAAGACCAAGGATAGAATATCTAGACGCAGTTACGAAGAAGAGGCCTTATCGAAGTATAAAACAGCTCTCCCAAGAGAGAGAAAAGTTTTAAAATTTCCATGTTGTCCACCAACCTGTGGTTGAGGTAAAGAAGAAGACTTTACCTTGATTTGAGACTTTCAAATGTTACCCTATTTTCCTCTGAAAAGTATCTGTAATTCGACAAGGAAATAATTATATATGATAATTAAATTGAAATGTACTATTAAAAACACTTTATCATTTTATATCGTAAAGGTCAGATCCACCGTTATTGTAACAGAGCGGTGCTTGTGTGAAGAGTCCAGTATTTATTATTTATTAATTTATGTTGGATGCTCACATATCCATTTATTAACTGCCTAAAAAACATAATTTTTATTAAAACTTATCATCAATAACGTAAAACTATTCTTTTTTCTAATTACATAAAACTGTTTGTATGCATCAAAAACGCTAGTCATTCGAAAAACTTAACTAATGAAATTCATTTACATCTAAAAATTCAGTCAATGTTAACCGTAATTTTGTGTTGTCGTTGCTAAATCGTAAAAGTGTTTGTTTATTTTATATAATGTATTATGTCAATGTATACTTTATATAATAAAACTATTCCAATTATCTAACCATCTCTAACGTCAAAAGTGCCTGTTAAAACAAAATCATCTTATCTACACGTGTCTAAAGTCAGCAAAAAATACCAGCAAATTTGGGTCTTTAAATACTCTTTTCTACCCCAAAACTGGGAGTTAGTCTGCAGAGTTAAACAAAAGCCGGTCTTCGAAGTTATCTTTAAAGTCAGTCTTAAAGTTGTCAAAGAACTGTCAACGGAGTCGGTCCGGGGAGAGCACAAAAGTCAGTCAAAAACAGTCTTTGGAGTCGGCTAAAAAATATCGGAAAACTGTAATTTGGTAAAGAAGCCAAACAATCAATAATTCGGGCAACAACAGGCAAAACATCAAAACATATCAAAAATCCCAGCAAAACAATAAATAAATAATAAAACAACAAGTACTGTAACATCAAATTTCATCCCTTCTTCCCCTCACTCTCTCTACCTATAAAAAACACCCCAAAAAACTCGTTGACAACACAACTTTCTTTAAAAATTCTTTTCAAATTAAGCACCGTAAAATGGTGGATATGCTGGGTACTGATTCTAGTATCTCTCGGAGAGGAAAGCGTAGATCATGGGTCACAGTTGATGACTAGACAATGGGTTTTAGTAAGGGGTGGGTCAGAGTGGGTCATGGTGGGTCAGAGTGAGTCACGATAGTGGTGGGTTATGAGCCAGAATAGGTGGTGGGTCATGTGTCAAGTTTTCATTAGCTCACGTCATCTCTGCTCCGGATCTTCACCCCAAAAGTTCCTAACTCAATATATATTTGAACATTTTCTCAATAAAACTATATTTGTTTGACAGGGAAATGATTGACGTAGCATGAAAGTTTGATCTTACACTTCATCTGTATTCTTTCTCTTATTAAAACAATCTACTTCTATAATTTAATTCTGAAAACAAAGGTGGAAGTATTTTACAATTACTTATCGTATTTTCGGGTCAAGGATAATACCTGTTCAATACTAGAGACGTAGTCGCTTGAGGTATGGGACCTCCCAACCCCTAAAGCTTGGACTCCTTCCAACAAAAATTTCTGGGTACATGCCTTTTCTTCGTTACAGTATTCGCAATATCATTATCATCATCATAGGCATTCTGCCTTTATTGGCAGGTCACTTGCCGCAGCTAAGAAGCTTCCATGCTCCACGGTCTTCTGCTAACCTCTTCGTTTTCACGTATGATCTTTCTGTTTTTATATCATACATTAATTGTAGTCTCCTTCGCCCCTCCCTCTCTTTAGGACGTCTCTCATGATACAATTTCTTCTTAGGCAATGTCCCAACCAGTTTCTCTTCCTCTTCTTAATAATATCTAAAAAGTGTTATTTTCTCCCCCATCATTTCTAACACTCTCTCATTCGTTTTCCGCTTGACCCAATTAATTCTTTCCATTCTTCTCCACAACCACATTTCAAAGACTTCCAGTCGATTTTCATTATTTTATGTAATATCCACGTTTCCGCCCCATACAGTACAGCACTCCACACGAAGCATTTTATGAGTCTTTTTCTCAACTCTTTATTCAATGTCCCACAAAACAGAGTTTTCTTCCTCCTAAAGGCTTCTTTCGCCATCCCTATCCTTGCTTTTACTTCACGCTCGCACTTCATGTTATTACTAAGAATACTACCCAGATATCGAAAACTATTCACTTGTTCTATATTCTCCCCTCCTACTTTTACGTTTGACACAGACCCCTTCGTTCCAATCACAATGACTTTTGTCTTTCTAACATTTATTTTCATCTCATATTCTTCAAAGCCCTTTCTCATTTTTTTCTAACATTTTATTGATTTTCTTTTCAGATTCTGCAACAAGCGCCATATCCTCTGCAAATCTTATGTATCTAATCACTCTACCTCCTACCGAAATGCCATCATCATCATGTAGGCTCTTTTTTACCATCTCTTCTAGATAGACATTAAATAGTGTTGGCGAGAGGCAGCATCCTTGTCGAACTCCCCTTCCAATTGCACTCTCTTCCGTCAGTTCTTCCCCTATCCTAACACTTACTTGTAGGTTCATGTATAAGTTTCTTATGAGTCTTCTATCTTTCCATTCCAACCCTATCTTCGTTAGAACTCCCAACAACAATTCCCAATTCACGCGGCCAAAAGCCTTTTCTAAATCAATAAACACAACATACACCTCTTTACCTTTTTCTATAAATCTTTCACCGATCGCCCTTAATAATCTAATTGCATCTCTTGTGCCCTTGCCTCTTCTGAACCCGAACTACTCTCCTCAACATCTTTATTTGTTCTTTCATATAACCTTCTGTTCAGTATTCGGAGCAGAATTTTCGCTGCATGAGATATGAGACTAATAGTTCTATAATCCTCACTTCTCTTTGGGTTCGATTTCTTAGCCATCGGTATCATGATCGTTTTCAGAAAGTCTTTTGGCCATTCTCCTGTTTCATATATTTCATTGCATAGTCGGAACAATTCTTTCTTTCCCTTGTCTTCTATATTTTTAATGAATTCGATTGGTATGTTATCTATTCCGGTTGCCTTTCCATTCCTAATCTCGGATATAGCCTTTTCAAACTCGTCCCGAAGAATACTAAATCCTTTATCATCCTCGCCTACTTCATTTTCCACTTCAACATTTAGGCTACACGGTCTATCCCTACTTTCATATAAGTCTTCAACATATTCTTTCCACCTTCCTATGACCTCATTTCTCTCGCTGACTATCTTCCCATTCTTATTTTCTACTGCCATCATAATACCCCCTTGTTTCCTCCGAAATTCCATAGATTTCACCTCCTTGTACATTTCCTCATATTTCCCAACTCTTTCTAATTCTTCTATGTCCTCGCATTTTCTTTTGTAAACTCTTCCCTCGCTCTGTCTCTTTCTCTTCTTAATTCATTATTTAACTTTCTGTACATCTTTCCGCCTTCTTCTGTATCAACCTGTTTCCACATCTTCCTCTCCCTCATTTTCTGCAACATCTGCTCTGTAACCCATGGTTTCTTAGCAGTTTTGTAATATAGCAATTTGTAAATACTAGAGACCGGATTTTTATGAAATTTCATATTCTTTATTTTTCGCCGGACAAAAAAAAAAAAAAAAAAAAAAAAAACTTCAGATCTATACGTTTCGATAAGCATAGATTCCATTGCGCATGAGAAAAATATTCATGTTTCATAATATCTTGACAAAAGTTTCATACTTTATCAAGTACTTCATATTTTGTTTATATTTTAATGTGTTATGCCGAAGTTGTCTTAGTTATAAAAAAAAATTAGTAGGAACGCCAACATTTTAAATTTTATTTATTTTTTATTTTTATTTATTTATTTTTGCTCTTTAGGCTTTTGGAGACATGTCTGGAGCAAAATACTGCGAAAGCGTGTTGCCTTAGTCCATAAATCTGTGTTTATTTTTAGCACGCAGGCTATAATGGCTTTCTGGGAACATCACTTTTTTCAGGTCATGGCCAGCACTCATTGACAAGCCATTACATTCTATCAAGATGTAACAGTAACAATAATTTGTTAATACCTCTCGTGTTAATCCTACTTTGGCATAGTTTTATTATACAGAGTGGTCCAAAAGTAGGTATACAGTGCCGTACTGATCAGTTCAGTGCATTTTATATCATTTCTTATTGTTATGTATCAGATAGATTTAGTTTTTTTTTTTAATTATTTGTTCTTAATGTATTTTTACTTACATCTTAAGCTCGGAAGATCCGAAGCAAATAAACGCATAAACTAGAATGTTATATTTGATCAATACAAGGGTGAATACCTACTTTTGGTCCACCCTGTACATAGACAACTGAAAATTGTTATCAGTTCTACAGATCTCGAAGTAGGTCTAGTGGTTTGCGAGCGATAATTTGGCGCGTGGGGTCCAAGGGTTGATTCTCTGTACTAGCCTTTGAAATTTAAACGCATTACAATGGTTTGAATTTCAACTTAAATTGTAGATGCCCGTCTTATATAGCCTCGCAGCTGGGAAAGGACGCTCATCTTCAATAAATAAATACCAAACAATGATTGGTTCTACACTTGTATTAGAAGGGCAGTATATTATGTGAAATAGACGGCTGGTGGAGCTCAACGTGTGGTTAGAGCGCTCACCTCTAGTACGAGGAGTTCCTGGCTCAACCTTAGGTCATGTGAGTTGGTGATGGTCAAGATCGTTTCCGATTTTCTCGGAGTTCTTCCGTCTCCTCCCACATTCTTATTTTACTAATTCTCTCATAATATTTCACTTCCATTATTTATTCGTCTCCGTTAATATAAAGGGCATAATCGTGGAAGTTATTTTAAAGATTTTATTTGTCTTTTTTTTTTTTTTAAACCTAACTTGGAACCTCGAGTAAAAGACACGTGCATTGCGTGTTTGGTTAGCTGTGGTTTTGGTTGATAGATTGGTGTTTAACGTCCGTTTCAGCACCAGGGCTACATGAGACATGAACCTACACTTCAAAATAAGATAGGATCTGAATAGAGTTGCTCCCAAGACGAGAGAAGATAGCCTAAAATACATGACAGGACTTTTCCAGTAAGAGCAGAGACATATTCCAAAATATTACCGTACTTTCATGACATCTTTTTGAAACAAGATAGCCTCAATTCTTGTCTCGTCGTTAACCTTAGCTCTGAGCTCCCACTAGGAATCGAACTCAGATCTCCAATGCCGAAGGCACGTATATTACCAAATAGTTAACAAGAAACTCGTTAACTGTAGCACGATTACATGGATTCTATAAAGGCAAAATTCAGTTTTAATGTTTTAGAACAATTTAAATAGTTTTCTAGTATGTTTTAGAACCTAAGTTGCTTTAATGTTTTAGAAGAACTTAAGTTTTTTAATGTTTTGGAAGAACTTAAATTGTTTTAATGTTTTAGAAGAATTTAAATTATTTTAGTATTTTAGAACTTAAGTTGTTTTAGTATTTCACAAGAACTTAAATTGTTTTAGTCTTTCACAAGAACTTAAATTGTTTTATGCTCCACAAGAACTTATACTGTTTTATTGTTTTAGAAGAACTTAAATTGTTTTAATGGCTTAGAAGCACGTAATAGGTTTTAATGGTTTAGAACTTCAATTTTTTAATGTTCTAGAACTTAAATTGTTTTAATGTTTTAATGATTTAGAAGAACTTGAATTGCTTTAATAATTTTAGAAAACAAATTGTTTTAATGTTTTAAAACAACTGAGAAAGTTTCGTTTAGAAGAACTTAGATTGCTTTAATGGTTTAGATCTCAAATTGTTTTAATTTTTCATAAAAACTTAATTGTTCTAATGTTTCACAAGGACTTAAATTGTTTTAATATCTTAGAAAAATTTAAATTTTTTACCGTATTAAAGTTTTAGAACTTAAATTGTTTTAATGCTTAGAAGCACTTAAATTGTTTTAGTGTTTTAATGTTTTATAAGAACTTAAATTGTTTTAATGTTTTAGAAGAATTTAAATTATTTTAATGTTTTAGAAGAACTTGACTTGTTTTAGTATTTCACAAGAACATAAATTGTTTTAATGTTTCACAAGAACTTAAATTGTTTGAATGTTTTTAGAATAACTTAAATTATTTTAGTATTTCACAATAACTTAAATTGTTTTAATGTTTTAGGAGAACTTGAATTGTTTAATATTTTAGAAGAACTACAATTGTACCTGCTCTTAAAATGAGTAAAATTTCTCTTAAAATTCAGTGACAGGTCGATAGTTAAAGTCCAGAGGTTGCTGGAATCCCGCTGGTTTCTCAATGCAATCCAGAATGTGTCCACTCGCAGGGGTACATACATTATTCCATAAGTACCTCACACGTAATCTTGGCAGGTTGTGAACGCGTGTGAATGCTCCACCCGTAATCTTGGTGGCGCATGTGAATGATACACATGTTTTAGTAACATTTTTTTTTCAAGCATATGTTCAATCGGATAATCTTGACGTAACCCCCTCCCCTTCATCAGTTATTCTTCCTCTCTGTCTCGATTTGTGAATGTCCGCCTGTTTGGGATATTCAAACTGACGCAATAGGTTGAGGAAAACCAAATTACAGAGATAGGGTAAAATACTGTGGAATTGCGCGTACTCAAACAGCACACATTCACAAGGGAACACACACAGGTTTTGTGGTTGCATACTGTAAATGCAACTTACCGCAACTCACCAGAGTTTCACTTGCATGTGGTAAATTATGCAGAAGAATTTGAGATGAGTCTCATGCAAATGATTTTTCTCCCCTTGGTGGACGGCCACTGCTCAGAGTAAAGTGCTATCCAACTCTGAGATTAGAGAGAGAGAGGGTAGAGTGAAAAAGTGCGTGAAAATCAATATCAAACAGAACCCTCAAAAATGCTTTCACATATCTTTGAAGCTATAATTTCGAGAAATTTCTTCTTAATAAATTGAATTAATTAGGCGCAGTCCTAACTAATAAAGACGAAATCACAAGGAAATAATAATTATGTGGTTATGTTTAAGTTTTACATTTGAAATCTTAATTAGGGTGCATTGCGAGAGTTTTTTAGTGACCTAAAGATATTCAACTCTCTCTTCTACTCCTGATAGAAGAATTAAATAACATTAATTAAACGTTGGAAATTTAGGTATAAGTAAAAGATACTAGACCCAATGTGTGATTGGTTTAATGTGTTTGGTCTGTTGTATTTTGTTTGTGAATTGTTTATTTGTTGAGACATACTTGGTGTAAGCACATACGTACCTGGCCTAGTAACAATATATTTCCACAATATGTAGAATGGGGCTATAGCATCATTTATCTAAATGTGTATTGGGGTCCCATGAATGCCGAAATGAGACTGACTTTTATAAAGTCCTGCTAGAGCCCTCTGTTATTCGTTTGACAAGTTATTGCAACACCATAAAGAAACAGGCCAGGTCCCCACCCTAAGGCCCCATTACCACGCGTAAATGAAGCTGACTGCTTTACGAAGAAAAACAAGACGCATACACATCCATCGCAAAGGTTTTACCAGACTTTGTTAAACTTATACTACTAGTACTACTATTACTACTACTACTACTACTAACAATAATAACAATAATAATAATAAGAAGAAGAAGTTGGGGCCCTTCAAGGGAGGCTCCTGCTGGGGCCCTATACCCCCTCCCTGTAATCCGAGACTGGTTATTGGCCCTCCACACAGTCGCTTGGTGCACAATCTCAGCGCAAGTACTTATATTGTGAAAATCCACGAAGAGGTCTGATACTTGATGAACCTATTACTTTTTTCAAACTTTAACAGATAGTAACTACGTGGATGTTTTGGAGTTTGAAGATAAGATGTGATTTCAGTTTCTGAGTTACATTGTTACAGCTAACGGTATACAGTAATATTTGATAATACACCATACCATCTCGGATATATTTTAAGTGTTTATATTTTTATTTTTAGCTGAGGTTCTTGTCGAAAGTGCTCGTGGTTAGGACGTAGAACCACCCGATCGAAAGGCTGACCCACAAAATTGGGTTTAGGTACAAGATGGAATTTGGTTCAGACTATGAAATCTGTCAACGCAAGATTTCCATGATTACACTGAGAAAAAACCGTTCTTCCGATAGCGGTATATTGTACAAGTATACGGAATCCTCTTGCTTACTACAGAAATCAGTATGGAGCATACGTTATGCGTATGCTATATAGGCACTGCCCTTAGATGTTACATCATGCCGTTGCAGGATGTCTGATATCTAACAGTCTTCCTTATATTACATACATACTGTATATGTATGTTACCTTCGTCAGCTATATGTTATATACGTCCATTTGTATATGAGATCCTGGCCGCCTACATTGTTTCATACAGAAAGTACGTATAGATGGAAGGAACACTTATACAGAAAGTATTATAAAACATGCGTTTCCAGTTATACAGGAATTAAGCATGTAACTTACCTTTTTAAGTACGCCACCTACAATTTTTTCTCAGTGTAGGATGTTCATTATGTAAGGCAAACTATCTTCAGCACATAAAATGAATTCGCAGAAAAAATTACATAATAATTCTTAACATTTTGTAATACATTTTTTGACCTGAATTATTCGAAGGATTTTTGGGTTTTGTTTATTTTCTTTGGTAATTAATATTAAATTTGAAGTTGAAGTACAACAGAAATAAATTGCTCATAAGTGGCTGGTTATAATAATAATAATAATAATAATATAAATCAATTTGGCAGAAACTGTTCTAAAATACCATCGAAGTCAAATAACCTGATTTAATGCGGTGAGTTCATCGCTGAAAACATTTTGAAAGAGTTAAAAAGTGCTTAATGAGTTTTTAAGCTAAGCTCCCCCCCCCCTCTCTCTATACACACACACATTAAGAGTTTAGCCGTGACCATCGTTTGGACAACGGATACACTGAATACATATGTGATATGGGCTATATAATTATATCGTATGACATCCTAGTTAACTTGTATGTAATGCCTTTGAAATTGCAGCAACGAGAGTTGCGGCAGCCATCATCAGAGACCCTAATAAGGATTTGCAGGTATTTGGTTTCATATGGACATTCGTGTGTCAAAATTTACAGTTTACGAGCATGAGGATCATCGCAGGCAACCTCTCCCCCTTCCTCCCTGGTCAATGTGTGTAATCCTTTCGACCATAATGGTTGAGGGAAATTGTGTTGATGATATGATATCAAGCTCACATTAAACCTGTCAAAAGGTGTGTTGTGTCCTAACCCTTCCTGTGCTCTGATCATGATGAATGTGGCCGAAATGCATAGCAGAGCACGTGTCGCCCATGGAGATGTGTCTCATAATTTATGTTGTTAATAATAAGCGATCGGTCAAGTGCTCTCTCCCATTAGTGCATATACAGGGTGTTTCGAGCTTCTTGTTACATTTGGTGTCCATCGTTCAAATACTACGAACAAAGCAGCCACTCTTAAGCCAGTCTGTATATAATAGCGTTCTTCTCTAAGACAAAATTTCATTGTGTCGATGGGCTTTCTTCAGGTAGTCTCGTTTCTTCCCAAGAGGCCCCATCACGGCGAAATTAAAACACTGCTAAATTTACAGTAATTATGTAATATCTTCAAATAGACAAAAGATAATCGAAATGCGGAACAAGATCGCTCTAGACTATATTATTTTACATGAGATACCGTAATCACGACTCTCTTATCTGCATTCGATTTCCAACCATTTAGAAAATCGACACTTATTTTCGCGTTTCTAAATGGCTGTTAATGGAAAGCTAAGGTGACACACGATAACGATACCACATGCAAAATAATATTGTCTAGGGCTGTCTTGTTCCACATTTTGATTGTCTTTTTATCTATTTGAAGATATCACATAATTACTGTAAAATTAGCGGTATTTTAATTTCGCAGTAATAAGGCCTCTTAAGGGCCGCAGTGGCTCAGTGGTAGAAAGTTCACCTCTGGTGCGTGGATTCCCTGGTTCGATCCCAGTTCGCGCCAAGTGGATTTTGTGGTGGACAAAACACCATGTGCGTGAGTTCTCCCGTTTCCGTTCATTTTATTTATTACACTATGACATTCATTTCTCATAATCTTCTTTGCCCAGCATAACCGTTGCACGTAAAACTAAATGATTTAATGTAATTTTTTACCACCACTTCTTGAATCATCATTCATTTGCTTAATGATCATTTGAATTAGCCTAAAAGGGTTCGATCGTGGGACGTTAAACTGAAATATTTCATTTCTAACACAAAATTTAGCCCACTTACTTTCAAGCAGCTACGTCACTAGCGCCATTAGTATACAATCTATTAAAAAGTATGGACTTCTCAAACTCGGAGAAATTGTACAGTCCGCAGCAAAGAAAAAAACCTGGAACATGAGCATGTAAATTTATTGTGAAACGACGAGGTCTTTTGCTCCAAAATAAGTGTGCTGAGGAGGACGCCGAGATTTCTCCTGGAAGATTCGTGCCACTTAGACGTTATGTTGATTCTCTGCGCTGTTAAGCGTAGTTTCACAATAAGCATACATGCTCATGTTGCAGGTTTTTTTTGCTGCGGACTGTACAATTGTCTTCCCCTCAAATGATGCTTCTGAGCTAGGTGGAGCAACTAAATTAGGAGATCAGAGATATGATGGCCAGCTATTTCTCCCACGGTTCAAGAAGACAATGTAAATTAAAGTTTCCTCTATTCAAGATGGGTCACTAAATAGCCCATAGGTTCAGATTGAGTTCAAATTCTCGCAATTTCGGCACTTAATACTATTTACTAAGCTCACCACACCTTTTTCGACTTAGTAAATAATTTGTGACAGCAAGGGAATGACACTGGGGATTTTAATAATCATCTTACAATGTCTATCATCATCATTAGGTATTTTGCCGTTATTGGCTGGTCACTTGCCGTAACTGAGAAGCTTCCATGCTCCACGGCCTTCTGCTAACCTCTTCGTCTTCACGTACGATTTTTCTGTTTTGATATCGTTTATTAGTCTCCTTCACCCCTCCTTGTCTTTCCTGCCACCATATCCTTTAAAACGTCCCTTATGACACGATTCCTTCGTAGCCAATGCCCCAACCAGTTTGTTTTCCTATTCTGAATAATATCTAAAATTGTTCTTTTCTCTCCTACCATTTCTAACACCCTCTCATTCGTTTTCTGCTCGACCCAGCTAATTTTCCCCGTTCTTCTCCACACCCTCATTTCAAAAGCTTCCTGTCGTTTCTAATCAGTTTTGCGTAATGTCCATGTTTCTGACCAATCACATGAAGCATTTTATGAGTCTTTTCATCAACTCTTTATTCAAGGTCACACAAAATAGTATTTTCTTTCTCCTAACCCTTTTAAGATTTATGGTATTTTTAGATACCATGGCGTAGTGGACCAGTGTTGTCTTTGACCGCTTATTTAGGTTCTGTAACAGGTATTTAAACCGGTTTCTTTTTTATTGGTCAAGTCAAGAATGGACCAAAGAACACCCTAGATGCATTTTGGAACCGGATGGTCAACTTGGCGGCGCCAAGTGGGGGCAGGGAGCGTGGCTTTTTTTCTTATGGCAAGTTTCAAGAATTTTTCACGCCTTTTAGATATCAGGTTGAAACTGTGCATACGGATTGTGTGCACCTTTAGATATTTCTGATTTTTTTGAGACCCCTACGTGAACCCGGGACCGGATCTGAGGACCGGCGCAAGTTTTCCGAGGGAGTGATTTTTTAAAGAAAAAATCCGATATTACCCGTTTTTCCCATTTAGGTGTACGATACGGACATACAAGTGGTACCGTTGGAAAGAGCTCGTTATACTGAAGAAAATGAGGTTTGAACCGTGACTGTAGGTTAAATAGTAATGACGCAGTAAATTTGTGAATATATGTATAGTATAAATGGTCACCTTCAGACTTTCAAAAATGTTTCCGACCTTAGTTTTCAAGATACAAGATTGAAGTTTTGCGCACGTATTATGTGCATAATAGCATATTTCTTAGGTCCCTACGTCAACCCAAGCCAGAGGGGTGCAAATATTTCGATTTGTTTTTCGAAAAATCTGCCAGTTTTCCCGATTTTGTCATTTTTAGTGTACAATACGGACAAACGAATGATACCGTTGGAAAGTATGCTCTATCCTGAAAGAAACAAGGTATTACCATGATCCTACAATAAGGAAGCAGTAACTGTTTGAGTGAAAGTCATAAAATTTAACTCAAAAAGAGGAAATCCTAAAAGGGCTAAAGGCTTCTTTCGAAATTTCTATCTTTGCTTTTATTTCTCGTTCACATTTCATACCATTACTAATAATTAGGGTTAGGATCTTGTTGACTTTGCATCTTTTTTCTGGATTAGTATAAACATTGCTCGTTGTGTTATAAATCCTGTTTTATTAAAAAGAAGTAATTTAAGACAAACTTGTTTGTGCATTTTTTTGCATTTTTTGCCGATTTCTGTGTATAAGTGCATTTTTTAAAGTTTTTGGGCATTTTACGTGCATATTTAGTATTTATTCTTACTTTTAACTGCATAATTCTCATTTTTCTTATAAAAACAATAAATTGAAGTAGAATGCTTCCACTTACACGATTCTAGTTCGAATATTCGTTGGAGCAGGCGTGGCCAATGTCCGCAGACTGCAGTTTCTGGCGATTAGTCATATGAAGCCAAGGAGCGAGAGTTCAGTGACCTTGGCATTCACTGTTTTGGTGAGCTGTTGGTAGACGCCTAATTCTGCAGTTTATCTGGTTAAAATGCCGAAGATAAAGGAGAGTAGTGCTTCCAAGCTTAAACGATTTGTGAGTGAATTTGGAGCTGAAAAAGTATTTACAACAGATGGAAGTGTTCTCTACTGCAAGATGTGTGATACGGCAATTTCAGCCGAAAGAAAATTTACCGTTGAACAGCGTTTCAAGGGACAAACACAAACGGGGACTTAAGTTACATGCGAAACGAGAGGCAAACGCCGCGCAAGAACTTCTTCCGCAGTGTGGTACATCATTCTGCTTTTTTCGAAGATTTTTGTGAAGCATTTATTTGTGCTGACATCCCGTTGAACAAAGTGGACAATGTGACATTGCGTGCCTTTTTGAAAAAATACACTTGTAAACCCCTCCCCGATTCTTCGACATTAAGGAAGAATTACGTGAACAAACTATACGAGAAAACAATGCATCGCATTAGACAAGAAATGGCCGGAAAGAAAATATGGGTGTCCATGGATGAAACTTGTGATTCGGAGGGACGAAATGTGGTGAATGTTGTTGGAGTGATGCATGAGGGTGGGCCGGGTAAAACATTTCTTTTGAATTGCGAAGTTCTGGAAAAGGTCAATTATTCCACGATCAGTAAGTTATTTGATAAATCAATGCATCTCTTATGGCCTAATGGCGTCCTTTTCGAAAACGTGCTGCTCTTTGTAACCGATTCTGCACCGTATATGGTAAAAGCAGCGAACTCACTGCAGGCGCTATATTCGAAAATGATTCACATTACGTGCCTCGAGCATGGTTGGCACAGAGTGGCTGAAGAGATACGTGTGTAGTTTCCTGATGGTGATAAACTCATATGAAGTGTAAAGAAAGTGTTCAGTAAGGCCCGACCACGTGTAGCTGCTTTTAAGTCGGAGCATCCTGAACTCCCTCTACCACCTAGCCCCGTTCTTACCAGGTGGAAAACGTGGCTAGAAGCCTGTAAATACTATTGTCAGAACTTCGAAGCTGTGAAGAAAACGATAGACTCTTTCGACTCCTCCGAAGCTTCCACGATTCGAACTGCACAAGAGATACTGGTCAATCCTGAAATTCAAGGTAACCTTGTGCACATTCAATCTAATTTTGGATTTCTACCAGGTATAATTACTTCTTTAGAGAAATCTGAAGAAAAGTTGACTTCAATTGACGCAATCAAAAATGCAGCAAGTGCATTAGAAACTGTTCCTGGGGAAGTAGGACTTGTACTGTCAAGAAAAATGACAGATATATCGAAAAAACTCAGGTTACCAGGTTTTGTGTGCGATAGTGGACATTCTTTCAGGCAGAAAATTTGTACTGTCCAAATTAGAAAGTGATCTAGGAATTAGTGATATGGTCTATTTCGGTCTGGTGATATTTTTTTGGTCTATGGTCCATTTCTATGCTACGGTGGTTTCTGTAGAAACTGAAAGAACCTTTTCAATGTACAAATCGTTATTTGTGGACAACCGCCATGCATTCCAGTTCGAAAACCAACCTTCATATTGTTTTTGTTGTTTATTGCAACTCAGTGTTAGGTGCAACTTTTGAGAAAAAAAACAATAGAGTAGAGCCACGTATATATATATCTAATGATTGACTGTACGTACACAATAAAAAAAAATATTAACGTTTAAAACCACGCATGTCATTACACAATATTCTCCAACAATAAATATCATCTAAATGTTGTTATATCACGTCCTCCTGGACCACTCATGAAACGGAAGGATTTTGAATACTACTAGATAAAATTAAAGGGGAAAATCAGGACATAGATTTTGTTCATAAATTTACAAATCGAGATAAGACATGAAAGAATCCTTCGACAATCAAGACGAGGCATCTACACAAATTACGAGACAAAACGAGAAAAACCTTAATTCTCGTTCTGTATTGGTTCTGTACAGTGGCGTATTTACGATTTTGTTTCGGTGGGGGCTTTGCTAACTTTCGGGGGGGGGGGCTTTGCCTGAAAATGTGGTAATTCTGCAAGTTATTTCATATACTTTACTATAGTAAGTAAGATTTCGGGGGGGGGGGGGGCTTAAGCCCGGAAGCCCCCCTAAATACGCCACTGGTTCTGTATATATATATATAGGTAATGCACTAATAAATAGTAATGGTTGATTCTCTGTGAAAGCATTTTTTTAAAATTATAGTGCATTTTTAAAAGATTTTTAGTGCATAACTGCATTTTTTATTTTGCATTTTCCCCGCATTTATAGTGCAATAAAATCCTAACCCTACTAATAATACTACCCAGGTATAGAAAACTAGTCATTCTTTTCATGCTTAATTGGTAGACTATGTTGATTTTTCATTATTCAAATTCCCCGATTTTTTGAGACATTGTTATACTTAAGAATTGAAATTTGGAAGACTCAACAAATGAATGTAAATGTAGTGCGGTCTACAGAATGATTAGTAAATCAAATCAAATTAAATAAACATTGATAATAGTAGAAATATGTGCTACTTGCAATTGTAATACATGATTTCCTTCCTACCAGCAAATATACTTTTACCAGTCACTAAAGAGAAATTCCTATATTCAAAATAATTTCAGCATTAAATTTCATAATTTTCTAATTTGCGGTAATTCTCATTTATTAAGAAAAAAAGACTTCAAATCTTAATATTTATAAAATTATGCCTTAAAAAAACTAGATTTCATGCCTCTGTACAGTAAAGCAGCAGACAAAAATACATGGTCACTGAAAATGGAATTGTATTCCCCTATATTCATTCTGAAAATACCAAGAAAATGCCAATCGTTGGAAGAAAAGGACGTTTACCTATAACGAAAATAAATTTTCTTCGTAACGCCAAGATAAAAGAAATAATACCTAAAGTAGCGATACTCTATTCAGAGATATTTGGTAAACAGAATTCCAGATTTCAATCAGCAGGCAATAGAAAAAAAAATGCAGCTCGAAAAGAACGAAGAATAACTTGGTTTTTAAATAACGTATTCTTTATTTAATTAATTAATTTCTTTTTAGCCATTGTATCCTACCGAGTATCTCACCTCTAAACACTTCCAAAAAATTACATTTTAAAATCCCTCAATATCAAACCTCCCCTAGTGAGAAACAAAATTTCTGACCTAATATTTTTGCATAAAATTGTAAATGGCCATATATCATGTGAACAGTTATTAAGTCAGATCAATTTTCGCGTACCCACTAGAACAACACGGTCTAGTGATCTCTTTTACACTCGAGCGGCGAGAGTTAATATTGTCCAAAGGTCCCTTCTAAAACGAATTGTCAGTTACCAGAAACTGTAGACTTTTTTTCAAGTGAGTATACTTTCGGATCATCTATAAATAAGCTATTTTGTAATGTCGCTGTTGTGTTGTACCATCTTGACCTCAAATTGTTATTGAATTGTTATGCTATCAAATTGTTAAAATGTTTCAGTGTAAAATGGCCTAGTGCTGTATCTGAAACCTGTTATAAATAAATAAACAAATAAATTTGTTAACTTCGGGCATGGCTATGTGATTTTTTTTTTACTTATTTTTCCGTAACACCCTCATTCATGCATTATCTTACATTAATTCAGTATGGGCAGGTGTCCATTTTTGGCACTTTTTACTTTTTATCATATATTACTAAATACAGGTGGCTTATGAATTGCCGAGGCATCAAAACATTAGTGAAAAACGAAAAGCATAATTTCATATAAAGAAAAAAAAAAAAGAGTCTTTAACAGGAAGGAGAATTCTACACAAAACTATTAACAGCCACTGTGAAGATACCCAACAATCTTTGAGTAACGTCACAGTCGAAAGAAACGTAAGAAATAGGATCTTCGATGGAAATAAATATAAGCGTCCTCATTAAAAGACGGAAGGAGAGCAGTATTCTGGATTTCGGTGTAATTGCTTCAAGCCATAACATGTTGTTAATATTGGATCCTGAGAAAAGTTTCAATGGGCACAACCACCCATCACTGACCGTTTGAGCACTTAAGGACCACGTTTTTTGACAACAGCAGAAGGTAGGTCTGGATTTCGATGGAATTGGTTGAAACCGTATTGTAGATATTGTGATCCTGAGAAAACGTCTCAATGGACACAACCATAAATCACTGACCATTTGGCAACTACTTGACCACATTTCTTAAAACAGCAGAAGGTAAGGATATTCTGGAATTTTCGTGGAATTGTATGAAGCCACGAAAAGTCCTGTCCAACAACCCGGAAAAGGGATGGGGAGAGTAGTGGCTAACATCATTTAAACATAGACAACATTCCGATGTTCATCTTGAGAGACAAAGGAAAACCCTGGAAAGCACTAGACAATTTTTCTCTAGTCATGACATGGCATCTACAACGTATCACAGTTTCATTCATTTTCACCGTAATCAAAAATATCGTTATATCCGGCTGTTTTCAAAAATCTGGACCTGTAGTGGCCATCCGGTCAACAATTGATGGTTGTGTCCAATACGACTTTCTCTCACGATGAGAAGATCTACAACATATCACAAATTTCGTTATTCTTACAGAAATCCAGAACATCGATATACTTGGCTGTTTTCAAGAAAGTAACCCTGTGGTGACCAAACGATTAGTGACTTCTAGTTGTGTCCATTATAACTTTTTCTCAGGATGTCAATATCTGCAACATATCACTGCTTCTGTCATTTTGGCCGAAATCCAGCATATCACTATCTTTTGGCTCGGATGGTTTCAAAAAAGTAGCCCTGTACTGGCCAAACGGTCAGTGATTTTTGGTTGTGCCCATTGAGACTTTTTCTCAGGTACACAATATCTACAACATATCACGATCTTAAGCAATTCCACCGAAATCTAATTTCCGTAAAGATTGTGCGGGTCCTTTGTCATTTCGAAGGGAGCCATTGCCCCCTTAAACTCTTTTCTCGCGAAAACGACAAAACCCGTATTTCCTACTTTGAAGTCATCTTTGCATCGGTAGAGTTTCCTTTCTTTAATGTGGCCCTTTTAATCAAGAGAGCCCATTTTTGAAAAGGGGGCCTTTGCTCCCCTTAACCTATTTTCCGAAAGAAACAAAAAAAAAATACGTGTCGATTTATTTTCGGTTTACTATATATGTGCCAAGTTTGAAGACAATCGGATAAATGGAAATCGTTGTGAAGCTACCTCCTTTACATTTTCATTTTTTGGACTTAACCTGTTTTTGCCCCAAAGTCTTTAATTGCTCTATGCGGTATTATAATTTATAGTGTTCTGACGGCACGATCCTCGAATCCAGGATCTTTCATGCTGTATGCTACCGATGTATCATCGTTTTGTAATTAACCCAAAGGATACCAAGATAACAATTACAATAAAATAGGTATTAGAAATTCCAATTGATTTGCTTTTATTTTAAATAACTGAAAGCTAATGACGTATATCTGTAGTACCATCCATTTTTAGGTATGCATTGGGTTAAGAAAATTGTGACAAATTTAATGAATTACTTATACCACTTACTCTTCCCATCAATTCTTGCACCATCGTTCACTTACATCTTCTTTAGGATAAAGGGAGCTCGTCCGTGGCTAAGCGGTTAGCGTACGCGCCTTTGGAGTGGAAGTCCCGGGTTCGATTCCCGGGGGGAGCTCATGTGGTTTGGATTCCACGTTAATCAGCAGGTCCACGTCTCATATAGCCTGCTGAACGGGACGTTGAACTCAAAATGAACTCAACTCAACTCTTTAGGGTAAAGGAAATAATCGTGGGACGTTAAACTGAAATATTGTATTTCATACCTATCTCTCACGGTGGCAAGCCTCATAATTTCAAAGTTGTTGCAGTTAAAAAAAGAAAAAAAAACTCGGATTTCCGCTAAGAAGTTCACACTTTGCTTCCGTTTTTTTTTTGCTTCACCGAAAAAAAAAAACTACACTTTGTGACAACCACCTTTAGTGAACTAAGGTGCGGCAGTTATTAGTAGTATGTATTATTTAATTGCTTTATATGACTGCGTCAAACTTCTGTTAAATACATTTTGTATTCATGGTATATCATAGAACTTCCTGCCTCAGAATAGACTGTCCTCCGTAAGCCCATTTACTTTCGTAAACGCAGGGAGTCTTTTACGAATCAACGCCTACAACACAGCATGATTTCCGAAAAGCTTCAAAGAGAAAAATAATTATTAATGTTTAGTGTCAATGAATAAGTGTTTCCAGCTGTATGTTCTGCAATAAACCTATTTAAAACCTTTAGTTGAAGAACTAACTTTTTAAATGTCGTTTCAGGTAAGACTGAGTTTACGAAATAATTACAGGTATTTAGTGGCGTATTTAGGGGGGCTATCGGGCTCAAAGCCGTTCGAAATAAATTCGTTAGTTTTTCGCATTCCACATACAACAATAATCTTTCTTACCATTTCTATGAAATTCGTTGATTTTCCATTTTCATATGCTCTTTTGTATTTGTCAAATTTCATTTCATGTAAGAACTACATTCTTTTTTCTTTCTTTCGTCCATTCTACTGTTTCCTTTCTTAGTTGTTACTTTCTTTCGTTTGTCCTTTCACACTTTCGACCGTTGTTAGTTGTGATTCAAGTCGACCCTAGTCAGCAACGCCAGAACTTAGAGAAGCTGATAAGCGAAACTGTTGTTACACACTAACTTGCACGGATATCAACATAACGGGATTTTAGTTATTATAGCAAAAGAATATTTACCGGTACGTCGTTTGTTTATAAAGAAAAGTAAATGTTTGAATTAAAGAAAACCAAGAGGGGGGGGGGATAAGTAGCCTGGGTAATTAGGTAGGCCAAGAGGATGCTTCCTTTTTTTTCTATGAATAGAATAAAAGGTTAGATTCACTGCTAAATTTTTGTATCATATCACGTATGATTCACCAGTCAGCAACTTTTGCCATTAAAACTGCAATCAGTATATTTCAGCTTCAACTTGCCTCAACATTTTCTTTCAGGTAAAAACGTACATAGATAAAACTGAATATTTCCATTTTTATTTTTCTAAAATTAAATCAGTTAAGTTGAAAAGAGATTATAAATATTCAACGTGTATTTGTAGGAGTGTCATTTCAGATTTTCCTGGGGGGGGGGGGGCAGATCCTCGACCGACATACGAGTTTCACGTTTTTTCCTAGTATATTACTAGACAAATTCTCAAACTCAGGTGGGCATAGCGGTCCAAAAACAAAATCCTAAATACGCCAGTGATTACTTATAATTATTCTAACTGTCGTATTTAAATATCCTTCTGTTGTTTTCTGTGCAGTATAGAGTACGTCAGCGCTACAGTAATTATAAACAATTGTTTCACCAACTTAGCGTTAGTAGGAAAGACAAAAGTTAGTTTATCAAGTAAATTTTAAGAAACTGATGTATGTTTAATATTCACTTATATAAAAAGACGGAAAGAAGGAAAAAAGGAAGTATTGTATTTTAATATCTCGAAAGATATTAAAGTAATATTCCTATTAAATAAATATTTATATAATACCGTATAGAAAGAATATAATTTTCTTAATTACAGTTAGTTCGTTATTATAAAATTTTAGGTTCATTTTATTGTACCTTAATTTTAACCTACAGATTAAAACAGTTTTCTTAAAATAATGAGTTAATTAACTATAAATGAAATTAAGAGTTGACATTCCAGATCGTGTCTATTAATAATACAACTAACAAAAAGTACGTTAATAACTAAATTATCGTAATAATGACTATCGTGCAAAGTGAGAAGAAGTACTTTCTTATCAAACTACAGTGATTGCGATGAGTCGTGAAGCTTGACTTACATTTACCAATTTCAGCACTCAACAGCACGCGAGGATGTGTCCCGGTCGTCAAACCTCATCCATGAAATTTTGTTATTGTCGTCTCTCGCGCTATACAGAAAACATCTCCTGAGAGTACAGTGTTGTCGGATTTCCGTTAAGTTTCGTTTTGCTGTCAGTGGCGGATCTACGCCAGGACCGGGAGGCCTAGGCCCCCAGTTTTTTGAAAAACAAATATAATTTAACCTATTATGTACGTAATTTTGTAAGTTTATAGTAAAGATAATATACCTATCATAGTCTGGGATCTAACTACCCTCCCCCCGTTTTTAACTTCTATATCCACCTCAATTTGTTGTTATGGTTGTTGTCGTTGTTTTATATTTTTGCTCTTATTATTGTTGTCGTTTAATTCAAATATTTATTAGTGTTAAGTGCTGTTTTTTATCGCTCATTTGCCATATGCTCTAAGTTTGGCAACGTTGTTTGTGCACTTCTGCTGTTCGCATTTTCTCAAGTGTGCATTCGAAAGGCAATTCCACGAATCTTGCCGAATTCTTCCGATGTATCACACGTGAGGCAAAGCAGTTCTATGATTGGTCTATGATAGCGCCCAGGTTCTATGATAGCGCCCAGGTTTCACGAGTCGTCGTGGTCTCTATAGTAACGAACGTCAGTACTTTCGTTGATCGTAATTTCGGGCTCGGTTCTTGCTGGAGATGCTCGCCTTGAATACAAACTCATGTTTCAGTTCCTCTTTTAGTTTGAGTTTTTATGTTCTAAGTCCTAATGTAACAACTAGGTTATGAAGAACAATAACTACTATTAACTAACTCCGGAACACTACTGAGTGCACCCAGTTCATGATCAACTATCACAGTAGGTCTATAGGCTGTTTTCCACCGCAATATCTCGCTTTTAAGTTTCAATTATTATACCAGGTGGCTCACAAATGGTTAATACATGTAATTGTTAGAGTGTGGCAAAAACGGTGTTAAATTTAAAACAACATACAAACACCTTCTGCAGTCAGTGGAAATACAGGCAGTCAAGGTCACAGAAAGTTATCGTTAGGCGTGGCGTAGCAGCTAAGCTTATCGCAATCCTGCATTGTGAGGAAAAGAATGGCTGAACACGCACTTTGTCCGTATTGCAGCTAAGGACAGTTTTAAAAAATCTAAATTGCTGTGTCTTTCTTGCCTGTGGAAGTATTTAAAGGGCATACTCTACCGGTAAAATCTCCAAAATGTTTTGGAAATTCGAGATCCCGTAGTGCAGTTGTGTAGTGAGCTGTGTTGCAGAGTGGTAAGAAATATGCGCAGCCGCCTTGAAGAGGTTGAAAATGGTGTAAAATACCTCACATTGAACATATGGTGCATTAAGACACTTGTCGAGGAATGTAGTAACCAATAAGTACTCATGTAATCATTTTTAGTCCATTAATAAAGGTGACATATAGTACTTAAATGTGTCAACTATTCTTGCCCCACCCTGTAGGACCACGCTGTTGACCCCTCCTGGACCAGTAGTTTGAGCCACACTGTAAACAGTAGGGTCCGTGTATACACGGAGAAAAATGCATAATCCAGTCGGCATATAAATGCTATTTTTACCAGGTTACGCGCGTCACCACATTAAGTAATGTTTCATCCGTAGTACGATCTACACCACTGTCCAGAGAAAATTTTGTATTGTGGGACCACCATTTCAAATCTAGAATTAACGCCATACCCATTCCGACGGAGGTAACTTACGTATATAATGTTGTTACTACCTTCCTACGAGTGTCCCCTCTTGGTTCTTTCTAAATCTGTGACTCCTTACCTTACGGAAGTAATAAAACGCCATATCATTCTGTGAAAAGGAAAGAGAGGAAAGATGTTTTTAACACGACGCCGAACTCCAGACTGGGTGTGGTGTTCCCAGCTGCTGTACTTTTATACATGAAATTACATTACTTAAGGAGCGCACCCTCGTAAATACGATGTATCCACACGGAAATCCTAGTCCTTTTTCTCTCAGTGTAAAAACTCGGCAGTGAAAATGTATATTAAACAATAATCAATCATCCAACCAACGAATAAACCCACAAATAATGTTTTTACAACATAGCACTCCCTCATGCTTGACCACCTTTGGCGCAGAGAGCTGAATTTAATTCTTGGTTCAGATTCTGTAACTAACTTTATGGCCTATGGAACCTGGAGATTGTCAATGCCGCGTTCACAAAACCTCTCCATTGACTTTTGTCCTTAGCAAACTAGATCCAGTTTCTGCTTTGTGTTCCTATTTCCGCGAGATCCATCTTATTATTGTCCTCCCATCTGTGCCTAGATCTTCCTAATGGTCATCTTACGATTGGATTTACAGTTGAAACTATGCAAGCCTTCCTACTTTCTAACATTTTCGCTACATGACCTTCCCACTTGAGCCTCCTAGATTTGATGACCCTAACAATGTTTGGTAAATAATACAAATTATGCAGTTTCTCGTTATGAAGTTTCCGCCATTTTCCATTCCCATTTCTCTTGAGTTCAGATTCCATAATTAGCTATAAATCCAAGTTTTATAAAGACTCAGAGCTCAAAAGAAAAACAAGATTTAATCTTTCATCGTACAGGACGTGCAAAACCACATCTATTTGTAGTTCATTAACGGAATCTCTACAATATCATTATCATCATAATACAACTACGGTCTACTGTCTACTGTCATTATTTTCCTTTGCCACAAACCTGTCAGTTGAGGCATTTTCGTCCAGGGCCTCTTTTTACTGACACTGAACCTCCTATCATATTGTTCAAAAAATATATATTTTTTTCTTCTCAGACTGCTCAAACCACTTTCTGGTCCTCTTTAAAATTCCATCTAATATTGCTCTTTTCTTCTATACTATTCCTAACACTTTCTCATCCGCTTTCCCTTTACGGTTAATTTTCTCATTTCTTCTCCACATTTCGAAAGCCTTGATTCTTTTCCGTCTGTTTCTGTATTGTGTCTATTCTTCTGCCCCATAAAGTTCATTACTCCACACGAAACATTTTATGAGTGTTTCCTAAACTTTTCATTATTAAAGACTCACATAATAAACGTTCCTTTCTCCTAAATGATTCTTTTGTCATTCATATTCTTGCTTTTATTTCATGTTCGCACTTCATGTCTTTCTTAATAAGGGCGTCCTTTGCGTTCGTTGCTTGCGATTTCTATGTGTAGCCAACAAAAAGTTGTGTTACACGTAGAACCCTACTTACACAACTTTCTCAACTGTCTATTCAGCCACATCGCAAGCAAAGAACGCAACGAACGCTTAGACTTCCGAAAACTAGTCACGTGTTTCTTCTCTCCTACTTCTATCTTTGATGCTAAGCTGTAGGTTTTCCTCCTCCGTTGTTTTTCTTGTCCTAACGTTTTTTTTTTCATCTCACGTGTTCTAACATATTAATGATTTTTTTTCATATTTCACAATAAACATCATATTACCTGCCAAGATGAGTGTTGTAACAAAGCTACGTTACATATCACGGTTTTCTAGCCATAGTTTTGCTTCTATCACAATTTTTGTTGTAGTTTCCATTACTAAGCTTAACAATAGCACTTCAGTAGAATTTGGTGGAGTAGTTATAATTCACTTCACTTTCAGCCATTAGGCCTATTGGCAGACACATGCCACAAGCGAGAAGCTTTCATGTGCCACGGTCTTCTGCTAATCTCTTCGTCTTTACGTAGTTTTTTTTTTTGTCGTTTTAATAACGTTCATTCACTACAGTTCTATCTCCTCTCCCTCTTCTTCCTTCCACCGTACTATTTATGACGTACTTTATGATACAGTTGACTTCTCAGCTAATGTCCTAACCGGTTTTTCTTCCTCTTTTTTATTTACATTCTAATACTGATTTTTTCTCTCTGTTACTACGTAATACAAGGAAAATAAAAAATTAAAGGGGATTTTGCAATTTATCCCCTAGCTATGATTAGTATGGATGTCTTTTAGGGATGCGCACGAGACAAGATTTGTGGCTGTCTCGTCTAGAAAAAGTGATATTTCGACTTGAAAAATGTATATTTTTCCATTGGAAGAGCCGTGTCTCGACTCGAATTTTGTCACGGAAATCCTGTCTCGACTCGTCTCGTGTGCATCCCTAATATCTTTGATGCGTGAGAATTGTATTCGATTCCTCTTGCGGTTGGAATTCCTCGTTAAGCTATAGATCCACGTCTTTTATGACTCCGATACTGAAAAGGTACAGAGTGATCATAAAGTTTCGTTACCTTCTGGGTATTACATAGATATTAATGAATTGTTTTCTCTTATTGTTGCAGGTGCTGATATACGTCTAAATCATGACTGATGAGTTTGCTTACACGACAGAAGAATGGATCGTAATGTGCATGTGGACTCACGATTGACCCTATACAGGGAAATCAATGAGAGGTAGTCAGCAAGATTTTACTGTAAGGTTTCAGAAACCTTCCCTTCCAAAACCAACAATTTTACGGTAAGAGAGGAAGCTGAATGCAACTAGTTGCATAAAAGATAGGCCCCTCTCAGGACGACCAATAACACGACTGAAAACTTGTGTGGACGCTGCAGCTCTGGCGAACGTTCGCCACAAAGAGTCCATTCGTAAGTGGTCACAGGAACTGGGTGTTCCAAACTCGAAATTACTAAAAGCATATGAAGAAGAATTTTCAATTAAAAGCATATAAACCTTCGTCTGTAGACCTAAAGCGAATTGAGTAATACTGACATACAAAAACGTCAGCAGGCTTGTGGGCGAATGCTCAATGTCTTTATAACTTTTCCTGCAAGGGGAAAAGTTTTTTTTTTTTTTTTTTTCTCGGACGTTGTAGGTGATTACGGGGCTTTGTGATTACTCTGTACACTTCAAATGAACCCAGTTTTTGGCACCTAGTCGCTGTGATAGATTTACATTACTCTAACACTATAGACTAAGCTTTTTGATCAAAGAAACTTTATGTATGCAGCACTTGGTTCACTTTATCTGCACAGAGTATCGTATGTAGGAGAGGCTATCGCGTTCTAGCCCCCCGAAATAAATTTATTAGTTTTTCTCATTCCACGCACAGTCACGAACACTAATAAATGGAGGCTGAAGCCATTATTTCTTATGGCTCCAACCTCCATTTATTAATGTTCGTGACTGTACAACAATAATCGTTCTTACTATTTCTAAGAATTTAATTGACTTTCCATTTTCTTATCCCCTTTGCTCAGATTCATTCCACTTAGGAACTTCGTTCTTTTTTTCTTTCTTTCTTTCTTCCATTCTACTCTTCTGTTTCTTTTTTTTTTTAGTTGTTACTTTCTTTCGTTTCTCCTATCACACTTTCGACAGTTGTTAGTTGTGATTCAAGTCGGCAGTCGTCAGTAACGCGAAAATTAGATAGGCCAAGAAGATGCTTTCTTTTAAAAGGTTACATTCACTGCTAAATTTTTGTATTATATCACACAAGATTCACCAGTCTGCAATTCTTGCTATTAAAAACTGCAATCAGTATATTTCAGCTTCAACTTGTTTCAACATTTTCTTTCAGGTAAAAACATACACAGATAAAACTAAATATTTTCACTTTTTTTCTAAAATGAAATCGGTTACAAATGTCAGTTGAAATGAGATTCCAAATATTCAACACGTGTTTGCAGGAGCATTATTTTAGATTTGCCTGGGAGAAGAGGGTAAGATCCTGCACCGACATACGAGTTACACGTTTTCTTCTAGTATATTAGTAGACAATCGATTAAAATATATTTAATTCTCAAACTCAAGTGGACAATTGCTCCTCCTGTTTCCCTGTGTTGTGTATAGACTCCCCGAAACAAAATCCTCAATACTGCACTGACTGCACACATATTATATCCTTAAATTTGAAAGTAAGCAACACTGTAGTAACATATACTCATAAAGAAAAAGAACTACTTTCGAGGTATGGTAGTAGCGTTATATTATATACACATATATAATGTTTTCTCTCTTTTTTTTACCTTTTTATATACTCAGATTTGTTGTTAACTATTGAGGATCTTTTTTCTCAAAAGGCCCACCTCTCAAATAACACGCCGTTGACTCCAGAATATATATTAAGAATAGAACAGCAGGTGGTAAAAGTAAGGCGCTAACTGTAGCCCCTAATAAAAAATAATTTGTTTTGTGTCCTGACAGATTTACCTGTTGGATTACAAGTTTCCTATCTATTCCTACACACACATACACACAAATATATATATAGTGGGATATTTAGAGTACAATGACATTCATAGATAGCATATGAGAGATGGAATATCTACAGAATCAGACGCATACGAACCTGTTCTCTAAAACTTACAACTTATCATGTGGAAATATCCTCTGTACCTGATGACATTTAGCCATTTCCTACTAAGCTCACCACTGGGAGCAAACAATAATATAATTGCTTATAGTAATAATTCCAAACTACTCTTTTTTTCTTTTTCAATTCATATTCAAGTTGTTTTTTTTCTTTTCGTGTATTTTTTTCTTACTATTACTTCAAACTAGTCACCAAGCAAATTCCGTAATACTTGTTTTTCTCACGCTTATGTTACCGGTACTTATTTAAAAAAAGAAAAAAAGTCTATACAACAGACACATACATTGCTAGTTTGCACAAAAAGATATTTAGTTGGTTTGTTAGCTAGCAAGATTTACTGGGCAGAGGTCTTAATAGGATAATTATATTTCAATGAACGCAACTTTAACTCTTATCCGGTTATTAACTTCCTTTTTTTTTTTTTTTTAACTGTTTATCAATCTTTTTTTAAAGAAGAAAAACTAGAAGGAAAAAATATTTTTTTATTCCACAATGCATTTTGGGAATTTTAACCTCTCAGTTTAACTTTTATGCTATGTATTGTACATAATTATCATTAACAACATAGTATTCAGCCATTAGACGTATTGGCAGGTCACTTGTCGCATACTGTAAAGGTTTCATGCACCAAGGTCTTCAGCTAACCTCTTTGTTTTTATGTAGGATTTTTTTTGTTTTAATATCGTCCATCAATATTTTAGCTCTATCCCCTCCCTCTTCTTCCTTCCACCATATTTTTTTACCACGTCTCTCATGATACAGTTCATTTCCAGTCAATGTCCAGTCTTTCTTTCTCTTCTTAAGAGTCTTCACCCCGGCGAAATTAAAATACCGCTAATTTTACAGTAATTATGTGATAGCTTCAATTATATAAAAGATAATTGAAATATGGAAGAAGAGCGCCCTAGACAATATCATTTTGCGTGAGGTACCGTTATCACAAGTCACCTAGTGGCTTTCCGTTTTCAGCTGTTTAGAAACGCGAAAATAAATGCCGATTTTCAAAATGGCTCAAAATCGAAAGCAGATAAGTGAGTCGTGATAACGGTTTCTCATGTAAAATAATATTGTCTAGCGCGCTCTTGTTCCACATTTCGATTATCTTTTATCCATTTGAAGATATCACATAATTACTGTAAAATTAGCGGTATTTTAATTTCGCCGGGATGAAGACTCTTAATTTCTCTTCTTAATGTTGTGATACAACGCTCCCTCTGGGGTCCTATTTTCTATTTTCGCGTCTCATGTGCAATACTATTGATAAATCAATTTTCTCCCTTCTTACTGGAAGGTTTTTCTTGGGTCCGTTATTGTTGATGATCTCGTGTATTCATCTCGTGTATTCTCGGTGGGAAGGTATCATATTTTATGCGGAATTCCAAAACGTTTCAGAATCACAAAAATAAATATGCACATATTGTATGTTTTAATGTTTTAGTGTGTATATATAATATTATACAAATACATTTTTAAAAGTTAATTTTGAAGATTTGGAACATAAGCGGCTAAAATTGAAAAGAAGCCAACGGAGAGAAAGTGCTTAAGTATCTTAAATCGATTGACAGTCATAAAGAGTACTTTAGCAGTTTACGGAACTCGAAAGAACAGTTTATTGTTGGGTTCAAGTTTCCTTGAATACAAATTCCATAGTCAGGGCCACAATCACGGCAAAGCAAGCTGCCCACATGTTCCGGGCGCGTGGTTAGAGGGGTGGCTAAGAGGACAATAAATATATAAATTTGGGGTGCCTAATTTCGTGTTTGCCCTGGGTGACACAAGCAAGTGTGAACCTGTACGTAGTGGATGCTAAAATACAACTGATTGAGGGTCTGGACTCATTAACACCTAGACTTTTCTGTAAATTTTCTCTCATTTTAGGAATGATTTTACACATCTTAATATAACTTATCCTCATACATACTGAATTTGGACTCGTCGAAAACAGCTTTGGACTACCCTGAATTCCTACGCACGTGCCTGGTACATAACAATTTTCACGACGCCCGGAAGATTTAAGAATGATCAGCTCAATAAGCCCCTCATTTGTTCTGAACAGAGCATACAGAGTAAATGTCTTATGTTAATTTCAAGATGTGTTAGCTCGTTCGAAAACTTATTTTGGCAATAAATGAATGAATGAATGATTACAACAAGGCCTAAATAAAATGTAGCAGGTGCTAAGAGTCTTCATCCCGGCGAAATTAAAATACCGCTAATTTTACAGTAATTATGTGATAGCTTCAATTATATAAAAGATAATTGAAATATGGAAGAAGAGCGCCCTAGACAATATCATTTTGCGTGAGGTACCGTTATCACAAGTCACCTAGTGGCTTTCCGTTTTCAGCTGTTTAGAAACGCGAAAATAAATGCCGATTTTCAAAATGGCTCAAAATCGAAAGCAGATAAGTGAGTCGTGATAACGGTTTCTCATGTAAAATAATATTGTCTAGCGCGCTCTTGTTCCACATTTCGATTATCTTTTATCCATTTGAAGATATCACATAATTACTGTAAAATTAGCGGTATTTTAATTTCGCCGGGATGAAGACTCTTAATTTCTCTTCTTAATGTTGTGATACAACGCTCCCTCTGGGGTCCTATTTTCTATTTTCGCGTCTCATGTGCAATACTATTGATAAATCAATTTTCTCCCTTCTTACTGGAAGGTTTTTCTTGGGTCCGTTATTGTTGATGATCTCGTGTATTCATCTCGTGTATTCTCGGTGGGAAGGTATCATATTTTATGCGGAATTCCAAAACGTTTCAGAATCACAAAAATAAATATGCACATATTGTATGTTTTAATGTTTTAGTGTGTATATATAATATTATACAAATACATTTTTAAAAGTTAATTTTGAAGATTTGGAACATAAGCGGCTAAAATTGAAAAGAAGCCAACGGAGAGAAAGTGCTTAAGTATCTTAAATCGATTGACAGTCATAAAGAGTACTTTAGCAGTTTACGGAACTCGAAAGAACAGTTTATTGTTGGGTTCAAGTTTCCTTGAATACAAATTCCATAGTCAGGGCCACAATCACGGCAAAGCAAGCTGCCCACATGTTCCGGGCGCGTGGTTAGAGGGGTGGCTAAGAGGACAATAAATATATAAATTTGGGGTGCCTAATTTCGTGTTTGCCCTGGGTGACACAAGCAAGTGTGAACCTGTACGTAGTGGATGCTAAAATACAACTGATTGAGGGTCTGGACTCATTAACACCTAGACTTTTCTGTAAATTTTCTCTCATTTTAGGAATGATTTTACACATCTTAATATAACTTATCCTCATACATACTGAATTTGGACTCGTCGAAAACAGCTTTGGACTACCCTGAATTCCTACGCACGTGCCTGGTACATAACAATGTTCACGACGCCCGGAAGATTTAAGAATGATCAGCTCAATAAGCCCCTCATTTGTTCTGAACAGAGCATACAGAGTAAATGTCTTATGTTAATTTCAAGATGTGTTAGCTCGTTCGAAAACTTATTTTGGCAATAAATGAATGAATGAATGATTACAACAAGGCCTAAATAAAATGTAGCAGGTGCTAAGAGTCTTCATCCCGGCGAAATTAAAATACCGCTAATTTTACAGTAATTATGTGATATCTTCAAATAGATAAAAGATAATCGAAATGTGGAACAAGAGCGCATTAGACAATATTATTTTACATAAGAAACCGTTATCACGACTCACTTATCTCCTTTCGATTTCAAGCCATTTTGAAAATCGGCATTTATTTTCGCGTTTCTAAACAGCTGAAAAAGTAAAAGTCACTAGGTGACTTGTGATAACGATATCTCACGCAAAATAATATTGTCTAGGGTGCTGTTGTTCCATATTTCAATTATCTTTCATCTATTTGAAGATATCACATAATTACTGTAAAATTAGCGGTATTTTAATTTCGCCGGAATGAAGACTCTTAACAACAAATTGAACATAAAGGTCAGCAGAATCAAAACACAAAAGCAATGAAATGCTCGAGAAGAAAAATGAAATTGAAAATAAATTACCTGGTGGAATAAATCACATGTAGGAATTCAATTACATAGACAGTCAAATAACAACCAATGAAAGGAGTAAACAAAAAAATATAGCATAGTTAAGAGGTGAAAATGTTTAAAGAATGAACTCAAGCTTGTGACCGGAAACACCAACTTAGAGCTGAACCAAACACTGATGTAATTACAAAGTATAGAGTGTGGTGTTGAATGAAGTGAAACATGGACTCTAGGAGAAGTGGAAAAGCGGACAATATGGTGTTATAGAAAGATATTGCAATATCCTCTTATTTTTACAAATAACACCACATGCTTCTGCACAAAGATCACTAAGCAGCCGACAGATGCCGTCTCCGAAGAAATGCGAGAAGGACACGAAGAGTCACGAAGAGAACCCCTCCAACTCCTTCACAGGCTTCGTTTTCAAGGCTAGCTATAAAAGAGGACGTCAAGAGGCAGAAGACATCTGTCCCCAGTTGATTATACCTTACTTTTTTCTCCGCCCTGCACTGGGCACGAGATACCAACGTACCTCTGTGATGCTAAGGACAAGAGGTTCCTTTCCAATTTCCGTGTTGCTCTGGGCGGGAGATTCCTAACCAAAAATCAGGATCTCCGCACTGCTCTGGGCAGAAGGAACAACTCATAGGATCATTAAAAACATTACTTATTTGTAATTCAGTGTACATAACTTGAATAAAAACTTTTATAATGAAAAGATTTGAGAAAAACCCGTGTACTGCTTCTTTATCATACAGTGCAATATTGAAAATTAAATGGATGAACATTTTATCAAATGAAGGAGCGAATATAATAGTAGAAGAAAAAGGAGTGGGTATACTGAAGACTATTTGTAAAGGAATAGACACGATGATCAAGCCAATTATGAGACATGTATCTCGTTATTAGGTATTGAGGGAATAGCATATGGAATAATATTCAAAAGAAAGCCCCGATTGGAATGTATGGACGAAATAATAAAGGATGTAGGGTAAGAAAAAAAACATAATGAACTGTAACTCAGTACAGAAAATAATCGAACCAAACAGGACACAAAAATATTGTTAAGGCATTACTTGAGTGGAGAGACTCCTTATTCTCTCTACACACCTCTTTTTCTACTACAAGATAGTTACATAGCGAATAATGCGCAGAACAGGCTCTACCATATTTGCAACAAGTGCATTTCCACGGGACGGCGAAATCTGTCATAACTGTATTATTTAAAATAAATATTTCTTGTTGAAAACAGACTTCATGATGATGATAGTTAAATTTATTAAGCTGACCTTCTATTTGAATACTATATTCATAAGTCATGTTTAGATCACATTAGTTTAAGGTCACATGCACAGTGCTAAAGCAAATGATCAAACAAATTCCAGCATAAATTGCTTGATTCTTGTCAAATACAAGAATTCAATTCTGGAACAGTAGCAAAGATCTGTTCCATTTAGTTAGCTAACACAGTTTTGATGTGTAAACTAGTCTTGTCTTTATTATAAGCAAGTTCCTTATCATTGAAGGTGGAAACGAGTTTTTCTAAATTTTTTAACAGATGTAGAAGTAAAATCAAGAAATAAAGATGAAAGAGCTAGTTGCACTGGGATTGCAAACTGTCATATTGAGATTAAAGCTCGATATTGAATTCTATAAAAAGGATTACTATCTTTTTTCTGCAGATGTGTTTGCTTTATCTTTCATTAACATAATAGATTATCATTTAAAGAAAAAAACAAACACAATGAGATTTATTTGTGCTGTTTAGGCCTTACTGAGTGTAAGTGCACTCCCCCCCCCCCTCGTTGTTCATGATAGCGTATCATACTTAAAATTGTAGTTGTTAAGATTTATTCTTTCTGGAGAGAGAGGGGCGACAAATTGCCCAGGGCCGAACTGGTAATAGAAGACTATTTATTCTATGAGCAATCAGGGAGAGTGTCTTGTGATATAACATGCTGAAGTTTCAAATTTCTCAAGATATGTAGAATTGTTTTGTCCCCTAAGAATTTCTTCTCATCTAATGAGGTTATTCAGTCATACACTTTGAAATTCATGATTGTGTGACATGTATAACATAGAATCTAAACGACATATATTTCCAACAGGAATTGAATTCCGTTTTATGCACACAGACAACACATTTGGTACCTAATGTAGTTGACAATTTTCTGTATGAAAAAATTGCACCCGTTACAGATGTAAGCTATTTTGTTCACCTATCGTAATGAATGTGTTTATTGTTTGCATGAACATGGTTTCATAATTTAAGTTTCAGTGAAGCGAAATCAAGAATTGTTAAGTAAAATAAATAGATCGGTTAATTGGAAGAGTGCAGCCGTATTAATGAGAGTATGCAAAGGTATGTTATATCAGCAAGTTAAGTCAACACTGAAACCCAATCCTGACAATATGAATTATTAAAGCGTATTTGCTTCTCAAATACCTACATGATTAAGTTGAAAATGACATCATTGCCACCATAACCATCATGACGGAATAGAGTTCCGTAAAGTTGGTGGCTGGGAAATGTTGGAATTAGCCTTAGGGCGAAATAGTACGTTGTTGAATACATATCCAGCGATGAGTAGGACTCCATTTTCTCTCCCTTTCAACGGAGATGACATATTATTGCTCACAAGTTCTCGCTTGAGTACAGAATTGCAATTTAGAAGACAAGTAAAACTGTTTGCATAAGGTGCAGGATACTTATTCACTAGGCCTAGTGTATAAAGTTCTAACAAACAAAACTATATTAAGACAGTTCACTATATAGCAACAGAGTTAACTATTTATGTGAATTATAAGCGATGAAAAGTTTCTTCTATTTTTATGTCAGTGTAACACTAACCCATAACCCATAAAACTTAGGACAATTACTTTTTACGTACTCTATGCCAGGGCCGCGGTGGCTTAGTGGTAGAGCGTTCACCTCTGGTGCATGGAGTCCCTAGTTCGATCTCAGCTGGTGCTAATGAACTTTGTGGTGGACAAACACCATGTAGGTGGATTTTCTCGGAGTTCTTGCGTTTCCTCCCACTTTATTCATTCCACCATTTCATTCATTTCTCATAAAGCCTCCTTTAGCGTACATGGCATAATCGTGTGACATAAAACTTAAATATTTCATTTCATTTTCTAAATTATCCTAGCCATAAATATTATAAGTGTTACAGACCAACTCTGTTCCTCTGTCTGTCGAAAGGGATCACTGCAAGAACTGCAAGAAATAGCGAGAATATTTTATATCTATTTAGCCTACCTTCTAACTCTTGATCCTTACATCCTGGCTAATAAATATGGTGATTCATCAAGTAGTTTAAGAGATTTTTGTCTCTCGAACGATCACACGGACAGACAGACGAAATATGTAAATCAGTTTTGGAAAACTAAACTCCTTAAAATCCATAAATTATTAATATAAAGCATAATTCTTGAGTATAAATTTAATTTATAACTAACTCTACACAGTATTCGACATAATGACGTTCGTCCAGGACTATTTACTGTTCATGCATGTGATTTAGAGCTTGGAGATCAGTTGTTATGGTCCAATTAAGGTTGGTTTAAAGGGACATGTTTTGCCGATAGATAGCACTACAGCCTTCATATCTCTTCCATGTATTTTTTATCTTTCACGAAAATTCACGATTTCTCTTACAAATTTCAACTTACAGACTTCAAATTTTTAGAAAAGGAACTTCATATCCTATTAAAGGGAACAATCCGTGCCGATTTTTTATTTAGAATTTTCCTCATTGTTGAAATGGTTTGATTATTCAAATGGATATCCAAATCTTTAACAATGAAACTGTTTCAACAATGAAGAAAATTCTAAATAAAAAATCGGCACGGATTGTTCCCTTTAATAGGTAATGAAGTTCCTCCTCTAAAAATTTGAAGTCTCTAGGTTGAAATTTATAAAAGAAATTGTAAATTTTCGTGAAAGGTAAAAAATACATGTGAGACATAGGAAGACTGTAGTGACATCTATCGGCAAAACTTGTCCCTTTACACTAACCTTAAAGAATTATTTCTGAGATGAGTGGACAAAGGATTTACTAAACTGCCCTGTTACAGTCAGTGCATTCAGGCGTGTATGACAGCGTCTTTGATGCGTCTTTGAAAATGAAGTATTTCAGTTTTTACGTCCTACGGTGATGCTCTTTTAGACTAAAAGGGACGATGATTAAGGCAAGTGAATGATTATGGAAGAATGGTGGAATGAGAAAGTGGGAGGAAACGGGAATACCTCAAGAAAAAACCCCTGGACATGAGGTTGTACACCACAAATTTACGCGACTGGGTATCAAACCAAGGAGTCCACGCACCAGAGGTAAGCCCTCCAATACTGAGCTACCGTGCCCCCGACAGCGTCTTTGAATTCGTCAGCAGTAGGAAAACGCTTTCCGGAAAGAAGCAACATACACCTTACTCTCAGTTTTGAAACAAGCAGCCAGACAGTGATAGCTATCCACCTGTAAGGCCCGAACATGTATAACAAATTGGGAATTCTATTGACTGTAAGGTATGGAGTCCGTTAAGGTTTTTCTTCCGGGCTTTTGAAAGACTCCGTCTGGAGCAGAGATGGTCATTTTTCCTAACCCTCCCTCACCCTCAATTGACGCCCCTTACCCTCACCCTCCATCACACTCATCCTCCATTGACACCTCCCCTCCCCTCCCTCACACTCACCCTCAACTGACACCCTCACCCTCACCCTTCCTCACACTCACCCTCCATTGACGCCCTCACACTCACCCTCCCTCACCCTCACCCTCCATTGACGCCCTCACACTCACCCTCCCTCACACTTACCCTCCATTGACGCCCTCACACTCACCCTCCCTCACCCTCACCCTCCATTGACGCCCTCACACTCACCCTCCCTCACACTTACCCTCCATTGACGCCCTCACACTCACCCTCAATTACTTTATCGCCCTCACCCTCAACTACTAAAATGAGGGTGAGGTGAAGGTAAGAGCGGCCCTCATGAGGGCAAAATGAGGGAGGATGACCATCTCTGGTCCGGCGCTTAGAAATGCTTTGAATACATTAATGGTAACTAGAAAACAAGAACGATATTTAAAAAAAAAAATAATAAGCTATGATAAATGCTTGAACGTGAATGGTGAACGTGTAGAAAAGTATAGTCTGATGTCGCACATTATCATTTGTACTTTGTATTCCACAGCAAATCTTTCTTTTCTTGTGGATAGCTCTACAATAACATGAAGTATTCCAGTTTGGGGGTCATGTGATTTGGATCCAACTTTAATTTGGTAGGTCCACGTCTTATATAGTCTCGCTGCTGAATGGGATACGAAACCTTAGCACATTTACTGAAGAAGACTCAATTTCTTGCAACAAGTACTTCACTTAGGTTACGTCAGCCCGGTTAAGTTGAGTAAATGTATAGCAAATATATATTAGTTACATTAGATTAGGTCAAGTTACATTACGTAAGTTGAATAAATATCTGGAACATGCGTTAGTTACCTTACTTATGGTACGTATTATTTATACTGAGCGTTCAAAAAGTCTCTATACACCTGAATTGTCACATATTCAAAGCAACGAGAAAATTATTTTACTCAAAATTTATTATATTTTATGGCATAAAAGCACTATGTACAGGGCGTAGCGTATACACACAAATTTTCACAGCAAATGTTGGAAATGTCCCCCATGAGCCTCCAAATGTCGTCCCCCACGCCACGATTCAGGTGTATATAGATTTTTTGAACGCTCTGTATTACAGATTTTATTTATGGTTTCCAACCAGTGATGCCAAACCATGAGGAAAATTCTATGGGATTTTTTTTTTTTTTGTATATCGTCGCTGCGCCTCGAAGAACCGCTATGTGACATTTTTTTTTTTTCGAAAATGAATTATGTCGTGCAAATAAACCAGAAAGCTGTCAGGCAGTGTGCCTTATAATTGCCTAAGTTAATATTGAATTCCTTCGCCACAACAATGAAAAATTATAGATTCAAATTAAAGGCTTCTGGTTCTCATCACATATGCATTAATAAATGTATAGAAATCCTCTATGTGCTTATAAAGGTGCAAAAGATGCTACGTAAACATAAAAAAGTAATATAATACTGCTGAAGCAAGTTACAACAATGTGCAGTACATAATATATGCAGAACCAATTTTATCACATTTTTCAAATGTTTCCGTGTATTTGGCAAAATTTTAAGAGTTTGGAATGTTTTTTGCTTGTCCTGAAAAGTTGTGGTTTTAACACATAGCAGTCCTTCGAGGCGCAGCGACTTGTAAAGTTCTGTTTAAGCAGGTATAGGTAGAGCATAGGTATAGTAAATAATAGCCCGGAATTGTTTTCTCACCCTACCAAGTTTTATTACAAAAAAAAACTTTCTTCTATAAACGGTAGGTTGCAAAAATCACTATGATGTAAAATTCCCTGATATTTGGGTAAAATATGATATCCCAAGATCCGAACTGCCTAGGGAAAGATCTTCACAGAGCTCCGAGCAAGCTAGGAGGAATGGATTTAGGATCCATAATGCTCCACGCAAGCAGAGGGGGTTAAAGACCAGAAAACTAAACGGAAGCTGAGTGACTAAGGCTAGGAGACTCACAAAGCTCCGAACAAGCTAAGTGGGCGGGAATGGAAACGTAGAGATCCGAGCAAGCTAAGGGGTTTGGGTTAAGTAAGTTAGCTGCTAGACCTCCAAGCAAACTAAAGGAGTGAAGGTGACCAGCCAAAGACTGAACGTAGTTGCTGAGGTCCCCTGGTTATATGGATGCTTCGGTGTGGCGATAGCGCTGGTGATTCTGTCGGCTGCTACCGTAGTAACTCGTAGTAGAACGCATATGGTTATTAAATGTTTGTAAACATAAGCACGTGTACGTTGTTTGTCAGCAGACACGGAACGGAGCCATATACGGAATTGAGCCATATACGGAATATTACAATGTAAAATCCATGCCATAAAATTCTATAAGGGCGAAAAGTAGATATGGTAATCTTTTGTGTAGTTTTGTCTCATATAAGGAAGAGGTAGAGCTGTTAATAAAAAGAGCGTCCGGAATCGAAATCCCACTACCAGTTTTATTATAAAATCCACTATAAAGTATTTGTACAAAAATACTATACAATCTGATCTCTATTTCAAAAGGTAAGTAAGAGGTAGTCTTTGACCGAGTGGTCGCAGACAGGATCCCCGCAGAGTCCCGAAGCAGACTAAGCGGAGTGGAGTTAGGAACCCAAAGCTCCGTGCAAGCAGCGGGCTGGTTAGTTGACCAACAGAGCCTCGAAACAGGCTAAGTGACTGTGATTATGATTCCCAGTCAGAGCCCCGAAGCAGGCAAAGCCAGGAGAGAGGAAAGGCGTAGTCCCGAAGCAGACTAGAGGCCCTGGGGTAGGTTACTCCTAAAGTCCCGAAGCAGACTAGAGGAGGGTCACCAGAAATCTGGTACCGAGCTGGATTCTTCTGTCCAATTTATAGCGTCCCTTGGGTGGCGGTGGCGCTGCTGCTTCAATTTCGTCTTCTGCTCCGTGCGAGGGGCTAAACGTCGTCTGCAGGTGATTGCAGGTCCCCCTGGTGGAAGTTCCTCTTGATGAAACACGAGATGGTGTTTATAAACACTTGATGCGTGGATTTGTTTGTAAACAACTTCACATGGGATATTACAATATAATGAGTGAGCAAAGAGCGTGAAATTGTTAATTCTCAAATTTTAACCAGAACTATCTCTTTATCTCAAAAAAGTTCATGCTACTGAAGAAGTGGTTTCTAGAGAGTCTGATAGTTAAAAATCAACAGCCAAGGAACGAAAATTGTGCTCTGGTAAAGCAAAATGATGAACATACGAATGAATGAATGAAAGAAAAATATCAAACGAGAAACAAATGAACGAAAGAAAGTAAACTATCAAACGAAAAAAAAATCGACTTAGAAAATTTTCCTCTAGTAGATCCATCGTTAGGCTCAGCATAAGGTGGTAGCAAAAAGATATTATGTATACACTGCATTTCTGATAACAAACAATACTTGTTTTCGATTAAGAAATACTTATCCATAAGCTATTTTATATTTGTGGAAGATTGTATAGTTTTATTTCGCTATTATTATTATTATTATTATTATTATTATTATTATTATTTTTATTTTATTATTATTATTATTATTATTATTATTATTATTATTATTATTATTATTATTATTATTATTATTATTATTATTATTGTGTAATTAGTATAAAGTGGGTAATTCAAAAGCAAAATGGGACGTTTTGACTCCAGAGATAGGATTTTATAATTCCAGGTTGCAACTACTGTTCCTAATTTAGAGGTTGTCTCGAAAGTCCCCTGACATAAGGTAACTTTGTTATTATCAGGGTTACAACAAAATGTAGGAGGGGAACCCATCTCCAAATAAGATGCTTTCAATCCTGGATCTGATATTTTAATTACAATCAATTTACCTGGACCCATAACAGAAGTCCATGCAGTTGCTGTCTTTTACGGTACGTGTCAATGACCAGCCCCCATTTGAAACACGTCCACCTCCGGTAAATGGCAACCTTGCAGTTTCATTTAACATTGGAGGCATAAAGAGTGTGCCAAAACTGCTCGTCAGATTCCAGTTTACAACAAAATTCAGGACGGATTAGAACAAAAGGAGTGTGATATACTAATTTCTACATTTTCTCCAGGAAGTGAACCCTCTGCACAACTGTACACCAATTTATTGCAATTGTCATATGCATTGGACTCATATTTACTAAACTAATTCCTACAAATAACATTTAAAACTTCACTTTCATGCGCATTTTCGTATCAAGTAAATCTAGTTAAAGTACCAAACGAAGCTAGAATCCTCCACCGGTCGTTACGCCATTGTTAATGACTTTGACAGATGCTGACTATCTTGAAATACCAATAAAATTGAAATTTATGCTGGTCCGGCACTGTCGAACTTTTATTTCAATGCTCATTGCGTTTCTCACAAGAATTCACATATATTCTCGTATGAGGTACAGAAGAGAACCGATGTAATGTTTTTTACATTCGCCTTAATATAATATGCAATAGACAAGATGCGACTTGAAGGCGCCTAAAGTAGTAGAAATGACCAGAAAACGAGTTGTCCTTTCAGTTTTATGACGTATTTCACAGAAACATTAAGCAACAAGAAGCATTTGAGAAACAGTTCATGACTCAAAGAACTAAAGAACAGAGCCTATCGTTGCAAATGTAAAGCGAATGAGACTACAAAAAAGCGATTAAATGTCTCTTCCAGTAAGGAAACGAAAAAGACAAAAGAATTCTCAAAACACAGATGTTTATCGTCCTTCATATAAAAAAGTGCAATATAAAAAAGGCATTCTACGTGGTAATTATCTTTTTCCTATGTTCTGGCAACCTTGATGGACAACTAAAGTCGTTTCAGTATGTTTTTAATGCTTCAACTACGTAAGGCTATAAAATGTCTTCCTCCAGAAGGATTGTTCTCTGTTTGAACTGCGTTCACTTTTATTATTAGTTTTATTATTATTATTATTTTTTTTTTTTACTTTTAAAAAATCCCTACAAATGCTATTATTCGCCTTCGAAATATGTTTTTAAATAACTATCAATAAAGATAAGAGATAAAAATACAAGTCAATAGCAATTTGATTACTGTTTGTTATCGCACAATGGATTTTTATAAGCGAAATTCAACAGCACTGCCACCTATTGACACGTTTTGAAATGTTGTGGTATCAACTCAGTGTGAGTGAATAATGTACGTTGAAAGTCGCGTACAGGCAGGTTTGATGAAAGCTTTCTTCTCCACGAGCTTATTTATTGCACATTTGAGAGACAAAAGAAACGTAACACTACATAGCTTTCGATGCCATTTAAAATAGCTAGTAATCATTTACTTACTGTCAGTGAGAAAGTGAGTAGGTATTTTAAAAGTAGAGAAATATTACTTACAGGCCCGTATCCAGAAGGGGTGTAGGGGGGCCGCCCCCCTCTAAAATTTTCACGGTAGGTTTGCAAATGAACTATAATATGTGATGAACTATCATATGGTTGGATCGGGCCTCCCTAACTTCAGCCGCTCCCCCCCCCCTACATTTTTGGGCTGGTTACGGGCCTGATTACTTATATGGCAGTGTCGAGATGGTCCACAGCCAACAATAGAATTTTTTGGGAGGAGGAAGGAATAAATATATTAAGGATACACAAGTCTAAAAATTCTTTAAATTGCTCTACATCAATAAGTTACATATGATAACCATAATTTTCATTATGTTCCTTTTCTGTGGTCCCTACCAGTGGTGAATCTAGCCCGGAGCCGGGGAGGCTTAGCGTTTCTAATTTTTGAGTATCAAAAATAATTCAAGCTATTATTTATATATATTTTTTTGAAATTTTATGGTAAACTTATGATATACCTAGCATATTCTGGGTTCTAGTTGTCCCCCCTAATTTTTACCTTCTAAATCCACCACTGTTTCCTTCCAGTGACGACATAAGTTTTAATCTCTTGGGGGTAAATGAAGGAGCAGAGAAAGTTTTGGTAATGGGTTCTGTATACCGAAAAGAACAGTATTTCAGTTGGCCACGGAAAAGGGAGCAAAATTATCCACCGACACAAATGTTTCACGTTTATTAATAGTATATTAGTATATATATATATTTTTTAAACGTGTTTCTCAAACTGAGTTGGAGGGGGAAAATTCCCCTGCCCACGCCAAATGACGCCTCTGATTACAATGTGATGGGTCTGGGAGCAGGAAGCGTCCGCCCATTGTCTGCTTTCTAGGAACGTCACGGCTGCCTACACTAATAATTTATTTATTTATTACAGTGACACTAAAAACGAAGGCTTGAATTGGTCACATATAAAAGAAAAAATACATGAAAAAAGAAGTCACGAAAAGTATATTACAGAAAATTTTAAAACATGCAAGAAACAACATAAAATAATAATCTATAAAAAAAAAAAAAACAAATTTATCTAAATTTTAACAATACAATATACTGTGCTTGGCTAGAATTATCCAAAAAGACAAAATCAATGTAATACTTTAATATTCTGATTCAAATTACAAAAAAAATATTTATAATACATTATTTTAATTCTGTACTCATTATTGAGGAAAATAACATAAAACAGAAACCTTCAATTGATCACATCAAAATAAGAAAAAAATACTAGTGAAATACTACTACTACTACTACTACTACTACTAATAATAATAATAATAATACCAACAAGATTTAAAAACATGAAGAGAATCATTAAATGCTAAATACTAAAACACAGAACTGATGTAAAAATTGACACAATATACTACTATGAATACATAGAATTGCCCTAGAAATAAAAGATGACTTATACCGCAATTAATACTACTTGTCCTTCCTGACAGCTCGCTGCGTCCACGTGGTGCTCAATGCTGTGTTGCCAGCTTTTGCGTCGGATATTCAAAAACGAAATTATTTGCTGCAAGTAAATCTCAGTTTAAATTAGACAACAGAGAGCTAAAAGAATGCTTTCAATAACCAGCAGGTCCATTACTTAAGTTGACATTCGACTAAAGCAATGTGCATTTGTTTATATTCAAGTTGGCTGAGCGAGAGAGATGAGCCACTATAATTGGCTGAACGTGCTGTTGCCATAGAAACAGTTCTTCTTGCCTAATTGTTATGACCACGTGCAGGAAGGAAAAACACTGGTAAAGAATTTAAACTTTGTTATAAAAGTGACTATATATATATATATATATATATATATATATATATATATATATATATATATATATATATATATATATATATATGTCTGTATTTTAATTTATTGTCGATAGTGTCTGAAGAAGGATATGTTAGATATCGGGAACCGTTACAAATTATAATTTAAAATAAAGTTTGTTTTAAGCTTTGGTCAGTGTTTCTTTTGTTAAAATAATCAACCCAAAGGGGCATGGATAGTCTTACTAACGAACAACAGAGGAAAGCATCTGTCAGAAGGGACAAATTGTATAAAATGGATTGTATTCATTGGCAATTTTCTTGAGAAATTGAATTTTAGAAAATTGTTTATTAAATGATATCAAGTATTAAAAGTTTTTTTTTTATTATTAATCGTTTGAATACTTGTATATATTGAAGTACAAACCAAATTATAGTTGCAGAAAAAAAAGTGTCAAATATTTCTAGAATTATAAAATGGAGTTCTGATGTACAACAAATCGATAAGATTAACTTTACCATGAATTATACTGTGAACAAAGGACCTATCCGGTTGTAATGATGTGAACAGACTTTGGGGGAGATGGTTGAAATTCAGCTCAGATGTAAAAGAGACTGTATGAATTCTATATTCCAAACTGTCCTAAAATGAATAGAACATAGTTAAAAAAAACAAAACATGAACATTAAAATCAATGGAAAAATGAAGACGTCCACATATCTCAAAAACTATAATAAGGAGATAGCTGATTGAAAGCTTATTGCAAAGACATAATGAAGAACTCAAAAACGATGTATAACACGTAAGATAAATATGGACAGAATATTGTCAAAAGTCAAGTTGTTTGAGTAAAATCAATAAAAATGATAAAGTAGGCCGATATACATCTTCTGTGAATTACCTAGGGCGCCCCCACGCAGAGTTTACGTGCTTGAAATATCTCACATTTGAATTTGGAATCTCCAGACTCGATTTTTCACGCAACGTGGCTTTTTTACCTAATCACGGGACACAGCCTGGTCCTTATGGCAAACCGAATAGTCCCTTTTAGTTGCTATAAATTTCTTCTTGCAACGAAGGAAATTAAGTTGAGTTTCAAAAGAATACCATCATTGGTTACGGTGTTATATTTAAATTTTAATAATAATAATAATAATAATAATAATAATAATAATAATAATAATAATAATAATAATAATAATAATAATAATAATTATTATTATTATTATTATTATTATTATTATTATTATTATTATTATTATTATTATTATTATTATTATTATTATTATTTCAGAAACGTTTAATAACTCTTTATTATATATAAAAAATGTACGAAGATTATCACTAATATGGATACATAACGGGTTTCCTACAATAAAATTCTGCTTATTGAAATATGTTGTTTTCAGACATATCGCAGTAACAGAACGTTTAATATAATCTTACAATACAGTCAAACCTGTCTTTAGCGGAATCGAACTGTGCTGGGAAGAAATTTCCGTTAAAAATAGGTTTCTGTTTTGCATCCATATAATGGACATAGTAAGATAAAATAAGATGTTATACGTATATTAATCAATTTACAATATTTATTTCCACTACGAATTAATACACGCAAAACTTACAATGAACAGAAAAAATACACACTTTACTTATTTTTTCCCCAATAGTCAAAGAGGTATTTTCTGTACACATCGCTGCTTGTCTGCTCAACTTTCCACAGAGATTTTAGTCTGTGAAACCATACTAAGCATACCAGTGTCATTTAGACGTAAAGCAAATGTTGCAGTTCCTTTAAACTTTTGACAGAATCTTGACAAGTCTTGAGCCTACACTCTTTTTCCAACTTAATGCCTTATTTATTTTCTTTCTCCACCTCTTCTTCTCTTTTCAGTCTTTTCGTATAATTTTCAATTAAAACATGTACGTATATCCGTCGTGTCTGCTTCGGTTTGCACATCGCTCTCTATTTTACTAAAAATATATCTAATCTCTCATAGGATGACTAAAAATTTTCTAAACACTGCACTCCTAAACTTGAAAATTTCCGTTAAGAGGTTTATTTTGATTTCCGTTGTCCACGTAACACAGTTTCCATTTAATGAAGAGAATTTAACAAACATAATTTTCTCCAATAAATTCATGGGTGGGGGCCGCGGTGGCTCAGTGGTAGAGCGTTCATCTCTGGTCTATGGGGTCCCGGGTTCAAACCCTGCTCCCGCCAAGTGACCTTTGTGGTAGGCAAACACCGTATGCGTGGGTTTTCTCGGGGTTCTCCCGTTTCCTCCCACTTTCTTCATTCCACCATTTTATTCATTTCTCACAATCACCGTCTCCTTTAGCCTAACCGGCATAACCGTGGAACGTAAAACTCAAAGATTTCATTTCATTTTTCATTTTCAAATTCATGGGTACGTGAAATATTTCGTTTAACACAAGTTTCCGTTTAATAAAGGGTGCGTTGAAAGCAGGTTTTACTGTATTTCCTTCAAAACACTGGGTATCACTCTTAATTTCTCTACCGTTCAAAGAGAAAAATATACACATGAAAGACAAGATAATTATCGATAATGGTCACGTTCCGCTGAAAATGGAACTAACCAAACGCCTAATATATTTTATATTGGACACTTGCAATATTGAAGACTAGCCATTAATATAAAAAGGGACCAAACCAAGCAGAAAAAAATGTCATTTTGAATTTCTCAAATAATGAAGACACGTGGCATTTAGAGTGCAAGGGGGAAACCAAAAACCACTGGATACTTACGGTATAGCTTCTTTTTGACGATGAAATACAAAGAAAGTCGAGAAAAGGCATAATTTGTTGCTCAAATCATTGCATTGATGTCCACTAAAAGGGTGGAACTAAAGGGAATTTTATGCTTCCACAAAAAAAAAAAAAAAAAAAAGTAAACCCCTAGGATTTTTTTTTCTACTTGGACATACACACACGTATAAGCCGACAAACCCTGCCCCTCTTTTCGGTAACCAGCTTCCAATATGGTTCCCTCCCGCTTTTAATCTCTGGACTTAATGTATTCAAACCATTACACTTCCCCTGCATTGGTATTGAACCCAATAATGGAATACCATTATACAGGGCAAAACGGATGAGACCCGGAGCAAAAAGAACCCGAGGAAGGGAAAGGTCTTTATATACCTAGCTTCGTTTTTAACCCCCCGAAACTCCTTCCTCCCCAGCCAACAACATAGCTACTAACTAAATGTAACTGGAACTAGTATACTCGCTAGTTCCCTACCGCCATGTTTAACATGTATCGGGTAACCTTTGACCTTGTTCATTTCCTCTTCATGACCACAGAATTGCCTCGGAAATCCCCTTCAACGAAGAGCTTCATGATCTGCTGTTAGGGCCATCTCACCCTCCAGCACCAATCTTCTTTCCGTTACCCTAATATTCCCGTCCTAATAGCAACTAAATACGTCATCACGTAATTTGTCGATCTGTCCGTTGCAGAACGTGAATCTACATATAGTAGCCAACACTAGTGTGCATGTGTGTGTATGTGTGTTATATGTACTTGCTGGTCCCCTCGTAGACACGAACACACACTCCCGCATGCATATGCATGTAGTACTGAAGATGGAGGGCGATGCTGCTAAAGATCCCCCATGAGATTAGTGCTTAACATGTCTCAGCATCTATTAGTCTATTAGAATGAGAAAAAAAATATTAATTCTTTCCTTTGGGTTAGGTTCCTTAACAAGATAAGGTTACGCCCACTTTATTTCGGAGAGAATTGTCAGTTTCAGACAACAGGCGTACTAATTTTCGCTTTTTTCCGGATTCATACTTGTAAATGAAAGCTATAACTAAAACGTATTTTGAAATAACAATGTATGAAAAATCCTACATTTTCTGAAGGTCGACATAGATCTAACTACACAGAATTTCTACAAGGTAATTTTTCTAACATCCTCGAATTTCTATTTAAAATCATGTTATTAAAATTCTTTGCTGCACAGGTACAATACAGTAAAGTAATGTTGGTAAAACTTTCGATTGCCTTAAGTAAACTGAACAATGTTTCACATAATGAATGTAACATATTCAAATGTAGTTCAAATGTCAATACGCAAAAATCATTCAAATACTCGAAATATATGCGAAAACAATTCAAATATAGTTCCTGAAACATGAAAAAATCATTCACATAAAGAAGCTGAAACGTGTGTAAACAATTGAAATGAAGTATTCGAAACACGTAAAACAATTTAAATGAAGAATCTATAATATATGCACAACAATTCAAACGAAATATTTTAACACATGTAAACAAATTTAAATGAAATACGGTGTATTTAATATATGTAAAAGTGATTCAAATGCAGTAACTGAAACATATGCAAAATCATTCAAACGAAGTATCTGAAACATATGTAAAACAATTCAAATGAAATATTTGAAACATGTAAAACAATTCTAATTAAGTATGTGTAACATATGAATAACAATTCAAACGAAGTATTTTAACACATGTAAACAAATTTAAATGAAATATTTAATATACGTAAAAGTGATTCAAATGCAGTAACTGAAACATATGCAAAATCATTCAAAAGAAGTATCTGAAACACATGTAAAACAATTCAAATGAAGTATTTGAGACATGTAAAACAATTCTAATTAAGTATGTGTAATATATGAATAACAATTCAAACAAAGTGTCTGAACACAGGTTAACCAATTTAAATGAAATATTTAATATATGTAAAGTGATGTAGTATCTAAAACATATGCAAAATCATTAAAATGTGAAACAATTCACTATGTACTATGTAAAACAATTCAAATGAAGTCTCTGAAACACATACAAAAATAATTCGAATGCAGTAATTGTAGCATGCAAAAGTAATTCAATGCAGTATCTTCAACATCTTCAATAGTCAGGAGACACGAGTTTGTTTCTTTGTGAAAGTTTATAACCACTGCAGTTCGTTAATTTCTGTTTAGTAATAATCAAGATTCACAGTAATTACTTCATAAATTATTTACTCATTGACTGGAGTAGCTTTTGCATTTAATATATTATGAATATTTGGCTTAGATACAATATCAAACTTACATACGTACTTGTGTCATGGCGTTCTAATTAGTTATATATTCATTTTGAAAAATAAATAAGTAGTCCTAGTTAGATATCGTAACATTTCTTAGCAACCATAAACAATTTCGAATCGTCGTCATAACAACGAGTAAAATACAGAAGTCAATATACAAATTTGGAATAATCCACAAACAAATCGATATTAATCAGTACAATTTTTAAATAACCTTCTTTTATTTTTCTTTTCATCTAACTAGTGCAAAATTTAAAAGCACTTTTTGCCCTAAACCTGGATATACACAAACGATACATAAACGTTATTGTTGCGAGTTTATGTGATTTTGATCCCACATTAAGTTATAGACCTAACTCTAATATAGCCTTTGCTGAAATGGAAGTTTGAAATGAAATGAAATGAAATTTTTGAGTTTTACGTCCCACGGCTATCGTTATGCCTACTAGGCTAAAGGAGACGGTGATGATGAATAAGGAAGGAAATGGTTAAATGAAGAAAGTGGGAGGAAACGTGAGAATCCCGAGGAAACTCATGCACACGGTGTTTGTCCGCCAGGAAGATCACTTGCCGAAAGCAGGATTTGAAGCCGAGACCCCAAGCACCAGAGGTGACGCTCTACTACTGAGCCACCACGGCCAGAAATGGAAGTTTAACTCCAAACCAAGCAATAAAATTTCTAATAATGATATCAAATGCTTCAGTTGCCCCATTAACTTATTCAAAAATTCTTTTCTGTAGAAATTATGTTGAAGGTTTTTTTTCGAATTCCATGTGTCACATGGATGATACAGTAACGCATAGTTTAAAACTTATCTTTTAAAATAAAAAATAACTAAGCTTTATGGTTTTCTTTCCTAGACACACAAGAGTGTAAATTTTTACGTATCAATCTGTTCAGGACTTTATCGAGTGAAATAGATATTTGTTCACATATGAGTTAAAACGCAGTAGCTCATGACCAGCATTAGGGCCGAACGACACCCGCTACTGCACGAGATGCCAGATTTTAGAAGATGCCGAATTCACTTCTATGATAAGGCTTACACAATGATAAGTTTTCATTGCTAAAGGTAGGTTGAGAATTTTAAAAAATTCTTGTTCAAATTACGTGGCATCTTTTTTACTATTTCGAGTCAGGTTTCAATTAAGCTGTGTTTGTTGTTTTTAAGTCCACCACAACAATATTGTTCCGCTGTTAATAAACCCACAACACAAACTTTAGCGTGGGGCTATGCAATTACATTTTGTCCATCCGTAAACATTTTAATAATACTTAGTAATTTTAATAATTCTGTTAATTGTCCTAAGACTCATAAAGTGCTTCGTGTAGAGTATTGGTCAGAAACATGGACATGACGCAAAAATGATGAAGCTTTCGAAATGTGGGTGTAGAGAAGAATGGAGAGAATTAGCATGGTCGAACGGAAAACGGATGAGAGGATATTAGGAATGATAGGGGAGAAAAGAACAATTTTAGATATTATTAAGAAGATGCAGAGAAACTGGTTAGGATTGGCTAAGAAGGAACTGTATCATGAGGGACGTGTTAGAGGGTATGGTGGTAGGAAAGAGAGGGAGAAGGTGAAGGAGACTACAACTAATTGATGATATTAAAATAGAAAAATCTTGCATGAGGACGAAGAGGTTATCTGAAGACCTTGAAACATGGAAACTTCGCAGTGACCTGCCAATAATGGCAGAATATTTATGATGACGAATATAAATTGTCCTAAATATAGGGTTGTCATGTTTTAAAAACGAAAACCCAGGACGCTACTAAATTACGAGAATCTTTAAAAAGCTTAAAATGAAAAGAAGTGTTATATACTAATATAGTTTCTTCCATTAGATAGAGTTATTCAAGTATTACGTAATCACATTTTTAGTCATTTTAGTAGACCTTATCCCTAGTTAAGCAAACGTAACTACCCCGTCCTCCCTGGAAAGAATTTATTTTTAATTTCTCAGGATCTGTCATGTTTCGTAGATTTCAGAGTCTGTTTTAGCTCATTCAAGATATGATGTTTGCCTTCACACGTTTTGGCTCTTCGTTATGTATCCTTTTTAAGAACGGTTAATTCACTGACATTATGTTCTGGCGGTGTTTGTTATCTTCAAAAAACTTCTTTTGTCGAATGTTATTTTTAACAAACTAACAACTCAATAATTCTCATGTATGCACGTCAGCTTGACTTTTTTTGTTCAACTTTTGAATTACCATACTCAAAAGTCGAACAGAATAATTATATACCTAATCTTATGAAAAAAGCAAACTATAATATCCCCTTCCTTTCTTCTTTGCTGAAATCCGGGACACTTAATCGTCCCGAGAAATATTTTCAGAACGCCGGGAGGCAGCTCTCGATTCCGTGATGGTTCCGGATTTTCTGGGACGAATGGCAACCTTAACTAAATAATAATAATTTTCATTGTTGATCAACTTTAAGTGTGGTACTTACTTGATAGTAAATTTAGCGCTGGTGTAAAAAGAAAAATAATTAGCCAATAGAAATTAGGGCATTCGTGTGGATTGACGACCGGTCGTAGCCTATTTCTCATGTGAGAGAGTTTTTTTTTTTTTTTTAAATATATGCCTCCTTTCACTACACAGTATAAGAGTACTTGAGAATACATGTTATAAAACATATACTCAGAGCCTATGCCGTGACTGTTTCTTATTTTTTGAAAATTTCATTTAACAAGAAAACGTGAATCCCTTATAGTTCGATGATTTTATTTATTTATTTATTTTTGTCAACTTGTCGGCTGTACATTCCAATTTTGTTGTTACGAGTTTCTACCCTTGCTCTTACGAGCTTCAGTATGAAGCCGTACCGTTCATATTACGCTCAGCTCACAGTGTAGTTCTGAAAATTAACACCTGGCGGCGCTGATAGCCAAATCTATCAAAAGATTCTCTCAGATGAGCTTCATTTGTTATTTTCCGTTCTTTTTCGTGTTAGTGTAGTGAGCAGTGTTTTCCAGCGAAAATCAGTAGACACTCAGGAAGCAGTTGATTTACCTGAGAAAGCGAAGCATCATCTTGAGAACATGCGAGGTGATGAAAGTTTTCGGAATATTGTTGTTGATAGTAAAGTAACTGCAGAAGCCCTCGACATTCATTCGGAATTTTACAGCGAATCGGAACCTCGATTTAAAAAAAAGTTAAACAACAATTTCCATATGAATCTGATGAACAGTCAATTCATGATCTATATAATGTGTTTTGCATGTAACTTTTTTTTTTTGTTTTGTTTTTTCACATTAGATGCGATTATTTGTTCCCTGATTGATAGATTTCAACAACTCATGTAGCACAGTGGAATATTCCGGGTTTTGAATGATATTTGCTCAACAACAAAGAAAAAAATGAAATGAAATATTTGAGTTTTACGTCCCACGGTTATGCCGGCTAGGCTAAAGGAGACAGTGATCATGAGGAATGAATGAAATAGCGGAATGCAGAAAGTGGGAGGAAACCGGAGGAGCCCGAGGAAACTCACGCACATGGTGTTTGTCCACCACAAGGTTCACTTGGCAGGAGCAGGGTTTGAACCCGGGAGGTGAACGCTCTACCACTGAGCCACCGCGGCCCCAACAACAAATAATATTCGCAGAAGTATTGGGAAGGCTTTCAGCTATTCGTGACAAACAAAGAACATTGTGATGTTGATGGTCTTTAGTTATATCAAGAGCTATTACTTTTATCTTCATTTCTGAATCCTAAAAATGGAGGTAAACCGTTTCAAATGAAGTTAACTTAAACCTTTCAGTTTAAAGCCCCATTTTTAACGTCCCATTATGCATTTTAGTTTAAGGAAGACGATGAATAAAGCAAATTAATGATGATAGAAGCATCTGTGGAATGAGAATGCGGGAGGAAACCCGAAAAAGCCCATGGACATGATGGGGTCCACCACAAGGTTACTCGGCCGGGGATCAAATTAGGGGCTCCAACTACCAGAGATAAGAGAGATTCTTTTCAGCACCGAGACTATATGAGACGTGAACCTACAGCTTAAGTTTGAGTCTAAGTAATACTCTCACTCCAGGATTTGAACCCAGGGCCTTGTGGACAGCAAGTGCGCACGTTAGGTACTAGACTAGCAGGGAGGGCTGTCATGTATCTGCTTGAGGCCACAGATCATTACTGCGGAACGGAAATCTTAAGATTTTTTTCTTATTCAGCATCTTCATTTATAACGAACAGAAAGGTTTCTCATGTTATAACACAGCAGTAGATAGAAAGTGGCAAACATTTATTTAGTTTTGACAATCCACCAGGGAGGGAAGATTGGTAGGAGATCGTAGATAATGACATGTGTAGACGCATATCTCTTGTAATTCCCCATTCGCCCAAAGAGAAAGAACAAACGAAGCCTGATGAGCGAGGCGAACAAAGAGTGCCTTGATGAGAACTTTTCTCCCTGCATCTCCCATGGTGTCATACGAAATGAGCTGCTTCATGCATTGAGAGCCACTGGTTTGTATGAAAAGGCTCTGAGGCTTGTCTTCTGGTTTGTTTGTTTGTTTGTTTTGTTTTGTTTGCCGAACCGAAACTTTTCATTCCTAGCGCTTCAGACATCAATTTGCCTTTTTTCTGCACTCTTTTCTTTCACAAAGAAAATCGATGAGGAAGATGTTAAGCCCTTTTTTCTATCTTCTATATCTCTTAGAAAATATATCAGTTTTCCAAAAGAATCTATGATTTTTCAAACACAGTTTGTATTGCAAATAGTGCACTAGTATCAAAATAGTTGTGTTATTAGTGTTTTCAATTCAACTAGTAGAAAAACTAGCAACTGAAATTTAAATCTCGAATACTTTTTTTTTTTCAATGTGAAATTTTATTTCCATCAGAAGAAGGTCGGGAAGTAGAAGATAACGCCTTCTCTGAGGCCACGAGCATTCACTTATTGTTAGTGTAATTGGGAATGTGTATTAAGATTTATTTGTCTGGTTAGGCACACAAAAGAAGGTGACCTAAACATGGTAGGCTATGTAAATTATATAATGAAATGAAGTGCGGGTAAGAGAACACAAGGATATATGATGTTAGTTGCGACGAGGGTATTAAAGTTGGTGTAAAGTGACAAGTTTTGCCAATAGATGTCACTACAGTCTTCGTATCTCTCTCATGTATTTTTTACCTTTCACAAAAATTTACAATTTCTCTCACAAATTTCAACTTAGAGACTTCAAATTTTTGGAGAAGGAACTTCATAACCTATCGATGGCAACAATCCGTGCCGATTTCTTATTTTGAATCTTCTTCATTGTTGAAAGAGTTATATTGTTAAAGGTTTGGATATCCCTTTCAACAAACAAGCAATTTCAACAATGAAGGAAATTCTAAATAAAAAATCGGCACGGATTGTTGTCTTCGATAGGTTATGGAGTTCCTTCTCGAAAAATTTGAAATCTCTAGGTTGATATTTGTAAGAGAGATCGTGAATTTTTGTGAAAGGTAAAAAATACATGAGAGATATACGAAGACTGTAGTGACCTCTATCGGCAAAACTTGTCACTTTAAACTAACGTTAATCTTCTGCTCTGGGGCTACCCACAGCGGGTTCAAACACTTGGAGCCTTGTTAGTTAGTTTACAATTTCATAGCAAATCACGAAGTACATAAAATTTTGCAGGAAACGAAAACTCAAATAATGTTCAACTGTTGTGTTTATGAATCAGAGATGCAAAAAGCGAGCTTCTTTTGGGATGAAGGTTTTTCCTCGTAAAAACAAGGTTCAATTTTTTTGCGGGAGGAGAACGGAAATTGTTGTTTTCTCGATATTTTTAAAAAATATATTTTCTTATTCATTTACCATTTCTTGTAGTGAATTCTACAATTAACAATGTGCATTTGCAACGTAAACTACTTATCAGCACTTACTTATGAGAAATTAAAATTTAAAGTTATCAATAATTGCAAACTATATCTTATTAATCACACAATGTGTTATCGCCTTGACACTGTCGTAATAAGAAGTTTAATGTGTAACGTATATATAGGAACCACCATTCAAAATGTAAGTCTTTTGTGAGATAACACCATCTAAAATGTAACGTATATAGTAAACACCATTTAAAATGTAACGATTATAACCTATTATTTTTCACGTTACATTCCAGCCCACAATTCGAGTAAATTTTAGATACGTCAACACGGTCAAAATATATTAAATAAGACTCGTCACCTTGTGTGATTATTACCTTTTTATTCCTTTTCACTTAACTTCATTAATTATACTTTACTTTTTCGGTTGTCATAGCAACGTTTTAAACAAACAACTATCTGATGTTATAGTAACTAACAGTAACGATTATACACATAAAATCAACATAGATCTTTTGCTACTACGATTACATCTTATTTCTTTATATTTAAAATAAACAACATATATATTCTTTTTCTTCTTCTTCTTCTTCTTCTTCTTCTACTGTGTACTTTTAAGCACCGTTGCCCGAAATCAAGATATAAAAAAAGAAGAAATTCACAAAATAGATATTCAATATCGTTGTAAATGAGAATATATTTTAGTATCAGGGTCATCTTAATAAATGGCATAGTTCTCGTATTGCATCAACTTTTAGGTTTAAAAAGAAATTTGTTTTCCACTATTTTCCCGAAAACACGCCTTAAGAACCCCTATCACTGCGAAATTAAAATACCGCTAATTTTACAGTAATTATGTGATATCTTCAAATAGATAAAAGATAATAGAAAAGTGGATCAAGGCCTCCCTAGACGATGTTATTTTGCATGAGGTACCGTTATCATGAGTCACCTAGTAGCTTTCTGTTTGCAGTTATTTAGAAACGCGAAAATATTCTAAATTCCGATTTTCTAAATGGCTGGAAATCGAAAGCAGATAAATGAGTCGTAATAACGATATCTCACGCAAAATAATATTGTCTAGAGAGATCTTGTTCCACTTTTCGATTATCTTTTATCTATTTGAAGATATCACATAATTACTGTAAAATTAGCGGTATTTTAATTTCGCAGTGATGAGGCGTCTTAAGTTTCACACTTATCCATATTGTTTTGTACAGTTCAATAAGATCTCTTGAATGATATACATTTTTGGACTTCTCCTTTTTTTTTTCGTTAAAAGCTAATAATACAGGGTGAGCATAAATGATTCATTCATTCTGAAAAGGCTATAGTTTCAAAAGTATAACACGTACACATATGAAAGATATATATGAAAAGAACCACAAACTCACCAAGTTTACATTGTATATTCCAGGTGCCAGCACGAGGGGGAGGGCACAAGACGGGGCACACCCTCATTGGCTCATCCCGCTTCTCTGAAGTAGCCGTATTGGTGAGAATGTCCTAGCTTTCCAGATCTCCTAATTTAACTCCCTGCGACTTCTTCCTGTCAGGATACGTTAAGAGTCTTCATCCCGGCGAAATTAAAATATTGCTAATTTTACAGTAATTATGTGATGTCTTCAAATAGATAAAAGATAATTGAAATATGGAACAAGAGCATCCTAGACAATGTTATTTTGCGTGAGGTACCGTTATCACAAGTCACCTAGTGGCTTTCCGTTTTCAGCTGTTTAGAAACGCGAAAATAAATGCCGATTTTCAAAATGGCTCGAAATCGAAAGCAGATAAGTGAGTCGTGATAACAGTTTCTCATGTAAAATAATATTGTCTAGGGCGCTCTTGTTCCACATTTCGATTATCTTTTATCTATTGGAAGATATCACATAATTACTGTAAAATTAGCGGTATTTTAATTTCGCCGGGATGAAGACTCTTAAGCACCTTGTTTGTGTACCCCTACTACTGCAATCCTTAGTCGAGCTGAAAGAACGCATCAGTGGTGCAGTGCAGACAATTGACAGGACTATGCTACAAAATGTATGGAATGAGCTCGAATATCGTCTGGACGTTTGTCGTGTCACCAAAAGGACACATATTGAAACATTTTTAGAGGGTGTATAAACTTCGTGAGTTTTCGGTTCTTTTCATATATTTTTCATGTGTGTGCGTGTAACACTTTCGAAAATATAGCATTTCCAAAATGAAATACTCATTTATGCTAACCCTGTATTGTAACATTTTTAATGGGGAAAGAATTTTCTTCTATATATGTAGACCCTATATAAAAAAAAATTCTCATACTTTAAGGTTTTTCTTCCAAGTTCTTACTTTCAACTTTGAAATGCTGTAGAACATTCGTTATTATTTGTCATATTAGTACAGTCAGATTTCATTGTATTTATTATTATTATTATTATTATTATTATTATTATTATTATTATTATTATTATTATTATTATTATTATTATTATTATACGAAACGGAAAATGAAACTGTATCTTTCATTGAATTTGATACACAGACTCCTTCGCTTACATAAGTATTACTTTTACCTTTCTAACGGCATTTTTTTATCCCATATTCTTCACAACAAATGCAGAGGTCTTATTAAACGCTTACAGGGACATGGGTTTAGAAAGAAAACAGAGGAAATTAAATACATGGAAGTCCGTCGAGATCGTAATACAGCAAATTATGGATGCGTTAAAATATCGAATAATACTTTTGATAAAGTGGGTACTTTCAAATATCTAGGATCAATATTAACAGACGAAAATCATATTCACGAAGAAATTAAATGTCGACTAAAAGCAGGGGATTCGTGTAATTATTCAGTTCAAAATCTCTTGTAGTAGCGAATTCTGTCGATTAATTTCAAGTTTAAAACATATAAAACGATAATCGTAGCTATTGTTCTGTTCTGGTTGTGAAACTGTTGCTTACTCTGAGGAAAGAAAGTAGACTGAAAGTATTTGAGAACAAGGTTCTGATACGAACATTCAGACTCAAGAGGAACGGGAATAGGGCTGCCGTGTCGTGACAAAACGCTGTAACTTTGGCGAAGAAGTTTTGCGAAAATGAGCCTTAAAGTTTTCATTCGAAAATGTGATCTGTATCGTGTAGAAATAGTGTATCTTGACTTTGGAAACACGTGGTTACATGTAATGTTACGTAAATGCATGTTGTGTGATTAAATTTGGTGAAAATTGATTGGTTGACCATTATTGCCTAGTTACACTGGTTCTACACGATACAGATCACATTTTCGGATGAAAACTTTAAGGCTCATTTTCGCAAAACTTCTTCGCCAAAGTTACAGCGTTTTGTCACGACACGGCAGAGAGAATGGTGGAAACTTCATAACGAGGAACTACATAATTTATATCGTTTACCAGACATTGTTAGGGTCATCAAGTCAAGGAGGCTTAGGTGGGCAGGTCATGTAGCTAGGATGAAAGAAAGTAGAAATGCTTCCAAAGTCTTGACTGGAAGACCAATCGGAAAACGACCATTAGGAAGACCTAGGCACATATGGGAGTATAATATTAAGATGAATCTCGCAGAGATCGGAATACAAAGTAGAAACTGGATCCAGTTGACTAAGGATAGAAGCCAATGGAGAGCTTTTGTGAACACGGGATTGAACCTTCGTGTTCCATAGGCCATAGAGACACTCTTTAGTTAGTTATTCTTCACAAGATTTCCTAAACAAAATTCCATAGAGGATCAAGAAGGCTCAGTGGTAGAGTGCTCATATCTAATGCAAGATGTTCCACATGTCATCCCTGGCCATATGAATTTCTGATAGACAACATTTTGTTAGTAGGTTTGCTCGATATCCTTTATTTTCCTTCTACATTATCATTCCACTAGTTTTCTGCATTATTACTTTGATTAGTCATACGTATACTTTATCCTAAAAGTCATAATTGTGAGAGTTTAATTATATATATATATATATATATATATATATATATATATATATATATATATATATATTTAACTGTATGTATATCAATATTGTCTTTTTTTTTAATCCTTTTAGTTTCGTGTTCGAACGCCCAGTGTCGCATCAGAGGTAAATGTTTATCGGAACCATATTTTCACATACTTCAAAGGTGAACTGGTTGATGCTATAGAAACGATAACAAGATCACGTCTCCCAACCATTTGCTCACTTACTATGGTTCACAGAGTGTTATATACGATCAATTTTGAGGAAATTGCTTGAATGTTTGTATATTGTCAAATATTTACCATAGTTCCTTCACCACTCGTGTGGTTGTCTCATTCTTGCTCTCTCATGTCTTTAAGGCTCTGTTAGCTATATTGAACGTGACTTTACATAACATTTCTGCTTATATTGATCTTTTATGAATGTATGAGCTATTTTGTGACCATAATCAAATTATCGAGCTTTAAATTACCAAATCTCCAAGCTAATAGAGAGAACATTTTTTCTTTACTTTTGAATTTTACTGTAATATAAATGAGAATATTCTTGTAGTTATGAGAAGAAAATAAGTTAGGAGATTTCAAGGAATTTTGAGGTTACATCCCTTTAAACGCATCAAAAATGCCATTTTTGGATGCCCATCCACCTTCTTATCTTTTCGACGCCACTACTAACTCTAAGAATACGTTCTTGAGAAATTTTTGTTAAAAATAATATATTTTCATTACATTTCAGAATCTTTTCTTCATATCTGTTAGATATTATCTCACATTACCGGCATATATTGTATTCATTTTATTTGAAAGAAAATAGAAAATGAAATTAAATTATATCTTCCAATTTAACGTCCCAAAATTATGTCCTTTAGGCTAAGGGAGACGGAGAATTAAGGCAAGTGAATGATAATGGAAGAATTGGTGAAATTGAAATTTGGGAGGAAACAGTAGTAACCCGAGAAACTCCACGGACACGATGTTGTCCACCACAAACTTCCTTGGCGGAGATCGAGCCAAGAACCCCACACACCAGAGGTAAGAGCTCTAATACTGAGTCACCGTGCCTATCTGCTATCTGGTGGTGTTAGTTAAGATTAGGATTAGAAATTAGATTTCTGGGCATTCGGCATCTATGGCCATGTTAGGCCGTCACTAGGATTAAGATTAGAAATTAGATATCTGGGCTTTCAGCATCAATGACCATGTTAGGCCGTCACTAGGATTAGGATTAGAAATTAGATTTCTGGGCTTTCAGCATCTATGGCAATGTTAGGCCGTCACTGGGATTAGGATTAGAAATTAGATTTCTGGCCTTTCAGCATGTATGGCAATGTTAGGCCGTCACTGGGATTAGGATTAGAAATTAGATTTCTGGGCTTTCAGCATCAATGACCATGTTAGGCCGTCACTAGGATTAGGATTAGAAATTAGATTTCTGGGCTTTCAGCATGTATGGCAATGTTAGGCCGTCACTGGGATTAGGATTAGAAATTAGATTTCTGGGCTTTCAGCATGTATGGCAATGTTAGGCCGTCACTGGGATTAGGGTTAGAAATTAGATTTGTGGGCTTTCAGCATCTATGGCAATGTTAGGCCGTCACTGGGATTACGATTAGAAATTAGATTTCTGGGCTTTCAGCATCTATGGCAATGTTAGGCCGTCACTGGGATTTGGATTAGAAATTAGATTTCTGGGCTTTCGGCATCTATGGCCATGTTACGCCGTCACTAGGATTAGAATTAGAAATTAGATTTCTGGGCTTTCAGCATCTATGACCATGTTAGGCCGTCACTAGGATTAGGATTAGAAATTAGATTTATGGGCTTTCAGCATCTTTGGTCATGTTAGGCTGTCACTAGGATTAGGACTAGAAATTAGATTTCTGGGCTTTCAGCATCTATGACCATGTTAGGTTGTCACTAGGATTAGGATTAGAAATTAGATTTCTGGGCTGTCGGCATCTATGGCCATGTTAGGCCGTCACTAGTATTAGGATTAGAAATTAGATTTCTGGGCTATCGGCATCTATGGCCATGTTAGGCCGTCACTAGTATTAGGATTAGGAATTAGATTTCTGGGCTGTTTCCATCTATGGCCATGTTAGCCCGTCACGTATATGAGGGATGACGTCCCTTGGTCATTACACTATCCGAGGAAAAGGAAGGAAGGAAGCGCCTGGGGACTAGTACATTAGCTACCACCTCGGCATTGGCCTGGTATCAATGAGAAAAACCCAGAAAAAGGTGACTGTCGTGAAAAAAGCTTTTTACACTTTTTCGACCGAGTGTCTCCACCACGTAGTGGGACAAAACGTCAATCTAGCTGAAAAAATACATCAAAATTTGAAGTTCATCAAAATTATGAGTGACGACATATGTCTGACATGGTAAAGTCAGAGGTACAGTCATCCATAGTACAACGACTCACCGAAGGTAGTCGTTAACCCTGGTTCGGCTGATAATATAAGTATATCTTTAGTGGCAATAATTGTTTACACCTTAAAATATCTTCCGTAATTATATTCACTAGTATTATCACCTTTTCTACTGAAATTACAAGTCCATGATAAGTATTAGATAATTTATTCGTTGATTCTCTTTTAACGTATATTCACACAAACTGACTTGCAATCAAAACATGTCCATTGAGTATCTATAAACAACTACATAGCAACCAACTATACAATAATAATGTATATTTCTTATATCTTAAAAACATTCTTCTTTTGTTATTTTTAAGTAACATTATATCAGGTATAGTGCTTGTGTAGAAGCACTTTCTGCCCAAGATACAAGTAATTATCAACCGATACAAAGTATCTCGTTGTAATAGTTCTGTGGCTGACAGAGAAACTATGTCAAGTCACTTTTTGGCTGAAACTGAGTTATCATTTTTTTTCTTACATTAGTATGAGGGACAGTAGGAAAGTTTTGAGATATGGATATATACGCAGGAAGTAAACAAGTTTTCCGTCAATAAACAATCGACGCAATTTAATAAAATATTGTCTTGAAAACAGGGTTATACTACTTTACTTCTCAGCCCCAGATTTGTTAGGCCAATCGCAGATTAATGTGCCTCTGACTTTATCCTATCAGACATATGTCGTTCCTCATAATTTTGATCAACTTCAAATTTCGACTTTTCCAGCTTGATTGGCGTTGTCTTACTGTGAGCCGGGAATCGAATGCGGGACCATTCGCACCAAAGACGAGACTGGTGTCATTCGTGTACGGATACATATCTGTAGGATGAAGCTACGGAGGGAAAAAAATTGAAATTAGGTTTTGTAGCATTTTGGTGAGGAAATACAACTGATAATATCATTGTGTACCAAATAAATACATTTTAAAAGAAGACGAAGAGGACTAGTATAATTTGTAAGATCTTTTTTCTAGAGAAAATGAATTTATGTATATACTGTTTTCTTCCACAACATGTAAGTAAAACTGTTCTAAATGCTAACAAGAAAAGGTATATGTTATTTTCCAAAATTCAAATTGTTCTCCATTCTGTTCGGATCTAATTGATTGGTTTGCTCGATTTGGAGATTAGCGTCCTGTTCAGCACCGACGCTCTATGAGACGTGGACCTACATCTTAATGTCGTGGGACCCGAACCCCACGAGTTCCCATCGGAAATCGAACTTAGGTCTTACGCATGGACGAAGGCGCTTACACTGGCCATATAGCCAAGAGGGGGTTCTGTGTCAGATCTAGAGAATTCGAGATATGAAGTAGGGAAAAACTTAAATATTTTGAAAACATCCCAAAATTCTCATTTTTTTTTTTTTACGTATTTAGGGACAAATGTTTACTTTAATACTCTACCCTAATTATTATGAATGCTTTGCTCAATGGTCGAGTATTCGCTTCTGGTACGTGGGACAACTGGTTCGATCCCAGCTAGTGCCAAGTGGATTTTGTGGTGGACAAACGCCATGTTCATAAGTTTCCTCGAGGTTCTTCCGTTTCCTCCCATTTTCCACAATCATCGTCCCCTTTAACTTAGCCGGCATAAGCGTGGGGCGAAAAATTTAAAAAAAATCTTTTTTTCTTTTTTTGCTATGAATCTTATAGCAACTTCTACTTTTGAATTCAAAGAAAATATGAGCTTCATTTTGGGTATATGGTTAGCATGTACGCCCTTGGCGCAGGAGACCCATGTGGGAGCTCATTTAATCCAGCTCTCACGGTAAGATGTAACTTCGCGTCTTATATACAGCCTCAGTATTGAAAGATATGTAAAACTCCAAAGTAATAATCAACCAGAAAAAGCTATTTTAGTCGGATAATTGGTAACAAACATCGCCTGAAAGATCCGCAACCCACATAACTTCTGTACAGTGCAGATTCCATATATTTCAGACTCAATTCGATCTTACCTGAACGAACATGGATCCGAATGTTCTAATTTAATTGTTAGTGAGAGGAATATTTATAATTATATTTTAAGAGTGAGCCCTAAGTGGGTGAAATGGGGGTAGGAATAGCATCTACAGTTAAAAGGAAACAACCATCTATGCATTTATGAATACAAGTAAATAATTAGTTATTAAATAAGCGTCCATCATTGATTCGAATGTGGCGGTCTAGAACAGTGGTTCTCAACCATTTTTGACTAACGTCACACTTTACTAAACATCGAGGACATAACGACACTTTGTTTTTATTTTTTTATTATACATAATAATAATAATAATAATAATAATAATAATAATAATAATAATAATAATAATAATAATAATAATAATAATAATAATAATATAGTGAAACCAATTAATTTTTATGACTCTATATAGCACTAAGTATTATTGCTACCGCTGGAGGTGTTGACTGGTACAGTCTGTCTTGATTTTAACTAATTATTATTAAATTCTTCATGATTTCTAAATTCTAAAATTTCACGTCACTTTTTTAGGGGACTGAGTGATACATCACTGTGTCGCGACACATAAGTTGAGAACCACTGGTCTAGGTGTACCATCTTAGCTTGTTCCCAAAATTTTCGGTCAGTTTCATCAAGATAACACCGAGATAATAACTTTAAATGTCGTTCCTGAATATTTTTCTTTCGAAGATCTCTTCCCAACTTCTCGATATTATTTGTGCAGTTAGATTGATGTGATACATGTATTTGAAAATTCTTTAAGCAAATGAATAAATTAAAAAAAGAACTATCTGAATTCATCAATTTTGTTTTATGTACAGTGACTACTTGTCACTCTTCAATTTATTTCAACTACTGTTACAGTTTTAGGACAATAGCGTAGCATTCATAAATTTTAGCGTTTTCTTTTTTTCGTTTCCATTTTATCTTTGTGTTTACCAAGAAGCAGGCCCGTATCCAGGAGGGATCTAGGGCAGCCGCCCCCCTAAATGTTTGCTGGCCCCCCAAAAATTTTCACGACAGGCTTGCAAATGAACTATAATATGGTTGGATAGGGCACTATCTAACTTCAGCCGCTTCCCCCCCCCCCCTACGTTTTTGGGCTGGCTACCGGCCTGTGAAGAAGCCCTGCGCAGTGTTGCTATATCCATTAATCACTCTGTAACAAATTACCAGTATTCTGCTCGCAAAATCCTAACTATATAGAAAACTACATGAACTCACTCACTGACATAATATAACAGGTACTTCCGGTTGACGTGAAAAGTTGAAATTTGGCATGATTGTAGGTTTTTCAGACTAACTTAAAGGAAAATTGTCAAAAGTGAATATTTTTAATTTTTAGGGGGTCTAAAAAGGGAATGAAGAAATTCCCCTGTTATTTAATGGGCTTTTTTTTTATTTATAATCTCGTATTTTTGGTAGTTGGGATTGGAATAAAAACTTGAAATTCAGTATATTTGTGCTTTTTTGTTAGCGTTACCTAAGTAAATCACCAAAAATTAAAATTTACAACTTTATTGGGACTGTATGAGCAACTGAAAAATCTTACATATGTTATTCATATCCAAAAATCTTCTACACCCAAAAATTTTAGGCATTTCTGGCAGGATTAGAATGATGAAATTTGGGTGATTGTAGCCTTCCGGGACTAACCCATAGTAAAACTGTCAAAAGTGAATATTTTTAGTTTTTAAGGGGTCTAAAGGATCAAGAAATTCCTATATTATTTAAATGAGAGTTTTCCTGGGATACAAAATCTTATCTTTCACATAGTTTAAATAATAAAAGAAATTTGAAATTTGTAACAAAGTTGTGGGTTTTAGAGGTGCGAGGGCAAGCTAACGCGAGTATCATGGGACAGAGTTTGCAGCTAGCCAAAGGTTAGTATCAGATATAAAGTTACATGACATAGTTATTTTGGTGTGCCACAAGGAACTAACCTCGGACCATTGCATTTTTTGTTGTTTAGTATATCTCATCAATTGTGCTGTACAATGTGTTTTTCCGCCATTACCTTCAAAATAGGCTTGACAAGGCTATATTTTAGTTTCAATTTTACCTTAATTGATGGCGTGATTATAGTATAGTATCAGTTTTCATGTTAGCAAAAATAGTTTTCATCAGTTTTTTCGAAAGCTTCTCAGAACTTCCTTGTGGGTAAACTGTTAGCGTACGCGCCTTAAAAGTGGGAAACCCGAGTTCGATTCCCGTCGGCAGGTCATGTGACTCAAATTCCATGTTAAGCTGTAGGCCCACGTCTCGCTGCTGACCGGAACGCTAAACTGAAAATCAAATCAAATCGAAAGCTACGCATGAGGATACACCCTCAAGAAAGTTTTTTTTTTAGTTCGGTTATGAGATCTTTGAACAATGATTTTTTCCCCCTTCATTATCCGCAAATAATTTTGCACAACTATTTTGGTTTGTGTACTCACATTCTTAAATTGATATGATCCTTATAAAACGTTTTTCATATGGCTTAATTATAAACAAGCAACGAAAATCTTTTTCTATGCTTTGTTAATACTCTTTTAATACATTTTAAAGTACTATTTAAAAAATGCTTTAACGAGGAATTAACTTCTCTATTCATTACAGTATTGATCATTTCCTTTCCTTACCTCCTTCCTTCTCTCTCTCTCTCTCTCGGAAGCCATTTAATTCCCATTCAGAGTATGAATATGGTATATACATGCGAACACACAATAACACAGAAAATACATATAGCATGTAAGCAATAAGAAGCTTACTCTAAGTCTATATATTTCCTGTTATGGCCGTAAAGGCGATTATATCCTGCATCGGAACTTGTATATTAGAAAAGGGAAGCGGTTCATAATCTCAAATGAGCTATACAAATGCACACATTGCCCTGTACACGTGTTTGTAACGATATAGGGTGATTCTAAAATGTCGATACACTTTTTAAAAATTTACTTTTCTAGGATTTTGTCTCTTTTACCTCCTAGGTTGCCCGTTCGAAGTATGGCTTGTATAGAATAATGATGTCCACAAGGAGATCGTGATGCAAAATACTTTAAGTTAAAATTATTAAAAATTTACGAGGTAGGTCTAAAATAGTTAAAGCATTTAGTATATATAACTGTTTTGCATTCTACATACTGATCTCTGTCATCCTTTATTTTACTGTTCTGCTGTTGTGGTCATACTATGAAAGTTTCCTCCTTTTGTCTTCATTTTGTTGCAAATAGATTATGGCCGCTCCATTTGCAGCAAAGAGGAAAATGAAATGTTTGAGTTTTACGTCCCACGGTTATGCCGGCTAGGCTGAAGGTGACGGTGATGATAAGAAATGATTGAAATAGTGGAATGAAGAAAGTGGGAGGAAACGGGAAACCCACACACACGATGTTTGTCCACCACAAAGTTCACTTGGCGTAAGCTGGGATCGAAACAGGAACCTCAAACACCAGAGTTGATCGCTCTACCACTGAGCTACCGCGGCCCCTGCCAAAGAGGAATAACGAGCAGTGATCCGAATTTTCTGGTCAGAAGATGTATCAGGCGCCACAATTTCATCAAAGACTTTCGTCACAATATGGGACTATGAATGGATTGAAAAAAAAATTTTAAAAAATGGTAGCAGAAGTGTTACGCACGAGCAAGATGCCCGACAACCATCTACGGTCACAAATGATGACAACATTGAGCGTACACGTGACATCGTTCTGTTAGAAAGACGAGTGACTATTAACGAAGTGGCACATCATCTGGAAATTTGACATGGTTCTGAGTACAGAATCATCCACAACAGAGTTGAGTTTCATAAAGTCACGTTCCTCTTTAGTATAAACTTGGAGCGGCCATATATATATATATATATATATATATATATATATATATATATATATATATATATATGTGTGTGTGTGTGTGTGTGTGTAATTAACACGATTTAGGGAGGTATGCGAGAAGTATCGTAGTTATAGCAATAACAAACTTTTCTTAGAAATCTAGACATCGATAATTCGTACCCCAGTATTCATGATCATTCTGTTTATGTTAAAATGGAAAGAATTGAGTTTCGGAGAATGATTTTAATATGTGTAAGTTATGTTTTAGTCGTGTGTGTAGTAATGTTTGCAAGTGCTTTATGATGGCTAGGCATGGACAAATATGAAGTGAGTACATACCTTATTTTTAAGTTATAGACTTACAGATGGTTGTAATGTATAATTCAAGTCCTGTAGATCACTGCTACTCGACCTTTTTTTTCTCGCGTACCCCTAGACACAGTTTGCCATCCTATTGTGTATCCCTGAAGCTGTTTAAAAGAAATTAAATCGAAATTAACTTATTAAACTTAATACACATGTTCTGTTGAATAAAAAGAGAGATTAAATTAAGACTTAACAAAAGGACAATCAGTGTGCCAATCAAAAGACTATTTACAAGGGTATAAACAGCACATCTGGGAAAAAATTAACATGGGAAATTTCAAAATTTTCTTTAACTAAGATCATTCAGTTTACGTGCCCCGAGAAACATCTTCGCGTACCCCCAGGGGTACGCGTACCTCCGGTTGAATAACACTGCTGTAGACTACACACTTCAGAAATTGTAATTTTAACTCTAATGTTAACATCGGATCCAAGATTGGATACGGAGGTCTTCTCTTACTATAGTCTAACTATAGAGTACCCAAGTAGTTTTGTTTTTCGACTAATGCTGAGATCATGCACTTAACTATACTCGTTGTGATAGGTACATGTACCTACAGAAATATACTTCTATCATCATATTTGTTAATGTATGAACTTACAAAATGACATAAGATAGTTGTACATGGGAACAAATTCAAAGGCAGAATTACAAAGCAGAATTTTACAGATAAAGAATTAAGTTAATCATATATGAGTTTTAAAATATTCAAAGTGTACTTTTAGTTCATTATTTTTCAAAATGACTTGCAAAGCATGGTGACAAAAAACTTTGGATATTTCAAAACTCAAATATGATTAACTTAATTCTTTATCTGTAAAATTATGTCTTTGAATTGTATATATGCTTTAACATAATGATTTACCTGGATAGTGTTATTGTAAATTGCCTTTTACGTTGGAGAACTGGGTTCAATTCCCGGCGGGAGCTCATGTGGTTCGGATCCCATATTAAGCTATGTCTCATATTGCCTCGCTGCTGAAAGGGGGCGCTGAAATCAAATTGAAATCCTGTAATTGTAAACATCAGTAAATCTTCGTCTTCTCTTTTTTCTTCAGTTTGGTGTTATGAGACAATGGAATAAACGATGACAGGGATTGAAAATGAAACGACAATTGAAGGGTTTCGTGCAAGAAAGAGGCAGCTCCACTTTGTGCCGCTATTGAGTTGCACGCCGTATCACATACAAAAGAAAAAGGCGCATGCAATGGTGTGTCTTCTGGTCAGTTATATTTGATACCACATAACCTAACCCAAGCCTGAATATTGTTTGGTTTCGGTGAAAACTGAATTTTTAAAACGTTTGTTTTAAATTTGCTACATACTAGAAAAAGTGGAGCTGCCTCCTTCTTGCACCAAACCTTTCAATTACTGTATCGATACGATAATTTCATGCTAATATGCAATACTAAAGCAAATACAATCCATATGGGTAAAGTATCAAAGCTTTAACACAATAACTGTATAACTTACAAAATAATTACAAAAGACCTGGTTGACCGAAGCATGTAATAAACCAGCGATTTCATAGTGAACTTCTTCTTCTTCTTTTTTTATCTGCAAGATTGCCAAACATAAATTCTAGTTTCACGAAGAACTAAATATGCAACGTGTTACAGTACATGCACTAACCTTCTCTAAAATTTCAAACAAAAATACAATGTTGACAGGCTTGATTTATCTCAAAACTTTCGCGACTTATAAATAAAAAAATGAAATAATAATTTTATAATGATCGAGTTCCTATTGCTATTCATTCAATTTAAATTGGCACAACTAAAAATCAAATCTTTAGTTCTTTAATAGTAAGCAATACTTCTTTTAAAAGACCAAAATTAGACATACACGAATGAAAAATCGGTCATCATTATTTAAAAAAAAAAAAAAGTGTGTTGCCGACCAAATCATTTGATCAATATAGTGCCAATCAAATGTTTAGTCACTAGCAGCAAATAGTTTTGTTACACTTTGTAACAACCAAGTAAGGAGGTGAGGTGATTTTGAGTTTTAACATACCGTTCAGCAGTGAGGCTATATGAGACGTGGACCTACTGATAAATGTGAAATCCAAACCTCATCAGCTCCCGCCGGAAAATCGAGCCCTGATCTCCCACGCCGAGAACCAAGTAAAAAAAAAAAAAGTTATCCGTACGAAATATGTAGTATTTGAATTAGAAATACTACAATATTTGGTTGTGTTCAAGGTTTGAGTCTTACAACTAAATCATTTTGTTGGAAGTATTAAATTCGAACTATGTGAAACCACCTAACTACTCATCAATGCATTTATTAATATTCACCAAAGAAACTTCAATAAGGGCGAAAACTCAGGCAAAGTTTATATTATTTGAACACCAGGACCGTATCCTTTCAATTAAGGCACAATTATTCAATAACTAACAGCGTTAATTCGAATTAGTTATAATTTTTTGACATGAGCAAAGTTTCTTGCTGTATATTTAATATTCATACAATGTAATGAACAACCCGTTATATTTTATACAATCCTTTGCAAACTTAGTGCTGTGAGCGTATGAATTTTGCGTCAACATTTACACGAGCTGAAGACCTGCCATCTTTCCTGTTTGTGTACTAGGAACAAAGTTCTTTATCGCATTATTTTATCTAAAACGGCAACATATTCCTTATTTTGCACGTTTTATTAGTATGACTGCTTGTTTCTTCTATACTTGCATGAAAACAGGAATTATTTGGATGAGCAGTGGCATATTAAGAATTTTGTTTCGGGGGAGAACGGGGTACGGGGAAGCACGGAGGCAATTGCCCACGTGAGTTTGAGAATTAAATATATTTTAATCGATTGTCTACTAATATACTAGGAAGAAACGTGAAACTTGTCGGTGTCGTGAAGGAAATGACACCCCCCTCCCCAGAAAAACCTGAAATGACACTCCTGCAAACACACGTTGAATATTTATAATCTTATTTGAAATTAGCTGATTTCATTTTAGAAAAAAAAATGTGAATATTCAGTTTTATCTGTGTACGTTTTTACGTGAAAGAAAATGTTGGGACAAGTTGAAGCTGAAATACACTGATTGCAGTTTTAGTGGCAAAAATTGCAAACTGCTCAATCTTATGTGGTATGATCCAAAACTTTAGCAGTGAATCTAACCTTTTATTCTATTTATAAAAGAAAAAGAAAGCATCCTCTTGCCCTACCTAATTTTCCAGGCTACTTATTCCCCCCTCTTGATTTTCTTTAATTCAAATATTTAACTTTCTTTATAACTAAACGACATAAATATTCCTTTGCTATAATAACTAAAGTTCCGTTATGTTGATATCCATGCAAGTTGGTGTGCAACACCACTTTCGCTTATCAACTCTTAGTTTTAGTGTTACTGACGACGGCGGACTTGAATCACAACTAGCAATGGTCGAAAATATCATAGCAGAAACGAAAGAAAATAACAACTAAGAGTAAAATGGACGAAAAAAAGAAAAAAAAAAAAAAGAATGCAGTTCTTACATGAAACAGAATTTGGCCAATATAATATTATTTCTGAATAGAGAACATATGGAAAGTCAGTGAAATGCTTAGAAATGGTAAGAAGGATTATTGCTGTAGGTGGAATTAACAAATTAACAAATTTATTTCGGTGAGCCCAATATCCCCCTACATACACTACTTGTAGATGACTGTTGGTTTTTTGTTAAGGTGTTAATAACAATGAAATCCTATTTGTATGGATAGATTAAGAGAGGAAGGAAATAGTATCGGCCATCTGTAATTTTAAATGTATCATCCCAGAATTTGTCCAGTATGGCTGAGAAAAATCTCAGGGAAAATTGTCAAGATTGCTAGCTCCAGGGTTTGAACCTGAACTTTCCGAATGTGAAACCAACAAACTAAAGGGGTTAAGTGTAGATGAAGGTTATTGATTGTTAACCCCTTTCTAGGTGATTTTTTTTTCTTTTAGCGAAAAAAAATCAGTATTGGGAATCCTCATATGGAAACTTCAAAAATGAATTAAAACTTGAATTTTAGACGTTTCACTTAATTCCGACGAGAAATAAGTACGTATCATATATGACACACTTACAACTCACAAAGAACATGTCAGATGACACCAAAATCTCTTATTCATACACGTCAATATCTCACACAGCAGACAAAACAGTCATTTGATGCCTTTGATAAATCACAAAAAAAAAGCTAAAAACAAAAAAAGAGTATGTGCCATATATGGCACGGCATGCGGTAAGGAGTTAATGTTGAACCAACATCCATTTCTGAGGCAACCTATTCACGGCATGTTTTCCTACCATGAATACCCATAAGTCAGTTAGATATACGTCACCTTTGTCTTAAATATTGCGGTCTGGAAAACCAAATAAATTCAAATTTGATTGGCATAACAAAATTGATAATCAAATAATATAAGTATTTAATGACTCTCAATGTTGGGTATAAATGGCCAAATACGTATTTGGTTAAACCAGGATGTCTCAACCTGGGTGTCGCGACCCCTAGGGGGGTCGTTAGAGTGTTTCATTGGGGTCGCGAAGATAAGAGGAAGAGATAAATATAATTAGAATCTCATACAGGAAAATATTTTAAGATATTATTTTGAATTTTGTTCTGATAAGCATATTTTCATTTTTAAACGTACTGTTAGAAAGAAATAAAAGTTGTAATAAACACTTTTCACAGGTGCTGAGTTGTTTAAAAATCAATGTAAATGAAAGCGGTACGATATGAAACTAATGAGAACTGCATATTGAAATACCAGAAAAATACAAATGCAACAAAACCTGCATATAGAAATTGAAAGCATTCAAAGCATATAGAAATTGAGTGAGCAATTAAACTTGAAAGTTATTGAGATACCTGAGTGATTTCACTAGTGCAGCAACGTCCGGTTCAATCTTCGTGACGCACATTGTCAATGTTGATTGAGTTGATTTTGAGTTTAATGTCCCTTTCAGCAGCGAGGCTATATGCGACGGGACCTACTAATTAACGTGATATCCAAACCGCATGAGCTCCCGCCCGCGCCTGATCAAGTCATTTAAAATAACTTTTTTTAACAACTGTCCAAGTTTATTTAAACCAAAATTAGAAATCACTATTTTTTTTTTTAGCATATGATCCAAAACTAAGGAAGTTATGAAGTTTTAAAATTTTCAAACGGCTTCCATTTTGAAACAGTATGACGGATCGGATTTGATATTTATAATATGAATGAATGAATTACCCAATTTGGTGTTAATCCATTCGCTTTTAGGGAAGTTACTTTTCCACTATATAGAAGAAATAAATTCTGCTATTATAGAAATAGATGGATATAATGAAATCTCTGCAATAGGTAGGGTCTATATTAAAAATCCCACATAAGTTAATTACAAACCGGAAATTATAAGGAGTCGTTGGCAAGAGGATGTAATAAAATGGGGGTCGTTCTAGGAGTTAGGTTGAGAACCACTGGGTTAAACTAAACAAAGAAAGTAACCATATAACCTGACCAAGAAAATACATACTCGTGGGACGTTAAACTGAAATTTTTCATTGACACTGTCTTAATATAATTCGTTATTGTTTCCTGTTATATTTGTACTTCACATTAGTACTGAAGAAATGCCTACAAAGTGAGAAAATAACTCGAGGTCCCAAACTCTGCGGTTGATTTTGAGTTGTGGAGGGGTTGAAAGTCGGTTTCACCACCACTGCCGATGTGATTTCCCTCTAGAGCCGCCACTGGTCCGAAATCTGTACGAAGTACCGTCTTGTGTAGTTTGAGTAAGACAATTCTTTTAATAATGTTCCCACGACCATTTCACAAACTTTTGGCGCCTACTATGCAAGTTGAATATAACATACATCTTGATAGGGGTGCTTATGTTGTAACATTTTACACACATACACACACACACAAACACAAATCACATCCACATTGAGATAGATATCCTCACAGACAGATGGATAGAGACAGAGATGTAAATAGAGAGAGAAAGGAATAAATGCTATAGAGTATTCGCATATTCAGCATTTCTTAATAAAAAAAGAAATAAAAAAAATCTGATTCTGCGATCCCCTACAGACAAATTTCATGGTTTCGCAGAATTAGTATATATATATATATATATATATATATATATATATATATATATATATATATATATATATATATATATATATATATACGTATATGAAAAAAGATATGACAAAGTCAGCAAGTTCACCTTTCTCCACCAGAGTGCAGCACCAGTTCCAACTGCTGGTTTAAGCAAGAACATGCAATTGCGGGAATTGAAAAAGATTGGGAGACAGGAGGGGAACAGAGAGAGAGAGAGAGAGACAGGATTGAGATTGCACAAAAATTGAGGCAGAAGGGACGCGATGAAGAGAAAAAGAGAGAGAAAGAAAGAAAGGGAAAAAAGCTGGCTAGTGAGAGTTGAGAGAAAGAGAACATTCTCTTAATATGATACCGAGAGATAGGTAGGTAGGAGCACAAGTGAGGAATTGGTTAGTGTTGGTACTCGCCAACTGCTTTACAGAGCAATTTGGAAACATTCTCTCTTTTTTTTTTTCATACAGTAGGCTTGTAATTATAAACCGTCATCCCACACACAGAGTACCAAGCCACCATATAGTACTACAATAATAATTTCTGTTCGCGGAAGCGCCAGTACACTGATCACATACAAAAGGTTTGCTTCTGAATACAGTTCATTTACCACACTTCCCTGAGCTCTAAAACGATAATTTCTTTGGAATTACCCCTCTATTTAGGATGTCTCCTTGAATATAACATTCCACCCGCGATAGAGACCAAACGACCCAAATAGGACGTAATTTTCCCTGTATTCTGTTTTAAAAAAGTGTAAAAAAAAAAAAAAAATTGTTCCCTTTACTTCGCCAGTTTTTCCTGGTTTTATTGTCGAGGTAGTTCTTTTTTTTTTTTCCCTAGAGGTTGTTGCTAAGCGCGATTCTTAATTGTATGATCAATACAGGAGATGATGGCTTCGTTACTGTGCTTCTGTTCTGAACTCTATGCATGAATGAACATACATTTTTTGAGGGAGATAATTTCTTTATTAAGCAAGCTTGGAATCAGTGCCACTCTAATTGCAATCAGGAATTTGTATTCTAACGCTTAAATTAACACGCGCAGTACATAAAGTGATTTAAAACGTTGAAACGTACAGGAAAGGAATTTACTGGTTGTTGATAGCTAAATAGAAGCGAGTGTGACTAAACGTCTACCATTCCACTTAACACGTATCCTGGGGCCGCGGTGGCTCAGTGGTAGAGCGTTCACCTCTGGTGGTTGGGGTCCCGGGTTCGATTCCCGCCCCCATCAAGTGAACTTTGTGGTGAACAAACACCGTGTGCGTGGGTTTTCTTGGGGTTCTCCCACTTTCTTCATTCCACCATTTGATTCATTACTCATCATCACCGTCTCCTTTAGCCTAACCGGCATAACCGTGGGACGTAAAACTCAAAGATTTCATTTTTTTAACACATATCCGTGATCTGACAAAGTTGTAGCTGTTTGTTTCACTATTTTTTTTCGTAAAGTTTATCCGGTTTTAATGAAACTTGGTATGTCGTTTCCTCGAGTTCTACAAAATGTGCGTATTGTTTCGGGTTAAAATTCATTAAGAGTAAGATCGTGTTCCAGGGCTAAAAGTAGATCTGGAAAGGTGAGGGGACGCATGACGTCATGTTGCCCCCCGTGCCTATCTTTGCCCATATTAAATTTGTTTTAGGAAGTGTTTGCCACTATAGATATGTTTGGGAAGTGAGGAATAGGTCCTGGCGTTCCTCCTTACTTTTATACGATCATTTGCCATGTTCATGTATATCCGATCATTGCCAGTTTCAGTGTCGTCCGACACTCGGATAAGTGCAGTAGTAAATTCAAGAAAGAAAAAAAAACACGAGTAACATGTATTAACATACTTCGACCAGCGGCGTTATGTAAGGGAGCAGAGGAGTTAATTGTTTTCCCACCTCAATTTCAGATGTATAGGTCTATGTAATCACGCGAAAACTGTCAATTACCCCTCCCCCTCTTGACCCCTCCCCCAAGTGAGTCCTGAAATGACACTACTGCTTTGAAAGACATTATATCAGGGGCATTTTCAATGACAGTGAGATGGGAAGGAGACTTACATTCAAAATGGGAGAGTATTCAAAAGGTCAGAACGAAATAACCATTTTCATACAAATTCCATGTCATACCGGTCGAAAATTGCAGAGAGATGTTCACAAGCTCTGAGACAAGTCCGTGAATCTTCCAACCCAAAGATATGAAATATGCCGAGCCCGTGTTTAATTAGTTTGACGGATAACATAACTAACTAACTCTATGGCCTATGGAACCCGGAGGTTCAGTGCCGCGTTCACAAAAGATCTCCACTGACTTCTATCCTTAGCCAACTGGATCCAATTCCTACTTTGTATTCCTACTTCTGCGAGATCCATCTTAATATTGTCCTCCCATGAGGGATAACATAACAAGATAAAGTTCTATCATCAGGGATATAGTCATAGTTGTAGATAAGGACTTATTTTTTAACAAGAATAGCAATGACTGTGAATATTTTTTGTTGAATTGGAGATTAGCGTCCCGTTCAGCTGCAAGGCTACATGAGACGTGAACCTACAACTTAGCTTGGGAACCGCACCACATATGAGCTCTGCCGTTGACGTCGGGTCTTCCACGCCGAACACGAGTACGCTAAAAATATACCCATACGAGAGTTCGACTGTGATATATAGGTCTAACAATGATAATAGTGGAGATTAGGAACTAAAAAAAAATGGCTCGTAAATCTGCGCACAAATTACTTTTTTTAACTTAAAGAAAGCAGTCATGAAATTAATAATAATTGATGAGTACTTCAAATTATATGCCCGTAGCCAAATTCCTCTATAAAAAATTGTTGTGGAAGTACCTCAGGGTTCTGAAACATTCATTTTTGGATAGCGTACATATTAGTTCCTAAGTGAAGTCTTGATCCGACTACTATAGATATGGACCTTTTAAATTCATTTTTTCATATTTTCGGCAGCCTATAACTCCGAAAGGAAGCATTTGTGCACCCAGGTTGATCTATACTTTTTGTGTCAGGAATCACCTCCCAAACGTTGTCGGTGTTGTTTTGAAACACCGTATATATATATAAACGATGTTTAAAATATTTATGAAGTTGAAAAACAATGCTTCGAAGGATCATGGGACCAGAGTTTTCTTTAACATTGGGAGGCGGGCAGATTTGAAGCTTATTCTGGGGCACATCAAATTCATCTCATTTTTCTTTGTGGACATCAGACACAAATCATCACATTTCTCCCTATAAACATATTTCAAATCGGATTATTGGGAGGGACAGTCCCCCTAATTCCAAGATTGGAGGGGACATGTCCCCCTCATCCCCCCGGCATTTGCGCCAGTGGCTTCATGTAAGAGAGACTTCAGCAGTCTCAACAGAGTTAAGATTGCCTACAGGAATTCATTGAAGACTGACACACTGGATGATTTGCTGACAATTTCCATCAATGACCCTTCAGTTAAGGACTTTGATCGGAAAACTACAATCGACAACTTCAGTGCAGAGAGAAAGCGTTACACGAACGCGAAGTCTTAAAAGGCAAGATATTTGTTAACATGTATATGAATTGCGAAATTCAAAATTGATTATCCTGAATCTAATTATCTGGTTTTGAAATTTTATGCCTTGATATAATCTCTTTCTTTGTCAAACCAAAGGCCCTGGGGAGGGGGGGGGGGCTTCTCATAATTTGTACGTGAGAGATATTGGCGACCATAATTTTTGGATTGGCGATTGCATCTGACTTTGAAATTTTGCGCCCTGTACATATATATAAATAAATTCTAGCTCGTAAACTAAACTTAAAAACTATTTTCTTTTAGAAGATATTCTGAAGTACTGCTGGAATTTGGTACCTCGTTTGCTATGTTTAACTTCACATATCCTGAAAGAGACTTAGAAAGAGAAAAAAATGTTAAACCACTTCTTAAAACAAGACAGAAAACAAAAACAGAATATGATCAATAACACAGATCATGGCATCAAAATGAGAAATCAACTGACTAATAATCATCGCCTTTTGTTTCAGAAAGTAATTATTTACATGAAAAGATGCCGCTTGAAAGGACATGCTTACTCATCAAAGAATAATAGACGAAATCAAGTCCATTATTATTGAAAGATAACGAACAAACTCCCATAATTACTAATTAATCTGCTGTAGGCTGGGAGCACGTTTTAATTTAACGATGCAGATAAATTCCAGAGATATAGATGTAGACAGTAGAAATTAATTGTAAATTTTCTAGTCAAAAGGTGTCGTGTTCGATTTGCATTGTAGGATATTCTATTTTATATTATGTTCTTTTTTCTCTTTACCCTGTCTGTTATATATTCTCACTTTCCGATAATTGTATTTATCTTTTATATATCTTTATCCTTTCTCATGGATTTTACCAGTCTATTTATTAATTTATAAGTAATGTCTTTCCAACAAAGAGTAAATATGGAAATCATTCAAAAATGTATATCAGAAATAACTAGCGATAATACCAAGGTTAAGGGGGGCGCGGTGGCTCAGTGGTAGAGCGTTCACATCCGGTGTTTCGGGTCCCTGGTTCGATCCCAGCTCGCGCCGTGTGGACTTTGTGGTGGACAAACACCGTGCTTGTGGGTTTTCTCGGGGTTCCCCCGTTTCCTTTCACTTTCTTCATTTCACTCATCTCTCATCACCGTCTCCTTTAGCCTAACCGACATAACCCTAGGACGTAAAACTGAAAGACTTCATTTCATTTTCAAAGATACCAAGGTTAAAAAGTGATCACGCAATCTAATTGCGTTTTTTATACTAATTTGAGACTATCGAATTGGAATGGAATTTTGAGAATACTGACGTAAACTTGCTATCTTTGAAGCACCTCTTATGACAATAGTAAATGTGTCCACGCTTCGATGCATACTAATTGCACTTTTTGTATTACTTTGATGAAGTTGAATGCAAAGAAACCAAACTATTCTTATATAAAAAATTCGGGGCCGTCCCTAGGCAATTTGCCGCCACGTGAAATTGCATCATTTGGCATCCCCCTTTCTCCAGGAAAAAACAAATCTTAAAAGTCACGAGTTTAACTAACGTACCTCATCATGAACAACGAAGGGAAGGAAAAGTGCACTCGCACGCAGAAAGGGTAAAACACTACAAACACAACCGCAGGTTCCCCTTTATATAATAATCTATTATGGTAGTGAAAGATAAAGCAAACACACTTGCAGAGGAAAGAAGGTAATCCTTTTTTATGGAATTCAATATTGAAATTTAATCTCAATATATCAGTTTGTAATTCCAGTGCAACTAGCTCTTTTATCTTTATTTCTTGATTTTCCTTCTACATCTGTAAATTAAAAAGAAGAAACTTGCTTTCATTTCAATGATAAGAAACTTGTTTATGACAAAGGCAAGACTAGTTTTTGTATCAAAGTTGTGGTAACTAACTAAATGAAAAAGGTGTTCGCTACTGTTCGAAAATAGAGTTCTTGTATTTGACAACAATCAGGCAATGCATGCTGGAATTTGTTTGACCATTTGCTTTAGCACTGTCCAAGTGACCTTAAACTAATGCGACCTAAACATGATTTATGAATGTATTATTAAAATAGAAGGTCAGCTTAGTAAATTTAACTACCATCATTATGAAGTTTATTTCCAACAAGACATCTCTGAAAGTAGTTCAATTGGATTCAGGAACTTCGAATTACTATACAGTAATAACCACAATTAGAAATATATATATATCCAAGCGTGGGTGTTTTTTTTTTTTTTTTAAAGTAGCGTCATAGTTTTCAGTACCAAAGACAAACAGTAAACTGTGAACGAAAACTGAAGAATAAAATATTTAAGCTTTCGTGTTTCAATTTTTATGGAGTACCAAAATTAAGAAGAATAGGGCCTACTACTTATGTAGACTTCGAATCACGATCTATGACTAAATATGGTGCACCTGGTGGGTATATAGATCATCATGTAAAATCAATCTTCACAATTGAAGTCGTTCCCACCAAAGAGCTCTGCCTCTAAGAAAGCTTTTTTGCAGGACTACGTCGTATGTTACAACTATTTTTTTTTTTAAATGTAAATAGGTAACATGAAAAAGTTAATAGAAGAAAATAAAATAAATCTACATTCTGTAATTTACAGCAATTTCTACAACTATTCAGATCAGATTTGACTTTGACTTTTCAAATACGAAGGTTCTTAAAACCCTGTTCAATAGTTACGTTAGATCCAAACTTGAGTACATTTCAATCATATGGCATCCCAACAATCAGAAAAACAAAGCACGTTTTGAAGCGATTCAATCTCGTTTTGTGAGGTACTTAACTTGTAAGAAAACCGGACTATATCCAAAATTCGAAAAATATACCGAACTCCTTCGTAAGCACGATATCTCATCACCCAACTCTTGATTTTCTTAATGAAATTATTGCAAAATAATATAGACTCTGAGTATTTACTATCCCAGATAGAATTACATGTTCCAAGTAAAAGCACGCGTCCTAGAAATAATACTTTTCATTTACCTACAGCTAGAACAAATACGCTATACATGTCATCTATTAGGAGAATGTGTTATATTTTTAACTCCTATATGTCATCCTGAACTTGACATATTTACTATAAACGATCGTTCTCTAAGAACTATTGTGCAATCTTATTGAAGACTCATTAATTAAAATGGCCATATCTATAAATGTGTATTTGTAATCATGTAAGTGAATTCAAGCATGCTCTAATTATATACAAACTGACTAGGTCACTATCATTAGGTAATATAATTGTTGCGATCTATATGTAACCATAAATAAATAAATAAATACATACATACATAAATAAATAAAATATTCCTAAATTTAGGAGGACCCATCAAAGCGAAGTTAAAATACCGTTAATTTAACAGTAGTGATGTGATATCTTCAAATAGATCAAAGGTAATCGAAATGTGGAACAAGAGTGGGCTAGACAATATTATTTTTCATGAGGGACCGATATTTCGTGTCACTTACTAGATTTCCGTTTGCAGCCATTTAGAAAAAAACAAAATAAATACCGATTTCCTAAATAGCTGGAAATCGAAAGCAGATAAGTGAGTCGTGATAATGATATCTCATGTAAAATAATATTGTCTAGCGAGCTCTTGTTCCACTTTTTCATTATATTTTATCTGTTTGAAGATATTACACAATGACTGTAAAATTAGCGGTATTTTAACTTCGCCATGGTGGGACCTCTTAATGATAGTTTTACTGTGAAGTTCTTTTCTTATTTACTGAAACATTGAATGATTACCCCATCTTAAACTGACCGAGATGACCATACATTTTGAATTGAATACTCGTACTCCAGTATTACTAATTCCACGAGAGCTTCTTCTCGTGGCTAAGCGGCTAATGTACGCTCCTTTGGAGTGGGAGACCCGGGTTCGATATCCGGCGGGAACTCATTTGTTCGGATAACACGTTAAGAGACGTAGGTCCACGTCTCATATAGCCTTGCTGCTGAAAGAGACACTAAACTCATAAATCAAATCAAATCAAACTAATTCCACTATTTGTAGCTGTCAGTTTGTTGAAGGTCTCCATTCTTCAGGGAATCGAGGACACTAACCAGTAGTAGTAATAGAAATGTATTACCTACGAGAGTATTTCAAAAAGTTTCCGAACTGACTGCTCGTATAGCTCGTAATAATCCGTTCATAGTATATAGTGCCCTCTGTGGAAGAAATAATGAACTAGTTTCAACAGTCTAGCTGCGTCAATTCGTTGGAAGCAGTGATTTGAATCAGTTGCTGTGTGTTGAGTTTGTATACTGCATGACAATGCCCCAAGTCACATGAATGTTACGGTGCTAAATCTGGGCTATATGATGGGTTGTTATTCTTCATGCATCCATAGTCTTTCACTATAGCATTGGTTATAGCGGCCGTGTGGACTGAAGCATTATCTTGTAGCGTGAGAGCTCGATCCACTACAACTGATTCAAATGATCTCCTCCAGCCAAGTGGTCGTAAGTTTCATTAAGAAAATTTCCCTCGACTGCCACAAAATTTTCCCTTTTGTTATCAAATTTTCCCTAGTTTGTTAAGTGTCAAATTCTTATGACAAGTTATGTGATAGGGGGCGCGGTGGCTCAGTGGTAGAACGTTCACCTCCGTAGCTTGGGGTCCCTGGTTCGATTCCAGCTCATGCCGTGTGGACTTTGTGGTGGGCAAACACCATGCTCATGGATTTTCTCGGGGTTCTCCCGTTTCCTCCCACTTTCTTTATTCCACCATTTCATTCATTTCTCATCATCCTTTAGCCTAACAGGCAGAACCGTGGGACGTAAAAGTTAAAGATTTCATTTCAAATTTATGTGATAAAATTAATTACCTATATTAAACGAAGTGCCCAATACATTTGTTTTATTCATTTGCTTTCTACTACTATTTTTATATTTTTCCTTCATTTTTTTTTTGAACAAAATATACACACAAATACACATATCCAACATTGGGTGCAAATTACACTACTTTGAAGACACGCATACACAAACTATAGTTATTGTATTATTTTCTCTGAAGAATAAAGAATAATTGAAGCATTTATATTGGCCAATCAGTCAGCGCAAGAATTTTCCTGAATAATCGCGTTTTAACGAAAAATTCCCTTTTTGCTAAATTTACTTACGATTTTCCCCCCTCAAATTACAAACATTGCTCCAACGTACTAGTGCTGCAGTTGAAACTAATACACTGTTTCTTCCACAGATGGCACCATATGCCAAGGACGGATTATTAAGCAGTAACGCGATATTTCGCTGTGAAACTTTTGTACGAAGCTGTACCGTAGCGAAAAACGTGGTCGCGTACTTAAGGGAAGAAGGCAGATTGACAGTATTTGAAAATACAATCCTACGGCGAATATTCGGATCCAAGATAGACGGGAATGGGGGATGGCGGAAACTTCCTAATGAGGAACTACTGAATAATTTATTTATTTATTTATTTCATAAGGACAACACAACAGGTTTAAGGCCCAGTTATAGTGTCGTATATATAATTGTTTAACATACACTATTATACATACACAAATATATGTCGTTTAATTATACAGAAGTTATTTCCTGACAATTCCTTTGAACTTGTTTTCTGACATACTAAATACATCTACTACATGAACTCTAATCATTTCGCTATATGAAGCACACATTTTCCACAGAGGAGACTTATGTAATATGTTAGTTCTTGCTTTTCTACAATAGAATGTCCCAGTGTTTGCTGTTCTAGTCTTACCTGTTGGGACACGTAATAATACTTCTGGAACTAATTCTGGATAATCAATTTTACCGTTTATTAATTTATGTAAGATAAAACAAAATCAAAAGCCCATGTCTTTTTTTTCTAATGTTCGAAAACTAAAATTCGTTACTAAGTCTTCATAGGGAACATACTTTGAGTAGAACGGGTTTTCTTCTATGGAAGCATTTTTAAGAATTTAAACTGTATATTCTCTATTGCATCAGAGCATTTAGTGACATTTGATGTCCAAACAGTACAACAGTATTCTAAGTTTGACCTCACATACCGAAAAATATAACCTTATAAATGTTGATTCTTTGCAGAAATCCTGTCCAATCCTATAAATTAAACCTAGGTTTCTATATGCACTACTCGTTATCGCGTCAATGTGTTGAGTAAAGGTTAATTTGCTATCAAATATAACTCCTAGGTCTTTGATAGTATTTGGGGTAGACTAACAGTATCTATACGGTTTACCAAACATTGTTATGATCATTAAGTCTAGAAGGTTTAGGTGGACAGGTCATGTAGCCAGAATGGAAGAAAGTAGGAACGCTTTCAAAGTCTTTACTAGAAGACCAATCGGAAAACGACCATTAGGAAGACCTAGACGCAGAAAGAAGGACAATATTAAGATGGATCTCACAGAAATAGGAATACAAAGTAGAAACTTGATTCAGTTGGCTAAGGACAGAAGTCAATGGAGAGCTTTTATGACTGTGGGTTCGAACCTTCTGTTCCTATAGGCCATAGAGTTAGTTACTTAATTTTTGTATGTTGCTTGAATGTCGAAAGGCAACGAAGTGTCTCAATTATCTTAATGACCTTCCGATCGTCTCCGAATAGTTACGAAGATAAAACTTTGAAAGAAATGAAAATGAAATTAAACCTTCCAGTTCTACTCCCACTGTTACACCCTATAGTCTACAGAAGATTGATGTATAATCAGTGGTGTATTTAGGGGGGACTTCCGGGCTTAATTCCCCCCCCCCGAAATCTTACTTACTGTAGTAAATATATGAAATATCTTGCAGAATTTTCATATTTTCAGGCAAAGCCCCCCCCTTAAAGTTAGCAAAGCCCCCCCGAAACAAAATCGTAAATACGCCACTGTGTATAATCAAAGTGTTTGATTAATATTGAAGAATTGGAGGAATGAGAATTCAGGAGAAAACGAGAGAACATCTAGAGAACTCACAGATACGATATTGTCCATCACAAACTTACCTGTTTCGTACTCGAACTAGGAACTCCTCGCAACAAGAGCTGATTGCTTTACCATTCAGCCATTGTAGCCGCACACGGTGAAAGGAAATGAATCTCTTATCAATACGGGCTTTGAACTCAAACCCACTTGATTGAAAAGTGGGGGAAAAAAAGACGAGCGATCAGTGAAACGTCTTCCGGACAGTACAAATGAAATTCCGATTTGATGAGCCAAACTCAAAACATGGAACAGAATTAAAAAAAAAAAAAAAAAACAATACTAAGAACGTCTTTAATATGATTGGCGACGCATCAGTTAAAATAAAAGTAAAATAAAATAAGAAAAAGATAAGTCTCGATGAACGGAATGTAATAAAAATCAGTCTCTACAGCTGTAAAAAGCAAGGAAATGATAGAACACGGGGTAGAGTAGTTTAAAGGGACTCAAGAAAAGATGGATACAGAGAAAGAGGGGAAAAAAGGATTAAATGCTGAAATAGAAGAGAGAGAGAGAGAGAGAGAAGGCTTATCCATTGAACAGCATTTTCCACTAAGCCTCCTTATCGTCTTTGGCTGAGAGAACGCGCAAAGCAGAGTCCGAAATTACAGCAGCGTCTTCTGAAAGGGAAAAAAAAAAAAAAAAAAAAACTTGTGTCGAACGAAACGAAAAGAAGAAACGGATAACAAACAAAGAAACAGAAGAAATTGTGATCGGAATTTCAATTAAAAGACGTAGGAAATCTTGCTTTCTTTTCATTTTCTTCCCTTTTCTCTTGTGTCTTCCTTTTTGTTGTTTTTCGACTACTGCTCATGTTTTTTATTCTTTTCTTTCGCTTTCCTTATTTCTTTACAGTTTCATGTCTTTTTATCCGTATACACAAGCTTCGGAACTCTCACATAAGTGCACATAAATTTCCCCATTATCTTCCGTTTCCTATACGTTTGACAAGTACAGACAAGTCCAAAGAGGATCTAAAAACCTTTGTTTCGAACACACTTTTTTTTCTCTTAATTTCCTTTCTCCACAGACGTAACACAAATGCATTACGCAAAGGATTTGAAGCATCGATATGATGCAACGAATGTATACAATAGTGTACGTAAAATAGGGTAATTTTAATCTTTACTTCTTACCATGCATTGATGTGGATATATTTTGAAACAACAGTAGATATTCAAACTACTTGGAACCATATTTTGAAACCGGAAATTAAAGGCCCATCACTTCCGGTTTCAATAGAGAGATAGGAACAAAAATAAAGGCTCAATCCATATATTTATTACTGAGAGGAAAAATCTTTTAAAATGTACAACATATTTAATGTAATACTTGATATCACTAAAAGACCTATATTGTGCTTATTATACATATAACTGTTTTAAATGACAATGGACAGTTACTCAAATTAGTCATGTGTTGTGAAGTAACTTGGTATAAAGTTTGGTTGATATATAAAGGTAACCAAGAAAGTTCTGTCTCTTTTTCACCCACCACCTTCGAACATCAATATGTTACCTAAGACGTATCTGGAAGATCAAAAAGAATCCCCATCAGCATCGACGACCTTCTGCCAACGTTCTGGAAGGCCATGGATTCCATCGCGGTAGAATTTGCTGGGCCGCGAAGCGAAGAAGGTATCAAGCGCATTTTTGTACATCTACTAGGAATTTGAACTGCCGTCCTCTGAGGTGATTGTCCAAGGATTGGAACAGGGATAATCGGACGATGCAATGTCCGGGGAGTATGGCGAATGCAATAGTGTTTTTCACCCAAGGCCTAAAATGGCGTTCCGGGTCACCCTAGCCACGTGGGACTCAGCGTTGTCCTTTAACAGGGGGACCCCTTTGCGATTCAGAAGTGTCCTCCAGAGGTTTTAGCTTTTCTTGAACACGGCTCAACTGTTGACAGTATACAGTTGCATTGATGCTCTGGCTAGCTGGTAGCAGTTCCCAATATACGATGCCACGAGCAGTCCACCAAACACACAGGAAGACCTTCTGGTATAGTGCTGGTTTCGGCTGTTTGGAACCGGTTCATGGGATGCTAACCAATGATGACGGCATCGTGGAGCTTCGTGCAGGACCCACTTTTCATCACGTGTCATCACCCTATCCAGAAATGGCTCCTTTCTCAGACAAGACAACAAAGAAATACAGGTGTCTGCTCGCGTTGCCTTCTGGCCCGAATTAATTCATGTGATACCCATCGATCCAACTTGTAGTGTTTCCCAGGTTGATGGAGGTGCTCTCGAATGGTTTCTCCACTCACACTGAATTGCAGTCTCAGTTCCTCACATATCTGATCACTGTTGGCCTCAATTGCTGTCTGAAGATCTTCATTTTATACATGTGTTGGTCTTCTGGCACGCGGTGCGTGTTCGAGTGTTTCGTCACAGTCCTTAAACTTGTTAAATCACCGCTGCAGATTACGCGCAGTCTCGGCACCCTTGCCAAACTTCTGGCATAGCTTCCGCCTCGCTGAATCAATGTTTGACCCCAGTTTGAACTTGTACAGCATACACGTCCATATGATGCTCTGTGGAGGTCCCATGTTCAATCTGTCTTTACGCAAACTAACAGTCTAACTGAACTGCGACAACCAGGTAGTATGTTGGATATACCCTAACCTTCGCCTTATGTCCATTCTCATTCAACTCACGGTATGAAAGCCAATGAAACACAGACCTCCACAAAAAGCGACAGAACTTTCTTGGTTGCTTTTATACTAGCAAAGTTCCGAAATCAATTAGTTAAATTGTTAGTTGTACTTGGAATTAGCTGGTTAATGAGGTTAATATTGGGTTGATAAAATTGAACATTGATAAGTAGAACTCGCTTAGTCATGATATAAGTTAGATTCCTTGTTTCAATGGACAAAATTAAACAAAATCTTTTAATGTCATTTGTTCTCCAAAAACAAATGAAAACAAACATGTAAACATCACTTAAAATGGCCTTCCTTGCCTTTCACACACTTCTTCCAATGTTCAGGCCACTCGTCAATGGCAGCATGGACCAGAACTTGGGAAATAGAAGTCTTTTTATTCACTAAATCGTCCTTGAGCTAATCGATATTGCGGTGAGATTTACTGTAATACTTCTCTAACATGTTCCATAGGCAATAGTCGTCTACCAGGTTGATGTTCGGGCTTCCAGAGGCTTGCTGGAATACTGAAGTGTTCCCCAGAAAACATGCGTCATTCAAAGACTGCCACCTTCTTCAAAACATCGCTCTGGTAATTTGCTACCTTGAGTTTGGTTTCCCCGTTCGCAAAAATATATTTTTATGATATCATTCTAATCGATTGATTTTAAACTGGTTCTGGATTTGAGTCTCTTCAGGACTACTTATAATCGTGGCTAAATATCAACTTAAAAAAAAAAAAAACTGTGGTAGTCAGCGCCACCACATCGTCTCAGGCTTCTGAAATGTCTCTGGATGTTTTCCCAGTTTTCTCGCCAGGTGGCAGCACAGGATCCGGCCAAGGGGGCTGTATACATCAGAGTGAGGAGAGCCTTCTTCTTCACGTGGGACCCGAGAAGAGAACATCAATAGTGACAGCAGCGGAAGGGTCGGAACCCGTACCGAAGGGGCACCGGAGACCAGGCTCTGGAAGATGAAGTGCATGGAGTGAAACCAAGTGCGACGAGAATTATAGACTCAGTTATTTTTTTTGTGAAGTGCAATGGACAGCTGGATGTCATGATAAGTATCCTATCTGCCTTAGTATACCTGCACAGTCTGTATCCGATACTCATAAGTATTTTTATAAAATATATAGGAAATCTTTAAACCTCGATTCTTATTTAAAAATAATATTGCATACCACCTCACCACTCCACGCGCCATCTGCGCAACTAAGGAATATGCACCCTCACATTTGCTCTAGCGTAAATGCGACGGTGACAAAACTCGTGTTTCCTAATACCGAGGATTTAGCAAGTATCATAAGATGAACACGAAATACCTCCAATCATACGAAGAAAAAATATATTACCTGGGTAACGAAGATTTATTGGCAGTTCCAATTACACAGAATTAAAACATGACACACAGAAATTTTCATAAAACGCATAAATTACCAACATCAAAATAACAATAAAACAAAATTTAACGATTTTTTATGAAATGCCCATTTTTTATTGTCATTCACTCATAATAATTTACAATTTTACTTTTCACGTTTTACCACACTGTTTTCCAAAAGCGAAAGAGAGTAGCAGCTCCAACGGAATTATCTCCAGGCGAAGATCCCAAAATTATCAATTGACGCCGTTGTAGATCAGGATTATCCTAGAATACATAATCTTCTTTGAGATGCTATTTACTTCCGAATTCACAGCTATCTATTACCGTTTTTACTCTGAGGTTAGTGTAAAGGGACAAGTTTTGCCGATAGATGGCACTACAGTTTTTGTATCTCTCCCGTGTAGTTTTTACGTTTCACGAAAATTTACAATTTCTCTTACAAATTTGCACCTAGAGACTTAACATTTTTCGAGAAAGAACTTCATAACCTATTAAAGGGAACAATCCATGCCGATTTTTTTTATTTAGAATTTTCTTCACTGTTGAAACAGTTCCATTGTTAAAGGTTTGGATATCCATTTCAACAATCAAGCCATTTCAACAATGAAGAAAATTCTAAAAATCGGCACGGATTATTGCCTTCGATAGATTATAAAGTTCCTTTCCTAAAAGTTTGAAGTCTGTGGGTTGAAATTTGTAAGAGAAATTCTGATTTTTTTTGTGAATAGTAAAAAATACATGGGACACATACGAAAATTGTATTACCATCTATCGGCAAAACTTGTCCCTTTAAACCAACCTTATGGTGCGTTTGGCAGTAATGAAAGTTGAAACCGGAAATGGTTAATTTCTACCACTTCCGGTCAATCAACGAACTTGACTCATAACTTTAGACCAGTACATCCTGGTCAAAAATGATGGTGATCCTCGAAAAGTAGTTTTTTTTAGATTTTTGGTCTCGAAGACAGAATGGCTTGTTTACTTGTTTTTTTTTAAAGTTTAGCGTCCCTTTCAGCAGCGAGGCTATACGAGACGCGGTCCTACAACTTAACGTTGGATAGGGGGACACGATGATTCAGTGGTAGAGCGTTTATTTCCCTTACGAGAGGTCGCTGGTTCGATCCCTATCCAAGTAAGTTTGTGGTGGACATCACCGTGTCTGTAGGTTTTCTCGGGGTACACCCGTGTCCTCCCATATTCCCATTCCACCAATTCTCCCAACATCATTTGTCTCCCTTAGCCTAAAGGACATAATCGTGGAACGTTAAACTAGAAGATTTAATTTTATTTCATTATCGTGGGATCGAAACCACATGAGCTCCCGTCAGGAATCGAACCCATGTCTCCCACGCAAGAACAGAAAGGACACACACACAAAGAGACATAGTAACTCGTATATGAAGGGATTTTAGTTGGTAAACTAAATTTTTTTTTAAGTCTCTTATCTGTATAGAGATTTAATATTCGAACTGGAAGTGGTTGAACTTTGCGAAACTGAATTCATGTCGGACAATGATTTCTCGTATTCTCTTTCCATTTTTACTATATATGAGGATAGACCAAAAGTGGTTAAATATTGAAACCTGAAATAAGAACAGAGATTGAACCGATTCTCTGGAATCCTGAATTCATATAAAAATATTATTTCTCCCTATCTCTTATTGTTCTTCTTCTGATATACTGTATATTGGCTGACGGATGGATATGAACGTTTTATAACACTCCCAAAGCATACGCCTTGCACCGTCCTGTATGACTGGAAAGCTTGAGAAAACTCTTTGATTAACTCGATCTCAGTATGTCTGTGTATGTATGTATGTATGTATGTATGTATGCGGGGGGAAGTGTAATGAGAGATATTCAATTTCACTCCAATCAAGAACCTATACAACTGTTGATCCCTCAATGAGCTGATGTACGTTAAACGGACGTGCTTCCAGAGCGGAAGTGTTATTTCCGTCAAGTGACAAACGACTTCATTTCCGATCATCATGAACGTAATTCACGGAATAGCTAGTATTTCCGCGAAACAATACATTAGCTGAAGAAAAAAGTACTATTCAGTTATACAAGATCCTATCCAATCACGGCTGTTCTTTTTCATGTACATGCGAGGGAGTGATGGAGAATTTTTTTTGATGTAACATAGAATGAAAATTCGTAGAGGTGTGAAACTTTATTATTATTATTATTATTATTATTATTATTATTATTATTATTATTATTATTATTATTTCTCACCGTAGTATCTTCTGAAGTGAAAACAATTCTTAGTATTTCAATCCAGAAGTAGTTCTAAACCGTCAAAAAATATAGTAAAGAAATAAATCCCGACTAACACGCATCAGAACTTTCTTATCGCTTCTAAAATCATGCGTGGTCCTTTGAACTTTTCAAAGTTGGAATAAGTGTAAGGAAGTGTCTACTACGGTACTTTACACTCCATACAATAATTCTTGAACAAAAGATATTTTTTAAATTATTTTTTTTTGAATAAATATTATAAAGAGATTATTTCGACCTAGTTCCTTAATTGAGTCACTCCGTTACGGGTAACAGTGACTACCCATGTCCCGTTTAAAATATACGTTTACTAGGTTCTATGCAACCTGCACAATAGCAAAGAAATGTTGGTTGCCTATAGGAAAAGGATAACTAGGTTTTATTACTGCAATTATCTCGCTCCGTTAATATGTTCACGAGTAACATTGATTCTAACAGTGACTACCCATGTCCCGTTTAAAATATACATTTACTAGGTTCTATGCAACCTGCACAATAGCAAAGAAATGTTGGTTGCCTATAATGAAAGGATAATTAGGTTTTATTGCTGCAATTATCTCGCTCCGTTAACATGTTCACGAGTAACATTGATTCTAACGGTGGCTACCAATGTCCCGTTTAAAATACAGCGTGTTTGAAAAAGAACTTCCTAGTTTAAATGTGTCCTAGAATCTGTACAAAGTTACATAAACAACTCTAGTTTGTGGTGTTTGATTCATCAAGTCTCTAAGTTTGGCTCCCCTGCAGTTAGCGGATCTGTTTAACCTTCAGACGGCATCAGCGCTGTTTTTTTCCTGTTTCCTCGTTCAGTCCTGGTAGGCGTGCAGTGCAGAGCAACTCAGCAACAATGTGTACTCTGCAACAGAAAGCGCAGAGTGCTATTTGGCTTGCGAAAACTGAGTCAGTTATAACAGTGCAACGTAATTTTAGACGTCAGTATGGTGGTGAATCACCTACAGCAAAAACTATCCGTCTTTGGCTAAAGTCTTTCAAAGAAACCGGTAATGTTTTAAAAGCAAAATCAGCAGGTAGACCGAGAAGTTCTGAAGATGTTGAACAGATTCGTGTTTCTTGTGTTTGGAGCCCGAAGAAGTCATTGGCCAGACGTAGTCTATAATTAGGAGTGCCTAAAGGTACTGTCTATGATGTTGTGCGTAAAAGACTTAAGTTGCGCGCATACAAATTACAACTGTTACATGAAATTAAACCTACTGATAAAATCAAAAGGTATGAGTTCGCTGCTGACTTTTTACACAGAATTGATGATGATGTCAATTTTTTTTTTAAATTTTCTTTTCTGATGAGGCTACATTTCATGTCAGTGGAACAGGTAATCGTCATAACTGCAGAATTTGGGGGGCAGAGCATCCACATGAAGTTATTCAACATCAACGTGACTCTCCCAAACTTAATGTCTGGCGCGGTTTGATGGAAGATCATGTGATTAGTCCTTTTATTTTTGTAGAAAAAACAATAAACGAGACGTTTACTATGACATGCGGACAGAGTACGTCTTTCCACAAATGGACGATATTGAGGCGGAAAAGGACCTTGTGTTTTTCCAACAAGATGGCGCCCCACCTCATTACAGTAACCATGTGCATGCTTCTCTTGACACTCGCTTTCCAGGAAGGTGGATAGGCAGGGCTGGCCCAATACCTTGGCCACCACGAATCTCAGATTTAACCCCACTGGACTTTTTCTTTTGGTGTTAAAAATGTTGTGTACAGTGAAAAGATCAGAGACATCAATCCTTTACGGGAAAAAATCGTCGCGGCGGTTGGGACAGTTACACGTAAAATGTTGGTGAATACGTGGCGAGAAGTGGAATATCGTCTCGACGTGTGCAGGGCTACAAATGGATCCCACGCTGAAGTCTACCAACATTAAACAAAACTTGAAGAAATTCTCTTTCATGATATGTACTCATTGATGTAAGTTTTCGTTCATTTCCCAATTAAATTTATACTTAAAAGTAGGGAGTTCTTTTTCAAACACCCTGTATATAACAATTCTTAGGTTCTATGTAACCTGCACAACAGCAAACCAACGCTGGTTGCCTATAACAAAGGTTTATGTAGGTTTTATTGCTGCAATTATCTCGACCGAATTCGTTAATTGGAGTCATCCGTTAACATCTTAACGGGTAACGGTGAGTTTAGCGGTGGCTATCCATACTACATATCCTATAAATGAAAAATATGAATTTTACATGATTACTTTTACTGTCTTTACCAGAGTATAATCTATTTTAGATTTCTGTTTCTTCATACACATAACGTAATCTAACCCACTAATTAACTACCTGACGTACAGATATGTGTAATAAATATACGTGTATAAGATGGTTATTATTTGGATATGGTTATTTTTTAACATGAATACAATCAACATTGGTTAGCTTTCTTATTAAAGAAAATTTACTATCTTCTTGTGTGTAGTGGAGAAGATCCATAAAGTTTAACAGTGAATAAAACTAGAAGTAATGAGCAAATATAAGGAAGAATTTTCTTCGTCCCATATTGTGTAGATCTATCTTCTGATTGGCTGAGAGCCTTATTTATTATTCTGATTGGTTATTTAGTTCTGTATTCTTCCATAACTGTTTCTCTTTTGTTCTTATCAGACGAAGTGCTGTTGTAAACAAGAATAGACAAGTAGGATCTGTTGTAAGACTATCGCCAGCTTTCGAACAGTTTTATGATCTCCCGTAGAACATATAAAGTTGGTTGTATCAGACATTCAATGTTTATTTACCAGATGTCGCCAATCAATGACACAAAAGGGCTGCTAAGGAAAAAAAGATAGGAAGAGAAGAAAGTTTTGCACACGTAGACTTAACGCAAAAGAAACAAAAAAAAAAAAAACTTGAAGAGCCCCGACGGCAGACTGTTTCCTCATTCATTTCTTTTTTTCAATCGAAAGATGGCGCCCCCTTACTGCCAGACTATCTATGTAAGCGTCCCTGCAGCGAGTCCCGGGGGAAGTGGTTGTTAAAGAAGTTTCCGGGAACTTGATGGAGACAACTGCCATCTGACAACATGTTGCAACAACATTATCTCTATTTTTGGTCGCTTTCTTTCCCAACAAGGTTGCCAACCCAATAATTTTCTTACCATATATTTTTTCTTACACACTGCAATGTTGTAAAATATCGGTAGTACTTCTACAGGATCTATATTCTACTACAGATAAACCAGATACTAGTGTTGCATAGTCTCTAAAATGGGACTAAAAGTACACAGAGAAAAATCCATTCTCCGGACAGCGGTATATTGTACAAATATACGGTATCCTCTTGCTTACTATAGAAATCAGTACGGAGCATACGTTATCCGTATGCTACATACGCACTGCCCTTAGATGTTACATCATGCCGTTGCAGGATGTCTGACATCTAACAGTTTTCCGTATATCACATAATATACTTATGTTACCTTCTTCAGCTATATGTTATATACGTCCATTTGTATCTGAGATCCTGACCACCTACATTGTTTCATACAGAAAGTACATACAGATGGAACACTTATACAGAAAGTATTATAAAACATGCGTTTTCAGTTATACGTCTGCTGTACGTTAAGTCGAAAAACTACAGGAATTACGCATGTAACCTATCTTTTTAAGTACGCCACCTACATTTTTTTCAGTGTACATATTCAATTTTGAGACAAGACAAGACAATTCTTGTCTCGTTTTTGAGACGAGAATTGAAACAAGACGAGACATTTTCGTGAGCAATACTAGTTCAAACAAGTCTTACATCTCACTCTTTTAGTGTTGCATGCAGCAATGTAATAGTGGAATTTTTGGTAGGTATATACGCTCGACTGCTTTCAAAAATTATAGCATTTATCCATTGTCGTATATGCTCGATTTTCCCTAAATTTAAGGTGAGTATACACTAGCCTATCAAAATATTAGATGGGTGTATGCCGTATACTACCGTATAGCCTGGGCAGTATTAAATCCCTGATTACATGATTCATAGTGAAAAAAGTAATAATTGGGAAAAGCTTATAACAACATGATGAAGAATACTTATCAACGTTTAAAGATACGCAATTCATTTGATATAATATACTCCAATAATAAATATGGTTTAAATGTGTTATGTCGTATCCTTCGTGAGGCTCTCGTAACGCGGGAAAAATCTGATAGCTTCTCGGTGAAATTAACAAAAAGCAACAGGGTACACATTTTCTACATAAATTTATGAAACGAGACGAGAAAAGGGTTCGTCCAGAATTGAGACGAGACATATACAAAAATTTACGAGACAATACCTTATTTCTCATCTCGTGAACAACCTATCAGATCCACAGATACCAATGACCAGAGGTAAATGTAGTCGCTAGTGATATATGATAACAGTCTAAACTTCTTTACGGGCTATCGGAGGGTTTTTGATTTCTGTTTGTGTTATACATAGTAAGGTTTACTGTTTGAGGAAAATATAAACAGATTCAGAAAAATCGTAGAAAGTAGAAAATAATTTATTACTATTATCTATATATTTTTTTAGGTTGTGCCAAGTTAAACAAATTAATGTCTACTATAGAATTACTTGAATAGTGACTTTGTGAGGCATTATGATGAGTTTTCTTTTAAAAAAGTTTTTTTTTAATTTTCTGCTTATCAGTATGGTTTTGAGATTTATTACTTTTCTTTTAACTTTATTTTTATCCACTTTTGATCTCCAAGATGGTTCTCGCAATGGGTAACCGATCACAGAAAAAAAAAGAATGATATTCTGACAAAAAGTCGAGGAAGACTGGCACGTAAGCAGTCAGCCATGATATCGTCAATGACTTACAAAAATCCATTACCAAACAGTATTTAGTAAACCATTTGGAGAAAGCTGGCTACAAAGATGTTCTTCAACCCCTCGGTTATATGCAACCCACCTTACTTTGTTGCATTTTTGGTTGCCTCGTATTTTAGGAAAAGTCTTTTCATCAGACGTTGGAGAAATTTGATTTTGATTTTAACCTCTTCACGGATATGGCATCAAATGATGCCATATATTTATCAGGAAAATAATCTGTTTTATGGAGTGCGAATTCAAAGTAAGTAAAAACAAGTGCTTTACTTACCTTCAGTTCGCACCCTTTTTCGTGAAAAAAATTCGGATTATTTTCCCGATAAATATGTGGCATCTTTTGATGCCATATCTGTGAAGAGGTTAAGAGCAAGAAAAGTCTATTTTGTGGGACCTGGAATAAAGAGTTGAGAAAAAGACTGATAAAATGCTTCGTGTGAAGTATTGTACTGTATGGAGCAGAAACATGGTCATTATACAAAAATGATGAAAAAACACTGGAAGCTTTCGAAATGTGGGTGTGGAGAAGAATGGAGAGAATTAGCTAGATCGAGCACAAAACGAATGAGAGAGTGTTAAAAATTGTGGAGGAGAAAATAACAATTTTAGATATTACTAAGAAGAGGAAGAGAAACTTGGGGTATTGAGTAAGAAGGAACTGTGTCATGAGGGACGTACTAGAGGGCATGATGGCAGGAAAGAGAGGGAGGGGGCGAAGAAGACTACAATTGAAGAACGATATCAAAACAGAAAGATCGAACGTAAAGACGAAGAGCTTAGCGGAAAGCCGTGTAGCATGGAAACTTCTCAGTTACGGCAAGTGACTTGTCAATAATGGCAAAATACTTATGATGATGATGATGACGATATAGGTAGAAGAATTTCCCATGTAGACGAGTTATTGCACAAGTTGAGTCCCCTCTTAACCAAGTGGGTAACAAACGTATTATCTCTGGTTCAATTCTCTTTGAATGTATTTACTGCCAAAGCAAAGCGGCTTCAAACATGACACTTAAACTCACTTCAACTGAAATCTTCCTTTGTGGACAAACTTTGAAAGGAATAAGATGCTAACACTGTTCACTTCTTCCGAAATAGAAAAGAAAGGAGCGTATAGAATTCTTCCTACTTCCCTGTTAGTCACACGAACACCCCCTCTCTCTATCACTACTTGTCTTGTGTTTCTGTTTCCCCCGAAAATGCTACCCAGTCAGTCTCGAGACAGTTTGATCATCCGATAAAAAGCATTTCGGAATAAATCGGAGGGAAAAAAAAAAGAAACTAACTTTGAGCAGTAAATAGGAAGCACTACTTTTTCAAGTTGCTGACTTGTCGACAACAACTGATCCTACGACCTGATAATTGCTGTAACGGAATGCTTTCGGATAGGGAGATAAAAAAAAAAAAGTCACATTGTATCTTTTCTTCCCTCTCCCCATATCCGCTGCTAGAAACTCTTGCAACAATATGCGCTTCAGAGAGAGAGAGAGAAAAGATTTCTTTTTACTCAATACTTTGCTACTACTATCTGATTTATTCTATTGCAGTAGATTTCACATCTTTTTCTCTCAGAAAACGGACTTCTTTACAGTAACATAACTAAGGGGACGCAATGGGGGATTGTGCCCCGGGCGCAGGGTTGGGGGGCGAAAAACTGGACAAATATTTATTTTCAGTATAAGGCCAAAAAAAGGAGTTTTAGCAAACTAAAAATCATAAAAAAATTACGTCAGAAACTTAACAGGACAACAACGACTCACCAACATTAGGATCATATCCATAGAGCATAAGTTAGTTTCAAAGATATCTTTCGAGGGCACTGTAAAAGCCTTTGCAGCCAAAAGAGCCCGGAAAGTGAAATTTTAGTTCCAGACTTCATATTGATTTAAGAGATTGCAAAATATCCGAGTCCAAAATACTCGTGACACCAGCTTTATTGTTTGGCATAATTAAATATTCTTTCTAAACCAACAGACTGTTAATTCATTCTATACATATCCACATCCCGATGTAATTCCAAGAACATTGTGATTTGCAGTTACTATGGTAAGATTATAAGAATATGTCACGGGAGCTATTCTCAGATTATTTGGTAATCAAATACTAATTAGTTTCGTTTTTTCTATCTGGTACTAAAAATTAAGTTATGTACTGAAATTTTAAAATCAAGCTTTACCACTTGAAGTAAAAATGGAATAGGAGAATTATTGCATGATGCCAATATCAGGTATAGTCGAAGCGTTTTAGCTTGTTGGTCAGGGAGAGGGGACGCTAAAGGTGACAACTAGCCTAGGGAGAGGGGACGCTAAAGGCGATAACTACCTTAGGGAGAGGGGACGATAAAGGCGACAACTAGCCTAAACAGACGGGACGCTAAAAGCGACAACTAGCCTAGGGAGAGGGGACGCAAAAGGCGACAACTAGCCTAAACAGACGGGACGCAAAAGGCGACAACTAGCCTAGGGAGAGGGGGACGCTAAAGGCGACAACTAGCCTAGGGAGAGGGGACGCTAAAGGCGACAACTAGCCTAGGGAGAGGGGACGCCAAAGGCGACAACTAGCCTAGGGAGAGGGGACGCCAAAGGCGACAACTAGCCTAAGGAGAGGGGAAGCTAAAGGTGACAACAAGCCTAGTTGCGTCGCTGTTTCTTCAACATCTGTCGTTTAACTTTGCCTACAGGACAAAACGAAACGAGACGAAGTAAAAGTGTTCATAGAAATAGAGCAACTTTCCGAGACGAGGCATCACTTCTATAACACCTTTTTCGTGACAAGTCAACTTTAACTTTTGACTCGTACACCAATGGCTCCCAACCCTTTTTAAATGACGACAAATTTTACTGGGTCCACAATATCATGAAACACTTATTGGAATTTTTTACTAATTATATTTTAAGTTCATATCTCAAAGATCTCAAAGATCGTCTACAAAGGGTATCGTACTGAGTATACAAACTGATGATTACTTAGTGCTCTCAGGGGTTCCTCAAGGCTCAAACCTTGATTCACTTTTATTTTTAATTTTAATTAATACTATTCCCAATTCATTCTGGGGTATACAGAAACCTGGGGTATGCAGTAAGAACTGGAAGGGGTTCCGAGAAACAAGACACATTAATAACGATATATAATGCAGTCGTTAAATCCAAACTTGAATATGCTTCCAATATCTGGAACCTTCCAAACAGAAAATCTAGCCCCAAAATAGAAATGATATAATCAAAATTCGCAAGGTACTTTGTTTTCAAGGAAATGGGCATATATCTTAAATTTAAAACATATCAATCTTTAGTTGAATAACTGAGCATTGTATCAATTCACAGCAGAAGAAAAGTTCAGTTACTCTGCTTTCTTTACAAAATCATAAACAACAAAACCTAAGTGTCGCAAGTACTTGAACTTCTGAAATTTAAAGTTCACAACGGCAGAAGACGTCCAAAAGCTGGCTTATTTCACAGTAGAACAATGAAAATCAACATAATGAAAAACTCGCCTATTTGAAGCATGTGTGACCTCTACAACAAACTTTGTTTGGTTAATCCAAATATTAATATATTTAAAATGTGTTTCACTAAATTTTAAAAAGCAGTAAATCCTTAAGTAACAGAATGGATGATTAACCTGTCATTAAAATTTTTACTTGTATGCTTATCCTCCTGTTACATGTTTATCTGTTGTTATGAAAATAGTAAATGGGTATTACCTGTAATATTCACTATAAATAAACGTTATAATAGTGTAAGCATATAAGCTTTTATATAGTAGTGGCTCTATATAGTACTGAGAATTGTTGCTGACTCTGGAAGAATTGGATGATACAGTATGTCTCAAAACTGATTTTTACTAATTACTAAATACTTAATTAATTTTTAATTTTAAAAATTCGAGACACACTCTATGGAAGTTCACGATACACAGGTTGGAAATAACTATATACAGGCAACCAGATTCTCTTTTGATAAAGCATTGCTGAACACTGGTCGATCATTTGCGGCAAATTGACAAGTCGCCATTTCACCGTCCATCAATACAATATATTTTTCCTCCTCTCCTTCGTTTATCTTCCACTATATCTTTTATACGCATCTCTGAGAATTCAGTTTATTCTTAAACAACGTCGTAACCAAACTCTTTCAATACTTCCCAAACTATGCTGTGCATAAGCATAGAAACTAACAGATATGTCCGTCTGTCCGTCTGTGAACCAATTGCTATCAAAGCATTAACAGGTAAAAGTTAGCGAGAAACGGTTCCCTAACATGGATTCAAATTCACAGCCAATATGTCTTAGAACTCAAACACTGTTTTAGTATCATACGATTAGGATTAGGAACAAGAATTAGATCTCTGGGCTTTGGCAGCTATGGTCATGTTACCTCTTCAAGTATAAGGGATGACGTCCCATCTACTATCGCACTACCCGGAATTGGGAAGGAAGAAGGGAATGGGGAAAAAAGGAAGCAGCTTGGGACAATTGTGTTAGGTACTATACCTTCATTCGTCTGGTAGGAATGAGTAAAGCCCAGGAAACCCTCACTTAGGATGTCTGGCCTGAAAAAAGATTTTTTTAAATTTTTCTACCGATTGTCCCCACCGGGAACCGAACCCGCAGCCGCTGCCGCTTTCAACGCAATCACATTAAAGCCAAAACAACATGAGACATTAAGAATCGGGTTCTTGCTACAAATTCAGCATCTTAAGAATAGAAAATGGCCTTATCCCTTTACTAAAACCACAAATGACTGAAACCCACTATCACTTCTGGTTTCAATGTTAATCCTCGAGGAAATAATGAAAAGCGTTTTTTTTTTTTTTTTTTTTTTAATATTATAAAATTCTGCTGAAGCAGGTAGAAGGTAGATCAATTACACACGGGAATCGATTTTCTCCCTCAACCAGTTTTATTACAAAACTTCTTGTTATATAAAATAGAACGACACAGTTTCACTATACAAGTATAAACTTCTGTAATGATTTAGGGTAAGCGAGTGTCTCCCAAGGCCCAGACATCCTAATAAGGAATCCCGTCAGAAATTTAGGCAAACTAAGTAGGATAAAGTTTTAGAATTATCTATGCTCCACGAAGGCAAAGAGAGGCTAGAAAACCACAGAGCTCCACGCAAGCTAGATGGTCGATTTTAAAAATTTCACGAGCTCCAGGCAAGCTAAGTGGACAGGAAGCCTTACAGCTCCAAGCAAACTAAGTGGGCAGAAGGCCTTAGAGCCCCAGGTACGCTAAGTGGGTAAAGGGCCTTAGAGCTCCAGGTAAGCAAAGTGGGCAAGAAGCCTTAGAGCTCCAGGCAAGCCAAGTGAGCAGGAAGCCTTAGAGCTCCAAGCAAGTTAAGTGGGCAGGAAACCTTAGAGCTCCAAGCAAGATAAGTGGGCAGAAGGCCTTAGAGCTCCAGGTAAGCTAAATGAGCATAAGGCCTTAGAGCTCCAGGCAAGCTAAGTGGGCAGAAGGCCTTAGAGCTCCAGCCAAGCTAATGGGCATAAAGCCTTAGAGCTCCAAGCAAGATAAGTGGGCAGAAGGCCTTAGAGCTCCGAGTAAGCTAAGTGGGCAGAAGGCCTTAGAGCTCCAGGCGAGCTATGTGGGCAGAAAGCCTTAGAGCTCCAAGCAAACTAGGTGGTCGAGTTTAGGAATTCAACAAGCTACAGGCAAGCTAAGTGGGTAGGAAACATTAGAGCTCCAAGCAAGATAAGTGGGAAGAAGGCCTTAGAGCTCCAAGCATGCTACGTGGTCGATCTTAGGATTTCAACAAGCTACAGGCAAGCTAAGTGAGCAGGAAGCCTTAGAGCTCCAAGCCAGCTAGGTGGTCGAGTTTAGGAATTCCACAAGCTGCAGGGAAGCTAAATAGACAGGAAGCCTTAGAGCTCCAGGCAAGCTAAGTGAGCAGAAGGCCTTAGAGCTCCAGCCAAGCTAAGTGGGCAGGAAGCCTTAGAGCTCCAAGCAAGATAAGTGGGCAGAAGGCCTTAGAGCTCCGGGTAAGCTAAGTGGGCAGAAGGCCTTAGAGCTCCAGGCAAGCTAAGTGGGCAGAAAGCCTTAGAGCTCCAAGCAAACTAGGTGGTCGAGTTTAGGAACTCAACAAGCTACAGGCAAGCTAAGTGGGTAGGAAACATTAGAGCTCCAAGCAAGATAAGTGGGAAGAAGGCCTTAGAGCTCCAAGCATGCTACGTGGTCGATCTTAGGAATTCAACAAGCTACAGGCAAGCTAAGTGAGCAGGAAGCCTTAGAGCTCCAAGCCAGCTAGGTGGTCGAGTTTAGGAATTCCACAAGCTGCAGGGAAGCTAAGTAGGCAGGAAGCCTTAGAGCTCCAGGCAAGCTAAGTGGGCAGGAAGCCTTAGAGCTCCAAGCAAGATAAGTGGGCAGAAGGCCTTAGAGCTCCAGGCTAGCAAAGTGGGCAAAAAGCCTTAGAGCTCCAAGCAAGCTAAGTGGTCAGGAAACCATAGAGCTCCAAGCAACCTAAGTGGGCAGAAGGCCTTAGAGCTCCAGACAAGCTAAGTGGGCAGAAAACCTTAGAGCTGTAGGCAAGCTAAGTGAGCAGGAAGCCTTAGAGCTCCAAGCAAGCTAAGTGGTCGAGTTTAGGAATTCCACAGGCTGCAGGAAAGCTAAGTAGGCAGGAAGCCTTAGAGCTCCAGGCAAGCTAAGTGGGCAGAAGGCCTTAGAGCTCCAGCCAAGCTAAGTGGGCAGGAAGCCTTAGAGCTCCAAGCAAGATAAGTGGGCAGAAGGCCTTAGAGCTCCAGGCTAGCAAAGTGGGCAAAAAGCCTTAGAGCTCCAGGCAAGCTAAGTGGTCAGGAAACCATAGAGCTCCAAGCAACCTAAGTGGGCAGAAGGCCTTAGAGCTCCAGAGAAGCTAAGTGGGCAGAAAACCTTAGAGCTGTAGGCAAGCTAAGTGAGCAGGAAGCCTTAGAGCTCCAAGCAAGCTAAGTGGTCGAGTTTAGGAATTCCACAAGCTGCAGGAAAGCTAAGTAGGCAGGAAGCCTTAGAGCTCCAGGCAAGCTAAGTGGGCAGAAGGCCTTAGAGCTCCAGCCAAGCTAAGTGGGCAGGAAGCCTTAGAGCTCCAAGCAAGATAAGTGGGCAGAAGGCCTTAGAGCTCCAGGCAAGCTAAGTGGGCAGAAAACCTTAGAGCTGCAGGCAAGCTAAGTGAGCAGGAAGCCTTAGAGCTCCAAGCAAGCTAAGTGGGCAGGAAGCCTTAGAGCTACAGGCATGCTAAGAGAGGGTAGTTTGACCAGCAGAAGACTGATGCCAGATGTGGTGGTCCTCTTGATTTTATAGCTACTCCTGTGTAGTGGTGGCGCTGCTGTTCCTCCTTCACCACCTGATTAGTACTAGCGCTGATGATCTTGTCGTCTGCCTCTGTAGCAATTGGTAATAATGGTATTATGGTATTATATATATATATATATATATATATATATATATATATATATATATATATATATATATATATATATATATATATATATATATAAAAGCACGTAAATACAACAATGTGCAAGAAATTACAATATGAATTTCTTGTCGCAAAAATATTCTTAACGTCAACTCTAATTTCTCTATTGTAAACGAAAGTGACAGAAATGTACCAGTTCCAGTTTAGATGTTAGTGATTATAAAAGAAAAACTGGAACGGAGAGCATGAAACAGAATTTTATATGAATTCAGTAATACAATAACATATGCTATTAGCTCTCTATCAAAACCGGAAGCGGTAGAGATTTCCAGTTTCAAACATTACTCTTCATAGACCAAAAATGGTAAGTAATACAATTAAACTTTCTTTTTCTGTTTATATGAGTATTCCAAAAGCAGGTTCAATATGAGCTCGATTGACTTTATTGAAACCGGAAGTAGTAAAACAATCTATAAAAACCGTTTTCAATACTGGTTAGAGGAAAACCGGTAATACATAGTGAGATACATTTTTTTTTTCACAAGAATTCAGTGTCCCTGTAATAGATTTATTCTTGATTTTGATGTCCTTTGTTGCAATCTGGTGCTTCTGCTTTCAGTGTTGATTTTTTACTGGGCTGAAACGATAAGAGATATCAAGAAATTTTTGATATTGTACATGCACTCGAAGAATGCATTTCATCTTCCCCGTTATGCGGCTACTGATATCAAAATTGGAGTAACTATGGCTCAGTGGTACAGCGCTTATCTCTCGTTTGTGGCGTCATTGGTTCGATCTCAGGCCAATACGTTTGTGCTGGACAACATAGTGTCAGTGGCTACAGGAGACAGTGATGATGAGAAATGAATGAAATGGTGGAATGAAGGAAGTAGGAGTGAATGGAGAGAAACCCGAGAAAACCCACGCACGCGGTATTTGGCCACCATAAAGCTCACTTGGCGCGAGCTGGGATCGAACCAGGGACCCTACGCATGAGAGGTGAACACTTTACCACTGAGCCATCGCGGCCCCGTAAAGTTCTTGTCTCTAGTCCACATCGTATAAGGGCAGTAGGTATTTAAATTCGGACAAAATTGTTTATTAAGTAGAAATGTAGGAATAATTAAAAATGTTATATACTTCAATTATTAGTTTTGATTATTTATTATTTTTTTATATAGATGTAAAAGGTTCTGTATGTTTTCACGTAGTCAGAAATTACAACCCAGTTGAGTTGAGTTGATTTTCACTTTCAGCAGCGAGGCTATAAGATGTGGACATACTCATTAAAATTTGAATTTCAACCATACGAGTTCCCACCGGGAATCGAACCTGGGATCTCCCACGCCAAAGGCGCGTACCCTAACTGCTTAGCCATGAAGGAGCTCTACATCTAATTGAGTTAAACGTTATACGGAAAAACAAAAAAACAAAGAAAACAGATAATAATCTTAAAATGGTTTTTTTTCGTCTAACGTCATACGCTTATGCCCGTTAGGGTAACGAAGACATATGATTGAGGCAAGTTAATAGTGATGGAACAATTGGTGGAATGAGAAAGTGGGAGAAAAGGAAAGTACCTTCTAAAACCCACAGACACGATATTTTCCACCACATACTTACTTGGACAGGGATTGAAGCAGAGACCCTACGTACCAGAGATAAGCGATCTACCAGTGAGCCACTGTATTTACAGATAATCTTGTGCGTTAGCCCTGAACCGAGAGATATACGCATTCAACTAGCTAATCAACAAATATAATTTCTTACACAAATTACATAATTTGTTAATAGTTAAATATATAATTTGTTGTATTTAATAAATATATAATTTGTTAAATCATAAATTATACGTGTGGAAGTGTTTAAAATCCGCTTTTTGTTTCTATTTCATTAGATGCGTTTTCTAAAAACGAATAAAACAAATATTTTATTGTGCCTTTTCTTTATATCCATTGTACAGGGGCGGATCCAGGACGGATTTCTTGGGGGGCGGTGGGTTGTAATACTGCTACTTAGAGCTACTTTTAAGAGCTCCAATCTGTGGGATGGGTTTTATTTGTATATAGAATAAGGAAGCTTTCTTTTCTGGGTGGATTGCCCCGACCACCCCTGCTATTGAATAAATATAATGTGCATTAGCTGTTGACCAACATTTCAGAAATTATTCAAGATAAATTTCGATAGTTCCTAATTGATTATTACGTTTCTGTATATTCTATAAGGGAATGAAGATTGTCTGTATTAGTAACCAATAGTAAACATGAATATAAATTATTTCCTCATCCGTGTCATAGTTGGCAGTAATTATATTAATTATTGCAGATATGATAAATATATAAGCTACACAAATGAACTTGGGAATTAAATATTGTTATAATCTGGAGATAGATCCATCTAACAGGCAGTTTTAAAACCATAAGTTGAGTAAATAATCTAACCAACTGAAACATAAGCTAATACCTTGATAGATTAAACACTAATTTACAAGTCTGTCATTTACTATCAACACATTACATCTATTTTAATTAAAGTATTCCATAGAGTTTGTGAGAACTAATTACTATTTATGCATTTAGCATGTACCAAACGTAATTTTCCAAATCCATTTGTCTGAATCATTTTCTTTTTTCTGTACATTTAACAAGTTTAAATAGATTTTTTAAAATATTTTTTTGACAAGATGTTAATAAAACATCAGATATTATACGTCTGAAATATCTTTGCAAGGATGTCATAAATAGAGGATCTGCCCATATGAATCGTCATCCTATTAAATCGATGAAGCCAAAAAACAACCGAACACCGGCACGTCTGATTAGCTACTCTCGTTTCCGCCATTCTCTGATTGGCTATTTTCGTTTCCGCCATGATTGTTGGCTCAAAACATTGCGATCCTATTGGGCGGAGTGGGCAGAGTAGGGGTGGCGAAACTGTGACGTATGGCTTCAAGATTTTGTTGTAAGAGCAGATCCTCTATTTCATAAGATCCTTGTATCTTTGTAGTCTGTAAACTTAAAACTAAGTTCGTAGATATCAAGTGACGTCAAAACATATACCTAAGTTACCAGTGTTGCCAGAACTGCTTTTACGTGAGATCTCTTGTATATGCACCAATGTTCGGCGCGTCCAGGTCACAATAGAGTCAAGTCTACTTTCGGTCATTTTGGGCATGTTTCATCTTTACGACATATAACCCTTCCAGGCAAACCAATATAAAGCCAGTTGTAATCGACGACCAAAGTTATTACGGAGAGGTAAGATTTAACTTAAGAGTCTTCATCCCGGCGAAATTAAAGATACCGCTAATTTTACAGTAATTATGTGATATCTTCAAATAGATAAAAGATAATTGAAATATGGAACAAGAGCGCCCTAGACAATATTATTTTGCATGAGGTACCGTTACCACAAGTCACCTAGTAGCTTTCCGTTTTCAGCCGTTTAGAAACGCGAAAATAAATGCCGATTTTCAAAATGTCTCGAAATCGAAAGTAGATAAGTGAGTCGTGATAACGGTTTCTCATATAAAATAATATTGTCTAGGGCGCTCTTGTTCCACATTTCGATTATCTTTTATCTATTTGAAGATATCACATAATTACTGTCAAATTAGCGGTATTTAAATTTCGCCGGGATGAAGACTTAAGAACCAAATTCGAGTAGGCAAATGGACATTGACAATCCAGACACGTTCTTTGAAAGAGAAATAGCGGCACTTTTAATCTGGAAAATAGCACTAGAACCGAAGGGACAATACGGCGTTCACTTCTGATGCATGGGGTCTCTGGTTCAATCCCAGCTCGCGTCAAGTGAACTTTGTGGTGAACAAACACCGTGTGCGTGGGTTTCCTCGGGATTCTCCTCGTTTCCTCCCACTTTATTCATTCCACCATTTCATTCATTTCACATCATCACCATCTCCTTTAGCCTAGCCGGCATAACACGGGACGTAAAACTTAAAGATTTCATTTCATTTTTAGAAAAGACAATACGATGTGAGTTTTGTTCTATTATCTCAGAGATAAAGGTACCAAAGTTGATTCCTAAAATTTTTGAGAAAGGAAACTACTTGAATCGAGGACTCAGCTAAGGATAAATTCTAATTACCAAAACGTAAAAATTTAGTTTTGTTCATATTGAGGCAGACACCATTTTGTGGGTATAAACGAACAAATGATTTGGAGAAATCTGTTTAGTTCTAAAACATTATGTAACTTTATGATAAACGTGTGGAAAGGGGATGCAGAATGAAAGGAGTTGAAACTTTAAAACCTACTTAAATAATAATAATAATAATAATAATAATAATAATAATAATAATAATAATAATAATAATAATAATAATAATAATAATAATAATAATAATAAATCAATTCAAATAATTTCTAATGGTAGCAATTGGGAAGTTGGTAAAGATATAGATAGTAGATCTAGGGATAGCAACTTAATTTACGAACAAAATGAAATGAAATGAAATTTTTGAGTTTTACGTCCCACGGTTATGCCGGTTAGGCTAAAGGAGACGGTGATAATGAGAGATGAGTGGAATGAAGAATGAAGAACCCCAAGAAAACCCAGGCACACGGTGTTTGTCCACCACAAAGTTCACATGGCGGGAGCAGGGTTTGAACCCGGGACCCCAAGCACCAGAGGTGAACGCTCTACCACTGAGAAAAAGCTGTTAAACATTTTCGACCGAGTATCCGCACCGGAAATAAACTTTTTTCCTATATGTTAGAATGTAGCTGTCAGCTGGTGACGTCAAGGTGAACGTCCGTTGATGTTCACGACATCTAGGCGATTTAATTCGAAAGCGAAGATGCATAAATTGCTTCGAATCTTGGTGTTAAACAACTGCTTCCCAAAAATGAATAAAGATGATCGGGTCCCAAATTCACATCCTGTTACAAGTAGTAACCAGAACTGCCATGTCGCCTAACTGAAAACAACCTAACTTAAAAGTAATATAACTAACAAGGAAGGTCCATAAACCATGAGAGTTGAATTTTGATGAACATTTGTGACAAGATTTAGTTCAAGTTGCTAAGTAACGTAGTAATAGTCACTCGATGCGCAAATGCTTCGTTGAGCTGCTACACTGACGCCATCTTGAAGTCCAGTAGGCAATGTTAAAGAATACCCTTTTGGCACAGAAATGAAAAAGCTTTTGATAGATCTGACTTCAGTATTGTAAACCAAGGTAGAGCATCTATATGTGGGAGTACTTCCAGTGTATGATCGCCATTTTGAAGGACGCCATATTAATCGCCGTCAAATATGATAAATAGCAAGTGGTTCATGTGGGGTATCAAATAGCACAGGAATTTACTCCTGAATCCATTTCCACAACCAAAGTTTACTTATCTGTTTTCAAGTCAGACTTAAGAGCTCTCTTACCCACAGAAATATATAAAAACTGTGCGAGTTAGGCTTGTGTTATAAAACACAGTCGTGCGAGCACTTGCAGGATTTTAAGTAATACAGTAGTTAATGCAGTACAGCAACCACTATACCAATCTTGAGACTAGTAAGAGAAATCGTTAGTTAAATTAAAATGCCTGTAGTGAAAAATGGAATAGCAGCATGCTACAAGTTATACCTATTTCAAAGTGCGATGGAATAGACTGCTGGTCGATGAAACACATGCCTAATAGTGCTGACGAGCAGAGAATACCAAAGGGATTGTTCGGATATACAGAAAAATGATATACACTGGTGCATATTAGTTGAACGACCAAAATGGTTCGGATTCCACTATAATCAGTAGGTCCACGTCTCCTTTAGCGTAGTAGGCATAAGTGTGGGACGTTAAACTGTATCAAACCAAAAATCTATTTTAGGCAATTTTACATGGTCCATTATAGTGTGTTGAGTTTTCTTCTACAATCTTGAAACCTTACGCAAAGATCATCATTGTTGCAGAATATTGCATTCTTTTCCAATACTCATACTTGACAACCTATAATTTACCATGTATATTAACTAACTAAAACTAACTAACTCTATGGCCTATGGAACCCGGAGGTTCAGTGCCGCGTTCACAAAAGCTCTCTACTGACTTCTATCCTTAGCTAACTGCATCCAGTTTCTACTTTGTATTCCAATCTCTGCGAGATCCATCTTAATATTGTCCTCCCAACTGCGCCTAGGTCTTCCTAATGGTCGTTTTCCGATTGGTCTTCCTGTCAAGACTTTGAAAGCGTTTCTACTTTCTTCCTTTCTAGCTAGATGACCCGCCCACCTAAGCCTCCTAGACTTCATGACCCTAACAATGTTGGGTAAATTATATAAATTATGTAGTTCCTCGTTATGAAGCTTCCGCCATTCCCCATTCCCGTTCCTCTTGGGTCCGAATATTCGTCTCAGGATCTTGTTCTCAAATACTTTCAGTCTATGTTCTTCCCTCAGAGTAAGGGACCATGTTTCGCAGCCATACAAAACAACAGGCATGATTGCCGTTTTGTATATTTTAAGCTTCAAATTTCTCTACAGAATTCGCGACGACAAGAGATGTTGAACCGAATAGTAACACGAATTCCCTGCTTTTAGTCGACATTTAATTTAATCGTGAATATGATTTTCCTCTGTTAATATTGATCCTAGGTATTTTAAACTATCCACTTTATCAAAAGTATTATTTAATACTTTAACGCATCCACAATTTGCTGTATTCCGGTCCCGACGCACTTCCATGTATTTAGTTCTCTCAGCTATTTTTCAACCATGTATATTACGAAGTTAAAATACTTTAATGTATTTATTGCCAGTTTGTCTAAATACAATCGATTTATTGTTCCTTTATTGAACAATGAAGTGGATTTAAATGATCAGTTCACTGTCTATTCTTAGAAGTAGATACACTTGAAAACTTAGAATTCACTTTTCTTATGTCTGTTCTGCTATTAGTGATAAGAGAATGCATACACACCTGCTAAAAATAGATGGCAATAAATATTACACGATTCAATACCAAGTTGCAACCCATAAAACAAGCCTCTTTCTTGCTTTTTTCCTACAATGTTAAATAATTAAATATTTTCATCTTTCCACCTTTAACGATAAAACATTTGCTAATAACAAGGCCAAGACTAGTTTTCATATCAAAACTGTGATAAATAACTAATTGTAGCAGGTGTTCACTTGTTTGGTGTACAAGTTATATGGCAGAATGTTCATAAAGAAATGCATTCTGTTGTGTATCATCAATTTTGTGCGCCAGTCCTAAAGGACATGCTTGCATGTGCATGGCAGAAATGTGGGTACGTAACAGGAGCAATAGTGGATTCAATTACAAATGTTCTGGAGACTAGTAGAAAATAGTGTCTGTAGTCATGAAGATTGTGACGAAAGTGCATTTGTTAAGTGTTTGCACTGCTCCATGATGCTGTGTGCTAATCACTTCGTTTTGGATCTCCATCATCACAACTGAAGAGCAAAAGTTTAGTAGGTTAATATTTGCTTATGTGCACCAGTTTATATTATTTTTCTAATATTTTTTTCTATTATTTTTCTATTAATTTTCTAATAACTTTAAGACATATTCTTGTAAAGTCATATGTGCCGTTGCATCTAACTTATATCACAGCATTTAAATGCTATGCATAATCGTATAGCGCACTTTGAAATAGGTATAATTTGGTACAGTGCTGCTATTCCATTTTTTACTACAGGCATTTTAATTTAATTAACGATTTCTCTTACTAGTCTCAAGATTTGATTGGTATAGTGGCTATTATACTGCATTAACTACTGCATTAGTTAAAATCCTGCAACTGCTCACACGACCGTCTAACACAAGTCTAACTCGCACAGTTTTTATATATTTCAGTGGGTAAGAGAGCTCTTAAGTCTGACTTGAAAACAGATATGTAAACTTTGGTTGTGGAAATGGATTCAGGAGTAAATTCCTGTGCTATTTGATACCCCACATGATCCACTTGCTATTTATCATATTTGACGGCGATTCAATATGGCGCCCTTCAAGATGGCGATCGTGCACTGAAAGTACTTCCGCATATAGATGCTCTACCTTGGTTTACAATACTCAAGTTAGATCTAATAAAAGCTTTTCTATTTTTGTGCCAAAAGGGTATTCTTGGACATTGCCTACTGGATTTCAAGATGGTGTCGGTGTAGCATCTTAATGAAGCATTTGCGCATCGAGTGACTATTACTACGTTACTTAGCAACTTGAACTGAAACTTGTCACTAATTTTCATCAAAATTCAACTCTCACGGTTTATGGACCTTCCTCGTAAGTATAATGCCTATAAGAACACAATATAATTGATGGATAACAGGTATCATATACAGATTGAATTAGACCATCTAGAAGGTTTTACCTTGTTAAACTGACTGTTGAATCGGAAATAATGGCGTGTGCTTGTCATTAACTTATATTAGAGAATGTGAACTAGCATATACGTTCCTCACTTGTTTGATAGCCATTGGATACCGTAAAACTTCTTGCTAGGTAGAGCTAGGTAATAAAAACCAGAGTCCGAAATCGACTTCCACTACCTATTTATTTATAAAATCATGTAATAACAACAGTATTTACAAAAAATAATAAAAAAACGATTTCTCTAATTCGTAAGGTAGAAATTAGGTAGTCCTTGACCAAGGGCGCCTATGTTGTGGTTTCCAAGGGGGAGCAAGTATAAGCGACGTTTCAAATACAGTTTCAAATTTTGCTGTAACTAATATAAAAATTCTATTGGGTTTTCGGTATTCCCAAGTACAATTTCCTCTTAGGGGGGGCGAGCGCCCCAGCTTGTCCCCCCTGATGGGCACCCTTGTCCGTGACTGTGTGGTCGCGGACACCCGAAGTAGGCTAAGCAGAGTGGTGTAGGAAACTCCAATGCTCCGAAGCAAGCAGTGATGGAGATACAAGTCATAGGGCCCTGAAGCAGGCTAAGCAACTGAGGTTGGGATTCCGCCAGAGCCCCTAAGTAGGCTAAACCAGGAGGGAAGGAATAGCCAAGAGTCCCGAAGCAGGCTAGAGGCTTGAGAGTAGGATACTCCTAGTGCTTCAGCCAAGCAAGATGAGGGAGACCAGAAAACTGGTGCCGGTCCACTGGTTGTTGTCCAATATATAGGCGTCCCAAAGCGGCGGTGGCGCTGCTGTTGTCCTGTCGTCATGTGACTTGCAGGAGGTGCTGTTAGTCCGCCGTCTGCTACTCGTAGTAAACCTACGTGGTGTGTAGTACACCGACGTAAATACATGTGGTGGTGTTTACAAACAGGAGCGTATGACATTGTTTGTACACAGAAGCACGTGGTGCATTGCAATACAAACCAATAGTAACAATTGGATAATGTATAATTGTTTCACGTGATCAAATGCACTTTGAAAGTCAATGTATGATATAGCATACGTCACATAACTATAAATATTGTAGGATACCATATCAGGTAATGCCACAATAAATCTTGCGTTTCAAACTGAATACAGAAACTAGTTTGAGGGACAATGAAGTGTTTTGGGGATGACTTTTATGAGTCGATTCCATTGACATTTGCTAACAATTTTATAATACGATTCAATAAAGATACATAAATACATGATGAAATAGAGATACATGATGAGGGAGATTCAGAATTATTTGAATGTCAATAACTCATCACAAATTGATCTATACACGAAACAAAAAGCATAAAATACGAATGAGAGATCAATAAGAAGCCAAAAGTAGAGGGAGGAGTCTGAAGAAGTACATCTATTTTTCGTCCTGGTCTAACGCAACAAACTCCTTTGCAGAACATTTGTGAGAATTGCGTCATTGTCTCACATTCTTGCTTTGGGATTTCCCCTCTTTCTGAGTCCCTTTTCTTCCCCCTTCCCTTGCTTTGGCGCTGGAGACCATGGTTCGATTCCAGGCGGAGCTCATGTTTTTCAGATTTCGCATTAAACTGTTGGCCCAAGTTTCACAGCCTCACTGCTGATAATAAACTCAAATCAAACCCAAATCAATCCTCTCCCCTGCTCCCAGTAAAAACATTTTATTTTATCTCAGTCTATTACAAGCATGAACATGCTTTTATTTTATTTTTTAAACCATAAGTTTACCTCCATTGAGCAGAAACCTATCTTTATCGGAAACTTTTGGAGTTTTTTAAAGACAGATTTTACTGTATTAGTAAGATTCCTTTAAAGAAAGGATTTCGTATGTATGTGAAGATAATAAATCGTAAATTTGAACTTAGTACACAGCGTGAGAACTGTCTTTCCACGGTTGTTTTTATTTATTACATCCATCTAGAGAACGTAGCGGTAGAACTGTGGTTGCAAGAATGAACAGGAAATTAACTCAAAAGTCAGCGTCCCCTTGAGCTGGGAAAACTAAAAGATGAAGATTATCTGAGATGCTTGATAATTTTCCCTCTGTGGCGTTCCACAGGGATACCTCCTGTTCCCTCTCCTTCTTCTTTTTTCTCTTCCCTCTGTCGCATCCTCTTGCTATTGCTTTTATTTACTTCGTTTCTCTTCCTCTTTATCCGTCTTCTGCCTCTGGGACTTCTCATCATCTCTGTTTCCCGTTTAATCCTTCATTTGAATTTGGAGTCAGAGAAAGAAAAGAGGGATCAAGACAGAGAGACTATATTGCAAAAGCGCTGCAGCATCTCTCTTGTTTATACGACCTTGCATTTACATACATACATTCACACACACACACACACACAGTCGTAGATACATACCTACACTAGCATATCTTGGAATCTTCTTTCTCCCGTTTTCCACAAATTAATATCTCCGTCCTAAGGGTTGGAGTTCATTTTCTCCCTTGCGTCTTACAATGCTAAATCTTGTGCACCTGCTATCATCATATTTCCTGGCGTCTAAACGTAACCTTCTAGTGGAATCGTAGAATCACTAAATAGTCATAACACAAATAGATTATTTCAAATACATTGTCCTTATATTTGGTACACTTTCCAACTATTTTTTCCTAACAATAAAATAACATCTTAAAAGTGAATGATATTTTGTTGTATTAATTTATTATACAGGGTGATTTATTTTTAAACTCTCAGAATTTCTAACTAAAGTCCTTTTTTTTTCATGCGATTTGGGGTAATGATCAAGGAAGGATTGGAGATTTATGAGACTATGATTACTGGTTTAAATTCGTCCGGTGTCAAATTGACCATGCCTCAAGAAAAAAAAAAAATTTCTCCAGTGTACCTTACAACACCCATAAATCACATCTTGAATGACTATAGCCGGTTTCTTGCGACAAACGAAGGAGAGATTTCTTGGGCGACCTAAGGAGTCGATAAATGACATCTTCCACAACAGCTGCCTGTGGGGTCCGATGCTTCCCTGTCTTACTCAGAATAGGGTTGCCATGTGTTTGTATTTTGTACAGACTGTTTCTATTTTTGGGTCCGTGTCCGTATCGTACAAAGCAAGAAATAGGAAAATGTCCGTATTTGACAGTTTTTAGAGCTGTCCGAAAATTTCCAAGTCAGTCGGGAATCGCTAAAATCTCGGGCGAATAGAATTGTGTTCTCATCATATATTTTAGTTACTATTAATAAAGTAGGTTATGTTTTTGAAAAGTGTCCCATTTTTTCATTCTTTTGGTTAAACTTAATATGCGTAATTTAACGGCATGATTTATTATATTTGTGTTAATGAAAAAAAAATATATATGTTAACTTCCAATAGTGTTTTAAGTATTGCAGTAAACAATTGTATGATAACCGAAAAGAGTGATTTTTAGGTAAGAAATTTGTTTTGTGTTTGGGCACCGTATCATTAATAGGTCATCGTTTTAAGTTTCGTCCGTATTTTGAATCAATAAATCATGGGCAACCCTATTTAAGTATTATAGTAAAAAATTGTGTGATAACCTAAAAAGATGGCTTTTAGGTAAGAATTTTCAAAATATTTATTCTGTGTTTGGCCACCGTATCTTTAGTGGGTCTTCATTTTAAGGTTTGTCCATACTTTCGACCAAACAATTATGGCAATCCTAACTCAGAAGCGATCCTGTTTCTTTCAATTTACTCACTAGCGACAATTATTGTGTTCCTGTCTGATGTACAACATGAAGCAAATTTGTTTCTAAATGTCCTTTGCATATCAACAGCAGATTCCGCTCTCCAAAAACTTTTAATGGTGAACACACGTTGTTCCAAAGAGCACATCATTCTTACTGTGTTCTGATCACAATCATACAATAGCACAACAGTTCCAATACAACGCCCCAGTTTCCTGTTTCTTGTTGACCTTAGCGAGTTCGCCATTTAACGGAGAAAACTCAAGCATTCATACTGCACCTCACCTTATTCCAATTGTAAGGTACACTAGTGAATATTTGCTGCTTTTCTTGAAGTGTGGCCGATATTACCTTGGACGAATTTAAACCAGCAAACATAGTCCCATAAATCTCTCATCCTTCCTTGATCATTTGCCACAAACCGCATCAAAATCGGACTGCAGTTAGAAATTCTAGACCCAAATGAAATCTATGAGTTTTTTTTAAATCACCCTATAGTTAATGCAGACTTGTTGTGTAAGCAGTTATTACTTGTCTGATGAGTGAATGCATTTGTTCTGTAGCTTGTGTTTACGTGGAAGTAAACAGGTGACCCAGATGAGGGTGATTTTCTGCATAATTTATCAGAGATGGAAAAATACATGAATAGTAGATATCAGTCTTTGTTCTGTTGTGTTTTCTTAATTATTATTGCCTAACACTGTGGAAATGCATATGCGATACGAGTGTTGTGAATTAAATGGTAAAATATCAACATCAAATAATATGCACAACCAGTGGCGTCCTTTAGGGGAGGGGCTTCCGGGCTTAACCCCCCCCGAAATATTACTTACTATAGTAAAGTATATGAAATATCTTGCAGAATTTTCACATTTTCAGGCAAAGCTCCCCCGAAAGTTAGCAAAGCCCCCCGAAACAAAATCGTAAATACGCCACTGTGCACAACATATTTTGGGGAGGCACGGCAGCTCAGTGGTAGAGCGCTTAGCTCTGTTGTGTGGGATTCTTGGTTTGATCCCCCGAAAAAGTAAGTTTGTGCTGGACGACATCGTGCTCGTGGGTTTTCTCGGGGTACTCCCGTTTCCTCCAATTTTCTCATTCCACCACTTTTTCCATCATCTTCATTTGGTTTAATCATCGTCTTCCTTAGATATAAACGTGGGACGTTAAACTTAAAGATTTCATTTACAAAATATTTGTATCAGAGTTAGTCAAGAATTAGGTTTCATAGGAATTTTCTCGTTTCTGAGCAGGACAGGAAATTGATGAAAGAAGATGTTAACGCAAGACGAAAAGATAAATATGGTTTACCAGGGACATTATCATGCAGAGACTGAATAGTGGGGACATGTATTTTCAGTTAAAGGTACGGAACAGAGTTGAAAAGAAAGGAAGTTTTATAGGGTGGGGCAAGGAGGTTGAACAGGAGGGGAAAAAAGAGGTAGTGATTGGTGATGTATCAGTGTCAGAGAAAGAAAAGAAGCTATTAAGCGTAGCACATAAATTCAAAATCAAAGAGGACAGATACGGGTACATATTTGGGTACGGGTATATAATTTAAAGTACTCACTAACAACTTCTACAAAAATTGTTACGGAAGCAACGCAGGATTGTGAATCATAGATATTTGGATAGGGCACATATTAGTTCCTAAATAAAGTGTTGACCCAACTACTGTTTTGAAGCTATGGATCTTTAACTTCCATTGTTTTCATGTTTTCGGCAGCCTATAACTCCGAAAGGAAGCATTTGTGCACCTAGGTTGGTCTATATTTTGTGTCTTATCTTGGTGTTTAGAAATCATCTTCCAAATGTTGTCGGTGTTGTTTTGAAACACCCTGTACCTGAAACATAAATTTTACGTGCATAAACTCTTCTAGGATCAGCTGTTCTTTCAAGTTTTTGGAAGTCCTAAGAATTAGGTATTTTTTAAGAGTACATGTTTTTAAGAAAGAAAAATGAGGGAAAAAGTGGTTGCAAAGACGTGAATTGCAGTTTATGAATTTTTAAATAGGAATATGCCAAGAATAATAATTTTTATTTCTCTATTAACGTATATATATATATATATATATATATATATATATATATATATATATATATATATATATATATATAGAGAGAGAGAGAGAGAGAGAGAGAGAGAGAGAGAAAGAGCAAATGTTAACTACTAAACACAAAATGTTACAATTTTTTTCCTTCTAAATGCAGCTAAAGAAAGAAAAAAAAAACTAAAATTCAGTAACAAGACGAAAGCTGCGACGTGATTCGCAAACTGAAATCTTTTTGTACTCCTCCCTCCTAAGAAAAAGGAAAGAGCCACTGTAAGAAAGACTTAGAAAAAAAAAAAAGATAATAAGGATTTTTTCTTTAAAGAGTAACATCTTGAAAAGTTTTCTTGAACATAAAAAAAACTTTGTTTATTACCATTATGAATATTCAAGATGTTTTTCAAGCTGAGAGAAAAAAAAGTTCCTTTTCTTGTGGTTTACTTTTTTTTTTTTTAAAAAAAGATTATTTTTTAAAGTAAATGAAAAGAAAAAGATGAAGACACATTTTTGAATCCATCATAGTGACTAAATTTTCACAACTTTCTGTCCTAGTTTTCTGTATAGAAGAAGAAAGTACCATTTTTGACTTGCATAATTAAAAGTTTTTGGTAAAAAGAAATTAAAGTTAAAAAAGACTTGAATATTTTGAACTTCATAACAAGGCTATTTTCTTGTTCTGGAACACATGTGTTTATTCAAGAGTTTGGTGTCACTAGTAACTTTAGGCCAAGACCTCACGACGAATCATTTGTAGTGGTGAATATTTTGCACATACCATATTCAGTACTGCTAACCTGTGGGTAAATCTCATTTTGACGGATTTTACGACATTAATTTTTCAAATGGGAATAAAGCGAACTCTCGTAAAAATTATCAACACATACAGAATTTTCATATACGAGAGATATCCAAAAGTTATACAGATATTTAGATGAAACTTTTTGTGCATAATCAGTGTCATTTCTATGCATACTTGTGCAAATATCAAATATGCGTCTAAGCTATTTTTCTTTACACAACCTGTAGAAGATATCAACCTGCATGATGAGCAAAATTGAAGAATGAAGTGTCTTAAAGTTGCTTCATTTGAAGGACAACAATACACGCCAAATCCACGACGAAATGAAAGCTGTCTGTGGGGATGAACAGTGGCGGATCCAGGATATGATCAAGGGGGGGGCTAAACCATAATTTGCCGTTTTATCCAGTGTAAAGCTGAATTGGAGCCCATTTTATCCAGTGTAAACCTGAGCTTCTAGGGGGGGGGCTATAGCCCCTTAGCTCCCCCCTTAGATCCGCCCTTGGGGATGAAAGCCCATCATATGGCATGGTTGTGAGGTGCAAGCGGAACTATCAAAGTGGCCAGATGTCCTTCACAGACGAACCACGAGCGGGGAGAACTCTATCAATTATGATCTTGCCATGGTGAAGAAACTTGAGTATTTAATTCTCGAAGACAAACGAGTAACCAACCAAACGATTATGAATGAGAGTGGTCTCAGTTATGGTAGTGTGTAGAAAAATATCCATGACGAACTTCACATGTCTAAGGCATCTGTACACTGGGTTCCACGTTTGCTGACACTTTTTCAGAAGTATAAGCTTATTCATCTCAAGTTGCTGTCGACAAAGCAAGGGCGTGTAGCTTTCAGGTATTGCAGCGTGTGCCTTATTCTCCCGACCTTAAGATGTGTTAACATCCATAAAGAACCAATCAGCCTGTGGTTATATATGGGCCTAGCTAAAAACTAGGCCCCAGTTCTCAACGATGAAAGAGCCCCAATTACCCAACATAATGAAAAAGGATCCAACTGTCCAACATAGTGCAAAAGGATCCAGGGTCCTAACTCCTCAATGAAATGAAAGAAGGGCCCAATCGCCCAATATATTGAAAGACTACCCAACATAATGAAAAAAGGCTCAGGACCTCATCTGTCCAACATAACGAAAAAGGCCCAGTTCCCCAATTGCTCAATGTAATTAAAGAAGGGCTCCAACTGCCCAATATATTGAAAGAAGGGCCCAAGGCCCTAGGCACAAACTAAATTACAGTTTCCAATAATAAAATACCACAATGAAAGATGACCCTAGCCACAAACTCAGTAACAAAAGAGCCCTATTTAAAAAGTTAACTTACTGATGAAAGGATGGAAGAAGTATGTGTGTTGGTAGCATAATAACCAGTGATCTACCGAATTATTTAGTTTTCTTCGGTTTTAGCTTTTCTCTCTTTCTCTTTCTTTCTTTATTGTTTTCATTAATCTTTTCTGAGAGAACCTAGGCACAGACCACGGCCTAGCGGCCTTGGCCAGTCCACCCCTGGTCGAGACAAGGATTTAAAAGAATGCCCTGAACTTTTTAAGACATTCACTGATACACGTTAAGTGCTCTTTCTATATTATAGTAATTACAGTATATACTTATAGTAATAATAACCTTTATTATTATTATTATTATTATTATTATTATTATTATTATTATTATTTAATAATTCTTTAATAACTCTCCAAAATTTCCTACTGTCAGACAATGATAACTGTATATTTGGTGATAATATTCATTATTTAGTTGCTGTGTTGCCTTAGTTATCATATTTTAAAGTTGTTGACTTATCATGAGTTGAATATTTCATGTTTTCACAAATATAATTTAATGTTCATTCGTTTTTCCATATATGGTTTTTGAACATAATCTATAAAAAATAACATGCCGATTTTTAATGATCCTTTATAAGAGAAATATGTAGCTTATTTTTTCTGTGACTCTGACGTGTTGGTAGTCTGATAAACCTTGTAGTTATCTTTTAGTGTAAGCAATGTTTGCCACACTGAGATGCAAACAACAAGCGAAAAAGAAAATTGTATTTAGTTCAAAGACTATGAGAGAGGAGAGGATAATTTTGTTAGCATTGCATTAGTGGTCTCACTATACTTCTCATGTGTAAAATGACGCTTCATCTCATGGTCAATCCGGTTCATGGATCTATCTGGTTCCCATTGGATCTGTCCTGGTCACTGGGTCATTCCTGCCATGAATCTGTCCGGGTCAGATGGAGTAACTCAGTCATGGGTCTGTCCGGATCACTCCAGGTCACTCACGGTCATCGGTCTTTCGGGTTACCTTAGATTATTGGTCTGTCCGGGTCATTCCAGATCATTGGTTAATCCGGGTTACAGCAGGTCACTCAAGGTCATGGGTCTGTCCGGTTCACTCCAGGTCATTGGTTTGTCCTGGTCACACCAGGTCACTCAGAGTCATGATCTACCCGGGTCACTACAGGTCGTTGATCTGTCCGGGTCACACCAGATCTGTCCGGCTCACTCCAAGTCATTCGTCTGCCCGGTCACTCCAGGTCACTCAGGGTCATAGCTGTGTCATGGTCACTAAATGTCATTGGTCTGTCCTGATTACACAAGGCCACTCAGGGTAATAAGTATGCCCGGCTTACTCCAGGTCATTGGCCTGTCCGGGTCACACCAGTTCACTCAATGTTATGGGTCGGTCCGGGTTATACAGGTCACTGAGGGTGGAGTTTTCCCGGGTCACTCCAGGTCATTGGTCTCCCGGGTCACACCAGGTCACGCATTGTTATGAGTCTGTCCGTGTTGGTTCAGGTTATTAGTCTGCCCGGGTCACTCCAGGTCATTGGTCAATCCAGGTCACAGGTCACTTGGGGTCATGTGTGTATCCTGGTCACTGAAGGTCATTGTCTCTCCTGATCACACGAGGTCACTCAGGGTCTTGAGTCTTGCCCGCTCACTCCAGGTCATTGGTCTTTCCAGATCACACCAGGTCACTCATGGCTATGGGTCTATTCGGATCATCTGTTCTGGTGGGTCATTGGTCTGACTTCCTAAGGGTTTATCGAGTAACTTGTCACGGGTCATCCATTCTATCACTGCTATGCACACACCACATATATTTCTGGTACCAAAACATATAGAAACAATAGAAAGAAGAAAATAAAGACAACATATGACTTCAGGGAATAATTGTTCTTTATTGTCCATTGGTACGTATCAATGAAGAATTAAACAGACAACTGTGGTTATTTACAGAGTGAAGCGAAGTGGGATGATAAAAGAGATGTAATGAAGAGAAAAATGTGAAGGCAATTTAGTGTTCTTTGAGTTTTTATCATGTCGTCTATTCATGTATTCCGCCTTCTTTTATTCTCAGCTATATTCTTTCTAGTATCTGTTAATATTACTTGAGTGCGCGTGTAACTTTTTAAGTACGAAGCTAGTGAGGCTGGTGCTACTATTACTTCTTATGTATCATATATGAAGAAGTGTGGGGTCATCATATAAAGGACCCTCAAAAAAAATCCCACTGCAGTAAGCTTAAAAGTCCTCGGAGTAAATATGCAAATAGTCTACCCCCAAAAGCCCTTTTATATACAGCTTAGTCTCTCTCTCTCTCTCTCTCTCTCTCTGTGTGTGTGTGTGTGTGTGTGTAAACTTGATGGTGGTGGTGTGATTCTCATAACCCCATCCCTCGCCCAAAAACCGCTTAAAACCATGTGTAATGAAAATGGTTTGGGTGCATGTGAGGGAAAAGCGGGAACAGAGAGAGAGACAGCATACAGACATGGATTACGTCTTTGTTCTAGTACTAAAGTTTCTCGAAAGTAGAATAAAGTATTCTGTATAACAAGTTTCCTAAACTCATCCCACACTACCATGCTGCGTGCTTCCACATCTTTCCTCCCTCCCCTTAACTTACACACGGTCACACTGTCATTTTTTTGTTCCCTCAGTTATATTCTACTCGTCTTCAAATCTCCCCGACTATTCTACCACTTAGAAGAAAGAAAGAAAAAAAAAATTGAGAGGACAACCCTAACACCGGATCTCAATCTTCATGTACGAGTTCTTGTCCTATTCTTTCTCATTTCCCTCTACACCCCCCACCCCCCCGCCAACCATTCCTTTTTAATGTTACTAAAGTACTTGAATCAACAACAAACCAAAGGGGGAGGGGTTTTACAAGGATGATGCAGGGGAATTAAAGCCCCCCTCTCCTTCTTGTCCTTTGGTTTTCACTTGTTTTCTGACTTTTTTGAGCACCGAGATGAGGGTCCTCTAAAACACACACAAGAACACAATCCGCAATTTCAGTTTCCACTTGTTTGAGGAGGTCTTGAAAGATGTAATTACACACACAGAGATCCTCCCACGCATCCACACACACACACACACACACACACACACACACATATATATATATATATATATATATATATATATATATATATATATATATATATATACGTGCGTGTATGTTAAAAGTATTAATGCATCTATCATTGGTAACAAAAGAGAGACTTATTTTTTATTTGATCGTCTTTTGTTCTTTTCTGTTTCCTTTGTGGCAAGCAGACCTCTCTCAAACAGAATCAGCAGTAAGTTCTTTTCCCCGTTCCATTTATTAATGCACTTTTTTTTCCTATTTTCATTCTTTTTTCTTTTTATAAGAAGGAAAAAAATATGGTCGTTTGTCAAAGCAAAAAAAAGATATCGCTCAGCAATTTTATATGGAATTGATCTGTCAGCGGAAAAGACTTAAGAAAAAAATACGTACAGCAGTATTTGATTTTGCTGTTTATCGAGAAAAATAAAATATATATATGTGCTTATCTAAAGGCTATCTATTTCAGTATAGTTCTTTGTAATGGATGTCCCAATAAAAGCCAGGGGTTTAAATGCTTAATTAAAAAAAACGCCTTTTTGTAGAATGACAAATAGTTTTACATTATTACAACACATGAATGATACAATTTAAGAATGCCAAATTTATTTCACACAATCTGTCTTGGAGATTGGGTTGGTCATTCCCAGTGGCGTATTTACGATTTTGTTTCGGGAGGGGCTTTGCTAACTTTCGGGGGGGGGTTTGCCTGAAAATGTGAAAATTCTGCAAGATATTTCATATATATATTTGGCGATAGTAAGTAAGATTTCGGGGGGCTTAAACCCGGAAGAACCCCCTAAATACGCCATTGGTCATACTGTACTAAGAAGTATCCGTGTGGGGTGGATTTTGGGTCAATGAAATGATTCAGGGTGTCCCACATAAAACCGGTACGCCTCTCGCACAAGATTCAAGTAATACTTTAACGGCAACAATGAACTAACAATAAATAGATAGTAGTAACGTTAAGTAATTACATGTTTATAAGAGATGCTGGAAATGGTGGCTTTAAGCATCCAGGCACCGCTAGTCTCGTTTACTTACGTTACCAGCAACATGCTATAATACTGGAGGCGTGATGTTAATTTTTCTAGTAATGTTCCGTTTAAGATTGTCTATTGTGTGAGGATTGTCATCATACATTTTGCTTTTCAGTGTGCCCCATAAATAAAAATAGCGCGATGTTAAGTCAGGGGACCCTGGTGGCCAAAGGCTTCTACTGACAAGTGTATCTTCAGAGAACACGTTGTTGATGTGGGCCATACTTCGGTTGGATGTGTGGGTGGTTACTATATCTTATTGAAATACTGCATACAGCTTCTCGACATTTTAAATTGAACATAGAAAGAGGCAAAAATCTCTAGATATCTGGCACTGTTTAAGGTGTCATTGAAAAATATAGGGCCAATAATGCTCATGCCGGACAACACACACCAAACATCTAACTTCTCTGATTGGAGAGGTTCTTCATGCAGAATATGTGGGTTGTCCTGCTTGAAACGTTCCTTTACATTCCTTGATGAAGCTGTCTTTATATAAAATTCCACAACATCAATTCGCTGTTCTAATGTAAACTGTCCCATTTCTGTCAAAAATGTTTCTTGTTACCGTAAGTACTGATTCAACACATAACACATTGCAAGAACTCAACAATACGAGCTTCTCACAACGCAGTGTTGCCAGATCAGTCAGTTGGAAAAGCAGGATATTCGAAGATAAAAACAGGAGAAAACTGTAGACACATACAGTGGTGGCGTTTGAATGGAAATCCGGGGGGGGAGGACAAAAAAATTTGCCATTATTAAGGGGGCAGTAGTCAAAACAAACAGTCCAGAATTCATTTCCGATGAACTACGTTGAGCAAATGAAAGGGAAAAGTCCCGATTTATATTAATATTATTTGATACACACATGTGTGAAGTAAAACGCAGTGAAAGAGCAAAGTGCAGTGGGAAAATGTCTTTTCATGCACGTAGCTATAACGTAGCTATATGGTACAGTCACACGTGATCGTGGCGTAAGACGATTTCTTGCTGACGATCTTGGAGAAATGATCTAAGCCACTCTTCCAACCCAAGTCCCAATCTAAACAACAATTACTTGTAAATCTTACAGAAAGTCATAAAAACGCTAACCATAATGCATATAGAAGATAACGTACAGTTGTATTCTTTGAATTCATATTATATACAGTAAAGCTCTATAACTATACGCTCTACAAAGCTTTGTGTATTATAACAGAGAAATTTCATCTTTTTACGTGAGGAAACATTGAAAATTCAATATTAATAATAATATATTTCTTCAACTTCTCGAAGTAAGGAAAAAGCAGGAGATTGTTCACTTTTCATTTTCTTTCGCAGTAGATCAGTAGAACTTAGAAAAAGCAGGAGATCTTCTGCAAAATCAGTAGATCTGGCAACACTGTCACAACGACTAACGCACTAACACACTGCTACACTCAACTTCCTGATAAAATGCAGTGTAGCCAATTTTCGAGACAGTGTTGTCACCCCACATGCAATTTAACTAGAGATGATTAACCGGTACGGAAGGCGTACTGTTTTTTTGTGGGACACCCTATATAATCGTACTTCTTTCTGAGGCGAGGATGGAAATCAAGTGACAGTTACTGTGAAGGTATGAAATCACTTTGGTTACTATTTTTAAAATTCTTTTTATTTCTTTGGCAGCGTTTGAGCGGGATTGGTATGGAATGCAAGTGTTTTCAACAAGATAATGCTATCTCCCACGAAATGATTGTCTTGCTGCGTAAGAAATTCGCAGTCCAGGTATCCTTTGAAATGATGACCAAAACTGACCAACTAGGTCATGGGACCTTACTTCTTGCTACTAATTCCTGATGGGGCTTCCCAAATCTAAGAGGTCTATGCAAACAAACCTCAAACAATGCGAGAAGTCAAGTACAAACATTGAAAGTATTATCAGCGATTTCCTTCCTCCGGGACATTCCCTGAAATCATAATTACTTTTAAACATCCGGAGATAAGGTCTCAATTGGTATACACTGAGCGTAAGAAGCCTGCTTCCATCAAACTCATAAAGTACGACCTTCTGGGTGTGTTGTGGAAAGTGCAAAATTATATAAGGAATATGAAATAGTACAAGAAATTTAATTCTGGACTTATATATACCAAATAATAATGTACTAAAATGCAATAAATTTTTATGTAAATTATTTATGTACCTATGTCTCTAATAATTTTAAAGTAAGTATGAAAATTAGATCTATTTCAAATTATCATATGTGGACTTCTTGGGAAATGGATATTGTTAATTTGTAATTGACAACAAGAAAGTTACTCCTACTCCTGCTCTAGACATGAGAAGCTAGTAGAGTATCAAAAATAGAACAAATATTCCGAAAGTTCATCACTTCAGGAAACCGTCTAATCAAAAATTAGCCCTCAAATATGTCTTGATGTGGCGCATTGCATAATAAATTGGCTATGACTGGCCTATAAGTCAATGATTAGCCGATGAATCATGTGATCCTAGGTTCGATTCCCCGTTTTTTCTCTATTTATCCACCAAATTAGTTCAACTATCAGCATAGAATTCAGAGGTACACTTGTTTCGGCCTAACTTAAAGCTTCACTTTGACGATAGACGTCCACAGGATGGAACAAAGAGGTAACTGGTCTCTGAATTTAAGGAAGTGAATTTGCTTAAGATTATTTGGCCTAATGGACTGGAACAAAATATTTTAAAAAGTACAATTTTCAATATGTTAATTTATTTCGTTATGTTTCATAGATTCTAGTTGATTGATTCCATTAAAAAATACCTAATTACGTCCAGGGAAAAGGACTAGCTCCAGTGTTGCCAATACACCATAAAAATTTCCTACTAGCTGAAGTCTTAAATCCCGGTAAATAGCAATAATAATAATAATAATCCATTTCGTTCCTTGTCATACTGCTTATATACTTAATGGGAGGTAATTATTTTTACAATGATAGAAGTAAATAGTACGTGAAAGTTAAGTATGAAGTATTCCTTCTGAGGACATCTCGACTCAAGAATCTTCATCTATTCGTATTTTCTGTCCGTCATGACATTTAGTCAAACAACTTTGGATGTATTTCTGAAAGTCTAAAATACATCCACATTCTCTGTGTTAAGAGTAACAAAACAAGCCGTAGACGAACAACATCCTAAATGATAATGTCAGGCAACAGCGCAGCATCAGCGACAACTTCGTTCTTCGAAGCATTATTCTCCTAAAATATGGCATCCAAAGTTGTCTGAAGAAAGGCTACGTAGTGGTCACTGGCGAAATTACCCTTAACCCCTAGCAACCGAGATGAAAATGTAAAGTATTTTTTTAAAATTTTACGTCACAAGTATGCCCTTGATGGTTAATGGATACAAATAATTAATGAGTGATAATGAAAGAATGAGTGAAATGATAAAGTGGAAGGAAATGGAAGAACCCTGAGAAAATTGACAGAGGCGATGTCCATCACAAACTCACTTGACCAGGAATCGAACTAGAGTCCCCTAGCACTAGAGCTGAATGCAATACCACTGAACCACCTTGTTCTCTTTTCAAGATCGAGATTACCGTCATTTTTATACTACTACGTATTAGGCCCTTATATACCATTCCAACTTGATGCTTGCAGACGTGGTTTAGTCTTAAGACCGAACATATCGAATTCTCAGGGAATTCGCAAACTAATCCTAAATTTTGGAGGTGTTACAAGGTCATTTAAATCTTCCTCCTACGAGAAATTAGTAATTGATGGGTACTTTTTTGTTTACGGGTCTTCTTATTTTTCCAGGAAATCCCTGAACATTTTTATTACGCCTCCGAATAAGCTATAATTGATTGATTGATTTTTAGTTTAGCGTCCCTTTCAGCAGCGAGGCTATATGAGACGTGGACCTACTGATTAGCGTGGAATCCGAACCACATGAGCTCCAGCCGGGAATCGAACTCGGGTCTCCGACGCCAAAGGCGCGTACACTAACCCCTTAGCCACTAGGGAGCTCCAGAATAAGCTATAATAGCATTAAATATTTTACAAGGTATGTGCGTGCAATTTCGACACCCGTCTCTATCGTGAAATCGTGATAAGTACTGAGATAAACGGCTTTATTATTTAGTCAGTTGAAACTTGACCAGGAGAAGGAAACTAAGCAGGAAAGAAGGTTAGTCATTGTTTGTTTTTGTTGTGAAGCTAATTTTGAGTTGTAAATTTGTTTAATTGTGGCATATGTGTTGTAAGTATTTCCTGTAACGTGACTAACGGAATGAAAGATAGCTATTCTTTGTTTTTGTTGTGACGCTGATCAAATATTTTTGAGTTCGAAATTCGTTTAATTGTGACATGTGTAACTGTAACGCGACTAACAGAACGAAAATTAGTCATTGTTTGTTTTTGTTGTAACACTGATCTAACGTTTTGAGTAGGAAATTTGTTTAATTGTAGCATTTATGTTATAAGGTTTTCTACAGTGGCGTAACTGAGGGGCCCGCAGGGTTTGAGGGCTCACTGCGAAGCAAATGCCAAGAACTATAGGCTACAAAAAGTGAGCTCAATACGGAATACCCATTTCCCTGAACAACATTATTTATCGTTTAGAAAAGAAAAATACCGTATACTCTGGGTGCAAATTCATCCATTCGAGCAACATTAGTTTGAAAAAAATCATCTTAGCACTCGAAGGTTACGGAAAAATAATTTTTGTCTTTTCGGTAAGTATTAATTTTAATTGTAATTTTATTATATTCCATGGGTTTATTAACCAGTGTCTTCTAGAGGGGCATAGTATAGTGGGAAGTTAATGGGCATGGGAAGGGAGGCCCAAAAATAATCCTGCGGGGATCCCGACATTTTTCGTCACGCTACTGGTTTTCTATAAACAAAGTCTAAATGTTCTGCACAAAATATTGTAGGGAATTAGATAAGCTTGCCCTTGATTTTAGTGTATTCATCTGTTCTAGCAGCACAATACATTACATGCAATTTTGTTATAGAAACACGCTGGTGAAGTTTTAAACTGATAATTTATTATGATTTTTCTTGTTTCTGTTTTAAAACAATATTTTTTACAATTACAGAGTCCAAGCGAAGTTTTATTAACTTATTAAGGGCTTATGAGCAGGGACAACTGAGATAAGAGTTTTCTTGAACAGTTGAATCAATATTTAAATCAATGTTGTGTAATAGCCATATATTGCAAAATGAATGAGGGATTGTAGATATTTACATGAAAAACACTCCAACAATATGGATGTTTCCAGGTCTGTCAACTTTAAAATAGAGTTTTCTTTACTGTAACGAGCTTGGACTTCCGTAATTTTTATCATGTACTGTCCATTTGACTTAAGCTACTTGATTCCTACGTTTCCTTCTCTAGTACCTATGTTTACCTTCAGAAACCATTGAAGTAACCTCGGCATCATATTTTCGTTATACAGATTGAAGAGTAACACAAAATATTGCATGATTATTAATGCAATAACCAATATGTTTATATTGCCAAAAGTTGTTGAAACAATTATTTCAACCATTTCATCTATAGCATTTGGCGAAAACTGTCAAGTTTGTATATACCGTAAATGCGGGTTACTTGAGCCCAGATTTTGAAACTTCTAACATAAATTTGTGTAAATTGTGCACAGTAAATTTCTTTTTAACATAATGGCTTTATATTGTGAAACTACAGTTTATTATGGATAGGTTAACGTACAATTCGCAATATTTGTGAAGTAGTAAATATTTTATATATATATATATATATATATATATATATATATATATATATATATATATATATATATATATATATATATATATATATATTTTTTTTTTAAGCTAGGCTCAAGAGAACCTTATGGTTGGGTTACTTGAGCCCAAACTGTAAGTCCAATAGATACTAACATTTGAAGGCAGTTTGAGAGCAAACACGTTGAGGGTTATTAGATTAACATAATTTTTGCACACCCAAAGACATCCAAGCATTGATATCAATGACAAATGTGAATTTTAAAAAGTAATGTTGATCACAATTTGTGGGACATTGTACAAACATTAGTAGCCATATAACAGTGTTTACAGTCAAGTTAAAGAAACCTCTCTTGATTTGTTTTGAGGGTTATATTTTTATTACCACATCATCACATTTATACAAATATACATTCTTGTCTTTTGGCCAACTCCAAGCCTTTCGTGTAGGCTCTATGCAGTCGACTCGAACACCATCTGCTTCTATGGTGAGGACGACTCCCGGATATTTCTTCCCGTTCCATCTTACCAGAACAAAATTTCCTATTTCTAAGTCGTCTTTCGTTACAAGTGCCAGGGTTGGTGCTGAGTTGGCTTCGGTCTCGCTGCAATTCATAATCAAGTGTCCTATATGTTCCTCATTAGGATTGTCGGTGCTGATGCCGCTGTCACCTCCTGATTTCAAGCTGAATGCTCATCTTCTTCTGATGAGATGCCTTTCAATGTTTGCTTTCGTTTTCGAATGGTGGTCTTGGTTGTTTTTGAAGACGCTTTCCTTTTCTGAACTTTTTTCTGGTGTTTGCTGTTGGGCTCAAGTAACCCGCGTTTGCAGGTAATGTGTACCAGTTGAACTTAACCACAAATTGTTCAATTAATGAATTTATTAGGGCATGAACAGTCATCAATTGACTTTGATTATTAATATCTGTCCAGACGGAAGTGTGGAGCGTGAAATCCACAACAAACCTTGGCGTAGATTGTATAACCAGTCCTGTCACAAGCTGTGACTTACAAACCTTCCTAGAACCCCAAGCACTGAACTAAATAGTTCTACTGATGTCGAGAGTCCACAGAGAACCAAACAACATTTTTTCCCTTCTGGGCTCAAGTTAACTTTCAGTTTTCAAATAGCCCGCGTTTACCGTACAGAAAGAACTACAAGATAATTTTGGGCCAAGCTTTATTCACTTCCATTAATTAAATATCCCACTTGCAGATAATATTTTAGTGACGTCTATACACAATCTGACAATTTTGTACTCCCAAGGCAGTGTTCGTAGTTTGAGGGAAATTTCCCTAATCTAGGGAAATTTCGTAGGTAAATTTATCAAAAAGGGAATTTTTTCGATAAAACGTGAAAATCCAGGGAAATTCTTCCGCTAAATGATTGACCAATGTAAATGATTTTTTTTTGTTCGTCGGAAATAAACCAATATAATAACAATAGGTGTGTGTGTGTGTGTGTTCAAAATAATTTGCACCCATTGGTAGCTGGGTGTGTTTGAGTGCATTTTCTGTTAAAAAATGTTGACGGAAAAAGTAAAAAAAAAAAAAAAAAAAAAAGAAGCAAAAAGCAAATAAATGAAACAAATCTGGTTGGCATTTCCTTTAATATACGTAAGTTAATTTATTACACAAATTCTGTCATAAGAATTGGACATTCAACAAACTAGGAAAATTTGATAAGAAAAGGGAAAATTTCTGTTCAATTGAGGGAAACTTTGATAAGAAAAGAGAAAAATTTGGATCAATTGAGGGAAATTTTGATAAGGGAAAATTTTGGATCAATTAAGGGAAATTTTGATAAGAAAAGGGAAAATTTTGAATCAATTGAGGGAAATTTATAAGAAAAGGGAAAATTTTGGATCAATTGAGGGAAGTTGATAAGAAAAGGAAAAATTTTGGATCAATTGAGGGAAATGTTGATAAAAAAGGGATAATTTTGAGTCAGTCAAGTGAATTTTTTTAAGCAAACCTACGAACATTGCCCCAAGGTTATTTTTGTGTGTGTGTGTGTGTGTGTTTGAAAGGAATTACTTGTTGATGAATGGAATAAACATTTTTATTATAGTTACAATAAAATCAAGGTACCTATCACAATCATTATATTTACTAAATAAACATTCAGAAATTTACAGTGTGCATTCAAAGCTTAGCGTAACGAAATTGCGCTCAGCTAACTTACGTTATTGTTATGTACTATAATCAATAACAAAAATTAAATCATTATTATAATTCAAGTAAATATGAACATATTTTGTATTTGGCATTACAATTAGTTTCCAAACTTTATGAACATATTTTGTACTTGGCATTACAATTAGTTTCCAAAATTTTATGAATATATTTTGTATTTGGCATTACAATTAGTTTCCAAAATCTTATGAATATATTTTGTATTTGGCATTACAATTAGTTTCCAAAATTTTATGAACATATTTTATATCTGGCATTACAATTAGTTTTTAAACTTTATGAACATATTTTGTATTTGGCATTACAATTAGTTTCCAAACTTTATGAACATATTTTGTATTTGGCATTACAATTAGTTTCCAAACTTTATGAGTATATTTTGTATTTGGCATTACAATTAGTTTCCAAAATTTTATGAACATATTTTGTATTTGGCATTACAATTAGTTTCCAAACTTTATGAACATATTTTGTATTTGGCATTACAATTAGTTTCCAAACTTTATGAGTATATTTTGTATTTGGCATTACAATTAGTTTCCAAACTTTATGAACATATTTTGTATTTGGCATTACAATTAGTTTCCAAACTTTATGAACATATTTTGTATTTGGCATTACAATTAGTTTCCAAACTTGACAGGACATATTTTAGCAACAAATTCTTTTAATTTGCTCAGTGATGTCATGGGTGCAGACATTCCCTTTGAACACAAAAATACCGAATAGTTTGCTTACAACTTAACGTGCAATTTAAAAGTTTAAAACAAGCGAAAATAAATACACAATTTAAAAGTAGATGTTTCTCTGAAGCTACGCCCATTGGCGCCTTCCCAGTATTGTTTCACTTTATCAACCACAACAAAGCATTCAAAGGATCTGATACTCTGACCTTTTGCCAACAATGGCTGTCGAGGTTCTTTTATGAATGTCTGTTTTCATCTCTTGTGTTGCTATCTTCTGACCTGAAAGTTCTTTCTTTCCATCACTATGCATCTCTTGTACAAAAAATGTGAAGAAATAAAATCACTTTCTTGAAAGTGAGTTCCAGTGATGATCAGTATTGTTGAAATTAGATTCAGGTTATCTTGAAACAAAGAAAGCACATTGCAAATATATCTTTATCTGTATTCACAAACCGGTTTGCAAAGTTTTATCTATCACTCCAAGATAAAATCCAATGTCAAACATACTGGTCGACAGTGTATACAACTCACATTCAAGGTAGTCAATTATTTTCTTAATATGGAAACTAACCTGGTAACTTTTAAAGTGTTTTAGCAGGTAAAGTATTTTAGGTAAAAATCCTGACCTAATCCAAGACGCGTCATGAAAAAGACCATTGTTTAGGGATGCTTCGGAATTCTTGCGTCCCGGTTGACTATGTGTGTCAACGACCACAGCCAGTTTAATTAAGGCGGAATTGATTTGACAAATTGGCAATGTAAATCCACTAAGTGTCAGGCATTTGTCCCACGCCTACCTACAATGCTTTGTGCTTGATGACACAACTTTTCACTGGTTTTGTTTCAAGGCCACCACAATCAGATTAAGGGGGTCTATGTGTGTGGTTTAGTTCAAGGTCGAACTAACAATATAAATTATTTTCGTATGCAAGTTCTAAACGAGGAGAGGTAGAGGTTACAAATAGCTGTTTCTGTTTTCTATTTTGTATAGAAAAGATCGAAAAATGTATTCAAAAAATTGAGTAACATTCTTAACCAAGAGTGTGAAGATTTCAGAAGAGCAAGATGGAATTTGACTTCACTTTGCTTCTACCGTATGTGAGTATGCATGACTAACATGGGTTTGACGGAGTCTCATGGCTAGAGTGATCCTTATACATATACTTTACTAGAAATACAGTACAACCCATTGAATGAAACTTCGAGTAATGCGCAAGGCACAAGGAAGTGGACTTGATTAGCGAATTCCTGGTTGGCTTTTTCTAGAGCAAATACTGTGAGGACTACAGGAGAACAGGCAAACCTTTAAGGGTTATCTCCGTTCCTTTTATATGATGCTTACCAAATTAATACAGTGTTGAACTACCTTCCACCTTCAGAAAAGCTCTGATGCAAAGAGGAATGGGCCATAAATGCAGTATTACGTAATTTCACGGATAGCGCACCATTAGTTCCGTGAGAGAGGACATAGGCAGAAATCTGTGCCGTATTCGTCTCTCCAAAATGGATCACAGATGTTCAGTTATGTTCAAGTCTAGAGATTGAGTGCGACAGGGAAAGTGTTCAACTTCATCTTGCTATTCCTCTAAACGTCTAACAGCTTTATCTGCGTGAATGGGCAAATTATCACCCTGGAATACATCATTGCCCGTAAAAAGTTTGGGTCATAAGATGCACAGGAGCCCCTAAAATGGCCACATAATCACTGGTCTACTTTTACACTAACACCGTCTGCTTAATTCGCTACTCATTGTCGTTCAACTGCTTCTAATACTTAACATACTAGGGTGTCCAATATACAATGCAACCCGGAATTTGGGATAGTAGAACTTTTGAACCGGAAGCGATACGCAAATAATGGTTATACCAAAAGAAGCCTTGTTCGTACATATATTTTTAAACTAGGAAGCAACGATTGAAGCACACTAGAAACCCACAGTGTTGGCTGATGTAACCGAAGGTATAAATATTTTTTGTCTTTTACAAAACACAATTGACTACGTGTGGATGTTCTGTCGTTGATTTTCAGTTTGTTTAGTTGGAGTAGCTTGGAAATTATGGAGCGGATAAATGAAGAATTTTTCATTTCCAGCGATAATAAATCGGACGAGGCTTCTGTAAGTGATAACTAGGGAAATCGTAGTTTTCATAAATTAACACTCTGAATTAGCAATGCTGGTGATGTTTCCGTGTATCAAAAGGTGTGTTAAGGATCTGTCTACATTATGCAATTCCTGAAAACAATGAAAAAGAAATTTTGAAATTATCATGATAAAACTTTTACTTACATGCACCCGGCAAACCGCCAACCAGCGAGATAACATTTCCTGTACGGCCAATAGCTCGTCGCTGCGATCATCCCCTAACCGTTACCAACCCAGACATCTGACATACTTCTAAGTCCAGGTGTTTCCTCCCATTAATTTGATAAAGCGCTGTACATTCCATTCCATGTAGAAAGAAACCTAATGGGAATAGTCTTTTCAATTAATCTACGCCAATAAGCAGAAAATTGAAACAATCATTCAATTGGTACTGGTCTCACATCCATTGAAAGATGTTTGATGTAATATTTCGTTAATTATTCTTGAATTAAATTTTACATGTTGTCTTAGGTTTGTATAAGTTTAGTTTATTTTAGTTAAATGTAGTTTAGGAAAAGTGAAATATTTCATTTTAGCGTCCCACGGATATATGCTCTTTAGGCCAAGGAGCCTGCGTTACTAAAAATAATACAAAACTTATTTTCTTTTGCTTGTTTTTCATAAGTGAAAGGAGATAATGAAATGCAATTTAACACAATCATAGGTAATGTTATTCTACAACAGAAAATATGAACCTGAAGAATTTTCAGTGTTGCCATCCATAGAAATTACAGTGTTGCCAGAATAACAATGCCCCTAAAATCTAAGTTAAGGCAGTGACTACCGGAATGAACTCAATTGCATTTGCTTATATATCAAGTTATTTTGGTTTCCTGTGAACTACTTTTTAAATAATAGTTCTATTTAGTTTGTAATAAACAAAGTAGTTTTAACACACAGTTATTAAAACTAAATAATAATGTTATTTAAAAAGTAGTTCACAAGAAACCAAAACAACACGATACGTAACCAAATGCAGTTTAGTTCGTTCCTCTAGTCGCTGCCTTAACTTAGATTTTAGGGACGTTGTTATTCTGGCAACACTGTAATTTATATGGACGGCAACACTGAAAATTCTTCAGGTTCATATATACTGTTGCAGAATAACATTATCATGATTGTAGTAAGTTGCATTTCATTATCTCTTTTCAGTTATGAAAAACAAACAAGAAAAGTGGTAAAATTTGTATTATTTGTAGAAAGACAGGCTCTGATGATGGGAGAATTGGTGGAATGAAAAAGTGAGAGGAAAAGGAGTAATTTAGCTTCTGCTAGTTCACCTTAAGTGCACCTAAGATTAGCTGATGTTACGTAAGGATTAGATTAGTTTTACGTTGTTATAGATTTGATTTTCATTAGTTTAGATTAGGTTAGTTTAGTTTGATACTTTTTGTTAGATTTAGCTTTCGTTTTTTTGTTCAGTTGGCTCAGCTTTTGTAGTGGATTTCCAAGTAATCAGATTTATAATATGACAGTTTGAATTTGGTTTCGGTCCCTATTTCGTGAATACCAAAATTATAATAAAATGGTAATCGTAGATTGGATCAAATTTAAATATTTGAATTTAAATTTGTGTTCCGGTTAACAAAAGATCTATCAGTATTCAGTATGCAAATAAACTCCGAGTAAGTGTTCTTTGTCAGGCAAGACAAGGCTTGTCATGATATCTGTTGCTTGTATTACTCGCTAAGCGGTTAGCGTACGCTCCTTTGGAGTGGGAGGCCCGGGTTCGATTCCCGGCGGGAGCTCATAAGGTTCGGATTCCACGTTAATCAGTAGGTTCACGTCTCATATAGCCTCGCTGCTGAACGGGACGTTAAACTGAAAATCAACGCAAAATCAACGCTTGTATTACTCAAGCTAGGCCATGGAAAGCAGAAGTTTAGTCCACGTAGTTCGAACTTCAGGATTGCAAGCCTAGTGTAAACTTGATAATAATAATAATAATAATAATAATAATAATAATAATAATAATAATAATAATAATAATAATAATAATAAACTGTTACTAATAAAAAATAATTCATGAAATGCATTATTTCTAGTTTTCTGTGAGTCTAGATAAATGTATGGACAATTGAATATACGACTGAGACTAGGTAATACCGTACTTACTATAGGACATAAAATAACGGGTACTTCCGGTTGACGTGGGAAGTTGAAATTTGGCATGATTGTAGCATTTCAGAACTAACACACAGAAAAATTACCAAAAGTGAATATTTTTTAATTTTAAGGGAATCTAAACTGGGATGAAGAAATTCCCCATGTTATTAAAATGGATCTGTTTTTGGATCTAAAATCTCATGTTTTAGGTACTTCGAATTGGAATAAAAACTTGAAATTCGGTAAGCATGTACGTTTTTTATAGAATTACTTAACAAAATCATTAAAAATTAAAATTTCCAACTTTAGAGCGGTTTCATGGGAAACTGAAAAATCTTCCCCATGTTACTTATATGGAACAAATTCTACACCCCAAAATATTTAGGCACTTCTGGCAGGATTAGAATGATGCAATTTAGCATGATTGTAGCCTTCCGGAACTAACCCACAGGAAAATTGCCAAAAGTGAATACATTTAGTTTTTAAGGGTCCTAAAGGGGAGGGCATGAAGAATTTCTCATGTTATTTAAATAGGTGTTTTCTTGAGATACAAAATCTTATCTTTTAGATAGTTGAAATACGAAAATTAACTTTAAATTTGGTAAAATTGTGGGTTAAGAGGTCCGAGACCATAGGACGAGTAATCGCGGGGGATCAAGGGAGCGAAGACCCTAGCTGGACCAAATTCAGGAAATGTTAAAAGCAAACGCACGAAGTTCACTCTCGATGGAAAGGCTGATACATAAGAGACGTGAGACGTTAGCTTTTTAAATCTGGGGGGAGTCGGATGAATCAAAATCAAAATCGTCTTTCCGACAAAAGTTATAAATACACAAAGTAGTATAGTTTCTTTAAATATACTTGACTAAAATCTAGGGGGACGCGCCCCTGACCCTCCGCTAACGACGCCCTTGCGCGAGGCCGTACATAGCAAACGCGGGGGCCTGAGAGCGAAGCTTCCAGCTAGCGAAAAAACTAGTTTGCGTATATATTCAATAGACCACATCCGTGATTAGTTTTGCAATTAGGGGCTCGAATATTTCCAACGAAACAATTCTTGTCCAAAATATTGAACGAAACAAATTCTTTTCCCAGACTATAAGCTGAGAACGTTTGGAACACGTACAGAGCATGGTCTTCTCTCTTTAATGAATTGTATCAATCAATGAATGAATAGCATTACGCAATGAAAATCTTTGTCATCCCAAACAACGTTAGTTCCGGCGTCTATTATTCCATGCTGAATTTTAAGTTTTTACATGTACTTTCTTAAGTTCTTTATTAACAAGAGGTCTGAAGAAGTCATTAAAAAAATCTTGAACTTCCAGTATGAATTTATTTGTATATCTACCATAAGATTTATTTTATTTTATTTATTTTTCTGAAAAGAAAACTGCCTCAACAGCACTGACAGAAGAAAACGGAAGTTATTTTTGCATTTTTATGTTCTCTCGCTTGCCGAACAAACTACTCAAAAATTCGTGCTAAATTGACACACTCAGGGTCAATTGTCTCGTTACTTCCTTTTCGGTATGCAACCGCATAAGTAAAGCTTGTGGCATAACCACAAGGGAACGATGAGGTTACATTATGCTTTGCTGACGAAAAAGAGGGAGGAGGAATTATTTGTTCCTGCAAACTTTCTTCCCTTCTATAACCTTAGGACGCTTTTTTTCCCTCTCGTTTTTCTCTTTTAATTCTATAGATTTCGCTGGACTTGTTCCCCTAGAGGAACAATTGTGTTGTATATGTTGTGCGGGGGAATTCTTTCTTAGAATTTTCCCTCAAGGCCCTTTCAAATGGTGGTAATTTGTGAGTGTCTGTCCGTGCCGTATGAGGAAATTTTAAGAGTTGCTGAGTCTATTCTCGCGACAAATATTATGCTGCAGGAAAACTATAACACAGTCCGTCTTGCAATAAGAAAAAATAATAATAATGCGTAAGAAATTGTAGCTGTAGGGCTAGGTCGTCGAACTACGAAATTTCACAACACGACAAGCTTTTATTTCATTTTATTTTTAAAAGAGTTTCGTTTACCATGCAAAATTCTTTTATACATTTCCTCTGTTTGTCCGTCTGTCCGTCCGGGAGACACAAAATCTCAACGACTACTTGAGTCAGATGGCGTGGGTCAATGAAAAATTGACCCATGATCCACTGACCCACCACCCATCATGACCTACAACAAACTGGACCTACGACCCAACGTAACCCACTCTGTCCCACTGTGACCCAATCCGACCCACCAAAATCCATCGTCACCAACTCTGACGCATGACCCACACCCTCCTCTCCACTTGTAGTAAAACAAATATGTCAAATTATCACTAATCGGAGTTTGAATTTCTACGGTTCATTGCTCAAGCACCGTTCTGTTACAGAATCAGATCTGACCTTCACGATATAAAATGGTAGAGTTTGTGTTGGGCTATATTACGATGAATTTCAAAATAATTATCTTATACAATTATTTCCTTGTTGAATTACAGATACTTTTGAGTAGAAAATAGAAAGTAAATTTGGAAGTCTGAAATCAAGGTAAAGTATGCCGATTTAAAGAAAAGAAAACTGTAAAATTCGACTGTCTCGAAAGCCCGGTAGCAGGCCGCGGGGGCTAGGGTAGGTCGGGCCCCCCCTAAATTTTCACTGCCCTACTAAAATTTTCACGTTAGGCTTGCAAATGAACTATAATATGGTGATGAACTGTAATAAAGTTGGGTCCCCCCCCCCTAACTTCTACTGCCCCTACATTTTTGGGCTGGCTACCGGCCTGCCCGGTAGTAAATCCTATAGCTATTATTAGAATTACAAATATGAATATGCAAAAGTGCCTAAAGTTCTTTTTTTTACTTAAATATACTCTTCTCAGGTAAGTAAATAGAAACAAATGGAAGAGAAAGAAAGATGCGGGCTTTGAAAGTAAAACATAGATAAATTCACCAGAGTTCAGAAGATGCTGTCTACTATACACTGAGCACAGTGGGTTGGTTGGTCAGAGTAGGTCATGGTGAGTCGGTAGATTAGAGTGGGTGGTGCATCGCAGTGAGTCACGTCCTGTTGACCCACGACTCACTGAACCACTCCCAATTGACCCACAACTTATTGACTCACTCCACGTCTGGAAGGATAACCATTAATTTTGCCCAGGAAGTAGGGAGTCAAAAATTAGGAAACAAATTGGTTGGTGGAAGTGACCCACCATCACAAATAGTAGAAAACAACAATTTCCGGTTTTAACCTTAATCACTATAGAGTATAAACAATAATACATAATAAAAAGCGGTTTCTTGCAATGAGTCCGAAGTATACATGTCGTTTCTTTTCTCAACTCTTTACTAATACCAGAAGTAGGGACGTACTCAAGGGGGGGGACCCCCCCCCGAAATTTCGACTTTTTTAAAATTTAGCCTAATTTTAGGGGCAATTTTAGGAATTTTAATATAAAATACCTTCATAATTAGTTTGGACCCCCCCCCCCGAAATAAATTCCTGGGTACGCTACTGACCAGAAGTAATAGAAATTCATTGAACTTCCGGTTTCAGTATTGATCTACATAAACCAAATATGAGTAAGAAATAGCAAGAAGAGATTTTGTTTTCCTTTAAAAATGTCAATTTAACGTTCTAAGAATAGGTACCATCACTTTGCTTCACTCATTATTTAAAGCGAAAGTCGTAAACTATCAACCATTTGAATTTTGAATGCTATAAAGTCAAACATATAATAAATAGCAAGAAGCTTTTTTCTGCAATCAACAAAGCGTTCCAAGAATATATTTCATTTCCAGTTTCATTTCTTGACCAAAACCGGAAGTGGTAGAAATCTACTATCACTCATGGTTTCTGTATTAATTGACAATATATCACACCATACAAACCAAAACCCTTTACGTAGGGTACACACTTTGACAGTGCTACTTGTTTTGACGAAACGTACTTTATTTGAAAAGTGTTCCACCAACGAATAATTACACAAAATTATTCCATTGTTAATTCCTTCTTTTGATAACATGTTTCAACTAAGTAAATTCTCACCGTTGGCGGGTTCTCATATACAATTTCCCCCATAATAATAATAATAATAATAATAATAATAATAATAATAATAATAATAATAATAATAATAATAATAATAATAATAATAATAATAATAAACAAATAGACTTAATAAGGACAAAAATCGGACAGCTGACACATTGCAAAAAGGGAAATAAATCAACCAATCTGAAGAAAAAGGTTGAACATATAATTGTACCCAGGGGTAAAAGTGAGGGAGAACGCGGGCGATATCATCCCCTCACTTCCAAAATATATCTATGGTGTCCCTCCCCTTTGTAAAAAAAATATACTAGGCAAAGATAGGTACCGGGGACGGCATGACGTCATGCGTGCCCTACATTCTCATATCCACTTTAACCCCTTATTGAACCATTAGAAATAGAGAGCATAACTGATTAGACGATCACGGAAGTCCTAGATAGACTCACACAACAAATACACTGAGAAAAGTCCGTTCTCCGGACAGCGGTATATTGTACAAATATATGGAATCCTCTTGCTTACTACTGAAATCAGTACGGAGCATACTTTATCCCTATGCTTCATACACACTGCCCTTAGATGTTACATCATACCGTTGCAGGATGTCTGCCACTAAGAGTTTTCCGTATATCACATGCATATACTTATGTTACCTTCGTCAGCTATATGTTATATACGTCCATTTGTATGTGAGATTCTGACCGCCTATATTGTTTTATACGGAAAGTAGGTACAGATGGACAAAAAGTATTATAAAACATGCGTTTTCAGTTATACATTTGCTGTACGTTAAGACCAAAAACAACAGGATTTACAAATGTAACATAACGATTTTAAGTACGCTACATACATTTTTTTTTTCTCAGTGTAGCTTTATCCGCAGGAAGGCTCCGCAGATACCAGAGAAAAAGAATGATGTGTAACCAATGGTGCCACAGCGGTTAAGTGTTGATAAATTTTGCTAACGATAGTAAAGAAAAGGATCACACCTTGAAGTTTCAATTTCGTCCGGTAGATGTCATCTATAGGAGGATGTTTACTGTTATCTAATAGTGTAACAGGCAATTGCTAGCACTCTACAATTAAACACCTTTGTTCTAGTTGTAGAAAATGAAATTAAGGTAATCGACAGTCGTCAAGATGGTAAAGGATTGACTGCATTAACAAATTCTGCCAAGATAATCAGTCTAAATATAAATGAAAAAAAAAAAGAAAGAAAAGGAAAAAAAAACAGATGTCAAAAATTCGCTTTCAAGAATTATATTATGAAGTGATAAACGTACGTACATTAGAGACCTGCATGGGCCGGGCCAAGCCCGAAGCCCGGCCCGGCCCGCGGGCCGGGCTTGGGCCGGCCAACACTGATTTCTCTTTAGGTCGGGTCGAGCTGGGGCCGATTAATTGCAATTCTTTAATAATTATTGACTTTCGCTAAACGATAGTTAGAATAAAGGCAAACGTTGAAGAAGTGTGCCCGTGAAAGATGTTACAAAATGAAACTTTTAAAATTTATCGGGCCTGGGCCGAGCTTGGGCCAAGAATTTTAAAAAAAACTTATCGGGCCGAAACTCTCCAAAACTTTTCGGGCCCGGGCTGGGTCGGGCCTAGGTACATTTGGGCTGAATTGGGCTGGAATTTTTCAAAACTCACTTGCGTGATCCTTATAACAGTAATAGTATTAATATATATATATATATATATATATATATATATATATACGAGGGCTATCCAGAAAGTAGATTACGTTTTGGAATAAAAAATCAACAAAGTATAGGAAACAAATTTTATTATATACAGATGAAAGCCACACACAAATACTACTTTTCGACATAGTCACCATTCAAATTAAGGCATTTATCGTAGCGATGTACGAGCTTGGAAATTCCTTCGTCGAAAAATTCGGCCGCCTGCGACTTCAACCACTTCGTTACCTCTTCTTGCAGCTGTTCGTCGTCATCAAAACGCTGCATAGCCAGCCACTTCTTCATTGCTGGGAATAGGTGGAAGTCGCTCGGTGCCAGGTCGGGACTGTACGGCGGATGAGGAAACAACTCCCACTGAAAAGATTCAAGAACTTCACGCGTGACATTTGCCGTGTGGGGCCGGGCGTTGTCGTGAATCAACAAGATCTTAGAGCTCAACATTCCTCTGCGCTTGTTTTGAATTGCTCTTCTGAGGTTTTGCAGAGTTTGGCAATACCTTTGAGCGTTTATTGTAGTGCCTCTTTCCAGGAAGTCCACCAAAATCACACCTTTTCTGTCCCAAAAAACAGTCGCCATCATCTTCCTTGCCGACATTGTTTGCATGCATTTCTTGGGTTTTTGGGGAGAACCTGTGTGCCCCCACTGCATTGATTGCAATTTCGTTTCACAGTTCACGTGTTTCACCCATGTTTCGTCACCAGTAACGATGCGATCGAGTAAAGAGTCACCATCCTTATTGTAGGCGTCCAAAAAGTGCAACGCTGCAGCCATTCGCTGATTTTTGTGGTCCTCTGTCAAGATTTTTGGAATCCATCTTGCACAAAACTTGTGGTAACCAAGCTTTTCGCTGATGATTTCGTGCAACAAACTTCGCGAAATTTGTGGAAAACTCAAAGAAAGTTCCGTTATTGTGAACTTTCGATTTTCACGGACTTTAACATTGACTTTTTCGACAAGTTCGGCAGTCACTTTGCTGGGTCTCCCACTTCGATCTTCGTCGTGAACATTGGTTCGGCCATTTTTAAATCTTATGACCCACTGTCGCACTCCACCTTCAGTGATAATGTTGTCCCCATACACTTCACACAGCTGCCGATAGATTTCTATCGGTTTACAGTTTTTTGCTGTCAGAAACCTTATTACTGCACGCACCAGCTCGCGGGATTTTCAATTAACGCAGACATTTCAAACCGTCACAGTATCTTAACGGAGCACAGCACGAACCTCTCACTAGCACGGCTAGATGCCGACTGAGCTGCGCAACGCTCTGACCCCAAGATGGCCGCGCTAGCCCCGCCCCTAGCGGACACAGACGAAAACGTAATCTACTTTCTGGATAGCCCTCGTATATATATATATATATATATATATATATATATATATATATATATATATATATATATATATATATATAAAACTCGTACTCAGTCCCTTTCGCACAGCTCATCGCGTTAGAAATCTTGTAGTGTTAGGTCGTATAATGTAGGAATGTTGTTACTTTTTCGAGAAATGTTTTTCAATTTTCGGGAATTTCATTTTTAATCTTTCGTTTTTTCGTAAAATTTTCCGTGTTTCGAAAAATTTTTCATTGTTTATTTACAAAAGTCTTTATTGTTTTTTTAAAAAAAAAATCATTGTTCGTTTTTCGAAAAAAATTCCATTTTAGTTTTCTGAATATTTTTCGTTTTTCGAAAAGGTATTTTCGAAAAAAAATGTGGCCATTCGTAGTATAATGCTCCCTTTGCAAACAAGATAACTTTTGTGTTGGGGAACCTAGTTCGGGCGCCAAAGTAATAGTAAACTTTTTGTATACAACAATTATTAATATCTATTCTTCCCGCAAAATACGAAATTTAGTAATGTAATTTACATGTTAAGGGTGCAGTAATTCATCCATCAATTCAGTCTTTTTTAAGCAAACGAAAATAAATAAAATCATGAAGAGAATATGTGTCGTACGCTATTTACAGACGTGATCGGGTTTGATGAATCTTAACATGAAAAATAAATCTTGATTTTTCTAATAAGGTGTATGGAATATTTACTTTTTTGTTGATCTTTTGTTTCCGAGTTATTGGACTTTAAAATTTATGTTTGGAATTAGAGCAAAAACGGTACCAGATATCGAGGTACGTTTTTTTCTGTTTTCCAATCGATCCAGGTCCTCGAGAATAGATTCCATCTTTTCCGTTAACCCTCTATTGAAGCCGGAAGTGGTTCAGATCAATGACTTCCTCTTTGAACATTAGAATAAAAAAACTATAATAGATAGACAAAGTTTTCTTTTTGCAATTAATACTCCGTTTCAAAAGACTGTGGAGAGATTATATATATATATACATACATACATATATATATATATATATATATATATATATATATATATATATATATATATATATATATATATATCAGCACAATCTGCCACACTATATTGAAATCGGAAGTGGTTGAAGTTACTAATACTTCCGGTACCCACAACTGATTTTCATAAATCAAAAACTGTAATAGATATCGATCGAAGTGGATTTGTGCAATCTATTCAGCGTCCCAAGAATACGTTCTATCACCTCCTACAATTTCTCTATTCAAACCGGAAGTGGTTGAAATTAACGAATTTTGGATGCACCCTTTATCGCTATACAGCACAAACAGTAAGAGATAAAGAGTAATGGCTTTTTGGTATGGATTCAGCGTCTGAGGAACAGGGTGTTTGATCTTATTCCTCTATTGCAACCAATAGTTGTAGATGTACGGTACTACTTCAAGTTTCGGTATGGAATTTGCAAAGTTTGAACTATCTTTAATTTTTTACCTGGAACACTAGTTATTCATTTATCTTTAAACACTTCAAAGAAATTAATATACTTAAGAAAAAGTAGTAAAAATTCATCGTTTGTGAATAACCAATTTGGTGTAATTTGTTTCTGCGTGGCGCCCTCTAGCCCTTGCAACCTCCTTTCTTTACTTTTCAGTTGACGTATCTGTTGGTCCATATCTCCGCCACTGAATACATTGTTATCGTTTAAGTCATATGAAACACTGGAATTGTGTTTAAAGAAAACAACACTTTTTTCAAGAAACCATCTAAATTTGAGATGGTTAATTTCCTTTCTCTCCGAATTCGCCCCCCTAATCACAATGTTTAATCAACGCGGTAAGTCGCTTCAGCTGTTTCGGCAAACAGAAGAACGTCTCTATGCGCACTTCCTAACCGCTGACTATTGTGTTATTCCATTAAATCCATACACTTGAAGGCAACCACAAATATTAGTTATGTACTCCTCCCCTCAGCATCCAATTCTCCTTCCAAGGGAACGAATATACAGAAGACACACTTCAAAAAGTTAATTCCACAGCCTGCACAGATTAAGTTACAGTATACACGAAGGGTATATTGGCACTTTTACCGCTAGATGTCTCTGTGTTCCCCTCTCTTATGCACAGATGATTGACGGTTAGACAGAGGAGGCCCGGTGTTCCTTTAGAAGAGCGGTTTCTAGACCAAACAATGACTAATACAAAACAAGACAACTGCCTTGTTCCAGTTCACACGCTCTGTCATTTCGTTCCTAAGCAATCATTTCATTTCCTATTAATATAAGATGTTCGAGAGAGACAATAGCGGATACAGATCTGCTTTCGTGGATTTCTCTCTACAAGTGTGGCTACCTATCTACCCATTTTTATTGTTTAAGAGTCTTCATCCCGGTGAAATTAAAATACCGCTAATTTTACAGTAATTATGTGATATCTTCAAATAGATAAAAGATAATTGAAATATGGAACAAGAGCGCCCTAGACAATATTATTTTGCGTGAGGTACCGTTATCACAAGTCACCTAGTGGCTTTCCGTTTTCAGCTGTTTAGAAACGCGAAAATAAATGCCGATTTTCAAAATGGCTCAAAATCGAAAGCAGATAAGTGAGTCGCGATAACGGTTTCTCATGTAAAATAATATTGTCTAGGGAGCTCTTGTTCCACATTTCGATTATCTTTTATTTATTTGAACATATCACATAATTACTGTAAAATTAGTGGTATTTTAATTTCGCCGGGATGAAGACTCTTAAGTAGCTCTTGTAGAAGAAATATAGCCACCAATGGATAGCGCAAAGAGCTAAATCAACTAAATCGCATCATAATTTTGTTACTCATTTTCCAGGTTCTAGTGTCTATTTTTAGGTACTAAAATAGTGTCTTCAGTATTCGATTTAAAAAGTACCAATAAAGCTTTTTACTTCGTTCTTTTTTTTTTCAAGCATAGAGGCATTATAGAATATGTTACGTATGGTTTCATGCCTATTTTTATTATTTTTGGTGGGCTTACTTTTGCGCCTAGAAGACTGAAATTTTGCACAAATATTCAGTCCTTCGACCAGTATTTATCAGATTTGTTCACATCTCTGTGTTAACACCGGGAGGGAGGAAGAGGGTCTAAAAGGTAAAGAAAAAAGATTTTTAAAGAAAAAATAACTTTTTCCGCGATTTTTACGCCTCAGATACACGGTGGATACATATGAATGATGCCGTTTGAAAGGAAGTTTTATTCTGAAGTGAATGAGGTACAAACCATGGTCCTAGGATAAATTGGGATGCATCAGGAAATTTTTTACCTGAGATCAGGTTCTTTTGCGGTAATCTGGAGCATTATGGGGATCATTTGTAAATATTTTTCCCGTCCTTATTAGGGATGCGCACGAAACGAGTCGAGACAGGATTTTCCTGACAAAATTCGAGTCGAGATACAGCTCTTTCAAAAGAAAAATATACATTTTTCGAGTCGAGACATTACTTTTACAGCACATTTTCGAGACTAGACAGCCACAAATCTTGTCTTGTGCGCATCCCTAGTCCTTACTATTCAAGATAGAAGCTTGAAATTTAATACGCCTCTTAGTATTTTTCAGTTGATCTTCAGATCTCTGCGTTCAGAAGGGCTTAAAATTAAAAAAAAAAAAAATAACAGAAAAATCCCGATTTCTCTCAAAATTTCCCGCCTTACAGACATGATAGGGAAATGTGAATGATGCCGTTTGAAAGGCTGCTCTATTGTGAAAAAGAAAAACAAGGTATGAACTATAATCCTACGATAAATAAGGTTAATGCTGTAGCCGCTTGACTGAAAGTCTATAATTTACCTTTTAAAAAATCCAGAACCTAAAAGGGTTAAGTGACTTTCGTTGGAAAAATATGGCCGCCAATGGAGAGCGTAAAAGAGCTAACTCAACCAAATCGAACAAAAATTTTGTTACCCATTTCCCTCAGTTCATGGTTTAGATCCTTCATACTTTCCATGGTCCATAGTGCTCCTGGGTTCCATTCCCAATAGGGACACTCGGTAGAAAAGGTATCAGCTTTTCCACGCCAGCAACTCAGAGTGACTTTTTTCTGAGTTTTCTTCATTCTGAGTTAACATGCAACCTCCCAGCCTGTTTCCTGAAGGTAAGCCTTCAGTAGTGCCCAGAAATGTGTATAAATAAATAAATACTATTTTCATGGCCAGTGGCAGCTCTTGAGGGAAATCAATCCGTAACTATTATAATCTTATCACTACAAGTGAAGTGAAGAAAACTTACCAAATGTTCTAATTCTTTGCGTATGTTAGGCAACCTTTTTTTACTTAGCTTGTACAGTCACCGACAAAAATTCTTTTCGTTTAATGAAATTAGTTTCATAAATACCTTGAAAATAGGACAATTTGAGGACAGTTTTCAATAAATTAAAAAGAATGTAATTTTCTATGCTTCTAGCCATATCATAGTTATCATTTTACCGAACGGAAAAAACATTTGTCGCTGACTGTACCAATAAAATTGTAATTTTAGACTCCCAAACTATACTATACGTAAGTATCGGAAACTCTACAAAACTGCTAGTCTATATTTGTTTCTCGACATCGGTAAGAGACATCAAGAAGCTGTTTCTTGCAATAGATCTAGCTTCCCAAGAATGGTCTTCATCTCCTCCGTTAAACCTTTATTCAAACCGGAAATGGTTTAAGCTACCCTTCTTGGTTTTAGTATTTATCACCATAGAACAAAAATGGTGATACATAGCGACAAGTGGATTCCTGCAAAATGATTTAGGGTCTTAAGAGAACATATCATCACAACACACAACACTTTATCAAAACCGGAAGTGACTGAAGTGTACTACTGCTTCCGGTTTCAATACTGAAATTCATAGAGCCAAAACGGTTAGAGATAATGAAATTAATTTTTTCAATCGATTCAGCGTCCCAAGAATAGATTCAGTATCCCTCGTTCATTAACCCACTATTCAAATTGGAAGTGATTCAAATTAACCATTTCCGGTTTCAACATTTATCGCTATAGAACAGAAACGATAATACAGAGAGCGTCTAACATTTTTCTGCAACTGATATAGGGGGTCTAGCATCTTAAGAGTATATACACCATTATAAACCACAACACACTATCCAAACCAGAAGTGATTTTTAATTTACTAGTACTTCCGGTGTCAATGCTAATATCTATAGAGCAAAAAAGCTGTAATAGATATCGAGATTTTTTTTTTTTTTTTTTTTTTTGCAATCGACTTTACGTCCCAAGAATATGTCGTATCTCCTCCCTTAATCCCCTATTCAGAAAGTACAAATGGTTCAAATTAACGATTTCAGTTTTATTACCATAGAAAAAAAAAACAGTAAGCGAGTAATTGTTTTTGATATTTGTTCTATCTTTGATCTTATTACTCTTGTAATAAAATCCTTTCTTGTGTTGTTCGTGCAACATTGAAAACTATTGTATTTTGTTCAGTCAGTTTCATCCAAAAGGATTTCCGGGGAGAAACTGACTTAAATAGCCCAGTTATTAGGTTCGCCACCGCAGCAATCGCCGCAGTTGCGGGGGGTAAATGCCTCATGTGAATTCATTAGTCTGATTGCAATAGATTGGAATTTTCAATGCTAGCTTATATGAAAGTCAAATATGTTACTTACGATTCCTAAACAACAAAACTTACGATTCCTAAAAATTATTCGGACCCAACGAAATTTTAGGTTAAATTATATTACAGGTGAAACAGGAACACCAGACAAAAGGATGTACAATCAATGCATGCAAAGGAAATAACATAGAAAGTTAAGTAACATAACCAAATCACCATTCATAATTATTACGTAATTTCCTAAAGTAGAAGTAGTTAAATGGAAAGAAATTCTGATTCGTAAATTCCATAAGTAATATCAATTTAGTTGTAAAAATGAAATCTTTGAGTTTTACGTCCCACAGTTATGCCGGTTAGGCTAAAGGAGACGGTGATGATAAGTAATGAATGAAATGGTGGAATGAAGAAAGTAGGAGGAAACGGGAGAACCCCGTGGAAACCCACGCACGCGGTGTTTGTCCACCACAAAGTTCATTTGGCAGGGGCTCGGATCGAACCCGGGACCCCAAGCACTAGAGGTGAACGCTCTACCACTGAGCCACCGCGGCCCCCAAATTTAGTTGTGTTAGTAGGATAGTGGGAATGTTATTCGATCAGGGATGCAAATAACGACTCGCCTACTTGTCCGGGGCGAGTGGTTCATTGGTGCGGGCGAGTATTTAATATCATACCGAAGATAAGTAAATGATTTCTATGGTGGGATATGGGCTAGTAATTTTTTTCTTGGGCTGGTAAAATCTTGTTGCTTATTTGCATCCCTGTATTGGATGCTACTTCTGTTGTACATAGTTGTAGTAACCTACACATGAGGATTGCTTGTTAATAAGCTTTTATATTTTAGCTGCTGTATATAATAGAAAATTAAGCATGCGTGCGAGAAATAATTATGTTAGTTATCTTTTAGATATGTTAGATATACAGTAATAGTTATTAGTGTTAACCTCTAAATTCACGTATCTCATATTTGCTTGTTTCAGTATAGGCTTGTATTCGTGTTTATTAGGTAACTCCTTCTAATAAAATTTGATATACTCTTCCTTTAAGATATCCGGCGTTAGATTCGAGTGGATTTGCAACTACTGATATGTAAATATTGTATTTTTATTTCTGCTTCTCTGTATACACACATTAATTTATATATTATTGTATATTACTTTATTTAATTCTTATTTTACGTCATTATTCATATTAATTTATTATTATTACTATTATTTATATTCTACTTCATTTCAACGTACTTATATTATCTATATTTTATATCCCTCTACTCATTTCATATTAATCTTCCAATGTATACACGAAAGATACCAACATAAAATGACAAATTATTAGTCCATATCCTTTGCAGACAACTACCAGATTAGACATTAACGCTAGGACACCAAATGTCCATCGGACATAAGGAAGCAGGGACAGATAGAAGACAGCAAGCACTGTATGTTACGAGAATATCGTCGTACCAACAGCTGCAATTTTCACTCAATTTAACAGACTTTCATCTGTCTTAGATACCTTTATCCTTGAAAAAAAAAAAAAAAAAAAACATCCAGTTCGGATTGAGTGATATTAGTTTATAAATATTGTTTAATAATTATTTTATTTTATTTACTTTTATGGCTATTAATATTGTTTTATGTTTTAGTGTAAAAAAACGTGCTGTATGTTCAACTAAACATATAAATAAATAAATAAATAAATAAATAGAAAATTTTATGGTACAGCTGATGGATATAGGTTCATTTCTATAGCTTTGTTTTACCCTCTTAATATTCAATGTAATTTTATTATACAGTATTTTTATCATTATTTACATATCAGGTATTAGACGATAGTTTATACTATTTGGCAACTCTGCTTCCCCAGTTTCTCCGTATTTTCTTAGCCACATACTGAACCAGAATATTACAATTGGCTTATTGTGAAAATAAATCGAGTTGGCAAACTTCTTTTTATTGGTGTTCGTCCATTTTGAAAAGAGGGTGACATAGAAAAATCAATCTGGTGATAGTTAAAACTGGAACTGTTTATGTTTGACTATAAAAGCAGCTGATAAAACACTTGTACAGTACGTACCACGTGCGTTGGTTTATCCAAAGGACATTTTGTAAACGAACGGCATACCGCAGATAAAATGGGTTCTTTGGTTGGTTTTAACAACAACGGAAAGGTCAGTCATCTGTTGAAGTATTACTTTCCAATATGGTTCGGCGATAACTTTGCTTTTCAAAGCTCGTAAGTGGGCCATATGAAAACTGAACGGTTCTACTGTTGTTCACGTTCCTTTTGTCTTTTCTTCCTATCTTTCGGGAAGGTTGCCATGACGTTCAAAGCCCCTTCCAGCACGTTTTCCATAAACAGTATTATAATATGAGAAATATGATATCTTATTTAACTTATGTCGTACTTTTTCTCTCTCTCTCTAAGCACTCAGAAAACCATTAACAAATATACAACTTGACCTTCCCCTGGCTCAATAAGCAGATTTTTTGTATGCGTGTGTGCGGGGGGATGGTAGTGTCTCTGTGTGGGGAGGGGCCCTATATGATACTTTTTGGGAGTAACGAGAAGGTACGTTAGGGAATCATTATTTGTCGAGTGATGTAATTTCCGTTCAAGTGATTGAGCTTGCAAGGGTAACTTTTTTTTTTTTTTTTTTTCATCAAAGATATGGGGCGTAAATTAATATCTTGCTAGAACTGTGCAAAATTACTTTCACAAGTAGTTGATCTACGCGGATCACAAACAGATAGAAGCTGCTACTTAACAGAATATTTTTTTCACATACAATCTACGTAAGTAAATAAATAATCTATTCCAATAGAATAATAAATTATCAGTTGCATCAGACTAGCAAAAAAACGACGCCATAGAAATAAGTTTTTCTGAACTTTATCGGAAACTACGTGTGATGTCGTCTACTGAGTCACATACGTATCAAGTGTATACACTGTATATATATATATATATTAAAAAAGAGTTCTCCATAATTGAGGGTCATATCCAGTGGCGTATTTAGGGGGCGGCTATCAGGTTTAATCCCCTCCCCCGAAATAAATGTGTTAGTTTTTCCCATTCCACGTCCAACAATAATAATTCTTCTTATCATTTCTAAGAACTTCCATTTTCTTATGCTTTTTGTTCAGAAATAGTACTGTATTTGTCAAATTTCATTGCATGTAAGAATTGCGATATTTTGTCTTTCTTTCGTTCATTCTACTCTTCTGTTTCTTTTTCTTTGTAGAGCTCCCTCGTGGCTAAGCGGTTAGCGTACGCGCTTTTGGCGTGGGAGACCTGGGTTCGATTCCCGGCGGGAGCTCATGTGGTTCGGATTCCACGTTAATCAGTAGGTCCACGTCTCATATAGCCTCGCTGCTGAACGGGACGCTAAACTAAAATCAACTCAACTTTTTCTTCGTTTTTACTTTCTTTCGTATCTCCTATCATACTTTTAACCGTTGTTGTGATTCAAGTCCGCCGTCGTCAGTATCATCAAAACAAAGGGCAACTGATAAGCAGAACTGGTGTTCCACACCAACTTGCACGGATATGAAGATAATGGGACTTGGGCTATTATAGCAAAGTAATATTTACATCGTTTAATTATAAAGAACGGTAAATGTTTGAATTAAAGAAAATCAAGAGGGGGGATAAGTAGCCCAGGAAATTAGATAGGTCAAGAGAATAATACCTTTTTCTTCTAAGAATAGAATAAAAGGTTAGATTCACTTCTAAATTTTTGTATGTATTATATCACACAAGATTCACCAGTCTGCAATTCCTGCCATTAAAACTTCAATTTACGCATAAACTATAAAATATATTTAGTTATCAAATTCAGGTGGGTAATTACCTCCTGCCTCCCCGTGTTGTGCATAGCCCCCCGAAACAAAATCCTAAATACGCACCGGCTATATCTCATTAACCATTTATTATCATGATGAAAACTTTAATTGTAAAGTGATCTACAATAATGATTTCATCTTGTTAAGTCGCATGATTGTTGTACAACTTGCAATTTTAAGGTTTACATAAAAATCTATGCTTTTGCCGATTTCTTCGAAAACTACAATTTCCGTTCATTCATATCACGTTTTACAACCCAATGAGATCTATAAAATAACTCTTTTAGAATTTATGGTATCTTTTTATACCATGGCGTGGTATCGTCTTTGGCCGCTTATTTAGGTTCTATAAAAGGTATTTAAGCCGAGTGCTTTTTATTCGTCAAATCAAGGATGAACCAAAGAACACCCTAGATGCGTTTTGGAACCGGATGTTCAACTTGGCGGCGCCAAGTGGAGCGGAGGGGCGAGTTTTGTGTTGCTTTTTTCCTAAGACAAATTTCAAACGTTTTTCACGTCTTTAGTTTTCAAGATATCAGATAGAAACTTTCAATACGGATTGTGTGGATCATTGGGTATTTCTCACATTTTATTGAGATCACTATGTGAAGTCAGGGCCGAGTCTGAGGGGCGCAAGTGTTCCGAAGGGGTGATTTTCCAGATAAAGAATCCGGTTTTTCCCGATGTTTTCGATTCAGGTGTACGAACGGAATGTGAGTGGTACCATTCGAATGTTATCAACATGTTATCACTTACACGTTGTTATTTTGTTTTTGCTATTATTATTATTATTATTATTATTATTATTATTATTATTATTATTATTATTATTATTATTATTATTATTATTATTATTATAATTATAATATTATGTTTCATCTCTTACATTTGTTAGATACTCCAGAATAAACTGGTATTTAGCTGTATCTGGAATTATGTTCGTAAATAAATAAATAAATAAATAAAATAACTTCAACCTAAGTGCACCGAATTTGGTGATTCCTTTTTGTTTGAAAAAGTTATACTTCTTTGGTGGTCTCATATAAAGTTCATGAGGATCTACTATAATACAGGACCGCATTAGTTCTGTTGTTTTCATAATTTCGTGTGTTTCATAAACATTTCGTCTTAAATTAGCACTAGGATGTTCACATTTATGTTTTTAGTGGGGTATGAATTTAGCGCCCCTTTTACCAGCGCGACGATATGAGACGTGGTCCTACAACTTAAGGGTCTTCACTACAGCGAAATTAAACTACCGCTAATTTAAAGTTTTTCTGTAATATCTTCAAAACAACAAAAATATTCGAAAAGCAGAAACGTAGTGAACTAGACAATACAAATTTACATGTGACATCGTTATAACAACTCATCTACCTGCTTTCGATCTGCAATTGTAGATAGGTTTAGCATTTTTTACGGGTTCTGAAAATAAAGGCATACCAAAAGGAGACAGTTGAATTGTGATAAAGCTATCACATGCAAAAATCGTATTTTCTAGTTCACTACGTTTCTGCTTTTCGAATATTTGTTATTTGTTTTGAAGATATTACAGAAAAACTCTAAAGTTAGCGGTAGTTTAATTTCGCTGTAGTGAAGAACCTTAACGCGGAAATCGAACCCAGACCTCCCGCTATATGAACGCTAACCATATAGCCAGGTAAGCTCTATAGTTTCTATTTTTACATTAACTACTGTTAATGACTTTCAAATATAGTATTTATACAAATCTTAAATTAAATAAAAGTGTATATGGTTTGGAACTGTCTTACAAAGTATGCTAATGCGCTATTTGGGGTTTCGGCATGTTTGAATTGACAGAAGGCGCATTTTTTTAAAAATTGATTTTTTTTTTTAATGTGGTTTTATTTCAGTAACTAGAGCAGATTGTTTAGTGGCCAAGGTCAAGTTTAAATTGCAGAGTGCAGGCTGTGAGCGATGACGTCAAGAGAGTTACAGTTTGGCAAGCTGCTTCTTTGCATACTCCCCTAATTAAAAATCTTGGTTTATAACAGCTCTGGCAGGCTGCACAAAGAACAAGGAAAACAGACAAGATAAAAGAAAAGAAAAACTGGGTTTTCTGCGTACACTGGTGGATCTTCAATTTACTACTTCCGCTTTTTGTGCGCTGACACGGGTAACGGGGTAACTGAAGATTCTTTGTTACTGTTTGGAAATCTCAGAAGTTTTTAAACATCAGGTGCAGATATCTTACCTTCAATCAGCCGCTTCATATTCGTTCGTAGCCCTATATCAGGGGTGGGGAACCTGCGATCTTCAGAGTCATAAAGCACTTCCTATTCGGCATGTTGTGAAAAATGCTATACCGGTATTGCATAAGAAATATGAAATACAGGGTGTTTCTAAACAACACGGACAACGTTTGGGAGGTGGTTGGTGACATAAACATAAGTCAAAAAGTGTAGATTAATCTGGGTGCAGAAATCTGTCATTTCGAAGTTATAGGCTGCCGAAAACATGAACAAATAAACTTAAACGTTCCATAGATTGAATACTATGAGAACTACCGTAATCGGGTGAAGGCTTCACTTAGAAACTAGTACGTGCCCTATCCAAATATCCATGTTTCAGGATCCTGTGGTACTCATGCAACATTTTTTTCTAGAGGGAGTTGGTGAGTACTTCAAATTATACGCTCGTAGCCAAACTCCCTGTTTTGAAACACCCTGTATATGGAAATATTATTCTGAAATTACATGTATCAAATAATGTCGTTTTATATAATATTGTTTTATACATTTTCATGTGTACGGGGTATTTTTAATGTAACTAACAACTGTAAAATAACTACGGAAATTAGAGCTATTCAAAACTACTAGGGGAGGCTGGAAACTTCATGAACTCACCAAGAAGAAATTTACCTGGAAAAACCTTTTTAATACACTATTCAACGTATTCCCCCCGAACCTCAATACACTTTTCACAACGATTGTTGCAACATTTCTAACCCTTGCAAATTGGTCGTCTCCTGCTGTGCAACCAGCCCTCCATCTCCGCAATGAGTGCCTCATCGGATGGAAAATGTTTGCCTTTGAGATGTAGGAAGAGCTGATAGTCGGAAGGGGCCAGATCAGGTGAGTAGGGTGGGTGAGGTACACAGTTGAACCACCAGATCCACCAGCAATTGCATGGTTTGATGAGCCTTGTGCAAGGTTTCATCCAAGAGTTATTGTGTGAAATAAAAGACGATGTTATCCGTTAAAATGTTAACGGTTTGACCCCATTAACGAATTCGATCGAGATAATAATTTTAGCTATGTATTGAAAAAAAATCGGTTTCGTCCAAGAGTTAATTGTGTGAAATAACAGACGGTGTTACCCGTTAAAATGTTAATGGAATGACCCCATTAACATAGTCCATCGAGATTAATAACTCTAGCTATGTATTAGAAAAATGGTTCCGTCCAGGAGTTATTGTGTGAAATAACAAGACGGTGTTACCCGTTAAATGTTAACGGATCCACCCCATTAACGAAGTCAGTCGAAATAATCACTACAGCTACTTATATATATATATAAATTGGTTTTGTTCAAGAGCTAACGTGTGAAGTAACTGAGTTTGGTGTGGGTCGAGGGCCCTGCTATCTGCCCATCAATATTTGCTTATGCCCCTCAAGAGTGAGGTATCCTCAATTAAAAGTTTGCTTGGATATCGAATAACGAATAACACATATTTAAAAGCCCTTTCTCAAATATGTGAGTTGAGTTGATTTTTTGTTTAATGTTTCTTTCAGCAGCGAGACTATATGAGACGGGACCTATTGATTAACGTGGAATCCGAATAACAGAAGCTCCCGCCGGGAATCGAACCCGGTTAAATTAAACAGAATTCTGCACCACCGATGAGGAATCATTTTTTTTTGTTTTCTTCTAAATGAACCGAAATTTTATTGCTTTTATTCTACGAATTTCTTTTACCGAATATATATATATATATATATATATATATATATATATATATATATATATATATATATATATATATATATATATATATATTTGTGAAAATTAAACTGTGTGAAATATAATTTTATTGTGTAATAATCAAATTAGATTGAAGTAATCTTGAGAATTGTATATAAAAGGGAAATTCAGTTTGAAAAATTAAGATTCATTTAACTCAACTTTAGGAAGAAATCAGTGTAACGACATCATTAAAATCCTAGTTCATTTCCAGCAAAACAGGAAAAGAACTCTCTACACAAATCAATGCGCTAAAAATTCAAAATGGCGCAGGTAGTCGACAGAGTTAAGTATATTTATGTGAGACCAATTTTAGAAGCAAGTGAGTATCCTTCTTGAGACTTATGTTAGACTAATACTTTGGTAGTCTAAAGATTTATTGAAGCGTACGTATTTAGGAGGATACATTTTTCCGGTGTCCTTGCAATGTTAATTTCGTATAAGGAGAACATAACTTGAATGAAAGTGGTATCTACTGCTTGTACCTTGTACTTGCATTATGTTTGTTTGATACGAAACGTTGTAACGTGAAAATGTATCTGTCTCAAAGTATTGTTTAAAACAAAAAGAAAAGGACAGCAGGAAACTATAACACACACGGAGTCAGTCATTTAGTCTTTTCAAAGAATTTTTGGAGTCTCAGACCGTACCTTTAAATGCATTCGTGATTAAGCGAACATAATGTAATTGGATTATTCATTTCATCTGTTAGTATTAAGAATGCTATCAACACCAATGGCTTCTCGCCAAATTTGGTGGTTTTACAATTATGTTTATTACAAAAAGCTCATCGTCACCGGGTTGGCGGGAAATTTGTTATTAAGCGAACATAATGCAATTGGATTCGATTACTCATTTCATCTGTTAATATTACCAGTGCATTCAGCATCAACGGTTTTCCGCCAAACTTGGCGATGGATGGTCATATGCCAGAGTAGTCTATCTACCTTTTTCACCAATTTTGAGTTAACAAATGCTTGTTACATAAAAAATGCGCTTTTTCTTATGCCAGAATGAGCCAGTGACCCTTTTATTTTGAAATTAATGCTGAGCCAGGCAATATCAGCATTAATTTCAAAATAAAAGGGCCACTGGCTCATTCTGGCATAAGAAAAAGCGCATTTTTTTATGTAACAAGCATTTGTTAACTCAAAATTGGTGAAAAAGGTAGATAGACTACCCTGGCATATGACCATCCATATATCACTAAAAGCTTATCGGCACCGGGTTAGCGAGAAATTCGTTGATTTTAGAGAAACTAAATTTTTCATTATTATCAGCGTGAACTTTTCTTCTGCTTCAAGAAACTATATTCTCTCTTATTGGTAAGCTGAGACTCTTCCCCTATCATCTGATTGGAGAATCTAGTTTGGTCTTCTTGCTTCTCATTTGAGATGCTTAACTGTGTAATTTTAGGTTTGATATTGCTGTGTTCACAATGCTATTAGATAATTCTTGTTTTCCCCTGTGAAGCCTTCGTAATGCATTCACTTATAAAAAAAATAAGAAATAATACGATGCACTACGTGAAATAGAAGGAACTGCATCTAGCGATAACTATTAGCCAGACTGCGAACTATCACGACTAACGTGAATGACAGACTGAGACATCTTACATATAATAATAAGTATCGAGATTATCTAATCATTTTCGCTTAAATGTTTATGTAACCCCAACTCTTAAGTGTTTTGAGGTTTCAATACTAGTATTACTCACAGACTGATTTTTTTTCTAAATTATAAATAGGGTTAATAAGTTTTTCTGAATTCTTCCATTAAACCGCCAATGATATCAATCGTTTATCAGACGGTATCAAAAACACTAGAAAAATCTACTCGTAAAACGATGACTTTGGCCCTGTGGTTTGTATAATTGCACTTTCTTAATTGTAAGTGAATCTTACAGTTTGATCAATAATTCCTAATTTAGATTTCAAGCCCTTTTACCTCGGAATATTCTACTTACCTTAATTAAGTTATATGTGTAATTAGAATCTCTTTTAAATACTATATCTACTATATCTTAATCACTGCAATACCTTTCCCTTTTTAAGAAAATTCTTATTACCTTTTCGCTGGGTAAACTAGATTCCCGCTACAGAACATTCAACTTTTTGGTGGTTGTAAAGTAAGGCCTATAGCTTTCTTTTCAGGCCTTCTCCTATAGACCAGGGGTCTGATGCACATTTGTCGAAACTCACATTTCCGCAATATAACAAGGTCTTGGAACAGCACCATAACCTTGATCGTCTCCTGGTAGGGGGCGAGAATTAATATTTGAGCACTCCCCCCAAAAAAATATGAAGTGTGGTACCTCTAGGAAAACGTAAATTTGAGTTCTCCTAAAATTTAAAACCTTAATTAACATTTTTGTTACTTCTAGGTGCCCAGATGGAGTTTTCTTGAAGCAAGGTCCCAATTAGATTTACGCTTCATTTTAGGAAAATATATTTTGCTTAGATAATTGGACAGCATCGTACTATGTGGGGTAAAAAAGTTTTGTCTTGAAGCGGATCCTCTCAAACGACTGTGAACTTAAATGGGGGCACAGTTGACTCCTGCTCCCCACTAATTATGGCATTGTCTTAGAAATAATTATTAGCTCTTTTAATAACATTTTGCATTTTGTATGTCGTTCACTTTGAAAAATATTTGATGCTTTTCCTTGCCTTACTGGAAGTTTTATTCAAAATTCATAAAATATTGTTAGACTGCAAACAATCTCAGGGTAAAGATATGCCAAAGGTACCTCGCGGTCGATGCAGCAAAACATCTTGAGCATAGATACACACAATCCTCTACAGATGAACTTCTAAACAAATTAAGATTTTATTCCATGTAGCGCTTCAAGGAGAACCAATGAGAACAAGAGCTACAGCAATGCTTCCATGAACATCGATGTAAAAACAAACTCAGTTGTTTATCATCACGACCACTAATTCACTGTTGTGGTCGATCTCTAGGTCGCGATGTAGCATACATCTCCGGCATAAGCTTATCTATTTGAATCCATGTGTTCCTGCCATTATTGATGTAGCAACCGCGACTTAAACTTCAATGTCGACCGCGAGGTATCTTCGGTATGTCTACCCTAACATTTTTTTTAGGACTTCATCAACAAACTACCACACGCAGATCAAGAACACATTGATTTCTTTCAAAATAACATATTAGGGAAATTAATAACTACACTTTTAATAAAAACATAACATTTAATTAACTTATTTTCCTCTTTCATACAAACTGCAACAAAGAAATAAATATATATATATATTTTTAAATACTCATTGGCATGCGAATTTTCAAAAGAAAGTTCATCGGACAAAATACATTCAATCGTCAAAAATATATTTTACATACAGTAAACAATAAAGTAAACATATTTTAACAAAGTAGTATAATACATCTATCTAAACAAATTATACAATACATACACTTATATTTATATTACTTATGTATGTGTGTGTGTGTTTGTATGCATTTGTGTATGTACGGTGTATTTTTTATATAAATTTTTCATACAATAACACATTTTCTTACACGTGTGACATATGCATTCATTTATGACAACCTCCCAGTCTGTGAGCGCTTGACTAGAATATATTATGTTTGACATATAACTACTTTCATATACTATAATAATAACATTAAATAAAAATAGCATGCAGTCAAGGAACAGAAAACAAAAACAAAAAAGAAATAAATAGACTAAATATTTTTATCTATAAAATAATAATATGTTAATTGCTCGAACATGCTTCTTCTGTTTATCTAGTGTATAATAAATAGTAGTGTACAGTCATGTTTAAAAACATAATTGGCTATATAACTTTCACAACCACACGCAGGGGAAATTTGGTTTGAAATAAAATACTTAAAGTGCCGAAGAAAGTTTACATATGTTTCATTCAGCTCCGCTTATAGGTAAGATTATATGAATTTCAGATGAAGATGATCAGAAATTAAATAGGGTATAAAATAGGATATAAATAGGTATAAAAGTTTATTAAAATGCTTTATTTATATTATTATAATACCGATATATGTTACTTGGCTTACAAATTAAATCATTTTTGGTTTAGTAAGTAAAATCACATTGTTTTCATGTATATACAACAGTAAAAATGTATAAAATGAATATTTGTAGGTGGTTGTACACATTTAGCAACAAAAGAAATAAAGTAGTGGAAACAATGCCAACTCCTGTGGAACACCAAAAGTAAAGATGGTATTTGAGAATCAGTTATTTTCAGTAATGTAAGCGATACGGGTTAACAAGGAATTTATACATGCATAATGCGGATATATGCATCCGAAAGTTTAAGTTGTAAGAACCTTAGAATAAAAATTGCTTACCAAACTACCTCAGAGTTGGTGTAATAATTATAATGATTTATTGTGACAGTTGTTGAGTATAAAGGTTTGAAACTTCCTTAGTGATTTGTTAGTTGGTATTAGTTATGAAAGTATTAAACATCAAATAATAATTATAATAATAATAATAATAATAATAATAATAATAATAATAATAATAATAATAATAATAATAATAATAATAATAATAATAATAATAATAATAATATAACATGATACTGACTGGCAAAAGCAGGATTGTTATTTGAACAGTGAAAACATATCAACCGGATTTGTTAACTATTTCCAGTGTTAGTTTGTGTTGAGATCACACTTATACTTTATTTCTTGTTGCATTCGTCATTGAGAAAATAACAAATTTATGCTTTATTTTTACTTTAAATTTATATCAATTCTTTGTATTAAATAATCTATAATTGTTGTCCTTTAAATCTTCCATATTGCATAGCAGTTTTATTGCCGGATATAAGAGGGACCCATCACGGCGAAATTAAAATATCGCTAATTTTAAGTAATTATGTGATATCTTCAAATAGATAAAATATAATCGAAATCTGGAACAAGAGCGCGCTAGGCAATATTATTTTACATGAGTTACCGTTATCACGAGTCACCTAGTAGCTTTCCGTTTGCAGCCATTTAGAAACGCGAAAATAAATGCCGATTTTTCTAAATGGCTGGAAATCGAAAGCAGAGAAGTGAGTCATGATAACGGTATCTCATGTAAAATAATATTGTCTAGGGAGCTCTTGTTCCACATTTCGATTATCTTTTTATCTATTTGAAGATATCACATAATTACTGTAAAATTAGGGGTATCTTAATTTCGCAGTGAATAGGCCCCTTAATTTCCGACTCAAGATTCTGGCTTACGGCAAATGATCTAGAAGTAATTATTAATTTATTCTTATTTTATTATTATTATTATTATTATTATTATTATTATTATTATTATTATTATTATTAGAAATAACTCTATAACAAAAAAGAAAAAAACAGTGTAACAACTTCGGATAGTAAGCTAGTAAATTTATAAAGAGAGTTACTACTTTATTTAATTGATATCGGTTTTATGTGGTTAGTAGGTATTATGTGGTTAACAAAAAGGCAAAAAAGAGTTATTACTTTAATTAAGAGTATTTTTAGTTATCACACAAGTAAATATATGAAAAATATTTAATAGTACTTTCTAAATATTACCTAGTTAAGTAAATCCATGAAGAGAGTTATTACTTTATTTATAATAAATATTTTGTAAGTGTTATTTGGCCAAGGAAATATATGAAAAGATTTATTACTTTATTTAATAGTAATAAATCTTTCCATATATTCACTTAGCCAACACGTACAAAATATTTATTATAAATAAAGTAATAACTCTCTCCATGGATTTACTTAATAAAGTAATAACTTTTTGCGCATATTTCCTAACCACATAATACTTACAAATTATTTAATAGTAGTAAGTAAGTATTATGTTATTAAGAAATATGTGGAAAGAGTTATTACTTTATTTAATATTATCTTGTAAGTTTTGTCTTGGTTACTTTCTAAACTTGTGATGTTCCTTGAAGTTTATAAACTATGCACTAAAATTCAGATAAGTGGTGGAAAGTGTAGTATATATACGCTTAATATTCACAAGAAACAATATCTGGGTACTTCAATCCTATTTCTGAAACTTTCATTATTTTGCAATGCTAACAGTAATGATGTATTTACATTCATTAGAAGTAAACATGTTTAATTGGAAATGCAAAACTATTTGTTCTTCGACTAAAATTCTTTGAACATTTCTGTTATAGTTTTGTGACAATTACTTCGTATTGATACACGAAAATTCGCGTGTGAATTCTTTTTATTTACATATCTGAAACAGTAAACCAACCAATATTTGAAAAGTACATTACCAAACAGCGTTAAAGTTTCTAAATAACATTAACACCTTCAACAGACACATTATATACAATTGAAGACCTGTATTGCAAAACACCCCAAGTCCACTCTTTTTCTTCGTATTTTGTGTTTCTTGATTTTTATGTTAGCATCTATATTTTAAGGGCTATTCACTTGCATAACACGTAAGTGCAAATCAAAACTTATATATATAAAATAATTTCAGCTAAACACAATAGCATGCCAAGTATAGTGTTCTTGTCTTTTTTCTAAAAAACAAAAAAGTACTCCTGCGGACTTAGGATGTTCTGCAATTCAGGTCTTAAATTATGTATGATGAAGACGTCGTTATAACGCGAAACAGATTTGGCTATATATATATATATATATATATATATATATATATATATATATATATATATATATATATATATATATAATTATACCATTAAAGTTTAGCAAACGATATTGCCCACATGTTGCAAATGTTTCCATAATGTTTTTCAACAGAGTCTTAGAGGTATGTGAATAAAGTAAATACCGACAAATTTATTTTCCTTTTCAAGAATCACCTAGCATAGCACATCCCATACACCATTCACATTGATATACATTATCCTAAGTACATCAACAAAAATCTCTGGACATTATCACTTTAGATATAGTTATATTTAATAGTATTACAATACTCATTCATATCTAAAAGAGGTGTACACTGAGCTATGGATAAAATCAAATTAAAGGATAAAATTTTTTGGCGAAACCAATACAATGTACCAGCGGGTTTGAAACTTACATTGGTCTATTGGGGTTGTAAATAAAAGAGTGAAACTTGTAGCAAGCGACAAGATACAATTGAATCTGTAGTTCTGAAAAGGTCATGAGTCAGAAAAGTAAAGTTTTGTAAAAAAAAAAAAAAAAAAAAAAAAAAAAAAAAAAAAAAAGTTTAATTTTTGAAATGGTCGACCTTTGTTTGAAAAACTAGAGTTTTCTTGTCATTGTACGAAATGAACAAGTTATTGTGAGCAATTGATGTTCCAAAATAAATAAATAAATAAAACGTTGAACTAAACCGAAATCTAAATTTTCTGACTTATGACCCTTTCAAAACTACTGATGCAATTATTTTTAATTAGATGTATGATTTTAACTTAAGTTTCATATTTGAACTAACAAGTTACTGAGCTGGGTTAAAATTACCTTTACAAAATACCATTATATCGATAGAGTATATCTTTTAAATTTTGTGTTGGGGGCAGGGGGCATCTCACAGCAATGCAAAACATGAAGAATGGTGCAGTTCCAGAATCTTTGAGAAAGCCTGCATGATATAATTGATTTTCCTTATTCTGCATAACATTTAAGAATGTAAGTACACTAGAGTTCCATTTACCCGAATTTTATGGGACCTATAGTACTTCGGTTGAATGAAAACAGTAGGACTAAATTAATGAAATTTAATTCATTATTGTGAAATACATTTGGTACTTTATTTTCACTTTTCTTTCTTTCTTTCTTTTAGTAAATACTTCTTTTTAGCCATTAATTAAATTCGGTTAATCGGGATTCCGTTAAAGAAAACTTTAGTGTAGAACATATTTTTAAATAAAAATAATAATAATAACTGGAACTTTCTTTAAACTTCGAATGTACAGTTGTCAGCAAATATATATCTACGTTCGTTGCACCATCTATTATTAATAATTTCAGAAAAAAATTGCTAATTACAATACTTTTTCAATATTACACAGAAAAATGCGTTATCTCTACGTAAAAAATAATAATAATAATTAAATTTAACCGCCATGTTTCGAAGATATTGACAAAGAATATATATAGGGTCTTTATAATATTTTTATGGTAACTCTATAATATTTATATTGCATCGCTGATCACAAGAAATACGGTAAGAAATAAAATATATTCTATTTGTGCAATGTACATAATCTTTAAATCGTTATGAGTTAGAAGCAGGGGCGTCATTTCAGATTTCGCTTGAGGGAGGCAAGAGCACCACTGACATAAGACTTTCACGTTTTGTATTAATATATTAGTAGACAATCTATTAAAGTATATGTATTCCTCAAACTCTTGGCGGGGGGCAATTGCCCCCTCCTGCCCCTTCTAAATGACGCCCCTGGTTAGAAGTGGTTGAATTGAGTTGATTTTGAGTTTAACGTCCCTCTCAGCAGACGGCTATATGAGACGGGATCTACTGATTAACGTGGAATCCGAACCAGATGAGCTCCAGCCGGTCACTGAATTCGGGTCTCCTACACCAAAGACGCGTACGCTAACCGCTTAGCCATGAGGGAATTCGAGTTAAAAGAGGTTAAAAACCCAATTTCCTACGAGATAGACAATCTGTTAAAAAATAATTATTAAATGGTATAAATTTTGTAAACATCATTTTAAAAAATAAGTTTTTTCGTTTTAATTTTTAAAATAGTTATGAACAAGGTATATATAAAGAAAGTGTTAAAACTATGTAATTACAAGTACAGCATGTGTTACTTCAAACATTGAAGTTCTTATGTGCTTTAGTTACGTCCAGAGATGGCCAATCCTAAAGCTCATACATGTTTCCTAAGTGGTAATGCTAACAAGTAAGACTTGGAAAATATAAGAAAATACTCTACCCTGCTTAACTGGAAGTCCAACCGGAAAACGACTATTAGGAAGACCTAGGTGCAGATTGGAGTACAATATTAAGATGGATCTCGCAGAAATAGGAATACAAAGTAGAAACTGGATCCATTTGGCTAATAACGGAAGTCAATGGAGAGTTTTTGTGAACGCGGCATTGAACCTCCGGCTTCCATAAGCCATAGAGTTAGTTACCGTTTCCTGCTTGCATGATATAGTCAAGGATCTATTGAACAAAATTGACTCGTCATGTATTGCGGATTGGCCGCCTCTGACTCTAATGATTGTCTTGTAAATGTTAGAATTATAAATAAAACATTAGAACATACTTTTAAAATTAGATACAACTAAAAACATAAACAGCAAAACAAAGCAATATATTAATCTTACTATTTCTCTTAAATAAATACATAGTATCACATGATTTTATGTTGCACTAATTCTAAAGTTTGATGGCAACAAACAATATCAGTTCCTTACATATTTACCTATAACTCTCGAGAGACTGTGTGTTAAAGGAAATTGGTATTTCGATGTCTTAAAAAAACTTACACTAAAGTTTTCATTAAACTGTAAAATATTAAGTAAAATTAAAAGGAAACATTGTAAAAAATATTGCCATATCATCTTCGTAAAATTAAAATAAAACATACAAGAAATAACACAACTTATGCTAATATAATAATATTTGATATTAAAAATAACGAATAATAATAATAATGTATTACTAAGTATTTTAAGGTGAATTTTCAGTGATAATTTTCGTTCGAACGGCAAACCAGTCAAAATGGTGCTTTTATTAAACGAAAGTTTAGAAGGAATACTCCCTGACTGTGAAACGGGTTTTGACAATATGAAACGTGGATTTAGAAGATTCCACTTAAGACTTAAGATTTGAAGATAAGACTTATTCCAAAAATGTAGTTGTTCATGATCATAGATATCAAAGTTATGGCTCAATAAAGATTTGAAGATAGTGATTCCAGAAAATGGTAAAATTTTGAGTAATAACTGCAAATACGTACCAATGTACTTAAATAATCAACCAAAGATGTTTCTAACATAGCATATACTATACAAATGTTAATCTTGAATGTCATAAGTAACGTAGTGTTGTCAATTCGATAGAAGATTCCTATTATTATTCAAATGATATTATACCAGATTAGTACATGTGCGAAACCTTTACATAATGGTGAATAAAATATACTGTATGTCTTGCAACGGAATATTATATTATAAATCGTAACTTCTGATGTACAGACTACAAACACATGAAGTGAGCAGAGTGATAATAACCAAAGGAAATAATTACAAAAAGTTTGGTATCGACAAAAGTGATTACATAAAGATCAGTCTAAATTCACTTTAACACATTAACTTATAATGCGTACAAATTGCCAAATTTCCCAATGGATTGCATAGGTACACTTCACGACACTTTGATTCATATGAAAGTTTTACTATTGTTTCGATTTATGATCATATCAATGCCTATAACAAGAAGATTACATAAGTATGCATTACGCTTTATTAGCTTGTTAAAATTAGTTAAACTCTGTGTTAAAACGCTGAGCATACTTTTAATCGGCGTAGAAAGCTATGGGTTCGCGTGAGAAAAATTCTGAACAAACTACACATAGCATTAATATTCTAGACAATAACACATAGCAACTGAATATCTTTCTACCCGGTTGTGAATTATATTTAAATACTTTTCATCCATGCATCACCAACAAATAAAGGATCATTTACTTTCTCCAACAACAATCAATCATTGTTTCCTTCAATATTAATAGTTTTTTTCTTGTTACATTTGGTTTTAATTCAATTATTATATGATTGCGTCACATTTACAACGATTCCTCGTAATTTTACTTTTTAAAAATTATTTAATCATTACAATATATAAGAAATAAACTGACATTATCAATATTTGTGAATAAAACATTTTAAAACGTCAATAGATCACACTTTCACTTTTTTCAAAGTATTGCAGAGATCAAAGAATGCTGTAATTTTCGAAATAGAAAGAACACTATGTAATGAACTAGTCAATTTATTTTTGGCCAAAGCGTAATGTAATTCTAACAAGTTACTATGGGTTTCAAGACGTATCCTTGGGCGTTGGGATAAACATTAGCAAGACAAACTCTCTCTCTGAGTAGTATGTACTAAATATACAACACTTCGCTTTAAGAACTTCGTTTGAACAATGGGATTTGAACCTAGCAAATGGTTGGTCACAATCTTGGAATTTTATGTATGGTAACCTCACTCGAAACGCCTGCACTTTATTTGAAAGAAATAGAGTTTATTTAATACTTCTTTAAATAGCAACCGCACTGTCCTTCCTACTCTTAAACAAATTCGTTTACATCTCGTTAATATATATATAAAGTCATCACAGCCTTGTTCCTGGCGGGAATTCGTCCTACTTCCAATTGCATGAGTAATTCATTGGAGGAACCGTGGCGGCTCATCACTGGTACGTCGGAACCCTGGGTTTAAAGCTTTGTTGTGGTAAAAACCTGTGTACATAGTTTTCCTCGAGGTACTCTCCTTTTTTTCACCGTTTATTCAATGCACCATTACCATCCAACTCACTATCACAGTCTGTCTTAGCCTTGGTGCAGGTAATGCCTCTGCCGTAGCAAGAGGTAGGAAGGATCGCCACTCGATATTCTGGATTCAAAGCTCCTGAATGCGGTTGGACTGTCTAAAACGCTCGGGTGTCTACGCTGAATATACCGCTCGGATGTAGAAGAGCTTTGATAGATCTTACAATCGGTGTATTCTGTTATATCAATCGGAAGAACGTTAACAACTCCTCTAGAAATAACAAGAGACCTGGTGTTGATAGTGAAAACCTTATATCACTGCAATCAGTGGTAAGAAGACGTTTGTCTTCTGTGAATCAAGCATATCCTGATCAGTATTTGAGAATATTTTGTCCTGATGGGCAAAATCAAAATGTGGGAAGCTACACTGGCACACTATTTCTTAAAGGGTGTATCCTATAGAAGACTGATATTTAACCGAAACTTAATTTTTCTTAGCTCCAAGGAGATGGTTGGCCAGCTTCTAAGAGCTTCTCCTCCGAAAGTATGTCTGAAAGAAAACACCGGACCTGATTATACTGCCTATCCTCCGGTGGGTAGCTGTGAAGTCATAGTAAACTCAAGAAAGATGCTTTATGTTTTGATCATTATTTCAAGCTCGATTCAAGACTTATCAAGGTAGGGAACCTGGAGCATTAGCTGTTGGTGACACACGCCACAATTCGCATTACTATCCCTTTAAACTATTGTTAGAACTCGCCAACGGGTACTATGCTAAGTGGCTCTGTTAGTGATTTTGCCATTTTAAACTATTGTCAGAACTCGCCAAGGGATACTATTCTACTTGGTTCTGCCAATGATTTTGTCAATGTTACTTTTTGGTCCGAACAAGCAGTATTTATCTGGTTTTTTAAACGTAATTCTCAGTAACATGTTTCATAAGTGATTAGCTTAGTCGTAACACAATCAGAAAGAAAAAGCAGTCGAGATTGCGCGTTGAGTAACTGTCATAAGAAATTTTCTGCATCTGGCCATGTTATTAGATCAGTTCCAATAACTGGAGGTTTCATTAAGCAGTGTGTATTTACTAACCTACGTAACATTTATATTCTTTGATTTCTGCAAATATTTAAAAAAAAAAACTTTAAACATGAGAGGAGTACTAAGTATTGTTTTTATGGCATTTTCACAAATTATTTTTAAAAAATGGAAAGTAAAATTTGAAATTATACGAGAGAACATAGGCAAGTTACATATTTGCACAAAGTAGTTTTTTAACATATAAATTGTTGGAAAGAAAGTGTTTTACAACATAAAATGGTATAGGATACATTAGTGCAAGGATTTTGTATTTCCATAGGTGGAAATAGGTCAGTATTTCTTTCATTAAATTTGATTCTCAGACATCATTCTGACATTAAAAAAATCAAGAATAAATTTAGCTGATTGCAGCCCTCACAGCATAGACACATCCGCTGGACGTCCAGAAGACCCGTATATCGGGATGTTTAATTTTTTTAGTGATCGTCCTAATGGCATTCAGATGCCCGCTCATGTCCCGAAAACGGGATTTCTTGTGTAAGATATTTCTAGACTCTTCGCGGCGACATATTAACAGGACAATTTTCGGCATCGAAATCTTGTTCCGTGGCAGGCATCTTTCATTGAACTCCAAAGGGAATAACAGGGATATTTCCACTATATTCGAAAACATTCTACTAGGAATCTGAATGTTCCCAAATATGTACGGGAACTGTGGGTCATTCAAACACCATTCCGTGGATACATTTGTGCTATACGGGGAACTTCTCGCTTTCCATCCTAATGGATACTATTTTATATTTAAGGTCAACTTTACCCCTACAATATGTAATTTTTCATCCATACGCTGTCTTATAAAGAATTTTATATTACAAACTCTTCGTCATGCTAAGCAAACAATAATAATTCAGTAGTTCACAACACAATATTTAAAAAAAGAAAAACATGTTTATAGTTATTTTCTTTTAGAAAATAAAAATCAGTCCATTTGTCGTCGAAATTTAACAAGCACACATTCACTGTTATAACACGTATAAAAATGGCCGTTAAATTACTTCGTATGTATGATCGTTCGCTCTTTAAAACTACAGTTACCTTAAAGTCGTCTTACCGTGTCGTTTTCTTGAAAAATTACAAATAACTTATCAAAATATTTACAATATTTCTTTAAAAATATTTTAATTATGTTTCTCTGTTTCTTCTGTGCGTGACAGAATCAAAATAATTGTTTCCATGTCATAAAGACCAGGACAAAAAAAAGAAGGCTTGAATAAATCAATTCGAGTCAAAAAGAAATTTCTGCAAGAAGAATCTTAAAGCACTGGAATCCTGGTCAAAATAACTATGTGTCAGAAGTGACAGAGTCGAGACGTTCCGCGTCCCAGGCGTTTTTGTTCTTCTCTCTCTCTGATAAGCTTGACTGACAATTCTGATTTGAGCTGCGTTGATCCTACTCTCGTAATGCTAGACTGCTTTAATTCAATACTTTCTGACTCGAGGTCTCCTGAAATGAAACTGTTTAATACTGGTTTCCTGTAGTGAGGCCATTATCAATTAAGAATTTGCGGTTGGGGATCTTCTGACTTTTGATCGTAGCAGCCCTGACTGTTCTATTTTTTTGAGTTTTGACTCGAACTCTTTCACCTCTGCCTTTTGTCGTGATCTCTTTGACGTGATTACCCTAACAGCTGCAGGGATCTTTGCTCCAGATTCCTGCTATTAAAGAAGGTTTCGTGGGTTCCTGTGGCAAGAAGTTTTCCCATACGACAGATCCAGGCACAAATAGTGGATACCACCCTTCTTTCTTTAGCTTGATTTTAACTGTGATGATGTTATTTCGTGCGCAAAGAACGGGGCTGGGTAGGGCAACGACTACTTGGGAGCCCCACTTGACTCGTCTCTTGTAGAGACAAACAGCCATGAGCATTTCGTCTCTGAGTAACTGCACCTCAACCTCTTCCTCGTATGAACTGACATCCGAGTCTGGATAGAGCTTTTTAAGAGACCCTACGTTGACTTGCTGTCCTGCAAAAGCTATATTGACAATTAATCTGTTGTGTAACGACTCGAACCTCTCCTCAACTTCTTGCAGCTCTTCTGTTGATTGAAAGAACCTTTGAGTTCCAGCCACTATCTGATAGCCATCTTTGGTACCTGGATATACCAAAGGTAAGTAATCACGACAGAGTTCTTTGAATATTTTATTAGCTTCTTTACAACGTGCACGAGTGACCGTGCAAAGTGTATTTGGTGGTGGTAATTGTCCTTCTGATATTAAATACATAAATATTGCAGAAACTTCTTCAACAGTTAGCAAACCAGATGGGGCAGGACCTCTTCCAAACTCTTCTTTACTAAGAGTGAGGAACCGGATCTTCTTGAAGGCACTCCCAAGAACTTCTCGCTGTAATTTTGGATCCAATGGTGCGTTTCTTCTCTCACATTCCCTCGCAGACCAGCGATATGATGCGTCGAATACTTCCAGTTCACTTTGTATATCCAGTCCATCTTGATCCAATATGGCTTCCAAAACGGGTAGCTCCACTTCTTCCAGTTCTGGACTTCTAAGGGCCTCACTACCTTGTTGACGGATAACCTAGAAAGAGTATGATTAGATATAATCATTCTGTTTAAATAAATATTCATAGCTACGTACTAACATGTGAAAATTGTTCTACACGAAAATACAAGTAACTTTTAACATTACTATACTGGTTCGGAACAAAACCCCATGTCACAGTTACAAAGCCAGATAATTATTTTCTAAATTTTAAAAAAAATTGATTGAAATCTGTTTAATAACCAGTACTACGACTCACAAATACGGTAGTAGTGGTTTGGCTTTATTTTTTGTTAAAAGTAACAAGCCCCTTGTGGCTATATGGTTCGTGTATGCTCCTTCTACGTGGGAGACTTGAGCTCGATTCCTAGTGCGATCTCATATAATTAGCACTCCACGATTTAAACTGTACACAGTGTGTTCCAAAACAACACCGACAACGTTTGGGAGATGAGTCCTGACACCAAGCTAAGTTAAAAAGTATAGACCAACCTGGGTGCAGAAATTCGTCATTTCGGAGTTATAGGTTGCCGAAAACATGAAGAAATGAACTTTAAACGTCCATAGCTCCAATATTATGAAACCTACCGTAACCGAATCAAAATTTCACTTAAGAACTAGTATGTGCTCTATCCAAATATAAAAGGTTCAGAATCCTGCGGTACTTCCGCAACAATTTTTATAGAGGTAGTTGGTGAGTACTTCAAATTAGGCTATATGCCCGTAGCCAAACTCCCTCTATAAAAAATGTTGGGTGAGTACCTATTTTTGGATAACGTACTTGTTAGTTCTTAAGTGAAGTCTTGAACCAACTACGGTAGGTCCCATAGAATTGGAGCTATGGACCTTTACAGTTCATTTTTTCATGTTTTCGGAAACCTATAACTCCAAAATGGCGGATTTCTGAACTCAGGTTGATCTATACTTTATGTCTTATCTTGGTGTCTGTTATATACACGTCTAATATGGAGTAACAAACTCAAATTCAATCAATCAATCAATTGAAAACAACTAGGCGAAATCACGAAAGAAATCTTTACCGTCGAAATCACACTTAAAAATTTCATTAAATCTTAAATCCTAACAATACGTAATTAATGTGTTATTTTATGAATATTTTGCCCTTAATTATGAAAAATTCTAAACAATTTCAAGTCAATAGAACTATCGATATTATTCAGTAACAAATGTGGAAAGCGAGACCTTTCTTTTAGCTCATACTATATAAGTAAAAGAAAATATTTTAGTAAATACACACCACACATCTAGCGGTAATACTTCGATTTACTTAACACAACTCTCAAGCAAGGGCGCCGATTTCTCTGTAAATTCGGGGGGCATTCAGATGCAGAAGGTATACTTATGAGAATTTTAAGACAAATTTGCATTCAAATTATGCCAAATATTGTATATTCATAAAGACAATAGGGGGCCCACATGAGCTTGGGGGGGCAGGATCGGCGCCCTTGCTCTCAAGGTTTAATTACACCACTTCAACTATCTTAAACATAACTTACATTTTGTAAAGCATTTCAATTTGAGTGGGCTCATAAAATTAGATATTCTTAATTCAGTACTTCATAATTTACTTTTAATTCACTTTATGATATGTGAGGGCAAGTAAGAAAAAATATCCGCAATTTTGACATAGCTCTTCTTCCATTGTTCACGCTGATCTCTGTGCTCGTGTATTTTATTGCAATGCTGTTGTGGTCATGCTATGAAAGTTTGATCATAATTCCTCTATTTATCTTCCTTTTGTTGCAGATAGACTATGGCCGCTCCGTTAGACATTTGCAGCAAAAAGGATCAACGAGCAGTGATCCGGTTTTTGTGGTCGGAAGGTGTATCAGCGGCCTCATTCCATCAAAGACTTTAGGCACAATACAGGAACAGTGTCTTGCTGTAACGAAGTGTCTACGAATGGATTGAAAAATTCGAAAATGGTCGCACAAGTGTTACACACAAGGAAGGAGCCGAACGACCATCTACGGTCACAAATGATGACAACATTGAGGTTGCACGTGACATCATTCTGTTAAAAACACGAGTGGCTATTGACTATTCTACCGAAAGTCTTTGGTGGATTGCGGCCCCTGATACACCTTTCGACCACAAAAACCTGATCACTGCTCGTTGTTCGTCTTCGGTGCAAACTTCTAATGGAGCGGCCGTGATCTATCTGCAAACAAAAGGAAGACAAATGCAGGGATTAGGATCAAACTTTCATAGCATGACCACAACAACATAATAATAAAATACACGAGGACACAGGTCAGCATGAACAATGGAAGAGAGTTATGTCACAATTGCGGATAATTTTTCACTTACCCTCATTTATAAAATTGATTATATAGTATTTACTGCTTTCCTTCTTGAAATTAATTGGATTTGTGTAAATTTGAATCGTAAAGTTAAAAAAAAAAATTGGTAGCAAATTGTTGCCAGGGAAACTAATAATAATAACAAAGTGCAGAAGGCTCATAATTTATGTTCTACCGATTTTCAAAGTGCGCTTATCTTTTTAAAGGCCATGCTGACACCATTGCTGTTGTTTATTGGACTACCAACATTGTCTTTATCGCCCAAAACTACAATTTACATTGGAACACAAGCAAAGGATTTCCATCCCGTTCTTCCTAGCAGGTTTTCCATAGACTATACTAAACGCAATGTTAACTTGAGAGCCGCATCACAAGCGCATTAATACATGTCAGCGCGCGAGCCTTTTCACAGGGAAGCGTTTGTATGTGTGTGTGTGTGTTTTGGTTTGGCTCTCAATCGCCAGGGTTTCAACTGGCGCTGTTCTGAGTTTCAGCTGATATGCGCGGAGCGATGATTTCTCGTCCTTTTCCTGGCACTTACGAAAAATATGTTTCTTGGTGTATTTGTTTTAATAATTCATGAAGACACGACAATAGTAATAAATGTATTGGAAATTCGCACGTCATGTATTTGCAATCCTCACAATTAAAACCCGAGAGCATGAAAACTATTTTGCTTATTCATTTCAATTGATTAAGGTAAGAAAGGATAAGAAATGAAGTTATTCTCATATATCTACAGCCACCCTTCCACACAATAAATTAAAAATACGATTTTTTTTCTAAAAGCACAGCAACTCTACATTGACACTGAGTAAACCACAGCGAACCGGCAACAATCATATTAACAATTTCTTCAATAGTTGTGTCTGCATATTTTTCTTTTAGTCGAGCGTACAAATTGTTGGCAATTTACTTTGCTTGACTTTAAAGAGGTTTCCCTTCCTCGTGTTTGCGATAATACTGAGAAGATGATAATTCGGATTCATTCATATTTTCAACTTCGCGCTTAACACTTTTCATGGTTTCAGTTTCAGTACACCCACGTACTCACTCTAACGCACGCGCGAAGACGATATTTGGCAGAGCAGTGTTACTCTCTGCACAAAAATTGCAGAAGTTACATGTGAGTTTCGTTATTTCTTTTGTTTCATTTATCAGCAGGCAATGAAGTTTCTTATGGGGTAGTTACTCTATTTAATTTATATATCATATAAAAATATTAAGCCATTTCCTATCCATTGTGGACGGTTTCTAACATTGACCAATTAAGTAATTTTACTGGTCCTCTGCTTTTGTTATAAGGTTTTTCAAGTTTATAATCTTGCAACACTTGCAAGAGACTCGCATCTTAGCTGCCGGCTTTTCACTCCTTTCTTTCCTTCTCTCTTTCCGATTCTGAGTCGTGACGTCATTCTCATAACCCTTTACTAATAAATGTAGTATCATTTATTTTAAATATTGTTTCTGTATTGACATTTTTATATACTTGAACTCAATTAGCTCTTTGAATTGATCTCCTAAGTAATGTTTTACTTGTGTGACGGGAGGAACTATGTAATGTGCGCGGAGTCGCCTGAATTGAAGCTGCGTATCTCGGCTATCAGGATAAGGTCGCGGCAAGTATAGTGAGGGTAGGGTCGGCGGCGATGTTGTAGATGTTCTACTATCTTAATTCTCATAAATACACTAGGTTCACCTTAGGGCTTTTTTTTTTCTTACAGGAATGTCAGGAAAGGGAATAACAGGTGCCGGTACTGTGGCCCATGTCATAACAATACCGGAGGGGTGATCTGGCGATATGGTTGGACGCCTTGCCTACGTGGATCCGTTCCTGGTTCTTGTTCTCAACCTAAAAACGAGCGACGTTTTTCTGGTAGATTGAGGAAGCGATGAAGATTGAGGTAGGCGACATTCACCTTCACGTTTTTAACCACCATAAGTTCCTCCAACTTCCCCATAAGTGACAATTATGATTCCCTACGGAAGACTTTCTTCTCACAGATGATAGAACCCAATGCATCCCTTGCTAGAGGTATCGCAGTACGTAATTGCCCAAATGTTACCATTACGCATGAAATAAATGTAAGCTTCATGCAAGATGGTAACAGTCGCTCATTTTAAACTCACCAAAGTATAGCGGCAGTTTTTCTTACCTTCAGAAATGTAGCGTGGGAGAAGGTTATAGAAAGGGGTCTTATATAAGTATTGCAAGTTAAGACGGCAAAAAATGGCTTGGCTGACAGTAAACTGTGCCGAAGTTAATTTGTGGGCCATTGTTACGTTGAGCTGGTGAATTTTCCTGGCCTAGCAGGTGACGAATTTTACGAAGCACCTCAGTTGGTAACTTTTAAAGAGGTTCCTTTTGTTGACTAATAATTCTGCATAGACTCATTTGCGTTTGTATGGCTACTATATCTTTAGTAACTGTGAATATTCTGATGATGGAACCATTTTCGCAACATTGTTTCACTGTTCACTTATAAAAAGGATTGGACAAATTAGTGCAACGGAAGGACAAATGTTTGAATCTCAGTGGGGATCTCGTGAAGAAGTGAGGAAGGACCCATCTACACATTTATATATAATCTACAACTGTATCTTAAAAATATTTGTTACAGCTTATTAGAGATACATATATTGAACGACCCACGTATTTAGTCCACCTCTCCCGAAGATTTAAATAATAATTCTATAACTTTGATTTTTTTAAAAATACAAATTCGTCGAATATGATCTAATTTCTTCTGAGAATTTCCCATCATCTCAATTGTGTGCAGTTAAAATTGACCAATAATGAGGGAACGTGTTCTCCCCAATTCTATATAACATATTTTCCGGAATTTTTATTAAACACACTTAAATTTTTTAGAGGACTTTGTGTGTGTTTGTCGGAGAGTAGAGAATTATTCTTATAGTTTGGGGTTGGAATTAGTGAGATGGAGGATTAACAATGCAGGGCAAGTCAAAATGATGAATCCGATTTCAGAAAGTCACTCTGTGAAATCTAGTAAACATATGTTACTGTGAGACAGGTGCTAAGGAAGGTAAACTGTGAAAGTCTTCTTATCACAAGTGTTCTAAGGGAGCACCTCGCGTCACATGGCACACTTTATCTCCCACCAAACCATTTATAGCATGTGGTCAATATCAGCCATTTTCCTGAACTGCTCCCTGCTGACTCCTAGCGGTGGCAAGTGGAAACACTGCCTGGAAACTAAACTTTCCTACCTGGAAGTTAACCTTTCGAAGAGCATAACTCACAACAGCATACACTATGTGATCAAAAGTATCCGGACACCTGGCTGAAAATGACTTACAAGTTCGTGGCGCCATCCATCCGTAATGCTGAAATTCAATATGGTGTTGGCCCACCCTTATCTTTGATGACTACTCCCACTCTCGCAGGCATACTTTCAATCAGGTGCGGGAAGGTTTCTTGGGGAATGGCAGACCATTCTTCACGGAGCACTGAACTGAGGAGAGGCATCGATTTAGGTCGGTGAGACCTGGCACGAAGTCGGCGTTCCAAAATATTCCAAAGGTGTCCTATAGGATTCAAGTCAGGACTCTGGGCAGGCCAGTTCATTACAGGGATGTTATGGTCGTGTAAACACTCCCCCACAGGCCGCGCAGTATGAACAGGTGCTCGATCGTGTTGAAAGATGCAATCGCCATCCCCGAATTGCTCTTCAACAGTGAGAAGCAAGAACGTGCTTAAAACATCAATGTAGGCCTGCGCTGTGAGAGTGCCACCCAAAACAACAACGGGTGCAAGCCTCCTCCAAGAAAATCACGACCACACCATAACACCACCACCTCCGAATTTTACTGTTGGTACTACACACGGTGACAGATGACGTTCACCGGGCATTCGCCATACCCACACCCAGCCACATTGTGTACCGTGATTCGTCACTCCATACAGCGTTTTTCCACTGTTCAATCGTCCAGTGTTTACGCTCCTTACACCAAGCGAGGCGTCGTTTGGCATTTACCTGCGTGATGTGTGGCTTATGAGCAGCCGCTCGACCATGAAATCCACGTGTCCCCACCTCACACCTAACTGTCATAGTACTTGGAGTGGATCCTGATGCAGTTTGGAATTCATGTGTGATGGTGTGGACAGATGTCTGCCTATTACACTTTAAGACCCTCTTCAACTGTCGGCGATTTCTGTCAGTCAACAGACGAGGTCGGAGTGTACGCTTTTGTGCTGCACGTGTCCCTTCACGTTTGCACTTCACTATCACATCAGACACAGTGGACCTAGGGATGTTTAGGAGTGTGGAAATCTCGCATACAGAATTCTTACACAAGTGACAACCAATCACCTGACCTCGTTCGAAGTCCGTGAGTTCCGCGGAGCGCACCATTCTGCTTCCTCATGATGACTAATGACTACTGAGGTCGCTGATAATGAGTATCTGGCAGTAGGTGGCAGCACAATGCACCTAATAGTCTATGAAAAACGTATGTTTTTGAGGGTGTCCAGATACTTTTGATCACATCGTGTATGTTTATTAGATTTCACAGAATACATTTCTGAAATCGGGTCCATCATTTTGACTTGCCCTGTATATAGCATCATCATTACTCTAACATACGAAATAAGCTTTTCTTACCATATAGACACTGTTAGCCTTCCTTACCTCCATAGCAGAATCCATGAGCATTTTATCGTCATACATTGTTGCATATTGTAACACTGGCCATGTATAGTGTGGAGTGATATTGCTGGAAAGAAACCTGGAGCAAATTTCGACCAGTTCTTCGATCATGTATTTATGCGCTGCTCGATATAGTTCCAATGCTTGAAGAACGCACTCCAGCTTCAATTTATCCGTGTAAATGAATCTGGAATTGTAATTACAAGGTTAATAGTCAAAAGAAATGCTTTCTTATAGAATCGAATATATTATATTAAAAAATAGTGTTCAACACTTTCATTTTCTTACTGTAAAAGTTACGAAAGCTTGACTAGTTTACGTTTGCCCTAGTCCACATATGAAACACATTCACCATATTATATTGATTACGTATATTCATTTCTTTTTCTAGATAACAAAGTTCATCTTTCCTTTCATTTAATATTTTAACGTGATACGATTGTGCTCTGAGGCTAAGGAAATGAAATACCTCACGATTATCCCCTTTTAGGCAAAGGCCGACGATAATTAAGACAAGTGAATGATGATGGAAGAAATAGTGGAATGGAAATGTGGGAGGAAACGGTAGAAACCCGAAGAAATGCCATGCACACGGTTATTTTTCCATCATAAGCCCCAGTTGGTGAGAGCTGAAATCGTCGAACTGGAAACCCCACGCGCAAGCAGGACATTTGAATTGCCAACCCCACGGACCCATTTGAATTGCCACTGAACTGGAATGTCCCCCACGGACATTTGAATTGAATTAGAATTTTTACAACGCTTTTAGGCATCCGAGGTGTGAATGAGGAAATGCCCTGGAAATCCTAAGTATCTGTTCTCGGTGAATCCTTTTCTTTCAACGTCTAGAAAATTGACTTAAACTGTCGATTTTTGCAAAACTTCGCTTTGTTTTAAACCCAAACGGACAAATGTCAGCAGAAATTTTCGGAAAGTGTTGCTATTTGCACTGCTACCAGAGTGAAATTCAGAGTGCTTTTAGTGGGCACAGTAGCTTAGGTTAGAGCGCTTACTTCCGGTGCGTGGGGCCCGTAGTTCGAACCCCGACCAAGTAAGTTTATTGTGGACAACATCGTGCTCTTGGATCTTCTCAAGGTACTCCCGTTTCCTCCCACTTTCTCATTCCGCCATATTTTTACATCATCATTCCCTTGCTTTAATTATCGTCTCCCTTATCCTAAAGGACATAACGTGGGACGTTAAACTCGAAGATTTCGTTTATTTTCTTTCATTTCTAAGCATTTAAACCTTCACTGGAAATCAAAGTGAAGATCACATGCTTGTACAATCAGAGACAAAAGTTCTTTCCTTTTGGCAAAATTTATTGCTATGGCTGAAACATACAGAAAACTATATTCTTTTTAAATTTACTGAAAACTGTACTGAAATTGTCTTTTCATTCTGAAATTATTTACGAAACTAATTTCATGAAAGGAGAAAAAAACTTTTGTCGGTGACTGTACAACGAGGATGCTTTTGTGATTAAATTGTGTAACGATTTGGCATCACTGCACACTAGCTATATCAATTAGGAGAATCTCTCATTCAACTGTGAGATATGTTTCATTGTGTGCAGTGGTTTCCTTATCCCAAGATACACTGGAATGAGGAAACAGTTCTCTTCCACGTGAAGATGTTACGAAAACGCAGAATTCCTGACGTAAACATGTTTGTTTTTCGTAACGTAATTTGGCAGATACACGCTTACGCTGTCCGCCTTCGTGAACCACAAAATTTAGTGAATAACACAACTGATTAAATTGAAAGCAGAAAAGACGAATAAATTATGCTTTTCTTTAAAGTAACTGTAAATTGATGAACCTAAATTTGTCTAAATATCCTATGTAAGCATTATAGAATTTCGTCTATTATAAAACTTCGAAGCAATCAGTAACGTCTTACAAAAACAAGTTAGAACTTCACCTTCTTTCAAGATTGTTATGCTTATTGGTATTACTTCATATTAGAAAATTAGGGGGAACTATGGTTCAGTGACAGAACGCTTACCTCTGGTCCATGGGGTTTCTGGTAAACCCTCTATTGGTAACAGGGGTGACGTGTAACTCCATCTCGGATTATTCTGTTCTTTAATACTAGAAATACTATTCTCACATTTGTGCGGCTTCATGTAAACTTCGAAAACAACAGTATTTATTAGCGTACATATGTTCTTCGTTTACATCACCTTTCTTTAGTGAATTATGAGAGTGTGACTGGCCACCCCTGTTACCATTCGTGTTCGTAAACTTCTTTAATTAAATTATTGAACACTTTTACGTATAATTGCAGTTGTGACCGTATCCGGTCTTAACTTTGAACAACCTATTTCTTGTGAGTTAGAATACGATTCTGAGTGAAGTACTGATGGCGTTTCTAGGAATGAATAGGACAATATTGAAGTATAATTTGAGTCAGTGTGGAAATACAGGTATACGATTCAGAGGCTGAAGTAAGCAATCATTCAGGCAACGGTAGAGCCTGACACACTTCGTCCACCAAGAAACACAAGAACAGTTGTTTGTGTTTCTGTCCATGTACTTCATGTAAACAGAACATGCACTTATAGTGTTGGGGTTATCAGTAACCCCATACTACCATCCACCGGTGTATAATATATGTTACCAACGGAGGGTTAAATTCCTGGTCAAGTGAGTTTGGGGTGAACAACATTGTGTCCGTCGGTTTTGTCGGGTTACTCCCATTTCTTCCCACTTTCTGATTTTATCAATATCTTTCATCATCTTTCACTTGCCTGAATCATCGTCTCCCTTAGTGTAAAGAACATGTGCCGGAGTGCGTATAACGGTTTCGAGGCAACGTGTAACGTGTTTATCTAAGACTTTAGTAATTTATTTGGCATTATATACGATTCGTTCAAGATAGTACGCGTCCATGTTTCACTTTATACATTCTAAACTAAGTTCAATTGCCATTAAGTTCTAGTTTAGTTCTTCAGGGATTTTTGCCTAAAAATAGTAACAATAGTAATACTATATATATATATATATATATATATATATATATATATATATATATATATATATATATATACTAGCAGCGTTCACCCCGCTTCGCTGCGGTCACCCCGGAACGCAATAAACTTTGTTACTTAGATAATTTTTACTTTTTCGCTTTCAAGTGATATGATAAAAACCATAGAAGATTGCAGTAAATCTTAACATTATATCGCCTGTCATTTATGTTAACCCGCCCCGCTTCGCTGCGGTCATCCCGGTGCTGGCATATTGTAAAAGTGTCTGTAAAAATAAGCAAATCAATTAAAAAATTTTAAACAGAAGATTCAAGCTATTTTCCGCTGTATATCGCCTGTCATTTATGTTAACCCGCCGAGTGACACGGTCATGCGGGTTGCATATAAATACGTTTATTTTTACCTATGATGAACTAATAACAAAGGATTTGTACGTTATGGACACTTGAATGGTCAATTATCTCAAGACACTGGTAATTAAAAATTAAAGTGATATGATAAAAACCATCTAGGGTTCAAATCCTAATAACCCCCCAAAAATGAAAGAAATTGGTTCAGCCGTATTAGCGTGATGAGCGGACAAAGGATTTTGTACGTTCTCTTTTATATATATATATATATATATATATATATATATATATATATATAAGTTCAACTTATTCATCCAATCTAGATCAAATTTGGTATCGGTTCCAGCTGCGATACCCGGTGGAGACACTCGGTTGAAAAACTGTAAAAACTTTTTCAAACCATCCATCCTGAACGAGGTTTTCGTGGGTTTTCCTCATTCATACCAGCAGTGGCGTATTTACAATTTTGTTTCGGGAGGGGCTTTGCTAACTTTCGGGGGGGGGGGCTTTGCCTGGAAATGTGAAAATTCTGCAAGATATTCCATTTACTTTACTATACTAAGTAAGATTTCGGGGGGGCTTAAGCCCGGAAGCCACCCCCCTAAATACGCCACTGCATACCAGGCAAATGCCAGGATGGTATCTAACATATAGGTTTCAGTTCGCTTCCTTCTTTCCCTTTCCTCGGATACTGTGATAACTAAGGGACGTCATTCCTCAAACGTTACGAGCTACCATGGGCATAGATGCCGAAAGCTCAGAACTCTAATTCATAATGTTAATTCTAATCAAACTTGGCAGGTGATAGTAGATCTTGACCTGCAATACAAGCTTAGTTGGATTGGAGATTAGCATCCGTTTTAGTATCGAGGCTATAAGAAACATGGTCCTATAGTTTAACGTAGGATCGAGGTTCTACATGAGCTTATAGCGGCAACCGAACCCAAGTATTCCGCGCCAAAGATGTGTACGCTAAGCACATTAGCACGAGAGAGCTCTGCTACAGAAACGTGTGAAATAGGGTCGCCAACTTTTGAAAATTGATATACCGGACATTCTCTTAGAGTACGTACTACACTCTTAAGATTGTAACGTCATCGCTCGTCAAAAAGGTAAACAACCTAAAAGTGGTTACTTTACAAAAATTGAGCAATTCGAAGTTCCAATTTAATAAGTTTAGTTGCTCTTGAAGTATTTATTAAACTTACTTATCCCAAAAATGAAATGAAAACTTTAAGTTTAACGTCCCACGGTTATGCCGGTTAGGCTAAAGGATACGGGGATAATGAGAAATGAGTGAAACGTTGAAATGAAGAAAGTGGAAGGAAACGGGAGAACCCCGAGAAAACCCACGAGCACGGTGTTTGTCCACCACAAAGTCCACACGGCGCGAGCTGGGATCGAACCAGGGACTCCGAGCGCCGGAAGTGAACGCTCTACCACTGAGCCACCGCACCCCCTTACTTATCCCAGTTTTGGTTGAGTCTGCACATGTAATTTTTGTAGTCTACTATCAATAATAATTACACCGTATTTAAAACAGAAAATCAAATGTAATTGGCAGTATAATTATGATATGCACAAAATATAATAGAAAAATAAGTCTTACCAGCTTCGCTAATGCTGGTGATGTCTCATAATGCCTAAATACTTTTGGAAGACATAGCTGAGGATGAAACAGTGCTATCTGCCCTCTTAAAAATGTACTTTTGTTGACCTTTAGCAGTTTTGATAAGTTCAGTAAATTTTCCTGCTTTCAACTGTTCAGTAAATTCCGGGCACAACAGGATGGTATCAAAGCGCATTATAAGCTCTGCTTTAACCATGTTCATTGACAAACGATTTCTTTCGTTACAGCAAAATAATCTGAATTTGAACAGAGAATACGACTAGTAAAAGGAAAAATTACCGGACATTTAATGTCCAGTTTGGAGGTTGTACTGGACACTGCACACTGGACACTGGACAAAAAGGTCAAAAACCGAACTCTCCGGTAAAATAACGCACGGTTGGCAACTCTAGAGTGAAATGTTACGGTTTTTCAGGCTTTTCTTCCCTAGTTATTGGTTATGAAATTTGGGGGTATGGACTTAGTGATTGTTTCCCTTCGCCAAACAATTTTTCTACGGAATTGATTTATCATCTGATTTTCTCCAAAACTTGACACTATCGTAGATCTTGGCAAACTTAGTTGGCATATCAAATATTATGGAATACAGGCATTTGGTTCCCGAATTATCATCAAATTTGGGGATTCGATCGTATCCAATCTGCATTAAACTTGGCAAACTCGATCATGAACTGCTGTACAAATGTGTAGAATATCATACCATGAAGGTTTTTGGTTCCCGAGTTGTGCACCATCAAATTTGGAGCTATGACGTGAAATTTACGCACAACAATTTTAAGCCTAGCTATAGCTCTCTCTTAAATCCAGCCACATACATAAATTTGCTTTAAGTCACGAAATTGCGAATTTCTGAGTTATTGTTGTGCAATGCACTCAGAGCAGGCCCTACGCAATTTGACACCCCGTGTAATGACATCATTTGTCGCACCCTCTCTGCAAAAAGTACAAATCTTAAAATCCACTTTCTTAAAGTAAGTTACCTCATCATGAACAACGAAGGGGAAGGAAACAGCACTGGCACTCAGAAAAGCCAAAACACTACAAATTAAATCTCGTCTTGTCTGTTGTTTTCTTTAAATAATAATCTATTATGATAGTGAAAGATAAGGGAAACACATCTGCAGAGGAAAGATGGTAATCATTTTTATAGAATTTAATATAGAGCTTCAATCTTAATATACCAATTTGCAATTACAATGCAACTAGCTCTTTTATATTTATTTCTTGATTTTCCTTCTACATTTGATAAAAGATTTTAGAAAAAACTTTATTCCACTTTCAATGACAAGGAACTTGTTTGTGACAAAGACAAGACTAGTTTTCATACCAAAACTCTGATAACTAACTAAATAGAACAGGTCTTCGCTACTGTTCGAGAATTCAGTTCTTGTATTTAACAACAATCAAGCAATTCATGCTGGAATTTGTTTGACCCAGCACTGTCCATGCGACTTCAAACTAATGCGACCTAAACATGATTTATAAATGTATTATTCAATTAGAAGGTCAGGTTAGTATATTTAACTACCATCATCATGAGGTATGTTACCAACAAGAAATATTTATTTTAAATAATATATTTATGACAGATTTTGCCGCACTTTACAAATCCACATGTTGCACATATGGTAGAGTCGGTCCTGCATGCCTTTTTTATCTGAATTTAAACTACGCCACTGTTCACAAGTAAGTCAGGGATTAAGGAAAAAGGTAGACTAAATCTTGAACGGTGTATGTGTTGGAATTCTTAGTTTCATGCCTGTAGTAGTAGAGGTCAATTGCTTCTCTAGCTATTCCCGTTTAAGTATCAAGGTCACCTAAATATATACTCCCTAAAGATTCTATCTGATTACCAGACAACATGCTTCTATTAGCCAATATATGCGACAGTAACGGTAACGGACTTAAGAACACAGTGGAAATTTAAAAAAAAAGACTTTAAAAAGGTTATTTTAGTTTTATCTCAAAAAGAAAACAACTTTCGATTTTCACTTTCAGACTATGAATAAAGCAAGAGGCGCCGACGACGACGCGCGTTTCCATCGAAACGGTTTCCACATACCGTTTCTCTACACATGTTGATTCTTTCTATCACGTTCTTCGCGAACTACTTTTTTTTTCTTTTTTTTCGCGGCAATAGGAGAGGAAAAAATGTGGACACTTTTGTTTCACTTGCCCTCTCGACAGTCATGATGCCGTTGCTATATTTGAACGCACCTATGCTATCGCTTTGCTGTCTAAGTTAAGGCTCTCATCGCAGAAGCCCTATCAGCAAGTACGAGACAATAAAAACGCCTACTCGTATTTAATACCAAACAACATGGTTATAGAAGCTTTTTGTGTCTTTCATAGTGAAGATTTACCGTTTCAGCATTGCTTGTAAACGCTTATTTATTAGTACCATTATTGTTTTACTTGTTCGTAACTGTAATGATTGAGACCAAGGGCGCCCATGTTGTGGTTTCCAAGAGGGGCCAAGTACAAGCGACGTTTCAAATATAGTTTCAAATTTTGCTGTAACTAATGTAAAAATTCTATTCGATATTCCCAAGTACAATTTCCTCTTAGGGGGGCGATGCCCCACCTTGGCCCCCCCTGATGGGTACCCTTGATTGAGACATGTATCTTCTAAGGTCTAAAAACTTCGAAAACATGAATGCATTTATATCTTAAAAATAGCCAAACATAACCAAAATATATAAAAAAAAAAATTCTTTGCTAGAGGTAGAAGTTGCAAGACATGTTTAAAAAATAAGCAGATAGTATTCAAAAGATAAGAAATAATACGAAATAATAATAAGAAATAATGATTTGATTTTTTTTTTAAATGTAGAAAATAAAAGAAATTGTGTGGCAGATGGAGACAATGTGTGAAAGATACAAAAAATATGAAGATACGTAGAAGATACGAAACAAACAATATGTAGGACCTACTAGACATTTTTTTTTTTTTTTTTTAAATAAGAGATTGTATTCGACACAGAACCAATGATTAATGATAGAGATACAGCCAATGACTAATGAGTCATTCTATTTTAAGTCAAACAATGATCAAAATTCATGATCTCATATTTTGTTAATTTTTTGTACATTGAAAGAAATGTTTGCGAATAGTTATTTCCCAAAATAAAGCTTTTCCAGCCCTTATAATTAATTAGTAATTAATTACGCAATTAGCTTCAAGGTCACGACTCAAAAATGTCTGATTTTGCGTTTTATTGTTTATTTCAACAACCATATGAGTTATGAAGGTTAACATTTGCATCCACATATAATTTTGCCTGTAGATTTCAAATCTGCAATCAAAATTGATGAATATTATTTAGGTGTAAAATTATAGCAGCATTTATAGTCCCAGGTTCAGGCCCCGAAATGAGCATGTAGTGAAAGTTGTACGTGTGTGAAATTTTAGCACAAGGTTAAGAAATACCTATATTTCGTGGGATCCAAATTTGGTTTTAGGTATTTGAACCTAAGGACCAAAACTAAACTTCTAATAAGCATACGTGCAAATTTAAAAAAAGACAGCTACGAACCAAATATTAAATGCACAGCAGTTTTATAAGTGGGTTGTGGAAAATTTTACGTCCACTAGATTTTTTTTTTTTTTTGTTTTGGTATCAACTGACATGTTCAGCAGCATCGCACGACTCAAGAAAATAGGTTTATCCCTGTGAAAACAATACCTGCAACAAGAAATAATCATGCTTTCATTCCTAACAGTGAAATAAGTTTAAAAACTGGACTAATTTCCTCTCCATCAATGAAACACCTACATAGAGTTTACGTAAATAAACAATACAAACAGAAGACATCAGAAGTAAAACTCTTGGATCCAGGGAAATTTGTAGCGTGTGACTATGGCTGCAAATAGTGGATTGGGATGGTGCTGGAATATTTTGATAAATATCAGGACCACAACACAAAGTTCTTACACCTTGCAGAGCCCGTTTTCACTTTTCACTTGCCTGGAACCGACGATATCTTATAAGTGCTAGCCGATTACATTCTTATTGACGCAACAGATCACATTTCTATCACAGCTAGTGGAAGACCACATAGTGTATCACGTAAGACTGTTAAGAAAATTAACCAGTTATTGAAGACTTTCAGTAAATTGATACATTGTACAATGCTGATGGTTAGTAGATAAGTCAACTGTTATCTTTGCTATAATTATAGGTTACTGTGTGGAGTAGTAATAAAAGTTATACAGTATCAAATAGGCTATATCATTACTTCAGAAGCTCGTCATAAGGCAAAGGACACATTTTGGGGGGTCTTAGGTTCAAATACCCAAAACAAAATTTGGTTCACACTAAATATAGGTAGATATTTCTTAATTTTGTGCCAAATTTTCAGACATGTACAACTTTCACCACATGCTCATTTCGGGCCCTGAACTTTGAACCATAAATGCTGCTATAACTCTAAACCTATTCAATATTCATTAGTTTTGATTGAAGATTTAAACTCTTCAGGCAAAATTACATGTGAATGCAAGTGTTTAGGTTCATAGTTCTCATGGTTATTGAAATAAAAAATAAAATGCAAAATCAGCTTTTGTTTTTTCAGTCGTGACCTTGAAACTGATTGTATATTTGTTTACTATTTAACCATGATGGCTGGAAAAGTTTTATTTTGGGAAATAACTATTGTCAAACATGTCTTTAAATGTATAAAAAATTGTCAAAATCTGAGACATAAATTTTTCACCATTGTTTGATTTGAAATAGAATGACTGCAATGGTAAAAAGATAGAGTCAATTATTAACGTTAAAGAGATACAACCAATGACTAATGATAAAGAGAAAGAGTCAATGACAAATGTTAAAGAGATAGAACCAATTACTGATAGTAAAGAAATAGACCCAATAATCAATGCTAAAGAGATAGAGAAAATGACTAATGATAAAGAGATAGAGCCAATTACTAATGATATAGAAATAGAGTGAATGACTAATGATAAAGAGAAAGAGTCAATGGCTAACGATAAAGAAAATAGTCAATAACTAATGATAAAGAGGTATAGGCGATGACTAATGATAAAGAAATAGAGCCAATGGTTAATGATAAAAATAATAAAGCTAATGACTATCGATAAAGACATTAAGCCAATGACTGGTAATAAACAGGCAGAGCTAATGACTAATGATAAAGAGATAGAGCTAATGAGCCAATGGTTGTTTGTAAACAGATAGAGCCAATGACTAATGATAAAGAGATAACACCAATGACTAATGATAAAGAAAGAGCCATTCACTAATGATAAAGAAATAGAGCAAATAACTAATGATAAGGAGATAGAGCCAATAACAAGTCATAAAAATAGAACCAATGACTGATGATAAAGAGTCAATGACTAATGATAAAGAAATAGAGTCAATGCATAAGGGTAAGCAGGTAGAGTAAATAACTAATGATAAAAAGAACGAGCCATTGACTAATGATAAAGAGATAGTCAATGACTGATGATAAAGAGATAGAGCCAGTGACTAATGATAAAAAACATAGTCAATGATTTATGATAAAGATACTGCTAATGACATGATAAAGAGATACTGCTAATGATTAATGATAAAGAGATAGAGGCAATGACTAATAAAAAAATAGAGGTAATAACTAATCATAGAAATAAAGAGTCAATGACTGATGATAAAGAAAAAGAGCCAACGACTAATGATAAAGAGATAGAGCCAATGACTGATGAAGACAATATGCAGAAGTTACTGCCCAATATTGTAGAAAATAAGAGAAGTTGTGCAGAAATAATATAAAAATGGTAAAGAGATAATATGTAGGAGATCAGAAACAATAATATGTTCACTCATGTCCAAAATTATTGTCGCATGTCTATAAATATGTTGTAGGAATATAATTTGATAACGGATTCGCCCGGTATTTCTTATAATGTTAGTATGTGTATAATCGGCAAAGACATGTATGTGGAAAATTTCACGTGAAAAGAGCAGTAAATAAGAACAATAAAACGAAAATAAAACTTTCTTCTCCATTTAGCAACATTTTGTTTTACTCATTTTAATTTTCGTATTTATAATTCTTTTCCTATGGAATTTACCACAAATATACATTTCCCGATTATACACATAGTATCAGTATTAAAAGTACCCTGCAAAATAATTATCAAATTATATTTTTACAAGAAGAAAGTTATGGATATGCGACAATCATTTTGGACATGAGTGCACATGTCAATTTCATCACAAATAACAAAAGGTAGACCCCTATGCAAATGATAGAGGGAATAAGTATAAAATAAAAGCAATATATAGATGAAAAAAAAAATTAACAGTACGAATTCCAGAAAATTAAATTTGAGGCATAAGAGACAAGACACAGAATGTGATATATTTAGGAGAAAAAAGTTAATAACTTTAATGAGATTAGAATCAACACAAAATTGTATAAAAAGTATTAATATGTTAATTTAAATTAAATTTTCTTTCATTAAAAAACACTATTTATAATTCAAATTTACCTACAATATCATAATGACATTTGAGACAAACGTTGTCCAAAGCGAAAAAAATAAATTTTTACTTACATAAGAAGGAGTTCAAAGGCATCCGGTGTAACATCAGGAACCACAATAGTTTCTGATTCTTTTAGGTTACCGTGGAACATGGATTCGAACACAGGACTTGCCACGGAAAGAGGCAACTTGTGTGCTTTAAATACCTAGTACGAAAAATAAAGAAGAATAAATGTTTGAATATATACAAGAAACGTAAATATCAACCATATTGCGCTATAGGTAGGTAATGTAACATTAAACATTGCTTCCATGCATTCGAAAATAAAACTAGTTTAACTTTATTGCTAGTAGCTTGGAAAATAATTATGAAAAGTGAGTTTGTTAATGGAACACTTTAGATTATTGGTTGTCATTTTGACTCCAAAGTGACTCTCAACTGAAAACTATTACAAGCTTCATTCTTACATCGCCGAAATTTAACAAATATTCATTGGTATGGACTGTAAGCACCTTAGAAGGTGTGATCAAAACATTATAGTGAATGTAGTTGCACCGTGCCATCTATCAATGTTGTATTCCGATACCCTAAACTAGGGATGGTACCGAGACCGAGACTAGTCTCGGTCTCGTCTCGAATTATCGAGACAAGACCGAGACCGAGACGGCCTTTTATATACCGAGACGAGACCGAGACCGAGACGGCCTTTTATCTACCGAGACGAGACCGAGACCGAGACGGAGCTCTATAAATCGAGACGAGACCGAGACGAGACTTAGGTCAGTCTCGAAAGTCTCGGTCTCGTCTCGAATATTGATATAGACAACTATTAAGATTGACCTTTACTCAAAATTTCTTTCGTTGCTGTATTAGGTAATATGCGAACAGTTGACTAATGTTCAGTGGCGTATTTAGGGGATGGCTAACGGACTGAAGCCCCTCCTGAAATAGATTTGTGATCATTTTTTCGCATTGCACGTACATCACAAATATTTCTTACTCGTTCTCAAGCCTCTCCCGAAACAAAATCCACTGCTGATGTGTATTGGCATCTCTGTCTCTCTCTCCCTCTCTCAACATATATATATATATATATATATATATATATATATATATATATATATATATCAGAGGATCCAGGATATGATCGAGGGAGGGGCTAAACCATAGTTTGACATTTTATCCAGTGTAAAGAAAGAAGTAGGATTGAAGCCCATTTTATACAGTGTATAGCTGAGCGTCAAGGGGAGGTATAACCCCTTTAACACTACTCTTGGATCCTCGCCTGTATATTATATCTAATATAAGTAAAAGGAGATTTTGTTTGTCTGTGTTTGCGTGCCTGTCTTTCTGATTGCCTGTGTGCGACCTGGGAACCAGACAAGAGTCCAAGAGTTACGAAATTTGGGTGACAAGTATCATGTCCCAGGCCTCAGACCAAGAAGCAGGTTTTTTTTTTTTTTAATTTTGAATCAGGAGGGGCGTTTACCGGGACATGTAAAAGTAGTAGAAAATGACCAATATTAGTGTCGAATACATAGTTTTCGCAGTCGCTGAGATCAATGATGATACTTTCATTAGCGATGACTTTCAAAGTCAGCTACCAGTGCATGCAGGCCGTGGTTCACTTGCGGGGGAGGGGAGTACCAAGACGTAAAAATAATACAAAATGACCGATATTAGGGTCAAATAGTTTCCGCGTTTTCTGAGATCAATGGTGAAACTCCGATCACATTAATCTCCAAATTCACCCCATTCAGCTGCGGGCCGGAGTTCACAAGAGGGATACCGAGACATGTAAAAGTTATCCAAAATGGCCGATATTAGTGTCAAAAGTATAGTTTTTGCGGTTGCTGAGATCAATGGTGTCCCTTCCATTAGCGATGACTTTCAAATTCAGCTACCAGTGCATGCGGGCCGGGGTTCACCTGCTGGGGAGGAGGTACCGACATGTAAAAATAATACAAAATGACCGATATTAGTGTCAAATACATAGTTTTCGCGGTTGCTGAGATAGTGATACTCCCACAGGCCTTGACTTCGAAATACTGGTCCCATGCGAAAAATGGATATTTCATCTAGTTATATATAATAGTCATATATATTAAAAATACTGAATTTTTTTAACATGCTGTGTGAAATATGGAAGGAGAAATTATTCTAGATACTCTGCAATACCACTAGATAAACAAGCAATGTTGCCAACGCAACATAAAGTTGTAATTTCTCAAATTGCACTACATTTGATATTACATATTTCTGTTCAGTTAATTTAGTTTAGTGCGTGGGTTTTCTCGTGGTTCTCCCGTTTCCTCCCACTTTCTTCATTCCAGCATTTCATTCATCTCTCATCATCACAGTCTCCTTTAGCCTAACCGGCATAAGCGTGGGACGTAAAACTCAAAAAATTCATATAATTTTTAAAATTGATTTTAACGCCTCTTTCAGCAGCGAGGTTATATGAGACTGAACCTACGGATTAATGTTGGATCTAAACCACATGAGCTCCCGCCGGGAATCTAACCCGGGTCTCTCACGCCATAGGCTAACTGCTTAGCCACGAAAGAGCTCTACATATTTCTAATTTAGATATTAAATTAAACCACAAAAGCACATATATTATTCAGTGTAACAAAGGACAATACAGTATCACTAACATAAACATTTTGGAGATCTCTAATAACTCAAATGGCAGGAACATTATAACATTAGTGTTCAATAGTTTTAATTACAACAAGTCGCAGTAACATTATTTTAAGTAGTGTTGCGAACTTAAATAAATTGCTAAATATTATTATAAATATAGTGCAAATAAAGTAGCTAAAATGCAAAATATTTTAAAATTACTCGTAATTTGTTTTATGGTGCAATAATGTTTTCAAAACACGATGTTTTTCATAGTCTTTGGGCTACTTATAATGTTAATGTCAAAGTTTTCGTTCCACAAATACATGTAAAAGCAAATTGTAACTAAAATTAAAAGTAACTGACAACTTTTCAGTAGCACTAGTTGTTCTCCCTAAACCTTAGACCTGGTGTATTTTTTAGATTAAAAAACTGCTGTATTAAAATTTTAATTACACCCTAACTGCATTTCATTTGTTATAGTTTGACCACCGACCACCTCAAACTCGATCCATACCATATAGCTATATGCAATTATTCAGACTTACAGTTAGTAATACACATTGTGTTGATTTTTGGTTTGTTTTGTTTTAGTTTAACGTCTCACGATTATGCTAGGGCGGCTAAAGGAGACGTGGAGTTGCTGATCATAGTGGAATCTGAAAAACTTCGGTCGTTGAACATTACCGCCACCGGGAATCGAACTCGGGACCATGCGAGCCAAAATCAAGCGTACTAGCCATTACAGCAAATGGGCGTTCTTACATTGTGTTGATTTAGATAATTGAGTCAGTATTGCCTGATCCGAAGATCAAAAAGTAGCGTGTGTGTGCTACAAAAGTAGAGGATATGGACTATTTGTAGCCCAAATATATAGAAATGAATTCTTTGGCAACTAATGATTGGTACTAATGAAATAATGTTTAAAATAGACCGGAAAATGTGATGGACATATTGCAAGACGAAATTATGATCGATAGACGAAAACAATTTTAGATTGGATACCACGTTGAAAAAACAGCATAGGAAATGTCCGCATACAAGAAATTGTGACAAAATCAGGAACCACTGGGGAGTAACCTGGAAAAGAATTACCCAAGATAGATAGTTGTAGAAAAAACTTGGGAAGACTTCATCCAGCAGTAGATTGATAATGCTTGATTATGATGATGGTGATGATTTTATATCGAGACCTCAGAGGTAAACTAAACCAAGTCATAATTTCGTAATTTTACAGGAGAAGCGTAAAACCGGTTCCTTAACTAAGATCTATAATACTGTTTTTCAAACTATACTAAGTAGTTACAAAGTAGTAAGATGGCTTTAGACTTACATTATTACACTACTAGAAAGAACATAGTCTATTTAAAAAAGTGTTCTAACTCAATTTGACCAAAAAGTGACTTAACATAGTCTACCACCAATGTTCATAAATATAATATATATATATATATATATATATATATATATATATATATATATATATATATATATATATATAGATAGATAGATAGATAGATAGATATAGTTATAGATATAGATATAGATATATACTGTATAAATTTACTAAACCAAGTCATTAAGGTAGGGTAAAATTGGATCCAAAATTTAACGAAAGTCATACAGCGAATATATATATATATATATATATATATATATATATTTGACTATTTAATACTTCATGTTGCTGCAAAACTACGAAAATGAATACAAAAGAAAACTAGAAAGTTAAGAATCACTTGTTTTGACGAGAGAGAGAAAATAGATACAGCTAGCTGGAATTACCTATATATTTATATAATATGTATGTTCATGTTTCGCAAGTAATTTTCAATCAATATAAATTTCAACGTAATGAACGCACGATTGGTTTTCTCGAATAAAGATCGCATGCACCGCTAAGAGCTCAGGAATAAGCTTAATCTATGTTACGGCAGTGGATATACGTATGCGTATGTAATGCATTACAACTTTAGGAACTTGTATAACAAAAAGAATGTTCTTAAATTTAGACGCGAACTATGCGAAACATCTGACTTTGAATCTAACTTGTTTCGTGATGCAATCCGAGGCCACACATAGGAAAGATGAGTGCCGTAGCTCCCACCACAAAGTTCAGGAATTTTGTGTTATAAGGTGTCAATTAAACAAGTAAATGTGAAACGGTAATAAAGCATTTGATCAATTTTAAACAAAATATATTATAGTAATAATTTACCCTATTTGTTCAGATAATTAACGTGATATTATGTTCTTAAAATGACAGCCAAAACAGAATGTATTGGATAATAAATGAGAAATTGTAAAATTTCAATTTCGGTATTATTAAATACATTCATGCTGCTATGTGTTGCGTTATCCGTTAGAATGTATTGAACAATTCTTATTCTAAGGAAGGAAATAAACTACTGTATAGTACTGAGGTTAATTTAATAGAGTTTAATTGTATAGGCAGTACTGAGGCCATATGAGTAAGTCTTTTGATGAAAGTGAAATATGGGTTACTATTAGAATTTTATCCCAGATTTGATGTACCCACTGATGACTGAAACTGGAACATACGCATGGAAGGCATCAGCGCTAGCAAATTAGCTCTGAAGAAGTACACTATACTATAATTCTAAGTCAAGAATAAGGCCAAAAATAAGAAGCAGAAACGACAGACTTTACAATAATAATACTTTTACAATTTTAATTTCACCTATTTATTTCGAGACTTTCGAGACGAGACCGAGACGAGACCGAGATTTGGCCCTCGAGACCGAGACCGAGATCGAGACAAGCATTTGTTGACCGAGACGAGACCGAGACCGAGACGACGATTTTTGACTCGAGACGAGACCGAGACCGAGACAGCTATTTTTAAACCGAGACGAGACCGAGACTGTACAAGGTCTCGTCTCGTCTCGTCTCGATACCATCCCTACCCTAAACCTTTACTGCAGTCAGCGTCGAGTTTGAACAAGTTGTGACATGTTACTTGGTTTCCTAAGGCAGAAGAGTGAGGACGTGTTAAAAGTGTCTGTCGCACGCCAACATTAAGCTTTGTTCTAAACTGCAAAAAAAGTGCCGAAGAAACTCATGAAATATCAAAATCAATGTAGGCAATGATGGAGTGACATTAAAGACTGTTTACAAGTGGTATGAGCCAGTGTATCCTTCAGAAACAATGTTCCGTGGTGCACACTTAGTATTCCGGGGGCCAGTGGCTCGGTGGTGGAGCGTTCACCTCTGGTGCATGGGGTACCAGGTTCAATCCCAGGTCCCGCCAAATGATCTTTGTGGTGAACAAATGACGTGTGAGTGGTTTTTCTCGTTTCCTCCCACTTTCTTCATTTCACCATTTCATTCATTTCTCATCATCACCGTCTCCTTTAGCTTACACGGCATAATTGTGGGACATAAAACTCAAAGATTTCATTTCATTTGTTTCTTTGAAGTAGTAATTCAGTGTAGTTCGTCAGGTTTGTGAGATATGCACACATGTGGGTGGTGTTTGTGAGGTGACACATGTAGATGTACTACGATACAGGATTATCGTGAAACTTAGTAGACGATATGATTGTGAACGAGATATATTTCACCTGTCTTACAATAGAGGAAAATGTTGAAACAAACAATAAGCGACCCACTTCATCTCTGTTGCTTGAGCTAAAAGATGAAAACAAAGTAAGACATATCCACTATAAGCGGTAATACCATACAAATGTATGGTTAACTAGAAGCGCAGAGAAATGGGTTCTGACTTCGTTTCACCTTACTCTCATATATATATATATATATATATATATATATATATATATATATATATATACAACAAACAACTTAAAGATTTCATACATGTGACAGTGACCGCAAGGAGATTGGATCCTTCCTAGCGACCCCCCTAGCTACGGGTCTAATTTTAGCCTACCCATTTTGAAACTTCATGCTACGTTACTGGTTTTCAGCATAATCAAATATATATATATTAACAACCTTCCACCGTCGTGCCTAGATTGCATGGGGATAAAATGATAATTGACGGTCGAAGATCGCTGCTACTCACCATCTGTAATGAGTAGGTTTGAGGAGGACAGAAGTAAACCACATTAAATTAACTTTGAATTAAATCTTTGTATTTTCATAAATATCGTGTAATACTGTTGGAAGTCGTAGACTGTATAAACGCCAGATCACATATCTCAAGCATCTAAGAAGTTAACCACGAATAACTCGAACATAGCTGAGATACACATACCTTCGAGTGATGATGCCTGGAACTGATGTCGATGTTCTGGAAGATGAATATCTCGCTGTCAATAGTCTGTAGTAGCTGACTATTGTTAAACCATAATCCACTTTAATGGTTTACTGGAAAGTAGTAGATCTCCTGATCTAATCGTCGACTGGAATCACAGCTAAGTAACAACTGTGTTAAAAGTATCAGCGGTTCTCGATGTGAATACTCAATGTATGATGATCCACTTCTGCTCCATCTGACTGATCCTAATCCTTTAGGACCATGAGTTTTTATACTCGGATTCCAGACATCCTGCAATTCGTTGTTGTTGATTTTCTGTATATCTCAGCTATTGGTAAAACATTGGTTTCACCCGAATTACATCGTGATCAAATTCTCAGACGAACAAATTTCTGCAAACTCAACGATTATGCCACAGTCAAAGTGTGTCAATGTTATAGTATTACAACTTGATGACAATTCATTCCTGAATCAAAACATTACAAATTACAAATTACAATAGCATACGAACTGACGACTTAGCGTCTAGCCGTAGCAAACATAACATTAATCACATATACAAAACATTGATGTAAACACACAAACACACACACGTGTTTACATTATATGACAACATTGAGTTTCTTTTATTCTGACATAACATTCAATAATTAAATATCCTTCCTTTCCCAAAACAATATATTCCTAAATAATATCAATCGTATGTTTCAACATGCCCCTCCTTCAAAATGAGGGAACTCCGTTCTCGACTCAATTTCTTCCCTGAAATTGACCACAAAAATAATTGAGTATATTTATCCATCACCCTGTATATATATCTTTATATTCCTTTAACTATTTATCATATTTAAAAATCTGTAAAAACATAATTTATTTACATTCAGTGTTATTCTTAAAAAAACTTGTCAAGAGTCCTCATAAAAGTATGGGCTCCTGCCATCTGTTGAGTTATATACATAACTACTTGTAATTGTCTAGCACGTCTTGTGCTCTTGAACACACATACATATATTTTCCTGTTCTCGTTCTCGGAAATTTTTCCGCTACATTCAGTCGCAAAGTCCAAACCAGTGTTTATTATCTCTGCACTTGTCTCACTAGTATCAGTGTCCATATCACTGATGCTTCCAATGAATATAATGCACTTTATTATACACTATTTAACTTGTTATAATACACTAATATACTAATAAACAACGTCTCTTGTCATTGCATGATTTTAGAACACAAAATAAAACTTGAAAAATATTAATCACTTCACTAATGGTAAGTTTCTTATCCGTAGAGTTAGTAACTCTGATTCACTTCCTTCCGAAAAATGTTGTATCAGCAACGTTTTTGACACTGACATTGAAAAAGCTCCACGTCTCATCCTATTTGCCGCGTCGCTTCGATAATTCTAGTTGACTATGAATACGTGCTCCGCACTTTTCGTTAAAATTTTGGAAATTGTTCACAGGATTATCACATCACACGGTCTTACATACAATTTTTCGCTTTTCGAGTTTGTAGACGAAAGCCTATTCGTGTTTTCCGTTTCGAAATTGGATAATTTCGTGATTTTTAGTGCATCCCTCTTATTTTTGGTGCAGTGCAATCTCCCGTGTATACCAACAGTGTCTGAGTTATTTTGTGATACTTCTGTGTGCTTGTGATTGTGATCTGCATTATTTTCAGTGCTAATTGTGTGCTTATTAGTGTGATTTTTATCTACTTCTGCATAGATTGGAAATAATCCGCAGTTTTCTATGTTACTAATATCGTCATATACCTTTTTATTCTCTACACTTCCTTCCTTTTCTTTCTTTCTACTAAATCTAGGTAATTTAATAACTATATACATTATAATTATAGACGTCGCAAGTACTAATACTGTTAAAGATGTTAACGCAATAGTAAGTACCATAAACTTCTTCTCCATAATGCCTGTAAATAAATAACTAAGTGTGAAATCGCGTTTTTATTTTTCTTAAATACTAATATTACTACATCTCGGTCTATGATTCTTTTCTGTAAAAATAATATTACATACTTCTTGCATAGGCCTAGTCTAAATGTTCAAAAATCGTTCATTATTCTCTATAAAATGCATAATCGATGTATATTCTAAATAATGACTAGTGTTCTAATAGTTATGTAACCTATTCGGATACAAAAATGCTATCCTCGTTACATTTTCACTCGTTTGACGCTGTCTTTGTCACTTTTTTTAATTCTCTAATTTCCTAATCACTTTACACTCTGTAAACAATATATTTTTACCAGTTAAGGGTTTTTCAGATGGAAATCAACATTTACTTTGATTTCGGGACACGGAATTTTGTTGATAAACAGCGGTCCAACTCGCTGTTTCACTGATAAAAACATTTTGTCTACATATCCCTAAAAAAAATACAAACTTGTATACTAAAACTTATTCGTGTTCTATCGTTGCAAATATTATCGTGATGTAGTCCTTTGAGTTTTAAAAAACCTCTTGGTTTTTACACGCGTTGTTTTTTTTCTTTAGACATCACTGTCTAAATCCGACTCATCCTCATTCGCGCTGACAAATGATTTTAAACGTCTTATATCAATGGTATCCGTCTTCTCTTGTCCTTTCTTTGTCTCATATTTCACCTTATATGAATTATTATTCATCTTTTGCACTATTACTCCTCGAGTGTTGGATCTCTTCCCTAAACAAGCAGGAATGCCTGCTCTTGGCATTTCACGAATCCAAACTTTTTGTCCTACGTCAAAGTTCGGTTGAGAGAACTTCTTCTCAATCTGCTTCTTTTGAGATTTAAACCGCTTCTGCAAATTCTGGTACGCTACCTTCCTTGCCTATTTTACAGTTCTTATTCGCTCTTCGTTTTCTACATACTCACAAGGTATATCCAGATCCTGTTCCAAGAACGTTCTGGGTTCACGCCCTGTAAGCAAATAATATGGCGAGTGTTTGGTTCCGTCATGAACCTGTGTATTCATGGTAAACACTATGCAAGGTAATATCTCGTCCCAGTTTGTGAATTCACGGTCTATATAGTGCTTCATAATCTGTTGGATTGACCCTATAGCTCTTTCCGATGTTCCAATATTATAGTGGGCATCTGTGTTGGCAAAGTTTAACCTCATACCAAACCGCTCAGCCATCTCTTCCATTACTCGGCTTCGATGTGTACTATGCCGGTCCATGGCTAAAATCTCAGGGATTCCATGCTTTGTAATCAATTCTTCAAAAATTACTTCTGCTATAATTTCGGAAGTTATAGCAGGAACTGCCCTAGCAATTACGTAACGAGTCGCACTGTCTACGAATACAATTACGTACTTATTCCTATGATTTTTAGATCTTTTAAACGGCCCAATCTCATCCATAGTTACATGCTGGAATGGCATATAACTAGGGTATGTTTGCGGATGCAGAGGTGTCCTACCAGCTTTACGTTTCTGAATTTGGCAACTGATGCACTGGCTGACCTTCTCTTGGAAAAATCTTTTCATATTTTGGAAATAAATGGATTTTAATGCTCGATTATAGCACTTCGTGTAGGAATAGTGTCCTCCTCCGTAAATCGAACAATGCAAGTTCTTGAAAACCTGTTCCCTTAAAGAAAAAGGAATGCATAATAGAAATTTCTTTCCATTAGCCATCTTTTGAGTTCTGAAAAGTTTTCCATCCTTAATTTCATACCAGCGAGCTTGCTTTTCCGATTTTTCGTCTGCTTCTTCTGGATGTTCTATAGCCTTCATTATTTGCCCGAAGAAAGAATCTTTCCTCTGCAACTCTGCTACATCCACATCTTCGTCGAACGTGATGTTGACTTCGAGGTCTTCGGTTTTTACTGGTAACGCATCCAGGTCAATGTCTTCATCGGTTGGTTGAATATCCGTGTTTCTTGATAATACATCGCTCGGGTTCTTCTCACCTGGACAATGCACTGGCGTATACTGATATTGTGCCATCTCTAAACTTTACCTTAACAATTTTGGTGATAATTTTGGTGTAGTTTGTAGATACTTGATACACCTACAATCTGTGTATAACTCGAATTCTTTATTATACAAATAGTAGTTGAATGCTTTAAAGGCACTCACCACGGCCAAAATTTCTAATTCCACTATATGTCTTCTCGTTTCATTTGGTCTTAACACTCTGCTATAATATGCTATAGGAGTCCATTCTCCATTTACTTGCTTTTGCATGAGTACGGCCCCTATTGATTTTGTAGACGCATCGGTATATACTCTAGTTTCCAGATTTTCTCGGAAAGGTGCTAATAAAGGTGCATTCATCAATGCATCTTTTAATTTTTCAAAACTAAGTTGGTGATCCTCGGTCCATACGAATTTATGGTTTTTCCTTAATAATTGTTGAAAACTAGCTGACATCTCCGCATAGTTTTTACAAAATTTTCGTACATAATTAGTCAACCCAAGGAATGACTTAAGTTCTTTCGCGCTTGTGGGTGGCTTACAAGCTTTTATTGCCTGAATTACTTTAGGACTTATTTCATAACCAGCTTCGCTCACAATGTGACCTAATGCCATTACTTTTTCCTCCATGAAGTGACATTTCTCTACTGATAACTTTAAGCCATATTTTCTTAGTCTTTGAAAAACTGAATGTAATACCGATACCATCTTCTCCTGATTGTTTACATATAGGAATACATCATCCATGTAAAATGACACCGCTTCCGGATGAACGTTAGCTAATGTCATAGCCATGATTTTCGTATATATAGCGGGCGATTGGATGTAACCCATGGGCAATTTAGAGTATTGATACGCACCTACGCCAGGAATATTAAATGCCGTATACTTTCTAGATTCCTTAGAAATCGATACAGTGTGATAAGCACTCTTAATGTCCAACACGCTAAAGAATTTATGACCACCCATACATGTCAAAATCTGATGTATAGGCGGCAACGCCACGGAATGGAATTTTACGTGCCGATTGAGAAGTCTACAGTCCAAACAAGCTCTGATCGATCCATTGGGCTTCTTAACGAATAGCATGGGTGAGTTATAAGAGCTATTACTCTCTTCAATGATGTTTTGCTCGAGCAGGATGTTTATCTGTTGTTTAACTTTATCTCTCATAGCTATAGGTATTGGATATTGTTGACGTCTAAACGGGACTTCCGTTTCCAACTCTATCTTATGTTCTACTCCTTTAACTCTTCCTAATTCATTCTCTCTCCACGCAAAAACATCTGCGTAATCATAACATAACTTCTCTAATTTTTTTCTAATTTCTGGTTTAATCTTATTGCCAAATTTTAACCGTGTTTTATCGTAGTTTTTCCTCGCATCTAACACCTCTTCAATTTCATCCTCTGTTAATCCTTCCTGTCTTAATTCTGATTCACTAATACATGCTTCTGCATCTCCAATTTTTAAATTTCTCGTCAACATGATTGTCTTATTTGATGGATTGATTACTTCTAAACACCGATTTTCCTTCGACAATATCGCTCTAGGTACAAATATATTATATTGAGACTCTAACAATTTATCTGGCTCTAATAAAAACTCGTTGTTCGCCCAAGAGTTGACTAGGTTAACTTCAACAGTTGTCCTAGTTCTTGGTAACAACTTCACTCTATGTCCAAGGACCCATTTCGGCTTTAAACTTGTTTTTATACTTATAGCGATATTATCGGAAACTGTTCTGGTTTCCTGATCATTTCTACCATGTTTAATCGGTTTTCCGAACCTTTGAACTATAATTTTACCAGTACCATAATCTATTCGACAATTCTGTGTCTGCAAGAAATCATTCCCGATCAACATTTGATATGGGAAATCTTTTATTATCCTAAATTCTTGGTGAAAAGTTTGATTTGAAATTTTGAACTTGATTACAGCTAATTTATTAATTACCAGAGTGTTTTGCGTGATACCTTTGATCTTTGTCTGTCGTGGAATTATTTTCGCACTCGGTGGCACTAATTTCTCATTAATTATCGAAATTTGCGACCCACTATCGAGTAATGCTTTAATCTGTCTATCATCGATCTCTAATGGTAAATATACCATATTGTTTTCCAAATTAACTGAGGCAATTATTTCTCTTGTTCGTACATTTCGATTCCCTGTAAATGCGCCTCGCCCATTTACAGATGTGTTCCGTTTAAATTACTCGGACCTGCTGCTTGATAGTAAGTAGTACCATTAACTTGTGCTGGTACCACTTGCACAAATCTCTGCTGATTCCGATTCTCAAAATTATAGGATTGGTGACAACACGAATTCTGACAATTTCCTTGCCAGTTTCCCTGTTGACCACGTCCTCTATTATTTCTCCAATAACCACCACGATTACCACGTTTATTGTAAAAACCGTTATTTCCTCTACTGCTGTTTTGACTTTTGTTACCATTATTATACCAATTCTTATTCTTATTTCCATTTCCGCGGTAATTATTTCGGTTATTACCTCTATTCTGCCTATTATTTCTATAATACTGATTTTTCCCTTGTTTTCTACCATTATTTTCGTGTTTCTCTTCGTCTTGTGTTTTCGCCGATAATGCAAGCTGTAATTTGTCTATCTTTTTCTCTAACTCCGCGATCTGTGTAATACTCTGCGGCTCTTGTTTGATCTTATTCTCTTCCTTATTTTTCCTTACGACTACGTGATCTGAATCAGATCCACTTTCGTCATCTTCTACTTGCTCCCTAATCTTTTTGACAAGATCTTTAATCGTGACTTTACCGCTCTCTTTCTTTACACGTTTTGCAATCTTACATTTATTCTTTTCTATCTTTTGCAAATCTTCAACGAATTTATCTAGGCTAGAGTATTCTCGCGTTCCTACTTTTTCCATATAGTATGGATGTAATCCTCCAACTATAATTCCTATTTTCTTAATGTCGGTCATGGTCGAATCTAACCGTTCACAAAGAACGAGCATGTCATATATGTAACTTATGACAGCCTCGTCTTCATGCTGTAAACGCTCCTTAATTTTATCTTCGATGTCTATCGTTACATTAGATTTGGTAAACTCTTCCACTATTTCTGATTGCAAATCCTTATACTGTATTTCTGCCGTATTTTTCCGTTTCAGGAACAATTTAATCCATTGCCTCCCTACTCCTTTGAAAATATTAGGCAGTAATTCCTTTCTTTTGCTTTCGGCGATGCCTGCCATTTGACAAGCATCGTCAAACTCATCGAAAAAAGACACGATGTCATTATCATTCTTCAGATCGAATTTAGGTAGTTTGTTAATATCTGCATAAAACGTTATATTAGACGCCATTTCACAATCCTTATTGTTACTCTTTATTAATTTCGGATCTAAATTTATGATTGATGGAAAATCTTCTGATACAGATTTAGTTACCGGACTACTTGGGAAATTAAAAACTGATTGCCTACTCAAAATAATTTTAGGACTCGCGACTTTGTCCTGACTACAAGAAGTATTTCGTCTTTCCGGTGTCCTCACACCAAATAAATTATGCACATCAATATTTATTCCCTTACTCGCTTTCTGTGCTCTAGTTAATACAGTATTTTCATTCATTTATCTATCTACTCAATTCAACTTTGATTACGAAGTGAGGGTGGGTGGTGAGGGTTAACGTAATTACTTAATCTACTTGAGTCAATGCCTTAGTCATTTGAGATCCGAACCAAATTTCGTATTCAATTGGTGAACGATAATACAACAAAATCTTATCATACTAAATTACTTAAACTATAAATATTTGAACCGTACTTAAACATAACCTATTAAACCGTATCCTTAAAACTAAAATAATTCCGTTGCGGGATTCGAACCATAGCTATTATCACCATAACAATGGTGAAAGCTACACTTAGCACTCTTCGGGAATCGAACCAAAGTATCTCCACCATAAGCTACACTAGGACCGCTACAAAAACCAGCATCTCCACCATAACAACCTTCCACCGTCGTGCCTAGATTGCATGGGGATAAAACGATAATTGACGGTCGACGATCGTTGCTACTCACCATCTGTAATGAGTAGGTTTGAGGAGGACAGAAGTAAACCACATTAAATTAACTTTGAATTAAATCTTTGTATTTTCATAAATATCGTGTAATACTGTTGGAAGTCGTAGACTGTATAAACGCCAGATCACATATCTCAAGCATCTAAGAAGTTAACCACGAATAACTCGAACATAGCTGAGATACACATACCTTCGAGTGATGATGCCTGGAACTGATGTCGATGTTCTGGAAGATGAATATCTCGCTGTCAATAGTCTGTAGTAGCTGACTATTGTTAAACCATAATCCACTTTAATGGTTTACTGGAAAGTAGTAGATCTCCTGATCTAATCGTCGACTGGAATCACAGCTAAGTAACAACTGTGTTAAAAGTATCAGCGGTTCTCGATGTGAATACTCAATGTATGATGATCCACTTCTGCTCCATCTGACTGATCCTAATCCTTTAGGACCATGAGTTTTTATACTCGGATTCCAGACATCCTGCAATTCGTTGTTGTTGATTTTCTGTATATCTCAGCTATTGGTAAAACATTGGTTTCATCCGAATTACATCGTGATCAAATTCTCAGACGAACAAATTTCTGCAAACTCAACGATTATGCCACAGTCAAAGTGTGTCAATGTTATAGTATTACAACTTGATGACAATTCATTCCTGAATCAAAACATTACAAATTACAAATTACAATAGCATACGAACTGACGACTTAGCGTCTAGCCGTAGCAAACATAACATTAATCACATATACAAAACATTGATGTAAACACACAAACACACACACGTGTTTACATTATATGACAACATTGAGTTTCTTTTATTCTGACATAACATTCAATAATTAAATATGCTTCCTTTCCCAAAACAATATATTCCTAAATAATATCAATCGTATGTATCAACAATATATATATATATATATATATATATATATATATATATATATATATATATATATATATATATATATATACATATATACATATATATATATATATCGGACTCCATCTACACAGCACTTCCTCTCTTACCATAAAAATAACTCGAGTTCAATTCTACATATCCACAATTCAATTCTATATATCTTTTTTTTTTCACGAGGTACTTTTGTGTTTTCTTAAACATTCGTCTGTTCCTTTCAAGTTATTGAATCTAACCCCTCTATCGCTTGTGATTAACCTGAACGGATTCGTAACTATTATGAAAGTAAACTGACAGTTGTCAAGTGGTTGCAATCACTTACCGATAATATGAGGAAAATAGGAGAGATGAGGTACAAATTAGGGATGGGCAAAACCGTTTTTTTATAAAAACCGGAAACCAGTTTCCAGAAAAAACCGAAATCCGAAAAACTGACATTTCGGTTTTCTCCAAAACCGGTTCAGTTTTTCGCCAAAACCGGTTTCTGTTTTCTCCAAAACCGATTTTTCATCTACTGTTTCACCGGTTTCGGTTTTTGACCTGAGTACAGTTACGTTGTTCTCCGAAAACCGAATCCGTTTACAACAAAAGCAGTTTTGTTTTTAAACATGTTGGATTTCGGTTTGCATTTCCTTTTTATAAGAATTTACACATATTTTCGAGCTTCTTTCTATGTGTCCTCGACGCATGTTACAATGCCGTTTTTGAAATAAACTGAACCGGTTTTTGGAGAAAACCGGAACCGAATTTGGTGAAAAACCGAACCGATTTTGAAGAAAATCGATAACCGGTTTCGGTGAAAACCGCTTTCGGCGAAAAATCGTTATATGAAAATTTCCAAATCGGTTTCGGTTTTCCTAAAAGCCGGAAACAGAAAAACCGGTTTTTGTGCCCACCACTAGTACAAATGTGCACGTTTCCATGCTGGGAACTAGAAGCTCCTTCCCATATTCCCAATGTTAAAAGCACTGTTTGCCGTGTTCATGCAACCGTAGTCGTAAACTCATCTCTTCATTTCAGTTTTTACACAGGGATCCTTGGAAGATGTATCAGTATAGTCTTCTATTGATGGTTAGCGGTACTATTTTTCAAACTCTTCTTTAATATTTTAAAAACACTTTATGGAGTGTAAAAAAAATATGCAATGCCATTCCCGCTGGTCTTATGGCTCGAACGCGTGCCTTTTGTGCACGGCGTCTCTGGTTCTATTCCCGAAGAGAGAGCCTTGAAGTTTGAACACATTACGGTGGTTTGGATTCTTTCTTAAACTGTAGACCCACGTCTTATATACCCTCAGTGCTAAAATGGACGCTAAACTCCAATATAAGCAACTATGCAACCTATCGCAGTAGCCGCACCTGGTATCTTTACACAAAGATTAAAGGATGACTTACGTATCATTGGGAGATATCCAATGTAATACTTGACGTTAAGAAGACACTTTCAAATCTAGATTTGATTTGACCTGACAACTTAGTTTAATTTGAAGTCCAGGAGTTCAATTGCTAACCGATCTATGTACGTGTTAGTTGGATGTTACCAGAAAGCATACCAGTAAATTCCAAACTAAGCAAACAGATTCTTTCACATGGGAGACAAAGAACTAATTCTGTAGTGGAATTCCCGTACGTGGCATTAAGTGTAAGTTCCTAATGTGACTCTTTTATGGTTGACAACACGGAATTCGATTACAAAATAAAGTCAACAAAAGTGCAAGTAACGTAAAATAGGCCAGATGGATTCTCTTTAAAAATGAGCACACCAGTGCATAATTTGTTATCTTCGTTGTGCAGTTCACTGCGGAAACGATTTGAAGATGTAAACGTCAAGCGTTTGGGAGACTGGCATCTCGTGTGGACATTCTGCCAAACCACACATCAACCCACGGACGCTAGTTCCTAAACTGATCTATCACACATCGACTTCCCCAGATCCGGCCTTGTCAATTCACCATCTTCTTCCTCTGGGTGTTAAAACAAGAGAAATAAAAACAGTTTGGCAACGGCCCATCCATCTTAATACGTACGATGGCTCTTTCCAGCTCTGAAGTCCTACTTTGACATACTTCACAACTCCTCATACGTTGATAGCATCAAGGCATTGGACCATAATTGGACACACGTGTTGGCTGCAAAATAGTTAATATATTTAAGAGGCCTCATCCCGGCGAAATTAAAATACCGTTAATTTTACAGTAATTATGTGATATCTTCAAATAGATAAAAGATAATCGAAATGTGGAACAAGAGCGCCCTAGACAATATTATTTTACATGAGAAACCGTTATCACGACTCACTTATCTGCTTTCGATTTCGAGCCATTTTGAAAATCGGCATTTATGTTCGCGTTTCTAAACAGCTGAAAACGGAAAGCCACTAGGTAACTTGTGATAACGGTACCTTACGCAAAATAATATTGTCTAGTGCGCTTTTGTTTCACATTTCAATTATCTTTTATCTATTTGACGATATCACACAATTACTGTAAAATTAGCGGTATTTTAATTTCGCCGGGATGAGGCCTCTTAAGACGATATTTTTCGGGATAATGTTAAGCTGTTATTAGTCGTTAATGCGTAAGTCTGAAAAGTTTGAAAGCTTTTCAGGTCAGCCATCCCAAGAGGGTTTTACTCATTCACACCGAGTAAATACCGGGATGGTGTACAACATAATGGGCCCAGGCCATTTCTTTCTTTCCCCATTCCGTTCTTCCTCCCGATTTCCCCAGGTATACATATACCACATTGACTTGATCCCTAGTCTTCCGTTGCAAGCGCTGCTATCAGATGAAAGAACTCCACTCACTTTCTCTCACTTAGCAACAGCTGAACCCTTATTGGCTCAACACGAGGGTGTGTGAGGGTGTGAGCTTTAGTTCGTATTTTTGCCACGGCTCAAGACATTTTGGCAGCACAGTAGTACGATCGTCCAGGGATGTCATGTTAAATATATGACGGGCTAACATGGTCCTAATTGCCGAAAACTTAGGAATCTAATTTCTAATCCTAATTCGTTAAATCCTATTCTTTCTTGTGAAGGCGGAAGTTTATTTGCTGAGATATATTTTTTTACAGAAAAAGGGCAAAGGAAGTTCTTGTGAAATGAAATTTACAAAAATAGGCATCTAACTAATATGATGTAGCATTCCAAGATTACATTGCATCTCCATCTTTAATTCGCTACTAAAACCGGAAATAGCAGAAACCAACAACAACTTATGGTTTCATATACTGATCAACTACAATAATATTGATTTACGTAGAAGAAAATCGAAATCATTCTTTTAGTTTAACGTCCCACAATTATGCATTTTAAGCTAAAAGAGACGGATGACTAAAGCAAGTGAATGATGATGGAAGAATTGGTGGAGTGAGAAAGTGGGAGGAAAAACAGGAGTACCCCATGGACACGATGTTGTCTACCACATACTAACTTGGGCGGGGTTCGAACCAGAGATCCCACACACCAAAGGTAAGCACTCTACGCTGAGCCACCATGTTCCCTAGAGTAAAACCGATAGCAGATAGCGAGAAGTGGATTTTTGAAATCGATTTGTCGTTCTACAAATAGGTACTATCTTCTTTCATAGTCTTCTATTCAAACCGGAAGTGATAGAAATCAACCATTTCCGGTTTTAACATTGATCACCACCCTAAAACAAAAACTATAGTAAAGAACGAAAAGCGATTTTCTATAATCTATTGAGTGTTCTAAGAGTATATTCTATCCATACTCTGAGAGTGCGGTGGCTCAGTGGTAGAGCGTTCACCTCCGGTGCTTGGGGTCCCTAATTAGATCCCAGTTCGCGCCGTGTGGACTTTGTGGTGGACAAACACCGTGCTCGTGGGTTTTCTGGGGGTTCTCCCGTTTCCTCCCACTTTCTTCATTCCACCATTTCACTCATCTCTCATCATCACCGTCTTCTTTAGAATAATCGGCAAAACTGTGGGACGTAAAAGATTTAATTTCATTTCTATCTATAATCTCTAAAAACCGGAAGTGGCAGAAAATCAATCACTTCCGGTTTAAACGTTGATTGCTATAGAGCAGAAACGATAATAGATACAGAGAATCGGTTTCTGGCCATCGATTAAGCACCTCAACAATATTATATATATATATATCCTTAAGTTTCTACTAAAACGGAAAATTGTTGTAATCCACTACGACTTTTGGTTTCAATATTGACCTACATAGAGCAAAAACGCTAAAAGATAGTAAAAAGCGATTTTATAGGTCTAATTTTGCGTTCTAAGAATATGTACTAATTTCTCTTTTAGCCTGGTTTTCAAACCGGAAATTGGATAAATTAATCAATTTTAGTTTTCAAGTTTATTCTTATAGAATGAAAATGGTAACAGATAGCAAGAAGCTGTTTTCTGTAATGAATTAAGCGTCTCAAGAATATATTCCATCTGCACTCCACTAAATCAAGAAGTGGCATAAATCTCGTACTACCACTTCCGGTTTAAGTAAAAACTGGGAAAATATCCTACTCTACAAAGCAAACTTCTCCACTTGATGTACACTCATGTCCAAAATAATAGTCGCATATCTACTACTGTCTTCTTGTAACAATATAATTTGATAATGTTTTTGCAGGATACTTTTAATACTGATACTATGTGTATAATCGGGAAATGTATATTTGAGGCAAATTTCATAGGAAAAGAATTATAAATACGAAAATTAGAATGAGTAAAACAAAATGTTGTCAAATGGACAAGAAAGTTTTATTTTCGTTATATTGTTCTTATTTACTGCTCTTTTGACATGAAATTTGCCACATACATGTCTTTGCTAGTTATACACATACTAACATTGTAAGAAATACCTGGCGAATTCGTTATCAAAATATATTCCTACAACACATTTATAGACATGCGACAATAATTTTGGACATGAGTGTACATGAGACACTGTTGCTTGTTATACGAGGGGTAGGTATTTTTTTAAAGTAAGCATCGTTTTGAAATTTGGCCAATGCAGCTCTGCGGTCAGCATCGTGAATAGTTAAATTGCCTTTACGGATCGAGAATCCCGCCAACAGTAAAATACTCGCTATCAAGGGTGCCGATTTCTCTGTAAATTTGGGGGCCCATTCAGATGCAGAAGGTATATATATATATAAAGATTTTAAGACAAATTATACCAAATATTGTATATTCATAAATACAATAGGGGGCCCACATCAGCTTTTGGGGGGCCCGAGCCCCTTGGTCCCCAGGATCGGCGCATTTGCTCGCTATGATTCCTTTTCTTTATGCAAAAAGCGTGAAAGTGGGTGTAATTTATAGCTAGATTAGTGAAGTGTTTGGAGAAAACATTTTGAGTGATGGATTGTACAAAAATAGTTTAGAGCTTTTTAAATATGGCCTCACGATGGTCAACTTTCTGCAGCAAGTCTTCAGTAATGACAGAAAGTCGCCCTACTTCGTTCCTGATCACAAACATTCGTGTAGCCACCTTTGAAAGCTCTAACTGATTTCACTTGCCGGAAATCGAACCCGGGTCACCCACGCCAAAGGTGCGTACGCTAATTTCTCAGCCGCGAAAGGAACACGATTATCGTGTGGAGTAACGGACGGATGCACGTACTACATTACAATCTTACTGACACACTACATTACAATTTTATGAGCCTCACTGTGAGATTCTAATAATGTACGTAAGTAAGCTGGAACGACCAGAAGGAACTTATAAACGTGGTATCTCTTAATTTTTTAATGTAAATTAAATTAAATCTTTTAGTTTAACGTCCCACGATTATGCCCTTTGGGCTAAGGGAGATGGATAATTAAGACAAGTGAATGATAATGGAAAAATCGGCGGAATGAGAATGTGGAAAGAAATGAGAGTACCTCTACAAAAGCCCATTGACATGACGTTGCGCACGACAAACTCTCTTGGTCAGGAATCGAAGAAGAGACCCCACACTCTAGAGGTAAGTGCTCTACCAGTTTTTTACAGATCAATCGATCATTCCTCAATTTCCTAAACACCTGAGTTTCCTCATACAGGTATTTTTTAAACCGTTAGTAAAGTGGACTGAGACATGAACACAAACATATCCAAGACGGTTAAAATTCCAAAGGCTCTACCACCTGCACCACGTACACCATAGGTCCACGCACTAGCCACTAGCGGAGGGCTAAGCCACCGTGCTACTTTTAATGCTAACTTGATCGAGAACAAAACAAGCGACCAGAGATGAATGTACTATTGCTGTTACCCGTTTTGCTTAATTTCTGGGTTAAAATGGAGTTTACCGTCCCTTTCAGCACCAAGACTGTATGAGACATGAACCTACAGGTTTAGATGGAATCCAAACCACTGTAATGAGTTCAAATTTTTCAAAGTTTTTCAAACAGAAATCAAACCCGGAATTCCGTTCAACAAATTAACGACAGTATTAGCGGGTAGTACAAATATTAACATTGAGTTCTCCATGGCAATAAAAGGCCAAATAATTTTAAAATCATACAACGGTCACGACAATGTGTATTTATGTTCAAGTTCATGTCTTGAAGTAGGAAAGTACCTGCTTTGAATTTCAGCAGGTAGTGATCCTGTTTCTTTTTTTTTCTTCAGATTTCCACAAAAAGGCAGGATAGTACTAACGTATGTATTTTCCTTAATTCTCCTCTAAACTTTTATCCCTACTTTACATTAAGAAATGCTCAGCATACGATCCAAGCTCAAAACTATTATGTCTGGAATAGACCATCGTCTTGTTACCGTATGCATGAATTTATTATCATTTTTTTAAAAAATCCTATATCCGATTCGAGCACTGGTCATAAGCTCGCTTTATAATAAAAGGTGAGACAACTATTGCTTCACCTCAACCTAAGCTGCTGTTCAAGACAAGTTCACTGTTGCTAACAGTCCAACTCGTCCAATCTCTAGTCGTAGGCGTTAGGTTACCGTAAAATGCAACTTGTCTACCGTAAAATGAAATTTTTAAGTCTGTTTCGTCACATAAAATGAGATTTGTCAGTCCGTTTGGTTACCGTAAAATGAAATTTGTCGGTCTGTTGGTTACCATGAAATGAAACTTGTCAGCCCATTTGACTACAGTAAAATGGAACTTGTCAGTCCGTTTGGTTACCGTAAAACGAAACTTGTTAGTCCATTTGGTTACCGTAAAATGAAACTTGTCAGTTCATTTGGTTACCGTAAAATGAAACTTGTTAGTCCATTTTGTTACCGTAAAATGAAACTTGCCAGTCCATTTGGTTACCGTAAAATGAAATTTGTCAGTCCATTTGATTACCGTAAAAGGAAATTTGTCAGTCCATTTGGTTACCGTAAAAGGAAATTTGTCAGTCCGTTTGTTACCATGAAATGAAACTTGTCGGGCCGTTTGAGTACAGTAAAATGAAACTTGTCAGTCCGTCTGGTTGCGGTACAGTGAAATCCGTTAGTCCGCTTGGTTACCGTAAAATGAAACTTGCCAGCTAATCCATTTCATATAATACAAATCGTAATCAAAATAATGCACAACACATGCAGTTTGCATCATGTAAGATGTGTGAGGTAGCAAAGTGTGGATATGTATAGAGCGCCTCGCCGTTGTTATTGGTACGTTAGATGTATGGCACGTGGGGTAGGACGGAGACGAGTGTTGAAGCAACTAGGTAGTGGCAAAATGAGAGATATCTCTGAGTTTCGAAGAGACCAGAGTACTCGGATAGTTGACGCAATTGTGGTGGATACATCGCAAGGAAGATTGTCCAAGGTGATGACGACATATAGAAATCATGTAAAACAATGTTGGCGAAAAGTACAAAGTAGTGTTGCACACGAGACGGGATATTTCTCATGTTATTTACGAGACGAGATGAGAAACTTTACGCGTCCCGTGAGCAATACTAGTTAACCCAAGTATTATTTAGGTTTCAAATATTGTTTTAGTATTTCATAATTCATATTATACAAAGTATAAATTGAAGAAGCTATTCTAAGAACACAATGAAGAGCGTAATTACGCGATATAATCATCAATAAATGTTTCCTTAAATCTTATGTTCCCTTCGTGAACCTCTCTAGATATGTATGTATTCTGGTAACTTCTAACTGCAATTAAGGAAAAAAAAAACAGGGCGTAAAGTTTATTACAGAACGAGACTAGAAGATCTTTTTAAGAATCGATTTGATTTGATTTTTTAGCTTAGGGCCCCTTTCAGCAGCCAAGGCCTGCGAGACATCGACCTACAGCTTAAAATGGAATCCCAACCACATAAGCTCCCGCTAGGAATCGAATCCGGGTGTCCCACGCCAAAGGCGCGTGCGATAAGTGCTTATCCATGAGGGAGCGCTTTTTGAGAATCAAGATGAGAGGATAACTCACAATTGTTTTAGTGGCGAACCACATTTAAAAGAGAAAATTTTAACAAAGAACTAATTGACATACCTACCTCTATGGCCTATGGAACCCAGAGGTTCAATACCACGTTCACAAAAGCTCTCCATTGACTTCTACCTTTAGCCAACTGGATTCAGTTTCTACTTTGTATTCCTATTTCTGAGAGATCCACTTTAATATTATCTTCCCATCCGCATCTAGGTCTTCCTAACGGTCGTTTTCCGAACGGTCTTCCAATTAAGACTTTGAAAGCGTTCCTACTTTCTTCCATCCTGGTTATATGACCTGCCCACCTGAGCCTCCTAGACTTGGTGACCCTATCAATGTTTGCTAAACCGTATAAATTATGTAGTTCCTCGTTATGAAGTTTCCAACATTCCCCATTCCCGTTCCTCTTGAGTCCGAATATTCGTCTCGGGATCTTGTTCTCAAATACTTTCAGTCTACGTTCTTCTCTCAAAGTAAGCGACCATGTTTTGCAACCATACAGAACAACAGGCATGATTATCGTTTTATATGATTTAAGCTTCAAATTCCTCGACATAATTCGCGGCAACAAGAGATTTTGAACTGAATAATAACACGAATTTCCTTCTTTTAATCGACATTTAATTTCTTCGTGAATATGGTTTTCGTCTGTTAATATTGATCTTAGATATTTGAAAGTATACACTTTATCAAAAGTATTATTTGATCTTTTAACTCGTCCATAATTTGCCGTATTACGATCCCGACGAACTTCCATGTATTTAGTTTTCTCTGCGTTTACTTCTAAATCCACGTCCGTACAAATTTTCATTTTGCATACTCCACCGATATAAGAAATAATAATAAAAAAAACTTATTTCTTGTAATGTTAACAAGACGGATCCTTTAAAATCGTGAATTGCTACTGATGAACATCAAGAAGTAATTATTAATAGGACAGATATAGCAACTTATGCGGTCCTCCTTAATGGCCAACTGCCAGAAAAAAAACAAGAGTTCAATGAAATTGATTGTGGACCTAAGCAGAAACATGTGCAAAAAAGATATCAATGCGCTACTAAAACTTGAAGTCTCATGTAGTAAAAGGATCATCCTCTCCCGACATATGTGTATCTGTTTTGCATGTGTGTGGTGCAGGACATTAACTATACTGAATGTTTTTAAGCTATTTTGCTTCGACTTAAATCCTACCAGAGTACAGTTAACATTCTTCTGACGGGAGACTGTGCTAGCATTTTTCATGAGCTACTTGGCATCGGCTCAACAGAAAACCCTCACACACAATCCATGTTAATGTGCCTTTAAGAAACCCAAAACAGAGAAGTAAAGAAAAAAAAGGAAGAATCATTATATGATAGCCTATGGTGACTAAACTATTATTATAGCTTGCGGCCTGAGTTTTCGTTAACTCAAAAATAAAATAAAGACAGCTTTTTTTCTTTCTTTAAAACCACAAGACTTTTTATTTTGGCTCCTTTTTGTAAAAACCTAATTTTAGAGTTATAAAGAAAGAAAAAAAACTTGTTAGATTTTTGTATGCACGACCTTATTTACTTTCTTGACAACTTCTTTTGAACATTTCAATGCTTCTTATATCTGCGTTCTAGGTTAAAACAATATGTAACCGTCAGGGTTGCCAGAAGAATCCTACTTACTGGTTTCCATAATAATTCGTCTTACTGTAACTTTTCGACATTTAAATTTCTTTTGACTTTGTCTACCAAGCAGTGCCATAACTTGGAAGTTTTCCTAGGAAAGAACGTATTAATATTTGACCCCCCCTAGAAAAATATGAAACATTTAATTTGCCGCCTCTAGGATTTAAAACCTTAGTAATAATTTTTATTAATTCAAAGGGCCCCAGTGAGTGGTTTAATGAAATGGGGCCCAGAGTATATTTATCTTTTATCTTAGGAAAATAAATTTTATTGTAATGATGGGCCAGGAGCAGCAATTAAAAATTAATTTAAGTTCTTTTGAAAATGGAATGGTGAGCTCATACCATGCTTCACTAACTAACTAACTAATTAACTAACTAACTCTATGGCCTATGGAACCCGGAGGTTCAATGCCGCGTTCACAAAAGCTCTCCACTGACTTCTATCCTTAGCTAACTGCATCCAGTTTCTACTTTGTATTCCTATCTCTGCGAGATCCATCTTAATATTGTCCTCCCATCTGCGCCTAGGTCTTCCTAATGGTCGTTTTCCGATTGGTCTTCCAGTCAAGACTTTGAAAGCGTTTCTACTTTCTTCCATCCTAGCTACATGACCCGCCCACCTAAGCCACCTAGACTTGACGACCCAAACAATGTTGGGTAAACCGTATAAATTATGTAGTTTCTCGTTATGAAGTTTCCGCCATTCTCCATTCCAGTTCCTCTTGGGTCCGAATATTCGTCTCAGGATCTTGTTCTCAAATACTTTCAGTCTATGTTCTTCTCTCAGAGTAAGTGACAATGTTTCGCAACCATACAGAACAACAGGCATGATTATCGTTTTGTATATTTTAAGCTTCAAATTCCTCGACAGAATTCGCGATGACAAGAGATTTTGAACCGAATAGTAACACGAATTCAATGTTTTTAGTCGACACTTAATTTCTCCGTGAATACAATTCTCCTCTTTTAATACTGATCCTAGATATTTGAAACTATCCACTTCATCAAAAGTATTATTTAAACCATGCTTCACTGTCTAAATTTGTTTTACAATATTTGACATAGCTCAAAACCTTAAGAAATATAGCTATATTATTTCTGGGATAACTAATAGTAGATATTTTACTGAAATGGACTGAGAGCAGCTTTGTTTCATTTAAAAGTTCTTTTTATATGAGGAACTATTCCATGGTTCATTACATTTCAACTTGAAGTGGGCTACTCGAATCGCAAGGAGCTTATTTCGGGGTGGGCAGTTACTCTCACTGCCCCGATAAGTTACGGCACCTTTATATTCGCCAACTGTTGTATTAAATGTTCTCGTGTTATGAGCATATGACTCTACTATATCAATGAGAATTGTTTCTTGGTTCATTTAATTGATGATATTTAGGTACCAGTATTGGCAGGTACAGTTTCATCTGTTTTCATTTCTCAATCCCAATAAAGTTTGTAGGCCTATTTGTCGTCTTCAAGTACTTGATTTGGCTCATATTCATAGTAGAATTCAGTCATGACTGGATGGAGAGAACATGTCTACAGGGTGTTTCAAAACAACATCGACAACGTTTGGGAGGTGATTCCTGACACCAAGATAAGACAAAAAGTATAAATCAACCTGGGTGCACAGATGCTTCCTTTCGGAGTTATAGGCTGCCGAAAACATGAAAATATGAACTTTGAACGTCCATAAGTCCAAAACTGTGGGACCTACCATAGCCGGGTCAAGAATTTACTAAGGAACTAATATGTGCCCTATCCAAAAATCCATGTTTCAGAATCTTAAGGTACTCACGCAACAATTTTTATAGAGGGAGTTTGGCTACGGGGATATAATTTGAAGTCCTCACCAACTACCACTATAAAAATTGTGGATTCTGAAACTTGCCTATTTGGATAAGGCACATATACCTACTAGTTCCTAAGTGACGTATTGACCCTACTACGATAGGTCCCATACTTTTGGAGAAGTTAATTTTTTCATGTTTTCGGCAGCCTATAACTCCGAAAGGCAGCATTTGTGCACCCAGGTTGGTCTACAGTTTTTGTCTTATCTTGGTGTCAGGAATCACCTCCCAAACTTTGTCGGTGTTGTTTTGAAGCACTCTGTATATAGATATCTGATTTCTGCTTAACCGCGATCAATCGTTCGTTGTTCGTATCCAACATCAGTTAAGGGGTAGACCTCGTACCATGCTGTTGCAGTATATGCGAACTGTTATCAGAATAGTTGGTACCGGTACTAGTGGTGGACGTATGAACACGAAGTTTGTACGGAGAATGTCTATGACATACAAAAATTACAATCTCCAGACAGAGTGATACGTAATTGAAGGATGGTTTATATCAATCCATTACTTACAATTGAAGATTGGTTTATATCAATCCATTACTTGAAATTGAAGGTGGCTTTATATCAATCTATTACTTGAAATTGAATGTGCGTTATCTTAACTCATTATTTGAAATTGAAGGTTGGTTTATATCAATCCATTACTTATAATTCAAGGTTGGTTACTATCTATTAGCTGAAATTGAAGGTTGGTTTATATCAATTCATTACTTGAAATTGAAGGTTGGTTTATATCAACTCATTACTTGAAATTGAAGATGGGTTATCTCAATTCATTACTTGAAATTGAAGATGGGTTTATATCAATCCATTACTTGAAATTGAATGTGCGTTATCTTAACTCATTATTTGAAATTGAAGGTTGGTTTATATCAATCCATTACTTATAATTCAAGGTTGGTTACTATCTATTAGCTGAAATTGAAGGTTGGTTTATATCAGTTCATTACTTGAAATTGAAGGTTGGTTTATATCAATCCATTACTTGAAATTGAAGATGGGTTATCTCAATTCATTACTTGAAATTGAAGGTTGCTTTATATCAACTCATTACTTGAAATTTAAGCTTGGTTTATATCAATCCATTACTTGAAATTGAAGATCGGTTTATCTCAATTCATTACCTCAAATTGAAGGTCGGTTTATCTCAATCCATTACTTGATGTTGAAGATGGGTTTATCTGCACAAATGACCTGTAACTAAAGATGAATTTATCACAGCAGGTCACTTGTAATTGAACATGGGGTTTTCACAGTAATTACTTGTAATTGGAGATGGGTCCATGTCAACAGAATACTTGTAGTTGAAGATTGGCTTATCTCAATACCTCTTGTTAACTGAATATGAGTTTAATATCTTACTGGTAATTGGAGACATGTTTAACATCTACAGATTATTTGTAATTGAAGATAGGTTTTGTCTAAATAGATTACTAGTAATTGAAGATGGGTTTATTTTAGCAAATTTCTTGTAATTGGAAATGGTTTATCTCAACATTTGCTTGTAATTCAAAATGAGTTATCTCAACAGATTACTAGTAATTATAGATAATTTTACTGGCTATTGAAGATCAGTTTATCTCAACAGAGTACTTTAAACTGATAATGAATGTATCTCAGGGTATCACTTTTAATCGATTTTTGTAATTGCTATATAATGATTGTTTCTTCTACACAGCAAAAAATGATAGGGGTTCTATATAAAAATATACGTTTTAAGATAATTTAATGTGGTCTTTTTTTTCTGGGAAGCAGTGGGGGACTATCGGACTCAAGCCCCTGCGACCCGAAACAAATTTGTTAGTTTTCGCATTCCACGTACAACAATAATTCTTTTTACCATTTCTAAGAATTTCATTAACTTTGCATTTTCTTGTGCTCTTTGTTCCGAAATAATACCTTCGTTTTTCTTCTAAGAATAGAATAAAAGGTTAGATTCACTGCTAAATTTTTGTGTGCTAAATTATCATATCACATAAGATTCACCAGTCTGCAATTCTTGCCATTAAAACTTCAATTTATGCATAAATTGAAATATATTTAATTCTCAAACTCAGGGAGATAATTACCCCCTGCTTCCCCATGTTGCGCATACCTCCTCCCGAAACAAAATCTTAAATACACCATTGCTAGGAAGTATATTACGGACGTGAAAGTAACCCATTTTTTTAAAGTAGCATAATTCATACCCAACTACAAATATGAAGATTGAATGTTTTTGGGAGGCATATATATATATATGATTAAATGGACTATTTAAATACAGTAATGGATACTAAATGAAGCCTGACTAAACGAAACATGCACGCAGGATAACTCAAATAACGCTGAGAGTGTATTTGGTACGGCCAATTATAATTAATTAGGATTAAAAGTGCCGTGGTTGAAATTTTCTAAAGATACGATAATTTGCCGTCACAAACGTGTTTTAAATTTCATGTTGCTTGGCTCCCTGAATGCTTCCACCCTTAATTCCATTTTCCGTATCTTTCCATATTGCGCTCTCTTATTGGGTTACTGGACACCTTCCAACCCAAACATCGTCTCCTTTCCAAGATTTTTCTCAGAGACTCTTCAAACTCTCTCTCACCGCTGCAAGGCGCACGAAATTAATTCCTTCAACGAACAGTTCGTAGCTGCACGTCAGCTACCAGAAAGCCTCTCACATACTGTGTTACATTCAAAACATACTATTAAGAAAAAAAAAGTGGGATGACGTTTCTTGGATGTGTTTTACTCACTATGTGTGTATAAGAGTGTGTGTGTGTGTGTGAATAGTTAAGACTCTCATAAGATATACGAATCAGGAAGTATCAAAGATTCTTGTTCCACTTCACGTATCATTCTGTGAAATGATCTTTATTTAGAATATATTATTAGAGCTCATTCTGGCCAGTGGCGTACACAGAATTTCATCAAGGGAGGGACAAGGTTCAAGATCCAAAGTTCATATCATATCAGGACTTTTGTATAAATATCTTAATGTGGAAAGAATTCAATTTATCATAATATCTTGTTGATGGGGTATTAAAATGGATTAATTAGACATTGATATCAGTTGTTAACAATTATTTTCACAAGTCACCCCCTTCCCATCCCCACAATATTTACTCCAGATTGTAAGTCATACGGGTATCTTCATTTGTTTTTAAAAGTGAGTTACACATCGAATTCCGTCCTCGTAATATGAATAGTTCTTGAGATGCTCTGTTTTTGACAAATGTTTTAAACAACTTTTTACCCTTTGAATTTTCTCTTTCTCCCTTAGAATATGTAATAAAAAATCTAAATATCCAAAGATCTCTTCGTTACAGATACTTAGAAGTTACCAAGCCAATGGTGTCAATTTGTATACTGGACAAATATACATCTTGTTTCAAAACAACATCGACAGTGGCGTATTTACGATTTTGTTTCGGGGGTGCTTTGCTAACTTTCGGGGAGCTTTGCCTGAAAATGTGAAAATTCTGCAAGATATTTCATATACTTTACTATAGTAAGATTTCGGAGGGGCTTAAGCCCGGAAGCCCCCCTAAATACGCCACTGAAATCGACAACGTTTGGGAGATGATTGCTGACACCAAGATAAGACAAAAAGTATAAACCAACCTGGGTGCAGAAATCCGTTAATTCGGTGTTACAGGGTGCAGAAAACATGAAAAAAAAAAAAAAGAATTTTAAAGGCCCATAGCTCCAATAATATGGAACCTACCGTAGTCGGGTCAAGACTTCACTTCGGAACTAATATGTGCCCTATCCAAATATCCGTATTTCAGAATCCTAAAGTACTTCCGCAACAATTTTTATAGAGGGAGTTTGACTACTGGCATATAATTTTAAGTGTTCAGCAACACAATTTTTCTGGCAAGAAAGTCCATCTTCACACGGAAAAACTAATATTTGTGCGGAATATTGGAAAATAAATAAGGACAAGTAACACGTTTGACGCTGCCTCTATATATTCCCGGTCCTGTTGACATATACGTTTCATGACTAAACTTGAGTTTTAACACTCGGCGTACTAATACTCAATAGCGTGGGAGGTTAGCAACTGACTCTAACACGCTTGTTTGTTTGTACTTCCGGTATTATTGAAAAATATTAGGATATTCCTTGGGACTATAGTGACCACGACGAGTCGTGAAGTCCGGGTTACACACGAATGATAGAACTGCTTTGCGTCACGTGTGATGTGTCGGAAAAATTCGGTACGATTCGAGGAGCTGTCTTCCGAATGCACACTTGAAAAACAGTAGATGTGTACCAACAACGTTGTCAAAGTTAGAAAGTATGGCAAAGGAGCAATAAATAAATAAATAAAACACTTTAAGAATTATAGCACGAACACTGACAATTTTAAATAGTAAAAATAATAATAGCAAATTATAAAATTACGACAATAGCAATAACAACAAAATTAAAACTTAGCTGCAATCCGATAACACTACAGCCTCAGGACGTGTCCTCCGTATAGCACAACAGTCGACAGTGGTAAAATCTCATGGTTGACGACCAGAACGCACTCTCGCGTCCTATTGGGTGGTGAAATTGGTAAATCTAGGTCAAGCTTCACGACTCCTTACGATCACTATAATTTGTGCTTGAAAATGTAATCTACTTTCTTTTGTGTGGCAACTATGTTTCCTCTCCGAAAATGGGCTATTTGAAGTTTACCGCATCACACTTAACATTTAAGAAGTAAACACTACCAACAATTATGTCCTAATTTGTTCCAACATGTTCACTATGTCCATGATTTGTTCCCGCTTACTTAACCCCTTTAGGATTTTTGGTAACTTTTGTTACCATGGCGGAGTATCGTCTTTGACCGCTTATTTAGGTCTTATAACAGGTATTTAAGCCGGGTTTCTTTTATTTGTCAAGTCAAGGATGGACCAAGGAACGCCCCAGATGCGTTTTGGAACCGAATGGTAAACTTGACGGCGTTAAGTGGGGATGGAGGGGCATGACTTTTTCTTTTATTTTCTTAAGGCAAATTTCAAAAATCTTTCATGCCTTTAGTTTTCAAGATATCAGATTAAAACCTTGCATACGGATTGTGTGTATATTTGGATATATCTCAATTTTTTGAGATCCCTATGTGAAACCGGGTCCGGGCCCGAGGGGCGCAAGTGTTCTGAAGAGGTGATTTTTTCAGAAAAATCCGGTTTTTCTCGACTTTTCCGGTTCAGATGTACGATACGGACATGTGAGTGGTACCGTTGGAAAGGGTTTGTTATACTGAAGAAAGTGGCGTTTGAACAATGACTTTAGACTAAATAGTAATGACGCAATAAATTTTATATATATATATATATATATATATATATATATATATATATATATATATATATAAAGCCCATATTGAGACTCAAAAATTTCTCCCGAATCCTTAGTTTTCAAGATACAAAATTGAAATTTTGCGCATGTATTGTGAATATAACAACGTATTTTTTTTTAAAAAAGAATAATAATTCATATCCCTACGTGAACACAGGTCCGAGCCAGAGGGGCGCAAAAATTTAGAAAAAAAAATACTTCGAAAAATCTCCTGGTTTCTTCCATTTTCCCGTTTCTGGTGTATGATACGGATAGGGAGTGGTACCGTTGAGAAGTATGCTCTATCCTGAAAGAAACGAGGTATGAACCATGATCATACGATAAATAGTAAGGAAGCAGTAGCTGTTTGAGTGAAAGTCTAAAACTTAACTCAAAAAGTAGAAATTCTAAAAGGGTTAAGAAGATTAATGTCACAGAATCAATCAAAACCAGAAACCATCACCAGTAGTTAGGTCAAATTTTGTTCCAATTTGTTCACTATGTTCCGTAACCTGTTGACACCTATTTATGAAGAGAAATATCCAAACAAGGTGGGGGTAACTTCATACTGACATGCTCAATGTCAGAGAGTCAATCCAAACCAGTGCTAAAAATACAATTGTAAATTATTCCAGTTTGTTGACTATATGCCATAATTTGTTCACCTTTATATTAGGATATTGCGAGTACGTTTGGAACTAGGACAAAATTGTAAATTACAATACCCCCCCCCCAAAAAAAAGTATGAAACCTCATTAAATAGGAATACCGTAATTTGTTCCAATTTGTCCATCACGTCCCATAATTTGTTCATACTTATATTGGGATATAGCTTACAGTGAATCGTAAATGTACAGGGGGCGAGCAAACTCCCCGTCTCTCCTGAAATAACTGTAGGAGACTTCACAAAATAAATACAACGTGACTCGCAGCGACGCGACCACGCTAGTTGTCGCCTGTGGTGAGAACTCACCTCAGCGCCCCCCCCCGACCAACCAAACCAAAACGCTCACCCAAATATTTGCCTAATTTTGCGCCTTTCCAATCCAGCGCCCGGGGCACAAGATCCGTTTGTCCCCCCCCCCATAGTTACGTCACTGGTAATAACTGGTTCCAATTTGTTCAGTACGTAAAATACTTTGTCATGGGTATTATCAAACGTATCGCGCAATAGAGTAAAAGTTGGATAACGATAGAATTTAATGGTGGAAATTCAAAGAATCACAGCAAACGTCACTAAATCATAATAAATCAATAATAAATAGTAAATCACCATTTGTTCGATTCACCGCCCGCTGGAGTCTCTCCTCTCGCTAGATGAATGACTCCAGCGGGCGGTGGTTCGATTTATACACTATATCCCATCATTTATTCAAGATTGTTTATAGATAGTGCTTCTAACGCTTGTTGGTGGGGTCATGGAGTCTTGCACATTCACTGCTGCAGTCAATGCAAACCACAACAAATAATTAGGTTATAATTTATTCAATTCGTTCGCTATGTCCATTCTTTAAAATGTGTTCAGGCTTATTTATGGAGAGAGCGTTGAACAGAAGTTGGCGGGAGAAGTTTACACATACATATTCAATATCAGAGAGTCAATTTAAAACACCACCAATTAATCCGCACTAGCTCTCATAACTTTCTTAATTGTTTCACTTTTGCTTATAGAGAAAATGAAATTAAATTTTTCAGTTTTACATCACAAAGTTATGATGTGTAGCTAATTTATTTATGGGGAAAGCGGTGTCACTCTGCTAGAACCAATTTTACTCTTGCCACATTTTCACCATGTTCTATCTATAAGAGCTGTATTTGTCATCATAACAGGCATTATCCACTGATTCCCTCTATTCAGAGGAACAACAATAAATCAACATGACTGAAAATTCAATTCCTAGCAATATTTATAAGAGTAAACATTACAGTCTTTCCCCAACATTTCCTTCGTCTAAAAGGTATACCTCGTCGATACTCAGACTAACATGACGCCTACACTACATAAATTATAGTATCAAGTGTAGATTCATTCCTTTCCTTCCTCGCCGTTTTAGGGCTCGTAATTATTATATGAGAAGCCCTTGCTAGTGTTCGGCCAGTAATCTTCTCAGCCCAACAAACAACATCTCTAGAATAATTCCAAAATCTACCACCTGCAGAACATAGTTATGCAGAACTTCTCATACTAACAAACTTCTAAGATGGCAGATAAGTGCATTGGGCCTAAGCCCCAAATATAAGATGATACTCATCTTTCTGATAAATGTCCATTTGAAATGTGCTAGTCTCCAAGATGCTACCTCACCAGTCATAGAACAAAGAGTACTCTTTGACGATCACACAATACCTTTTGTGACTATAATTACAGTACTTGTAAGATATCTATTAACCTCTCAAATACATATATTAACCGCAACTTGCTAGAAGGACAAACCTTAGAAACTATCTGAACAATTCTATCTGCCATTACATTAATTTTCATCGCTTTGCCGTCCCTGCGACTTCTATACCTTCTTAATGAAATTCATCAACCAGCCATTATTCTTAAAACAATTGAACACCAAGGATACTGAATCTATGGATATTCTGACTTTTCCTTAAAAAATATTTGATTCTTATATAATCCCTGTTAATGAAACACGACCAATACCTACAAGTTCTTCAAGAAGAACTGCTTTCCCAAACTGCACTCTAGTTTGATGACGTACAATCCATCTTTATACATGATAGAGCCCCATGCCACCGTGCCAAAGCTGTGACAAAATTCTTCGAGGACAACGAAATGAGTGTTCTTCCGTGGCCACACACTAATCCTGATATGAACCTGATTTAAAACTTGTCATGAAAGAAAAGCTAGAGAAGAAGCACATTAAAACCAAACTTCAATTGATCAAGGAGATCAACAATTTATGGTATCACGATGCTGAATTGAAGGCAAGATGTGCTAAACTCATACATAGAATGCCGCAAAGGATAAAAGACTTAATAAAAGAATAAGGGATTTCATAAAAAATATTAATCTTTGTGTGCGAGATAATTTTCTATAAGTATTCCATTTTACTTTTTGTTTCCAATTTGGATATACACACTTTATAGTAATTATATTTGAATGTTACGTACGCATTTGTTTTATTGATATTAAAAAAGCATATGCCACACCCACTGGAAATTAGAACAGAGTTACAAAGTAGTAATTTAGACTAAGTTCGAACGCATTTTCTCAGGTAATGTTGTAAGAACAGTAAAATATTCAGAAATTGAATGTTGAGTCTAATAATTTGAACACGTCTGTACAATGACCAAAATATGAGCATTATAAATCGTTACTCTAGTGAATACTCAAAAGTCCTAATAATATCGTATAAAGTGTGGTAACAAAAGATAATTTAATATACGTTACCCTTTGATCATGTTCACAGCCAACTAGAAAATCACAGTCGCTCCACAGACACGATTCGAGTAAAAACTGCCACCTGTCGGCCTTTCGTGTACCTAGTAAGCGGTTTTCTTCCGATTCTTCCATTACTTAAAACCTACAACGAAAGTTATAAAAGATTATTATTATTATTATTATTATTATTATTATTATTATTATTATTATTATTATTATTATTATTATTATTATTATTATTATTATTATTATTATTATTATAGTACCTACGCTACTTAAACATTATTCATGTAGGTCATGCTTAAAAATTATTCATATGTAGTTTGTGAAAATAATCCACATAGCACATGACGTCCCTAGGACGTTCCATTTTGATCCTAATTATCTCATATAGATAACCCGGATTATCGGGACAATGAGTAGATATCCCATGGACGTTCCTGCATAGGACGTCCTAAAGGATTTCCATGTAGGACATAAACGGGACGTTCCGGATGGGACAGGAGATGCTAGGGAAATCCCACGCCGGACATGCCTAGGACCACATTATCCCACAATTTACCAGTGGACATCCCTTTAAGGCCCCGTTGAATATCCCGTTTCCCTGGATTTTAGCGGACATGTGGAAATTCCGCGAAGGTTCTATGGATCTCCCGCGAGGAAATTCTGATTTCCCGGGATGTCCCGTTGTCCATTGCGGACTAGTCTCGGACATCCGGTGGATGTCCGTGTGCTACGTAGGAAGGAACTTAAAATAAGAAAATTGTGTTGATTTGATTAATAATGATTTCCATATTTGAGTTTGTTTCGTATTGTAATCCGAACGTCAAACATCAAGTTTGAGCTTCAAGAGGGGGCTGGGATGCATACAGTTAGTATAGATTAAATAACTTCTATTTAACCATTAACTACTCCGAAGGGTCTTACAGCCCCCATTCGTGACTTGTTCCTCTCTAAATTTAAAGACAGTCAGTAGATGGTGCTGTTTCCTTGTCTACCATCATACTATACAATGAACTATCATTGTATTAATAGAAACAAAAAAGAAGTACTCTACATTTTGCATGATGGGTTACTTGTGATCTGATATACCCCAAAAGAGTCTAAACATTACTATTTTTTATTGAGTATCGTGAATGGTAAAATCGGTTTTTATATAAATTATTTTTAGCTTTTGCAATTAAATATTGGGTGTTTCATATATAGAACTCTTAAAACGACACAACAAATGACACTGGCCCTAGAGAAGGCGTCGCCTTCTGCAGCTAACCCATCTTCAAATGAAGAAAAAAATATTTCTTTTAGTACACACATGCAACTTTACAAATATCTGTTGAAGTGTGTACGTGAGATTTGATTAGAGATAACATTGTAATCTATAAGATTTGCTCATTTTTCCATGTGAACAAAACCAATTGTTGACGAATCACTTTTGAACGTAGTTAGTTGTTAAGGAATAATATTTAAACGAAGCCAGTTGTTAAAGGATAAAATTGACATTTACATATTAACGAAATCAGTTGTTATTAAAGTTGGTTATTATATTTGAACGAAACTAATTGTTAAGGTGTAAAATATTTTATTACATTTGAACAAAGTCAGTTATTTCTCACTTTTGAAGCCGGTTGTTTTATCACACTTCACTCACTCCCTCACTTTATGGCCTATGGAACCCGGAGGTCCAATGCCGCGTTCACAAAAGCTCTCTACTGACTTCTATCCTTAGGCAACTGGATCAAGTTTCTACTTTGTATTCCTATCTCTGCGAGATCCATCTTAATACTGTCCTGCCATCTGCGCCTAGGTCTTCCTAATGGTCGTTTTCCGATTGGTTTTCCAGTCAAGACTTTGAAAGCGTTTCTATTTTCTTCCATTCTAGCTACATGACCCGCTCATCTAAGCCTCCTAGACTTGATGACCTTAACAATGTTTGGTAAACCGTATAAATTATGTAGTTCCTCGTTATAAAGTTTCCGCCATTCCCCATTCTCGTTCCTCTTGGGTCCGAATATTCGTCTCAGGATCTTGTTCTCAAATACTTTCAGTCTATGTTCTTTTCTCAGAGTAAGCGACTATGTTTTGCAACCATATAGAACAACAGGCATGATTATCGTTTTATATATTTTAAGCTTCAAATTCCTCGACAGAATTCGCGACGACAAGAGATTTGAACCGAATAGTAACACGAATTCCCTGCTTTTAGTATTATTTAATATTTTAACGCATTCATAACTTGCTGTATTACGGTTCCGAAGCACTTCCATGTATTTAGTTTTCTCTGCATTTCCTTCTAAACCCATGTCCCTGCAAGCGTTTAATAAGATCTCTGCATTTCTTGCTATTGTTCTCCTATCATCCCCTATTAAATTTACGTCATCAGCATATGTCATAACCTGGTGAATATCTTTCAAATCTAGGCCCTGGTTGTTATCTTTGATTTTCCTTATAGCATATTCCAGGACAAAGTTGAATAATAAGTTGTTTTATCACACTTAGGGAAAACAATTATTATAATTTCGTTTCCCTAAAAAGATTTATTAGATTTAAACGAGATGATTTGTTATTACAATCGAATAAAATCAAATGTTATCTCACTTGAATCTAATCACTCATTATTATTCCTGAATAAATAGATTGTTTAGTAAAAATGTAACTGAAATGAACTATGATTGTACTGAATATATTTATATTTGAGCAGCTTTTCGTGTCTGCCTTGATAATTAGATCAAAGAAACTGAAGAATTCGTGCACCATATGATAGGAATTAATATGCAAATGTCAAAACATTGATGTGTAAAAATAGAGGTTAACTATACCTGATCTTAAATTAATTATTATATTATACTAGCAACTTTACTATTATAAGATCTTTATGTATAACTAGGAAGAACTGAAATCATAAAATAATCAAATAGTGAAATACGGTAGATTACCGATATCTGGCGCACCACTGTCCAAGCTCCATCCTATCGGCGTAATTAACAACAATAATGATCTCCGTAATAAAACAAGGCTTTTTTTTTAAACAATCTACACTCGAGTTCTAGTGTAGTCATAAAAAGGATACTTTGACAAGGAGAAGCAGGGTATATTCATGGTAACTCACGTTACGTAATGACGTATATTTTGAAGAATACTAACCACAAATAAACTTAAAAGCTCCGCTTTATTTAAAAAAAGGAAAGCTGTCATATTTATACAAATAATTACCAAATATCGTCATATTATATGATATAGCAAAAGCTAGGAGAAAAGAAAATACTATAGTAACTCACGTTACAAATTTTTTCCCTACATTCAAAACCTGTGATTTTTCAGTACATTTTCTTTTGTCCTAGCATAGCTATGTGCATGTAATTACTATGTAAGATAGGAACACACATAATTTAATTATGGCAAAAATATTATTTTTTATTTACATTTTATGTCTAATTATTTTAGTGGAATATGCACAGAGTCGGGTAACTCACGTTACATTTGTCAACGATCTTTTATTATTAAGTATAAGCAACATACATTTATAATAACTTGAAAAAAGTATAGTTTAATTAAGTTGAACATTGAACTTTACTTTCAGAAAAGGTTTCATCAGTTATATGAAATTTTACTTCGAATACCGATAGAAAAAAAATAAGACCTATGTAATAATAAACAAAGCTTGTATAGCATAATCAACATTAAAGGTAACCTACGGAAAAAATAAGAAAATAGTTATTCTCTGAAAAAACAATTAATGATGCCAGCTACATACAACTACATTTTTTATCAAAAGAACAACTTGACTAAAAATTATAACTATATTTCTTTCATGAATTTTTGTCCCTGTTTCCGTGCACATGCCCAGCAGTGATCTACCAGGACTAAAACTGGTAAGTTTTGACTCTTTTATCTTAACTTTCCATATTTGTGCAACCATTCAACAATCAGCAGTAAAATATTTTTTTTTTTTAATAATTAGGAAATGAAATGAAATCTTTGAGATTAATGTCACACAATTATGCCTATTAGACTAAGGGAGACGATTATTATAATCAGAGAATGATAGTGGATGACTTAGTGGAATAAGAATGTGGGAGGAAACGGGAGTACGTTGAGAAAACCCGTGTGCACGGTCTTGTAATCCATAAATCTACTTGGCCGGGAATCGAACCAGGGACCCCCACACACCAAAGGTAAGTGCTCTACTACTGAGCCACCGTGCATCCCTTAAATAATTAGGCCTACGTGATATGTTAATATTTTATTTATTTTAAAATCCTGTATGTTCAAATTACAGTGTACATCACTTTATATTACTTGTAAATAAGTTAGACACTATAATATTTATCTTAAAGTGTGCACAAAATGTATTCTTTTTCCTCTATTTCCTATAATAAATTCTTAACGCGCACAGTACTATCAATAACAAACATTTATAAAGTACTAAGCGGTTGATAATCCGTTAATATCTTAACGGTAATTTTAACGGTTGCTACCCATCTTCCGTTTAAAAAGTATAAAATTTCCTAGGTTGTATGCAACCTACACAACATCAAAGTAATGTTGGTTGCCTATAATAAAAGGATAAGTCTCTTATATTGCTGCAATTATTTCGACGGAGTTCGTTAATGAATTCAATCCGTTATGCACTAAGATAAATGATGAGAAGTTTGTATTTTTGTATACTTCATAACAAATAACATGTGCAATCATTAAAGACCCATGCAAGATTTAAACTACCTAGGTATAAGCTTTGTGTCTAAAGTTGTAATAGAAGTAACCTTTAGAACTAACAAGAATTTCGGGCCTACGGGGTTCAGTGGTAGAGCGTTCACCTCTGCTGCATGGGGTCCCGGGTTCAAACCCTGCTCCCGCCAAGTGAACTTTGTGATAGACAAACACCGTCTGCGTAGGTTTTCTCGTGGTTCTCCTGTTTCTTCCCACTTTCTGCATTCTACCATTTAATTCATTCTCATCATCACCGTTTCCTTTAGCCTATCCGGCATAAGCGTGGGACGTAAAACTGAAAGATTTGTTTTCCATTTTTTCTTAACAAGAATTTCCTTCACGTGATTCAATATATCAAGAAACAAAATTTTTAGTTTAACTACCGCACTTATTTATGGATCGAATTTTTGTGATAGGGGAACGGGGACGAGGGATGTAAAGATGTGACAAAGAATTTTTAAGCTCTTATTTGTGACATACCTGTTACCAGGACAAAAGACTGGTATTTTTGTCAATTTCTGTCACATAACTTTCGATCAACAGAACATACCACGTTTTGGTAATCCCCACTTTTTGTTGTTTATTAAAATGTGTACTCATTCCCAGACCCCTCTTAATGTCCTGGCATATATCATCCACAAAAGCAATATCAACTTCTAAACTTTCTTAATGATTCTGATCTCTAATAACTCATCTCATCATGGTAAAATCTTGATTAGAAATGTTTTCTCTCGTGTATATAAATTTAGTGGCGAACAAATTTAAATGTCTTTTTTTTTTCAATGCCCAAAATTTTAAAGATGGCTTAGGATTTCCATTACTGGTAGTGGATCCAACCTGGAGCCAAGGTTCTAAGCCCCCGATTTTCTTTTGAATGACAAAAATAATTTAAGATATTATTTACATATTTTTCAAAGTTTATAGTAAACTCATGATATGCCTAACATAGTCTTGGTTCAAGTTACGATCGCCAGTTTCTAACTTCATGATCCACAATTGCCCATTACTTTTCTTGTCGTCACCCTGGCCTCCCCGTCTAATCAATTATCATTTCATTACTGTAAAGAAATGAAAAACGTTGCTTGTGCATCACGAAAGAAGATTTTTTCGGTGTTTCGGTGTGTGCTTCCGATGGTAGGCGTGTGGTAAATCAGAAGTCTCACAGTAATTTATTAGTTCTGTGTAGAGTCAGTAAGCTGTTCCTGGTCCAACAATTATGACACATAACCAGAGAAGACTGATCACCCAAGCACACTTAAACACATCTGAGTGACAATGAGAAACTAGTAAAATCAAGAAAATAGGAAGTTAAAAAACACGGGAAAATCAGCGAGAAAATTCGTAGATTAGATCTTATCCATCATAAATTAACGTGATCTAAAATGGAGCCAAGGATCTTTACACTTTTGTTCCACAATTCCTAGCTTGTATGCAACCTGCAAAACATCAAAGTAATGTTGGTTGCATATAATAAACATTTGTAGCTTTTATTGCTGCAATTATCTCGGTCCAATGTGTTGATGGAATCAATTATTTAACATCTTCACGGGTAACGTTGCAAGAAATTCTGAGTAAAATTTTCAGTCTTCCAATCTTAACAAGATTCTGCAAAAATTAAAGCGAGTTTCTTGAAGAATTTATCTTTCTCGCTGAATGTAAGAACAACATGTTAAAATATTTGATGATATTCAACGATGCTATACTTCATAAGACATACATGTAAACATGAAAACATCCGAAAAAAAAAACAGCATACGTAAACATCAGCTGATTTCAAAGTTGGAGTACGTGGGAGTAGAGAATCCAAGGTAGGAATGAAGGGTACGTGAGAGTAGGAGGGGAAGGGGGAGGGAAATATGACGTAATTTGAAGCTCGTGTAACGTTGCCTAAAATAGCTAATAATGGCGTCCAACACTTCCTAGATACCATAGCATTGAATTGCAGCAGATGCTCGGAAAGTGGGACGAACCAGTTCTACCTTTGGATTAAGGCGACACTGCGAAGCATGCTTCTCGGTTCGAACTTCAACAAAATAAGCGCACATACACACCTTCATATATTTTTTATACCATCACAATACTATAGATACAGGTAATTGTCTAATGTATAAGCAAGTTAAAGAAAATTCTGCTTAAGTATGTTGAAATTTTTTTCTGTATGAAAAGAAATGATTGTGGATGACTTACCTAGATATTTTTTTTTTGGCGGAAGAAACGCGCTCGCCGCCCCGAACCCGATTTGACTTCCTCCCAGTTCTTAGCACTACGATCTTCTGCTACGGACCCCACGTGCACGAAACGCGAGGAGACGGACAAAACGCTCGTACGGGCAATGCAGCTAAGTATAGTAACCGTGTCCCCCGAACGCCACCAAGTGAACATACAGGAACGGTGCCAAAGCAGAACTCAACTCGTTCTCACACACATACACATGACACATAGCAATAGTAATAGCATATGCTGTATATGTGTGAGTCAGAACATGTAGAGGACGTAGGCGGCACAGGGAAGTTGTTTCCCGAAAATAAACATTTTGTTGTGTTCATTGTGATTTGGAAATCTTTATATAAATATCGTTCATTATCCAAGGTTGGAACTCGTAAGAATGAGAAAGTGGAAGAATCGTATACTTTATAAGTAAACTGCATCACAATTTCTACGAAAAAGCGCATTTTTAGAGAATGGTCAAAGGGCTAAGGCCTTGACTTGCAATAAAGAAATGCTTTTGTAACTACTTATGTGATCAAACAACACAGCAAAATGGCTTTAGCTTATTAAGATCACGGAAGTGGAACTTATAATATTTTAATATTAGTACGTCTGTTACTCCAAACGATAACTCTTGAATGGAATCGACGGTTTGAATTTTTTTTCGCAATAGATAGATAGAATTATTATCTCAGCCGATTTCGTTACCACATAACGTTTAAAATGTATAACAACTCCTACGTTCTATGCAACTTACAAAACAGCACAGCAATGTTGGTTGCCTATGATAAAAGAATATGCAGCTTTTATTGCTGCAATTATCTCGGCCCAATGGAGTTAATATTTTAACATGTTAATGGGTAACGATAGCTCTAACGATGGCTACTTATGTCCCGTTTAAAATTTATAAAATTCCTAGGTTGTATGCCACCTGCACAACAACAAAGCAATGTGTGTTGCCTATAATAAAGGATTTGTAGCTTTTATTGCTGCAACTATATCGGCCGAGTTCGTTAATGAAGTCAATCCGTTAACATCTTCACGGGCAACGGAGACTCTGACGGTGGCTAGCCATGTCCTGTTTAAAATATATAACATTTCCTAGGTTTTATGCAATCTGCATAACAACAAAGCAATGATGGATGCCTATAATAAAGGATATGTAGCTTTTATTGCTGTAATTATAAGGACCGAGTTCGTCACTGGAATCAACTCGTTATTATTTTAACGGGTAACGGTGACTTGAACTATTGAACTTCCACATTTCACCGTTAGATAGCAGCAAAAATTCTTCAAACGGTTGACATCTACCGAACGAAATTGAGATTTCTACTGTGTGATTCTTTTTACTGTCCACAAAAGTTTATTCAAATTGCATGTTTACTTGTGTTTATTGATAGATGTTTATCATATTTCCTGCCTCTACTCTGAACTGAATTAGTGCAACTTTAGTACATAACGAGTTTTGAGCATAGATTCTAAAGAAATTGCTTTAGTGATTATTACTACCATCATAAGTGTTTGGCAATACTGCCATTCATTTGCTCCAGATTAAGAGGGTTATTTCCATATCTCGTATTGACGTAGTTAATTTCATGTTTTAATCAATCAATAGTAACCTCTTTCGCCCCTTCCTCTTTTTCTTGCCACTACACATTTTTATCAAATCCCTCAGAATATGATTTCTTCTCAGCTAATATTTGAACGATCTTCTCTTCCTTCTTTGTTAATCCCATCCAATATGTTCTTTTCTTCTTACTAGTCCAGTGGCTAGCATTTTTGCCTTACATAAACCAAGTTCTGGATGGGGAGTGTACATTGAACGCACCTCACTGGTTCATTAAATTGTAACTTTCGTCCTGTATAGCTTAAATGCCCACAAAGGACGTACCTACAAATCAATCAATCAATCAATTTTTGTTACTTAATAACTTTTCCATTGAAATCCTGCAAAAAAATTAGTAAATTTCCTTCATTCTTCACCACACTCACATTTCGAAATTATTAAGTTTTTAAATTGACATTGGGTATTTTTATTGTATTTGACCCATACATTTCATGGGTCTCTTTCTTATCCCTTTGTTCAAAGATTTGCAAAATACGAGGTTTGTTCAAAAACTATTCGACTTCTTCTTCTTCTTCTTCTTCTTCTTATTATTATTATTATTATTATTATTATTATTATTATTATTATTATTATTATTATTATTATTATTATTATTATTTTGGTGTAAACAAATAGGCTTAGGGAGGTATGACTTGATGCTCCTATGTAGGTGCGCATTCTTGTTGTTGTTGGTTTTTTTTTTCAGCCTGCATAAGGAGTCAGTTGCCGGCAGACCGCTAATGACCTAGGAGGAGTAAGTGAGCGTCGTCGGACTTTCGTTTTTGACATAATTACTGAAAAACTTGAACAGTGCTACTCCTTTAAATTTTGTGTCTAGCTTGAAGAATCCAGAGTGGAAACGATCAACTAAGAGTAAATAGGCCATTAACTTCTTAGGGTCAAAGTGGACAGCAGATACAAACTTTCTTGATTCAAGAAAGCATTCCTGTTGTTTCTCAGACTACGTACTCTCCTGACATGGCTCCATGTGATTTTTGACTTTTTCTCAAGCTGAAAAAAATCCCTGAAAAAATAAAGATTTCAGTTCAGAGAAGGCATCAAGCAGAATGTGATGGACTAGCTGATCGCAATCCCAAAAGAACTTCCAGCGCTGTTTCCAATACTAGAAGAACTGTTGGGAGTAGTGTGTGGCAGTCGAAGGGATACTGCCTTGAAGGATATTAATGTAAGATCGTGATATCTTGATACATAATTTTATTTATAGTCAATGCAAAAATCTGAGCAGACTTCTGATTTTTCAGAAGATTCCACACAAAGTACACTGTACCCATAAGCCCATACTTGTTGGACTTGTTTTACATAGGAAACGTTCACATAGGAAATGAAAATACACTACCCTATTCCCATTGAGAAAAATATTGAGGAAGTTTGCGTTCGTCTAAGTTCCAAACCTTAGCCTTAATAAGCGTTTCACAAATCCCAATCATATGTTTTATTACTTTTACCAACTTTTGCAAAGTTAAGCGACTTCAACACCTTTGAAGAACCTCCAGAGCTCATTTAGTATATATTTGTTGGTAAATGTTCAGGGACTGTCATGTGAAGTTCATCTCACAAGAGCTCAATGGGTAACAAATCCGGAAAGTGTGCCGGCTATTTCACTTTTGTGATTATGTGTCTGTGGTACTGTATAGTTGCGAAATATGGTCACTTACTCTGAGGGAAGAACAGAGACTGAAAGTATTTGAGAACAGGATCCTGAGAAGAATATTCGGACCCAAGAGAAACGGGAATGGGGAATGGCGGAAACTTCATAACGAGGAATTACATAATTTATATGGTTTACCCAACATTGTTAGGGTCGTCAAGCCTAGGAGGCTTTGGTGGACGGGTAATGTAGCTAGGATGGAAGAAAGTAGAAACGCTTTCAAAGTCTTGACAGGAAGACCAATCGGAAAATGACCATTAGGAAGACCTAGGCGCAGATGGGAGGACAATATTAAGATGGATCTCGCAGAGATTGGAATACAAAGTAGAAACTGGATGCAGTTAGCTAAGGGTAGAAGTCAGTGGAGAGCTTTTGAACCTCCGGGTTCCATGGGCCATAGAGTTAGTTAGTTAGTTAGTTAGTGACACCTCTTCTTTGCTTTCCAAATAATTACTGCATAACTGGCAAGAATGTTTGTGATCATAATCCCGTTGTAATACAAAGTTATGGCTCAAACTCTGCGTTTGTAATGGAATTGAATGTCTCACTTTAATGTTGTGAAACACTTTTTTTGCCCGTTATTGCGTTGATTTGAAGTAAACCACAAAATTGATTGCCTGTAAAACATCCCCATATAATGGCATTACTTTTCCATGTTTTACTGTAGGTACTACACAGTCGGACTGAAAGCGGTTTTGGGAGGGCGACGCACATACATCTGGTGTTGGAAACCGAATAGTTGAAATTTAGATTCATCGGTTCAGAATACCATCTTCCATTGTCCATCGACGCAGTCTTTATGTTCTTTGCCTAGGAGTTTCATTTGCAATGTTTCTTGCTCGAGGGATTGATTTCTTTATTGCTACTGCACCCCTAAGACCAGCGCCGTAACTTAGATTTTTCTGGGGAAGTGGGAAGCATTAATACGTGTATTTGGGGCCCCTAGAAAAAGTTGTTTTCTAATCTTGGGCCCCCCTCTTTCCATCTTTTTCTTACTCTTTTTGGCCGCTCCGGAGCCTGTGGGCCCTCTCGCACAGCAAGGTCTGTAGGGCCGTTAGTTAAGCCCCTGAGCCCGTTCCATACATGACAAATTAATTAATGGGACAATATTGACAAATCTCAAAGCCATACGAATAAGTATTATTTCTAGGGCCCCTAATAGTAGACATTTTTTTTTACTGAAATGGGCCCACAACTCATTTTTGTTTTATTTACCTTTTATGTGCTGTTTTGTTTATGTAATGTAGTGAACCTGTTTGATGCTTCATTTATAATACATGTTCGTATCGTATATGGAGTAAGAAAATTTTCTCTTAAAATGAGCCCCCTCAAACGGCGGGGAGCTTACCTGGGGGGCAATTGCCACTTTTCTCCCACAAGTTACGGCCTTGCCTAAGACTAAAAATATGTAAGCTTTGGACCACCCTCCTGATGCCGGTTGGGAACGACTCCTCCGGAGAGGTTAATACTTTCTTCCGTTTACTTGTAGTTATAATGATTTGTCATTACGAGAAGTTGTTATTTCTGGACACCCAATTTGTTTCCGTGCAATATGTACAGCCGTATTTGTGACTGTATTTCAAGATTGTGACGTACTGTCCAGACTGACATCTGTAACTACTACTATCACACTATGCTTACACAGTAGCGTAGCCAGGATGTGTATTTGGGGGGCGCAAATGTTGTTACAGGTACATATAGAAAAATTACAAAAAAAAAATATACAAGTATAAACATAAAAATATAGATATAAGAAATTTGAAACATCAAAGTACCAAAGCACATTGTCGGACCTCTTTGAGAGTGTTCCGGCCCCTCTTCCCTTCCCCCCTCCCCTACACCACTGTGCTTACACCAATAATGAAAACTTCAGTTGTAAAAGTATATGACTTTCTTACGTTGGGCATTATAATTTTGATTTTAGAATATTTTTGCTTTAATAATGTGTATGAGAAATTATTTTTTTTAAAAAAAGTTCTTTCCTTCCGATTACATCATTAAAAGAAAGTTCCACAGGCAAGGGGGCCGATTTCTCTGTAAATTTGGGGGGGGGGTTCAGATGCAGAAGGTGTATATATATGAGGATTTTAAGGCAAATTGCAATCAAATTATGCCAAATATTGTATATTCATAAATTCAATAGGGGGCCCACATGAGCTTTGGGGAGTCCGGGTCTCCAGGATCGGCGTCCTTGTCCAAACATAATCATCCTGCAAATCGTTTAAGTTCTATAATACAAAGAATACATCAAGAATACAAAGAATACAAAGAATACAAAGAATACATCAAAGAATATATATCTTGCTTTGTGCGAACCAAACAATCGTTTATTGTTGTGCACATTTAATTAAACAGTTACTCAAAGCAATAACAATTTATTTTGTATCTCTAGTTAAAAGTTGTGGACTAAACTACCGCTAATTTTAGAGTTTTTCTGTAATATCTTCAAAACAAATTAAAATATTCGAAAAGCAGAAACGTAGTGAACTAGAAAATACGATTTTGCATGTGATACTTTTACCACAATTTAGGGGTTAATTTGGATAAGGGCGTAACTAGCAATTCTTCAATTTTTCAGGAGAGCAGAAAAACAAACGCCCTTATCCAATTAGCCAACGTATTCGCACATTATTTTTGGAGACAGGCGTTCGCTACGGAGCAGAGATATTACCTTAACACCACCTAGACACATACGGACATGCTCAAAGTTGCAGAAAATATATATATATATATCATTTTACCGGAAATAGGTCGATACGCCCTTATCCAAATTACCCCTTCAATTCACCTATCTACTTTTGGTATGCCGCTATCAGAGAACCCGCAAAAAATGCTAAATCTATCTACAGTTGAAAATCGAAAGCAGATACTTACACGAGTTGTGATAACGGTATCAGATGCAAAATCGTATTGTCTACTTCACTACGTTTCTGTTTTCCGAACATTTTTTTAAAATTTGTTTTGAAGATACTACAGAAAAAACTTCAAAATTAGCGGTAGTTTAATTTCGCTGTAGTGAAGATCCTTAATGACGTATTGAAATAAAGAAAATACAATACACGAACACTAGAGATACCACACATGAGGCTTCTGTACAAGAGCACAACACAACACTGCCAAAAAAAAAAAAAAAAAAAAAGCGGGAGGCGGCCTAACGGTATGTTTGAAAAGAAAGACAATAGACCGCCAGACAGGGGCGGATCCAGGGGGACGATCGGGGCGAGTACCCCCCAGAAGAGGAAACTTTCTTATTTTATATTTATAAATAAAACCCATCCCAGAGTTTGAAGCTCTTAAAAGTAGCTCTAAGTAGCAGTATTGCTACCCCCCCCAGAAGTCCGTCCTGGATCCGCCCCTGCCGCCAGAGTAAGAGGTAACAAATAGAAACAAAATTGATCTGAAGAGACATCTGTACTGCAAAACTGATACTACATAAAACATATATTTTTGTTCCAAGTTTTAGAAATGCTGACAGTAGGCTCAAACACTGAAAAACATAAGCCTCCTTTTTACTCTTATTTTTATGAAACAGGTAGAGGGCAGAATGGCCCAAACACATCTACGGTAACATCAACATTTGAGAAGTTCCAGCAGTTGATTGCAGAGGCACTGTACACAGAACCATATATTAAAAGGGAAGCATTTCCAAGTTTGGAAACAATCAGTGGCGTAGTGAAGGGGGGCCCAGAGGGGCCGGGCCCCCCAAAGAGATCCGACAATGTACTTTGGTACTGTGATGTTTGTAATTTTTTATATATTTTTTTGTTTGTAATTTTTCTATATGTACCTATAATAGAACTTGCCACCCCCCCAAACACACATCCTGGCTACGCTACTGGAAACAATAAAACGAGGCATCAGAAGGCAACGACCAAAACTTACTCCAAAAGAACCTCAAACAACCATTGATTTATTGTTCGGTGCAAGTTTAAAATTATCTCTTATTTGTTTTTTTTTTTTTTTTATTACATCCAATATTCATTTTTCCAATGTAGTTCTTGCATTTAATATTCCTCATATTAATATTTGCTTACATTGTTTCAAATAGCAAATCAACTAAAAAAAAAAAAAGACGCATTAGATTCTTTTTTTTTTAATTTCAAGTTGTATATAGCTGCTCTTTATTCCAGTTGAGTACTTCTATTTATATATACCGGAACGTTCCTTAGCTTTCATCCTTTCAGATGGAGAATGGACTACAACAGGAAGATCTCAACCATCTGAGTTTTTGTTATATGATGATGCTCCGCAAGCAGAGAAAATGATCTTACTTTTCAGCACAGATAAGCAACTGAACCATGTAGAGATGTCACAGGTTTGGAATGCAGATGGTAAGTTCTATTATGACCGGATCTTTTCAAGTAGTAGTAGTAAAAGATATATATGTAGTTAGAGCTCCTATTGGAGACACTGCTATCAGTTGTGTAAATGCCTTTCTTCCTGCGAAAAGTAGTGTCATATGTAAAAAGATGCTAAAAAGATTAATAAGGAAGGCGAGAAACAGATCATAGTTTTGAATCCTCGCGAGTTCCTTTTCTAACGTTTTACAGGAACTAGGCCAAAAGTTATCGTCTCTTTTACAGCAAAACTTTTACAGGAACTAGGCCAAAAGTTATTGTTTCTTTTACAGCAAACCTTTTACAGAAACAGATAGTTTTTCTGACAACATTATAGTACGTGGATGCTACTTTCATTTGACTAAAAAATTCAAGCACTTTGTCTTTCAGGATTCTGCAAAGAAAGTGAAGACATCAAACAATGTTGTAGAATGTTAGACGCTCTTGGCTTTCTACCATCACATTCAATACATGAAGGATTGACTTATTTGAAGGAAATTTTCCTAGAATTGTTTTGAAGGAATTTTTTCCAGAATTCATTAGTTGTATGTTAAAACGTGTTAGCTCCCACACTAATATGAGCCTTGTTTTCGGATTCAAGAGGCACTTTTCTCTGTTTGATGTTAGGGGTATACGGCTTTGTGTATGGAATGAGGCTTGACTAATACTTTAGGGTGGAAAGTATTTTAGTATTAGAACTGTACTAGAAAAACCGAGAGAGAAGAACTGAAAATGGTTGCTATGTAGTTATGAAGATATCAAGTTAGTTGTTTATGGAATTTAGAGAGATATCACGTTAGTTGTTGTTATTTCGGAGTTTGTTGTAGAATAATGTTGTAAAGTGATAAACCGAGTTAGGTGAGAGAATAGAGATATAATTAGTCAAGAGATGTGATGGTATTCAGAGAATATGTAGAAGTGTGAAATAAAGAGTATTGTGAAAAGTACATATTATTGTATATGAGCAGTGAACAGGAATGTCAGAAGCTATAAAGAAGTTTATAGAGTACTATTTTAGGCAAGAGTTTACCTTAACAGATTCTAGATTCTATTAGAAATAGCTCAACATTTCCTAAAGGGATTGTGGATATGAAGTTACACTTACAAGAACAGAAAGGAAAGAAGAATTTTAAGTGAAGTTTGGAATCTTAGATTTTTTGGTCTCGTCAGTGGAAATCAACGATCCTTCTGAAACGCTCTTAATAACATTAATAAGGATAAAGCTGTATCCAGAAGAATCATTCTGCAGTATCAATTAGGAACTTTTCCTGTAAAACGTTAGAAAAGAAACTAGGCCAAAAGTTTTGCTGTAAAAGAGACAATAACTTTTGGCCTAGTTCCTGTAAAACGTTAGAACAGAAACTAGGCCAAAAGTTTTGCTGTAAAAGAGACAATAACTTTTGGCCTAGTTCCTGTAAAACGTTAGAAAAGAAACTAGGCCAAAAGTTTTGCTGTAAAAGAGACAATAACTTTTGGCCTAGTTCCTGTAAAACGTTAGAAAAGAAACTAGGCCAAAAGTTTTGCTGTAAAACGTTAGAAAAGGAACTAGGCAAAAGTTATTGTCTCTTTAGAGAGAAATCAGAGATGGTAAAAGGAGTGTCCAGGCTTTTAAGGAGCTGTTGGTCATACTATCAGGTTTTAATTTCTGAAGTTGCAAATTGTGTAATTTAAATTATGTATTGTATTGCAATTTGAACATGGGAATTCTATGTTTTTACAAATTCTGTGTTATGTACTACTCTGACAAAGCTATGCTGCAATAGTGTGTTTTATTTACCGGTATGTTTAATAGGGTGCAAAATATACAATGCAACCCGGAGTTTGGGATAGTAGAACTTTTGAATCTGAAGCGATACACAAATAATGGTTATGCGAAAATGAAGCTTTGTTCATGCGCATATTTTTAAACTAGGAAACAACAATTGAAGTACACTAGGAACTACACGGTGTTGCCAGATATAACCGAAGATGTAAATCTTTTTTTTTTTTTCTAAAACATGTTAATTGACTCATAATTCATGTTCTATCGTTAATTTTCAGTTTGATTAGTTAAAGTAGTTTGGAAACTATGGAGCAGAGAAAAGAATTTTTCATTTGCACCGATAACTAATCGGATGGGGTCTCTGTGAGGGGGAACTAGGGAAATCGTAGTTTTCATAAATTAACTCTGAATTAGCAACCCTGCTCATGTTTCAGTACATCAAAAGGCGTGTTAAGAATCTGTGTACATTATCCAATTCTTGAAAACAATGAAAAAGAAACTTTGAAGTTATCATGATAAAACTTTTGCTTACATGCACCCGGCAACACTGCTACTATGAGAAATTAGTTGCCAGCTCTACAGCGATGCTGGAAGTGCCCCTGTTTTGATAGAAACACTGGTTCACATGTTTCACCAGTTTGGCAGCAACTTTACGAAGAGTAGAAGTGTTAATGTTCTCAATGGCACTGCGAATGTTCGATTCCAGGTCTCGAATAGTTCGAGAAATGTTCTTGTATACCTCTTGCTTTAAGTAGCCCCATTGAAATGAATAGCAGTGTTGCCGGGTGCATGTAAGTTAAAGTTTTATCATGATAATTTCAAAGTTTTTTTTTTCGTTGTTTTCAGAAATTCCATAATGTAGGCAGAGCCTTAACACACCTTTAGATGCACTGAAACATCTGCTCTGAAACATAATTCAGAGTGTTAATTTATGAAAACTACGATTTCCCTAGTTCCCCCTTACAGAGGCCCCATTCAATTAGTTATCAGTGGAAATGAAAAATTCTTTTCTCTGCTGCATAGTTTCCAAGCTATTGTAACTAATCAAACTAAAAATAACGATAGAACATCCATACCTATAAATTATGAGTCAATTTACATATTTTGCGAAAAAAAAATTGATTTACACCTTTGGTTACATCTGGCAACACTGTGTGGTTCCTAGTGTACTTCAATCGTTGCTTCCTAGTTTAAAAATATATGCATGAGCAAAGCTTCATTTTGGGGTATAACCATTATTTGTGTATCGCTTCAGGTTCAAAAGTTCTACTATCCCAAACTCCGGGTTGCATTGTATATTGGACACCCTGTATAAATAGGTACTATGAATTGTGTACTCTCTATCATTGTGCAGTTAAAAACAAGCACCAAAAAACTCGTATATTTGTTTGATATGCTGTTGTGTGTATAATGTATGTCGTGTTCATCAAATGTTCGAATGTTATAGAGCAGGGACGCCCGAAGAAAATTTTCTAGGGGGCATCTCCATTTTGTTATATGACGTTCAGTATTTCTGCTATTTAATATACGTGGTTTTCTATATTACGCATACATTTTCGCGATCCAGGGGAGACGGGACCCCCCTCTGCTCCCCTTCGGACGCCCATGTTATAGAGTTATCTACAAGAATCTTCGGAATAGTTCATTCAGCTTCTACGAATAAATTTCCCACCACGACGGTGTTTTCGAAAGGGGCTTCTCAGCCTCTCTGTAACGCCGTCATTGGTTATTTAGAGTAATTAGTAGTCATCATCATCATAGATATTCTGCTTTTATTGGCAGGCCACTTGCCGCAGCTGAGAAGCTTCCATGCTCCACGGTCCTCCGCTAACCTCTTCGCCTTCACGTATGATCTTTCTGTTTTAATATCAACCATTAATTGTAGTCTCCTTTGCCCCCTCCCTCTCTTTCCCGCCACCATACCCTCTAGGACGTCCCTCATGATACAATCTCTTCTTAGGCAATGTCCCAACCAGTTTCTCTTCCTCTTCCTAATAATATCTAAAAGTATTCTTTTCTCACCCACCATTTCTAACACCCTCTCATTCGTTTTCCGCTCGACCCAACTAAGTCTTTCCATTCTTCTCCACACACACATTTCGAAGGCTTCCAGTCGATTTTCATCACCTTTACGTAATGTTCACGTTTCCGCCCCATACAGTACAACACTCCACACGAAGCATTTTATGACTTTTTCTCAACTCAATTTTTTAGTAGTAATTATTATTTATTTAAATTTATACCTATTATTATTTTATAATGCTATTGTATTACTTATGATGAGCTTATGTCTGGTTGGCTTTTGTCCGCGTTTATATTAATATATGCAAGCTTATGTCCGGTGAGGTTTTTGTCAGTGAGCTTACGTCCGCGACCTAGACGATATGTGATGGAATCATGAATGATTTTTTTTAAATATATAGATCCAAGCAGTCTCTGTACTTTGTCAGATAAAATTTTAAAATCTGATGGAGAAGCATTGTCCATCCCACACGTAGAGTGTCTCTTGTTAAGTTTTAAAATATGATATTTATTGGTTATGGATTTACGGAAGAAGTAATCTTCCTTGATATTTCAGGATATTTCAGGATAGTTCAGGATATTTCAATAACAGGTTAGGCTGTCTCTACAGAACGATACCTCATGAAACCGTAACGAAAGACAATGAGATAAGAATAAATATTGGAATCCTAAATGACGGCGCTTGAAAATGGCAATCAGCGTTGCTAATTAAGACTTAACTATGCTCTGATCACTTGCAACATAGCAAGTAATAAATCACATAGAAAATTACTTTAAGAATTCCAGCTCAAAGGGACTGTTCTGAAGTATTTATGACCGCATAACGTTATCTATTATCATGGTTCTACTTGTTACCAAAGTCCATGGACATTTCTTGTACCTTCATTGTTTGGCGAAGGTCACACAGGTGTTCTGAAACATTCTTCATATTTCTGTTCCGATCCAAAATAACAGCCATAATAATCGAAAAAAAAAGAAAAAAAAGAAGAGACAGTTTAAAAATAGTGCCCAGAAAATTGAACTTTCTGAAACGCTAATGAGGTTGTTTCCGACGTTGGATTATGTGTCATCCGCTGTCAAAAGCGCTTCCAAGACGCCAAGGAATAACTTGCAATGGCCCATTTGGCACTACAACAAAATCGCCTTCTCTGGATCGTCGCTTGGAATTATGGTTTCTGACGTAACAAAAACAAGACAAAGAAATGCTTCTTTTCCGTATCTTGGAAACGGGGTGAAGGAAAACTAAAGAAAACGTTCTAAAATGATGTATTGTGTAAGATCTATACATTTTACATATGGTAAATCTAAGAAAGGATTTCTCATCTACACTGAGGGAAATGAATGTATTTACGTTTCTTTTCCTTATCAGAGTAAGGCAATATGAGAAAAGCATTGCTAAAGTGCCGAAACGTATTAAGGCCTAACGTGTTCTTCTTATATCTATAATAAGTGGTAGTGTCACGTCTACACGAAATGTAATAGTTTGGATTTTATGCAGTGTGGTAAACAGGGTTTGTGTCCCGGCGCTGGATTGGGGAAAGGGGCGCAAAACTGAGCAAATATTTATTTTCACGATAAAGATAGGGAAAGAAGTTTAGCAAACTAAAGATCATAAAAAAAATATCTCTGAAACTTAATTGGACAACAACACTTTACCAATCTTAGTCATATCCATAGACCATAAGTTAGCTTCAAAGCTATTTTTTGAAGACATTGTTAAAACCTCTGCATCCAAAAGAGCCCGTAAAGTTAAATTTTAAAGCCTGTGACAAACATCTTGGCATTTCAGCTAAACGAATAAAACGCAAGCTCTGGCGCGACGTTGCCAAGTGGTAAAGGGGTGTGGCTATGGTTATGCAGACAAACTATAGCGCGATCAGGTGACAGGGGATAGACGTGGATGTGTACAAAATAAACGTGGCTATACTGTTGGCCTCTCATTTGCTAGCAGCATTTAAAGGGAACTTGGAGCGCCGCCTTCAAATGCCAAGATGTTTGTCACGCCGTTTACCAGTAGTTCCAGCTTTCTGTGTTTTCATTTAACTTTCATCGATTTAAGAAATTTGCAAAATGTCTGAGTGTAATACTTGAGACAACAGCTTGACTGTTTGTCGTAATTAAATATTCTATTCTAAAGCAACAGACTGTTGATTGATTCTACACATATGCACATTTCGATATAATACCAAAAACCTTGTGATTTGCAGTTATTATGATAAGACTATAAGAATATGTGTGAAGCATGCTACTCACAGATTATTTGGCAATCAAAGAGTTTGGTGTTTTATCTTATACTGAAAAATAAATTGCGCAGATAATATTGGAACTTTGTAATTAAGCTTTATTACTTCAAGAAAAAAATGAATAGGACACTTACTGTGTTATGCCAACATCAGGTGTAGTCGGGGAGCATTTTGGTTTAATTCGTCGCGGATGGGGGTGGGGCACTGAGGTGGGTTCTTGTCCCAAGAGACAACTACTCTAGTTGCGTCGCTGATTTTACGGAGTGATATTTCCTCTATTAATATTGAAACCGTACATTTCTACCACTTCCGGTGTTAAATAATTAATACTTTTCTGACCAGACTCTAATTCATTAAAATTAAAATAAGTCGTAACAGTTTCAATAACGTAACGTTATCTTCATCAGACGTTAACTGGTAGAAATATCTTCATAACATAAATTATTATTGATGATTAATTTTAATTGTTTCATTTTGATTTTAAATTTTTTGTATGTAACAATCAGATATTGTTATAATTTACTCTTTCATTTTGATATTTTATTATAACAGTTTTTATAATCATTATTATTTTCACTTTTCTCTTTATTATTATTATTATTATTATTATTATATTATTATTATTATTATTATTATTATTATTATTATTTTAATAAATTATTCCAAATATCAGTTAAGGTGGATTACTAGGTGTTATCGGTGCTACGCTAACTCCTGCTTGAATAGTGCTGCGTTGCCGGATAGTGTCGAGTGTTTACTGATGTCAGATAATAAAAGAAGTAATCATAGAATTCTGCTTGGATACTTACTGTAGAAATTAATTTTCGATCCTTACTGGAATTCACAGCTAAGTTCCGTTTCTCGAACTGCAACGCTAGAATCCAGGAATTCTCCTATTGTGACTGTCACAGTAAACGTACATATTTGGCAACAACGCATTATGGCGTTCTGCGCGAGTTTCGTCTCCAAATCTATTTCCTTAAATGTAAATTAATATTTAAAGGTAATATGAAACATAACACGAGAAATGGTCAAACAATATATCTATTTCGTAATAAGATCGCTACTTTGAGATACTTTACACGTACATATAAACATTTCATAAAACTGAACACTTTTAGTAAGATCTAACAGCAAGTGCCATCTTGTGTAAACAAACGAATCATTGTAAAACGAATCAAATATTTTCTTTTATTTGTTATCTTTTTCGATATCAGAATACATAACCAAATGAATCGGTGTCTTGTGTTGTAGCTGAAACATAACCCTATCTTATAGTACAATATTTATAATATATAACGTTTCATTGCGCAGTAATTAAGGGAATGAGCTAAAATATGTACTGACTTCCGGGTGGTGATCCACCTTAATTTTAAAATTTTATCTTCATTCAAAGCTCTATCATATAATTTAATTTCTATTGCTTCTCTTAATAATTTCTCGTATTCGTGATTTTTATCCTTCCATTCGTTCTAACAGTCTATCTCCATTTGTCCTGATCATTAATCTTTCACTTTCCTCTCTCTTAATTAGGGATGGTACCGAGACCGAGACGGCCTTTTATATACCGAGACGAGACCGAGACCGAGACGGCCTTTTATTTACCGAGACGGAGCTCTATAAATCGAGACGAGACCGAGACGAGACTTAGGTCAGTCTCGAAAGTCTCGGTCTCGTCTCGAATATTGATATAGACAACTATTAAGATTCACCTTTACTCAAAATTTCTTTCGTTGTTGTGTTAGGTAATATGGGAACAGTTGACTAATGTTCAGTGGCGTATTTAGGGGATGGCTATCGGACTGAAGTACCTCCCAAAATAGATTTGTGATCATTTTTTCGCATTGCACGTACAACACAAATATTTCTTACTCGTTCTCAAGCCTCTCCCGAAACAAAATCCACTGCTGATGTGTATAGTCATCTCTGTCTCTCTCGCAATATATATATATATATATATATATATATATATATATATATATATATATATATATATATATATATATATACACCAGCGGATCCAGGATATGATCGAGGGAGGGGCTAAACCATAGTTTGACTTTTATCCAGTGTAAAGAAAGAAATAGGATTGAAGCCCATTTTATACAGTGTATAGCTGAGCATCAAGGGCAGGTATAACCCCTTTAACACTTCCCTTGGATCCTCGCCTGTATATCATATCTAATATAAGTAAAAGAAAGAGTTTGTTTATCTGTGTGTCTGCGTGCCTGTCTTTCTGATTGCCTGTGTGCGTCCTGGGGACCAGACGAGAGTCCAAGAGTTACTAAATTTGGGTGACAAGTATCATGTCCCAGGCCTCAGATCAAGAAGGTTTTTTTTTTTTTTTTTTTTTTTTTTTTAATCAGGAGGGGCGTTTACCGGGACATGTAAAGGTAGTAGAAAATGACCGATATTAGTGTCGAATACATAGTTATCGCAGTCGCTGAGATCAATGATGATACTTCGATTAGCGATGACTTTCAAAATCAGCTAGCTACCAGTGCATGCGGGCCGTGGTTCACTTGCGGGGGAGGGGAGTACCGAGACGTAAAAATAATACAAAATGACCGATATTAGTGTCAAATAGTTTTCGCGTTTTCTGAGATCAATGGTGAAACTACGATCGCATTAACCTCCAAATTCACCCCCATTCAGCTGCGGGCCGGAGTTCACAGGAGGGATACCGAGACATGTAAAAGTAATCCAAAATGGCCGATATTAGTGTCAAATGTATTTTTGCGGTCGCTGAGATCAATGGTGTCACTTCCATTAGCGATGACTTTCAAATTCAGTTATCAGTGCATGCGGGCTGGAGTTCACCTGCTGGGGAGGGGGTACCGATTCATGTAAAAATAATACAAAATGACCGATATTAGTGTCAAATACATAGTTTTCGCGGTTGCTAAGATAGTGATACTCTCACAGGCCTTGAATTCCAAATACTGGTCCCATGCGAAAAATGGGTATTTCATCAAGTTATATATAATAGTCATATATATTAAAAATGCTGAATTTTTTTTTAACATACTGTGTGAAATATGAAAGGGGAAATTCTTTTAGATACTCTGCAATACCACTTGATAAACAAGCAATATTGCCAACGCAACATAAAGTTGTGATTTCTCAAATTCCACTACGTTTGATATTACATATTTCTGTTCAGTTAATTTAGTTTAATGCGTGGGTTTTCTCGGGGTTTTCCCGTTTCCTCCCACTTTCTTCATTCCACCATTTCATTCATCATCACAGTCTCCTTTAGCCTAACCGGCATAACCGTGGGACGTAAAACTCAAAAATTTCATTTCATTTTTTAATTGAGTTTAACACCTCTTTCAGCAGAGAGGTTATATGAGACTGAACCTACTGATTAACGTTGAATCTAAGCCACATGAGCTCCCGCCGGGAATCTAACGCCATAGGCTAACTGCTTAGCCACGAAAGAGCTCTACATATTTCTAATTTAGATATTAAATTAAACCATAATACCACATACATTATTTAGTGTAACAAAGGACAATACACATCACTAACATCAACATTTTGGAGATCTCTAATAACTCAAATGGCAGGAACATTATAACATTAGTGTTCAGTAGTTTTAATTACAACAGTCTCAGTTACATTATTTTAAGCAGTGTTGCGAACTTAAATAAATTGCTAAATATTATTATAAATATAGTGCAAATAACGTAGCTAAAGTGCAAAATGTTTTAAAATTACTCGTAATTTCTTTTATGGTGCACGAATGTTTTCAAAACACGATGTTATTCATAGTCGTTGGGCTACTTATAATATTAATGTCAAAGTTTTCGTTCCAGCTATACATGTAAAAGCAAATTGTATTTGAAATTAAATGCAATTGATAACTTTTCAGTAGCACTAGTTGTTCTCCCTAAGCCTTAAGCCTGGTGTATTTTCTAAGATTAAAACACTGCTTTATTAAAATTTTAATTACACCCTAACTGCATTTCATTTGTTATAGTTTGGCCACCAACTACCTCAAACTCGATCCATACCATATAGCTGTATGCAATTATTCAAAGACTTACAGTTAGTAATAGACATTGTGTTGATTTTTGGTTTGTTTTGTTTTAGTTTAACGTCTCACGATTATGCTAAGGAGGCTAAAGGAGACGTGGAGTTACTAATCATAGTGGAATACGACAAATTTCGGTCGTTGAACATTACCGCCACCGGGAATCGAACTCGGGACCATGCGAACCAAAATCAAGCGTACTAGCCATTACAGCAAATGGGGATTCTTACATTGTGTTGATTTAAATAATTGAGTCAGTGTTGCCAGATCAGAAGATCAAAAAGTAGCGTGTCTGTGCTCCAAAAGTAGAGGATATGAACCATTTGTAGCCCAAATATATAGAAATGAATTATTTGGCAACTAATGACTGGTACTAATGAAATAATGTTTAAAATAGAGCGATAAATGTGATGGACATATTGCAAGACGAAATTATGATCGATAGACGAAAACAATTTTAGATTGGATACCACGTGACAAAATCAGGAACCACTGGGGAGTAACCTAGAAAAGAATTACCCAAGATAGATAGTTGTAGAGAAAACTTGAGAAGACTTCATCCAGCAGTGGATTGATAATGCTTGATTATGATGATGGTGATGATTTTATATCGAGATCTCAGAGGTAAACTAAACCAAGTCATAATTTCGTAATTTTACAGGAGAAGCGAAAAACCGGTTCCTTAACTAAGATCTATAATACTGTTTTTCAAACTAGACTAAGTAGTTACAAAGTAGTAAGATGGCTGTAGACTTACATTATTACACCACTAGAAAGAACATAGTCAATTAATAAAAACGTATTATAACTCAATTTGACCAAAAAGTGACTTAACATAGTCTACCACTAATGTTCATATATATAGTATAAATTTACTAGGTAAGTTAGGGTAAAATTGGATTAAAAATTTAAGGAAAGTCATACAGCGAAAAATATATATATTTTTGACTATTTAATACTTCATGTTGCTGCAAAACTAGGAAAATGAATACAAAAGAAAACTAGAATGTTAAGAATCACTTGTTTTGGCGAGAGAAAGAGAGAGAAAATAGATGCAGCTAGCTCGAATTACCTATATACTTATATAATATGTATGTTCATGTTTCGCAAGTAATTTTCAATCAATATAAAATTTCAACGTAATGAACGCACGATTGGTTTTCTCGAATTAAGATCACATGCACCGCTAAGAGCTCAGGAATAAGCTTAATCTATATTACGGCAGTGGATATACGTAATCGTATGTAATGCATTACAACTTTAGGAACTTGTATAAGAAACAGAATGTACTTAAATTTAGACGCGAACTATGCGAAACATCTGACTTTGAATCTAACTTGTTTCGTGATGCAACCCGAGGCCACACATAGCAAAGATGAGTGTCGTAGCTCCCACCACAAAGTTCGGGAATTTCGTGTTATTAGGTGTCAATTAAACACGTAGATGTGAAAAGGTAATAAAGCATTTGATCAATTTTAAACAAAATATATTGTAGTAATAATTTACCCTATTTGTTCAGATAATGAACGTTATATTATGTTTTTAAAATGACAGTCAAAACAGAATGTATTGGATAATAAATGAGAAATTGTAAAATTTCAATTTCGGTACGATTAAATACATTCATGCTGCTATGTGTTGCGTTATCCGTTAGAATGTATTGAACAATTCTTATTCTAAGGAAGGAAATAAACTACTGTATAGTACTGAAGTTAATTTAATAGAGTTTAATTGTATAGGCAGTACTGAGGCCATATAAGGAAGTCTTTTGCTGAAAGTGAAATATGGGTTACTATTAGAATTGTATTCCAGATATGATATACCCACTGATGATTGAAACTAGAATACACGCATGGAAGGCATCAGCACTAGCAAATTAGCTCTGAAGAAGTACAACATACTATAATTCTAAGTCAAGAATAAAGCCAAAAATAAGAAGCAGAAATGACAGACTTTACAATAATAATACTTTTACAATTTTAATTTCACCTATTTATTTCGAGACTTTCGAGACGAGACCGAGACGAGACCGAGATTTGGCCCTCGAGACCGAGACCGAGATCGAGACAAGCATTTGTTGACCGAGACGAGACCGAGACCAAGACGGCGATTTTTGACTCGAGACGAGACCGAGACGAAACCGAGACCGAGACAGCTATTTTTAAACCGAGACGAGACCGAGACTGTACAAAGTCTCGTCTCGTCTCGTCTCGATACCATCCCTACTCTTAATTCTTAGTGCTTCTTTCCATTTCCTTATTATTATTCTATTTTCTTCTTCTAGATTTTGGACTCCTTCCTCCCAATCTATATCATGTCCTGTTTGTTTAACGTTTTTGTATATAGCGTTATTCTCTCTTTTAAGTCTCTCATCGTCACTATGTTGTTTTACTTTTTCTTTAAGCTTTTTTTTTTTCAGTTTCTTCAAGATATCTGATGAAGATAAAGTTAAGTTATTGAAACTGTTACGACGTATTTTAATTTTAATAAATAAGAATATAATCTGGTCAGAAAAGTATTAATTATTTAAGTAATAGTTCCAGAGTCAATATGGATGAAGTTATATTCCAGTATTAGTAGAGAGATTAATTAGAACATATTGTTGGGACGTTTAATTGATTAAAGAATACACTTTTCCTCACTATCTATTACAGTGCTGCTTTATAGCAATCAAGGTTAAAACCGGAAACGGTTGATTTCTATTTTAAAGATTAGGATTAGGAATTAGATTTCTGGGCTTTCGGATATCTAAGGCCATTTATCCCCTTCGCGTTTGAGGGATGACGTCCCTCGGCGAGCACACTATCCGGGGAAAGGGAAGGACGGAAGCGGCCTGGGACATGTAAGTTAGGTACAACCCCGGCATTTGCCTGGTGTGAATGAGGAAAATCCAGGAAAACCTCATTCAGGGTGGCTCGCCTGAAAAAGCGTTTCAAACTTTTTTCACCGAGTGCCCCGACCGGCGGGAATCGAACCCGGAACCGCTCGCACCGAAGGCAAGAGCGTTAGCGACTACGTTACACGGGGCCACGATTTCTATTTTAAGTCGGTTAAAAAATATACTACTTATTCTGAAGCGAGCAAGAGTGTTTTTCTTTTTTAAGAAAAAAGTCAGAGTTTCCCCCCATATCCTTTAATAATTGGAATATGTTTCGTAAATATCAGAAGGGGTTAGTAATTTACAATCTCACTAAATTATTTCAACTCCAAACAGTAGCTTATGTGAGAAAAGTTCATAAAACATTGATGTTCGATATTGTCCACCGAAACGGAATCATTTTAACGAAAGATGTCACAGGAAATATTTCTTAGATTGCACGAGAGACAGGAGGTTAAATTCTCTCTCGTTGTCTCTTTCTCCACTGATTTTAAACACTAATATTTGGCGTGACTAGAAAGTCTGTGAAAAATATATCCTCATATTTGATCAAATCGAACAATATTTTAATTAATTTTATAAAGTCCACTCTTTAGTCTTCACTAATCTTAGCTTTATGTAGTGGGATTCACTGGAAAGCCTGAAAATAAATATATGTCGTGAAATGGGAATAATAATAATAAAAACATACATATCGGGAATTCTATAAGTGGCATCCACAGATCAGAGAGCCGTCTTCTATAGGTCAAAATAAAGCGAAAATATTATATGATAGTATACCCTCCAGGGCCTCCTTCAGCCACTGTGGGGAATCAAAATTTCACTATGTGGCGGCGTTGCAAATTAACTTAAATCCATTAGTATTGCTCTATAAATCCATTAAGCAGTCACATCGAGTTCTACACTAAAAAGTGGTGCTAGTTTGAATCTATATTGATTACAACTGCCATCTGGAAAGAATAGATGTATCCATTTAATGGATTAGTAGATCTACTTTATCTGTGACATCACAATTCGTGCCTCCAAACGAGGGCCTCAAAGGTAAGACATGTTGTATTGTAAAGAAATCGAATCATTTTGGTGAATGTTGTCAGAGAAAATTGTTTTCTCATCACGTTAGTAACCGGTGTCTTCCCGTTTGGCCCTTTCCCGTTTCGTCTTATGCCTGTTTTTATTACTTCAAGCTATGATGCTAAGACAGTGTATGTTAATTTGATTGTAAGGCGAAAGGGGAATTCCCGTTTGGCCTTTTCTCGTTTCGCCTTACACTAGAGAAGGGAATTTTCAAATTATGATAGGGAAATTTAGTATTATTTTTGCAAAACATTTGTAAGGCTAGTATTATTTACGTTTGAACGAATAGAACAGCGTATAATCAAAGTAAGTAATCAGAGTAATGTATTATTTGCGTCACTGTTTAAAAAATTGCAGCCTTGTTTTTGTACCCTAAATATGAAGAAGAAAAAGGCGAAAGAACCAACATCAACAATTACTAAGATATATAGGTAAGTACATATCTTATATAGTAATAGTTGTAATAAGGTGTAAGTAATTTTGACACTGAAGCTTCTCTGCATGCTTCTAATATTTATACTTGCAACTTCTCCAAAAGTTATTTTAGATATGGAACTTAGATATGGGACTTTTTTTTAAGATAGCATTTTAGCTAGAACACAATAGTATTAACACTTATTTACAGTGTAACATAATTAACCGGTTGTAGTTAAGCAATATTCCTTTGTCTTGTACTTTTTTTCTGGTGATGTTTAAAATTAATTATTTTTTTTTCTTTCCAGAGAGGAGATTGCTAAGGATAATTATTGTAGTGAAACTGTATCTGTTGTTCCTACTTTTGGTGCCGTCAAACACTATATAACGTACGAGCATGAACCCGGCCACTACTACCGTAAAGATGGAATAAATTGAAGGTGGAAAGATCGTGGAGTGAAACGCATGACGGCAAAAACTTTGTTGGTGGATGACGGCGTTGACGCTAGTACAATACTTGTAAGTTATATTTTGGTAGTCTTCCTACTTTCTTCTCCTTGCGTTTTTAGTGTTTTTTTTAAATCGTGGAAGCCTGATATGACAATAGTAATAGAAGTAAGATTGTTAATATTAAAGCATTTTCTTGGGATCCCGGGTTCGATCCCAGCCCCCGCCAAGTGAACTTTGTGGTGGACAAACACCGTGTGCATGGGTTTTCTCGATGTTCTCCCACTTTCTTCATTCCACCATTTCATTCATTACTCATCATCACCGTCTCCTTTAGCCTAACCGGCATAACGTGGGACGTAAAACTCAAAGATTTCATTTTCATTTTTTAAAGCATTTTCGTTAGAATGTCTGTGTTATTTATTCTCGTCTCTCTATCTTCAACAGGTTTTCGGCACTGTTGAAACTTGGAGATTCTGTGTCAGTGCGACAGGATTGTAATGGATGGGACATTTAAGACTGTATCTCGCCTTTTCTCCCAATTGCACACTCTGCACGGAAAATATTTGGGCCAATTATTTCCTCTTCTCTTCTGCTTACTTCCCAGTAAAAAGCAAGACACATATGTAAGATTACTGGAGGTAATCAGCAAAAAAGCTGAGAAATTTGGACTGCGTTTCAAATTGAAAGAAGTTTCTATTGATTTTGGGAAAACAGCGATCAATGCAGTAAATCAAGTATTTCCTGATGTTAAAATCAGAGGGTGTTTCTTCCACTTCTCTCAGTCTGTGTGGAGGAAGGTTCAACAGTTAGGACTTTCTCAATTGTATGTACAGTCCGTGGCAAAAAAAAAAAAAAAAAAAACCTGCAACATGAACATGTAAGTTTATTGTGAAACTACGCCTAACAGCGCAGGGAATCAGCATAAAGTCTAAGTGGCACGAATCACGCCAGGAGAAATCTAGGCGTCCTCCCCTGCATATTTATTTTGGAACAAAAAAACTTCGTCATTTCACAATAAACTTACATGCCCATGTCAGGGGCGGATCCAGGACGGACTTCTGGGGAGGGGGCGGTGAGTTGTAATATTGGTACTTAGAGCTACTTTTAAAAGCATCAAACTCGGGGATGTGTTTTATTTATATATAAAATAAAAAAAGTTTCCTCTCCTGGGGGAAGGGGCGATCGCCCCCCCTTGGATCCGCCCCTGGCTCATGTTGCAGGTGTTTTGCCGCGGACTGTACAGTGAAAAGAAGATTCGAGATAGGGCATCAGCACTATCTCTGGTACCATCTTCCCATTTAGATGTAGTGTTTGTACGTTTGCAAGAAGATGCGCCTGATGTTCCATGTAAGGAGTTTCATGATTATCTTGTAGACACTTGGCTAGATGATGGTGACGCGCTGTTTCCCTCGTAACTATGTTCTCTTTCGTACATAGATAATTGGCGTTTAGTGCAAGTTTTTTTTAAATTATTAAAAAATTAATTAAACTATTCCAAGCATTTTACTCCTTTAACACCTCATGTAGTGTAATGTCGATTTTATTGCGACGTGCATGTATTGAAGATTCTGCATTTACTGATTTCTAAATTATCAAAAGAATAAATTCTTTTGATTTACAAAAGAAATAATTATTTTCACTCAAAATTTTGCTATCAACTTTTCAACGTAGATACTCTTGCAATCCTTTGAATCTTTAATATGCTAATGATGTATTTTTACCTATTTGCAGTGACTTGTCGAATCATTCGAAAAAGATCAAGAACGAAAGACTAAAATGCAGAAGGGGGTCACGCGAAATTACGAAGAAAGGCATCAAAGAACCACTTAGACATATATATTCTTTCATTGAATTAATGAAAGACGAGCAACGTGAAAATGAAAGACTGCGAGTACTTCTTTAAGTTGGTTATCAGGGAACACATAGAAAGCTAAAGTGGAGACGGCTTCACGACAGGATTCACCGACTAAAAGATAGACTTAAGAACAGTGAAATTGATGCAATTTCGTATATTGATGCTGTTTCATATTATATCAACATAGAAACTTGATATCCTATTTTGGGTGTGATAATAAAATTTATGTTCTTGTAAGATATTTGAGTTTAATTTGCCTGAAATAGAAGAGAAGTTCCAGTTGAGAATAAAATAAATCCCTCTTTGTTACAGTAACGGAGAGAAAATTCTCTTGTATGTTATAAGGCGAAACAGGAAAAGGCGAATCGGGAAAGGCCAAACGTGAATTCCCGTTCCGCTTTAAGATAACAACCTTATCGGTTACCTGTCAAAATATGTTTTGAGGGCATAAGGCGAAACGGGAAAAAGCCAAAGGGGCATAAATCTAGTAACCATTGGTTTCTCGCTATTAACTTAAACCGGAAGTTGCAGTATATTTCAACCACTTCCAGTTTTAGTAGTCTGATAACGAAAGAAAAAGATCATCTTACTTTTGACGTTCTGAATCCATATTCCAATATCCTCTCATATTGGAAGCATCCCGTATTAGGAAATAAAACCACGCTCCATTTCACAAGCGCAAGCAAGCAGCCGATGGATGCCGTCACACCGATGGAACACGAAGAGATATGAAGAAGACCCCCTTCAACCCCTCCATAGGCTCCGCCTCCAAAGACTGGATACATAGATGGACACCTTGAGCCAGAAGACACCAGTTGTTAACTGGTCCATCCCCTACTTATAGTCATGTGAATAGTAATCCTTTTTCATCTTATAACATAGCAACCTTATAAAACACTTCTGCACATCTTCGACTTTAGGACTTAGATTTCTGGACTTTTGGCTTCAATGGCTATATTAGCCTGTCACTAGAATTAGAATTAGGAATTAGACTTCTGGGCTTTCGGCATCGATGGCCATATTAGCCCGTCACTAGGATTAGAATTAGGAATTAGATTTCTGGGCTTTCGGCATCAATGACCATATTAGCCCGTCACTAGGATTAGAATTAGGAATTAGATTTCTGGGCTTTCGGCATCAATGACCATATTAGCCCGTCACTAGGATTAGAATTGAATTAGATCTTTGGGCTTTCGGCATCAATGGCCATATTAGCCCGTCACTAGGATTAGAATTAGGAATTAGATTTCTGGGCTTTCGGCATCAATGACCATATTAGCCCGTCACTAGGTTAGAATTGAATTAGATCTTTGGGCTTTCGGCATCAATGGCCATATTAGCCCGTCACTAGGATTAGAATTAGGAATTAGATTTCTGGGCTTTCGGCATCGATGGCCATATTAGCCCGTCACTAGGATTAGAATTAGGAATTAGATTTCTGGGCTTTCGGCATCAATGACCATATTAGCCCGTCACTAGGATTAGAATTAGGAATTAGATTTCTGGGCTTTCGGCATCAATGACCATATTAGCCCGTCACTAGGATTAGAATTGAATTAGATCTTTGGGCTTTCGGCATCAATGGCCATATTAGCCCGTCACTAGGATTAGAATTAGGAATTAGATTTCTGGGCTTTCGGCATCAATGACCATATTAGCCCGTCACTAGGTTAGAATTGAATTAGATCTTTGGGCTTTCGGCATCAATGGCCATATTAGCCCGTCACTAGGATTAGAATTAGGAATTAGATTTCTGGGCTTTCGGCATCAATGACCATATTAGCCCGTCACTAGGATTAGAATTAGGAATTAGATTTCTGGGCTTTCGGCATCAATGACCATATTAGCCCGTCACTAGGATTAGAATTAGGAATTAGATTTCTGGGCTTTCGGCATCAATGACCATATTAGCCCGTCACTAGGATTAGAATTAGGAATTAGATTTCTGGGCTTTCGGCATCAATGACCATATTAGCCCGTCACTAGGATTAGAATTAGGAATTAGATTTCTGGGCTTTCGGCATCAATGACCATATTAGCCCGTCACTAGGATTAGAATTAGGAATTAGATTTCTGGGCTTTCGGCATCAATGACCATATTAGCCCGTCACTAGGATTAGAATTAGGAATTAGATTTCTGGGCTTTCGGCATCAATGACCATATTAGCCCGTCACTAGGATTAGAATTGAATTAGATCTTTGGGCTTTCGGCATCAATGGCCATATTAGCCCGTCACTAGGATTAGAATTAGGAATTAGATTTCTGGGCTTTCGGCATCAATGACCATATTAGCCCGTCACTAGGATTAGAATTAGGAATTAGATTTCTGGGCTTTCGGCATCAATGACCATATTAGCCCGTCACTAGGATTAGAATTAGGAATTAGATTTCTGGGCTTTCGGCATCAATGACCATATTAGCCCGTCACTAGGATTAGAATTAGGAATTAGATTTCTGGGCTTTCGGCATCAATGACCATATTAGCCCGTCACTAGGATTAGAATTAGGAATTAGATTTCTGGGCTTTCGGCATCAATGACCATATTAGCCCGTCACTAGGATTAGAATTAGGAATTAGATTTCTGGGCTTTCGGCATCAATGACCATATTAGCCCGTCACTAGGATTAGAATTAGGAATTAGATTTCTGGGCTTTCGGCATCAATGACCATATTAGCCCGTCACTAGGATTAGAATTAGGAATTAGATTTCTGGGCTTTCGGCATCAATGACCATATTAGCCCGTCACTAGGATTAGAATTAGGAATTAGATTTCTGGGCTTTCGGCATCAATGACCATATTAGCCCGTCACTAGGATTAGAATTGAATTAGATCTTTGGGCTTTCGGCATCAATGGCCATATTAGCCCGTCACTAGGATTAGAATTAGGAATTAGATTTCTGGGCTTTCGGCATCAATGACCATATTAGCCCGTCACTAGGATTAGAATTGAATTAGATCTTTGGGCTTTCGGCATCAATGGCCATATTAGCCCGTCACTAGGATTAGAATTAGGAATTAGATTTCTGGGCTTTCGGCATCAATGACCATATTAGCCCGTCACTAGGTTAGAATTGAATTAGATCTTTGGGCTTTCGGCATCAATGGCCATATTAGCCCGTCACTAGGATTAGAATTAGGAATTAGATTTCTGGGCTTTCGGCATCGATGGCCATATTAGCCCGTCACTAGGATTAGAATTAGGAATTAGATTTCTGGGCTTTCGGCATCAATGACCATATTAGCCCGTCACTAGGATTAGAATTAGGAATTAGATTTCTGGGCTTTCGGCATCAATGACCATATTAGCCCGTCACTAGGATTAGAATTGAATTAGATCTTTGGGCTTTCGGCATCAATGGCCATATTAGCCCGTCACTAGGATTAGAATTAGGAATTAGATTTCTGGGCTTTCGGCATCAATGACCATATTAGCCCGTCACTAGGTTAGAATTGAATTAGATCTTTGGGCTTTCGGCATCAATGGCCATATTAGCCCGTCACTAGGATTAGAATTAGGAATTAGATTTCTGGGCTTTCGGCATCGATGGCCATATTAGCCCGTCACTAGGATTAGAATTAGGAATTAGATTTCTGGGCTTTCGGCATCAATGACCATATTAGCCCGTCACTAGGATTAGAATTAGGAATTAGATTTCTGGGCTTTCGGCATCAATGACCATATTAGCCCGTCACTAGGATTAGAATTGAATTAGATCTTTGGGCTTTCGGCATCAATGGCCATATTAGCCCGTCACTAGGATTAGAATTAGGAATTAGATTTCTGGGCTTTCGGCATCAATGACCATATTAGCCCGTCACTAGGATTAGAATTGAATTAGATCTTTGGGCTTTCGGCATCAATGGCCATATTAGCCCGTCACTAGGATTAGAATTAGGAATTAGATTTCTGGGCTTTCGGCATCAATGACCATATTAGCCCGTCACTAGGATTAGAATTGAATTAGATCTTTGGGCTTTCGGCATCAATGGCCATATTAGCCCGTCCCTAGGATTAGAATTAGGAATTACATTTCTGGGCTTTCGGCATCAATGGCAATATTAACTCGTCCCAAGGATTAGAATTAGGAATTAGATTTCTGAGCTTTCGGCATCAATGGCTATATTAGCCCGTCACTAGGATTAGAATTAGGAATTAGATTTCTGGGCTTTCGGCATCAATGGTCATATTAGCCCGTCAGGTTTGAGGGATGACTTCTCTTGCTGATTACACTATTCGAAGAAAGGGAAGGAAGAAATGATTCGCGAAAGAAGGAAGTGGCCTGAGACCTATAAAATGGATACCAGCCCAGCATTTGTCTGGTGTGAATGAGAAAAGACCAGGAAAACCTCACTCAGGATAGCTGGCGTGAAAAAGCTTTTTACACTTTTTCGACCGAAGTGTCCCCCATCGGGAATCGAACCTGGGACCGCTCGCACCCAGCTTCGATTTTGTTAATAAGTGTATTAGAAAAACTGTTCCAGACGACTGAACCAAATTCCAGCTTAGATCTAAAAAGTGTTTTATGTAAGTACATGGAAGAACAACCATTTATAAAATCAGGCCATTGATTAAATATAAAACCTATTGTTTTCCTTGTTGATTGCACTAAATCATTTATATGATTATCAAATTTCAATTATCTGTCATAGGAAATACCGAGATCTCATGTTCTATTTTGTTTATTTTTACTCCATTAATTTTATATTTGCTGACACAATTATTATTATTATTATTATTATTATTATTATTATTATTATTATTATTATTATTATTATTATTATTATTATTATTATTATTATTCCTCTAAGTATTCTGCCTTTCGGCAAGTCCTAGGAGTGTTTTTTTTTCTTTTTTAAAGTTTAGATTTCAGCCTGGAAATATTTCTTCCACATTTGTCGATTTTCAGTTTCCTTTTTTAACTCCCAACAGGTACATTTTCTCCTATCTTTTTAATAATCTATCAGCTTTGTTCTTCTTCTTCCTACTCCTCGCTTTCCTTCCATCTTTCCTTCTATGGCGATATCAAGAAGACAATTTATTCGCAAGATGTATCCAATTCAATTGGTCTTTCTGTAAAGGATGCTGGCTAGAAGTATTATATCTCTTCTCTCCTATCCATTTTAAAACATCTTCGTTTGTTACTTTCTCTATTTATTTTATTTTCTCCATCTTCCTCGAACACCACATTTCTAAGCTCTCTAAATATTTTTTTCTCTAATTTCTGTAATGTCCAAGTCTCTGAACCATACAGTCCAATACTCCATACATAGCAGTTGACAGTTTCCTCCTTAGTTCAATATTAAGGCTGCTGTTTAAGAGTGACCTTCTCTTATTGAATGCTTCTTTGGCTATGACAATTCTTGACCTGATCTCTTTGGTGCAATAAGTTTCTTATCAAAATAGTTTCCGGATGCTTGAAATTGTCGACTTCTTCAATTTCTCTTTGTGCTTACACAATATTGCGTTTTATTAATGAATATCATATATTTAGTTTCTTCAGAGTTGATCATTAATAAATTATTTTTGCGACAATGATTTACTATATCTAAATCTTTCTGCAACGGATAATTATCATACTCGTTATTAACTACTCTCAATAATTTTATGTCATCTACGTATAATAGTATTTTAATAATAATAATAATAATAATAATAATAATAATAATAATAATAATAATAATAATAATAATAATACAGGACGTATAGTGAAGCAAAAATCAGTGGAACTAGCAGTAGAGGATGTTCATTCGTTTATTGCAGTTGGCAAATCAAGGTCTTGTTGACAGGCACGCGCTGTTTTATCTTCCGTTTCATGCAACGTCGATTTTCATGCCCTATTTTTCATTATTTAAGACCTCTGTGCATTTTGCCTCATGTTGTAAACACACAAACATCCCCCCCAAAAATAATGAAAAACAGCAGAAAGTAACTGGACTGGCAGAGCTCCAAATCCATTTGAAAGTTACGGCAATGTGTTCTTTCCGTTTGCATTAACTTTTCTTTTTCGGTAATTATTCTGTTTTTCGTTTGTTTGTGTTTGTTTCACTGTGATAATTCGAATTGACCAAGTAAATTATGGTAGTCCCTCCAAGTTCTAATGAGAGAAATTTCACTGATTAAAAAAAAAAAAAAAACCGCATGAGAAGAATGTAATATCATGGCCAACTGAGACTATTTTAGCTTCGTTTATACGGTAATCATTAATAGTTGTTAAATGCAGGGTAAAAGTGCGGAGGAACGCCAAGGGACGTCGTTCCCCCACTTCCAGAAAATATCTGCTGCGTCCCACCACTTTCTTAAAAAATACAATGGGGAAAGATAGGCAGGGGGACGATATGACGTCAAGCGTCTCCCTACCTTTTCAGATCCACTTTTACCGCTGGTGAAATGTAATTTCTTTAAATATCGATGAAGATTGGATATGGAGTGCTGTTAAAAACGGAAGCAAAACTTTCTATACATTTCTAGTGTCAATTTTTAAGCTTTTCAATTTCCAAACTACGCTATATGCAAGCAGGCTGCATGACAACTAGATCATTTAAATACGACCATGGGGCCGCGATGGCTCAGTGGTAAAGTGTTCTCATCTGGTGCATGGGGTCCCTGGTTCGATCCCAGTTCGCTCCAAGTGAACTTTGTGGTGGACAAACATCCTGTGCGTGGGTTTCCTCGAGGTTCTCCCTTTTCCTCCCACTTTCTTCATTCCTCCATTTCATTCATTTCTCATCATCACCGTCTCCTTTAGCCTAACTGGCATATGCGTGGGACGTAAAACTCAAAGATTTCAAATACGATCCTGTACATACAGAATGGCGCACGAAATGTTATACCATTTGTTTTGTTCATTATACATATCTTTATCTTCAAAATATTACAAAAATAGTGCAGAATTAATTGTATGAGCATGGAAATTTAGTTCAATGTAGTTTGTGTTCAATGTGGTCACCATTTTGTTTCACAGCCTCTTGCAGGCGAACCTTTACACTTGTCAGAACCTTCCTCCACAAGTCTTCCGTCGGCATAACTGGATGGCGATATTCAACTGCTTCAATGTGAGGATGTTCATTTGCCCAGAAAAAAAAACATTTTTCTTGTTCACTACACCATTTAAATGAAAACACGTATCGTCAGTAAACCACATGATCCTTTTGCACTAACCATGAAGCGAACTGATGTCTTCGTTGCTTGTCCTATGAACAAGTGTTATCTTGCAAGGGAACATGAAAAGATCAGAATGCAGAATCCTTTGTATGGACCGACGAGATATTCCTAACTCAGCATCCGTCCTCCTTGTTGATTTGCTAGGATTTTGTGTCAAAGCAACGTGAATTGGTTCAATGTTTTCAGGGGTTCGGACACCGGATTCGCGCCGTCGATTTTTCTTCACCACAGAGACAGTTGTTTCAAATTGACGACACAATCTCTGAATAGTCTGTTTACATGGAGCCTGTTTTGCACGAAAGTATGCACGAAAACGTCCTTGTATCGCTACAAAACTTCTCGTTTCTGTGAAAAAATAGTGCAACTTTCACCCTCTGTTCAACACTCAGTCTGCTTTTATGCGCCATCTTGAAAACTACTGTTTGGCGCCAAGTAAATATTTGATATTAACTTCTCGTGACATCTAGCGGATTTTCCATAAACCAAAGTATACGAATACAGTTTTCAATATTTCATCTATAATATTATACGTGTAATGAACAAAGCAAATGGCATGACATTTCATGCACTGTCCCTCTCACTATCCAAGCCGCTAACAATAAAAAATTGTCCCTGCTCCAATACACTTTTACATCTAATGCCTAATAACCTCACTTCAATGAAACGTGGCACATATATAGAATAGGAAATCTAGTATTATTTAGGTGTTTGATAGGAATCTCAAAAGAATATCAATATGCTAGAAAACTTGAGGAAGGACTGAGAAGGATATGAGATGAAAATAAATGTTAGAAAGATACATTGATATAAAGCCATGGTGATTGGAACGAAACGGTCGGAATCAAATATAGAAGTAGGAGGGGAGAAAACGGAACAGGTGAATAGTTTACAATACTTGGGTAGTATTATTTGTAATTATATTGAAGTGCGATTGAGATATAAAAGCAAGGATAGGAATGGAGAAAGAAGTCTTTAGGAGCAAGAAAAGTCTATTTTGTGGGACCTTGAATAAAGACTTGAGGAAAAGACATAAAATGCTTCATGTGGAGGGTTGTACTGTATAGGGCAAAAACAAAAACATTACGCAAAAATGATTAAAAACGACTGGAAGCTCTTGAAATGTGGATATGGAGAAGAATGGATGGATTTCTTCTGTGGTGACTTGGACGGACTAGCAGAAACAGTTATTTGCTAATTATCAGGGGTTGGAGATTGATTGCTATCGTTGGCAGGAGCCGGAGCGCCCTCTGTAGATTGGTCTTTCAGCTTACTCAAAGGAGCAAAATTTATTCTTTAAGTGAAAATCAACCATTGATTGAATGCCGAAAGTTTCAGCTTTCATGCCTTTGCATATTTATTTTTAGGGCGAGAATACTTAAATTAAGCATCCGCCACTGAGTCAGTTTGCATTGCTGACTCGGAACAGAAATCATTCGTACAATCTGAGGTTGTATCTTGATGGGGAAGTGGTCGAAATTCTTCTTTATCCTTGTGTTGAGTTCCAATGGATTGTTGAGAAGTTGTGTAATCTTGATGAGAATGCTCTATGGAGTTTGGTATATTGAAGATTTACTGCTGAAGTGGCTAGCACTGATGGTTTGAGTGGTCGTGACATATTATGAGTTTGATCTTTGCCAATTAATGCTTGATCAATGATGTTGATATCCCCTGGAGGGAAAAGGCCGAATCTGTAGCTATTTGTTGCGAAATTACTTGAGTTTTGCTTGATCATTCAACTTGCATGATGCTGAGGTGAATGCTTTAGTTATTTCTTTAATTTTTCTAATTTTGCGTGGTATTTTTTAAACAAAGGATTTTTTTGGCGCGAAAAACTTATGAGAGTTGACGCAAGTTATACATCGAGGTCTCCTTAGCTCTTATTATGATATATACTAAAACGGTAACGTACAGCGTGATTGCTTTATACTAAAACGGTAACGTATCAATCATAACCCTAGGAAAGTTAGCATTAGACCAGGAACACTGTAAGAGGATTTACTTATTTATTCTACTTTTCTAACTGTTTTAATGTGGTTTTCAAAATATTTTTTGTCTTTATATGTTAAGAGCTGTAGTTCAATGAAACTTTGTAAATATATAGTGCAAGACACCTGGTATTTTCTGCGGTATCTTTCGTTCAGATACCTTAAACCGGGGTGCCCAAATGTATACAAAGAAACCATTTATTTTTTGTAAAAAATTCGGGAAAATCTGTCTCGATTTGTCCCAAATCTACGTGTATAGACCTGTAACAAATGTGCATGATGCTATCTGAAAACTGATTCTATATAAAGCCAATGACGTAGAAACTATAGATCTAACATATACTTAGGGTACGAGCAGAGCTTCCTAAATAATTATCTATAATTTCCTTATGGGGTAAAAAAAAAAAAAAAAAAAAAAACTTGTTCTTAAAGAGGTTTGTAAGCCGGGAGTCCAGGTACACCAGTGAACACGTCCATGACAACTAGTACAGCGTCAATTTTCGACACCTGTATTCTACATTTCCCCGTCCCATTTTGATTCATGTTATTATTCTGATTTACCGCCCCAACACGTTTTGACGTAATATATCTAGGTATATCAGTCAGTTGGAATTGCCTAGTAAAGAGCACTCAGAAATCACTTCGTCATTATTTCGGGAGCGTAGTAAAGGCGAAAACAATAATTAGGTGTGGCGTTATCAATAATGAAAGATTGAGCATGTTATTGCTTGAAGAGATTTTTTATCTACATCGATAGTATTCCAATTGAGATGAATATCATCTATCTGCTCAGGGATTTATTTTTTGGATAGGTTTAAGGGCTAGCATTAGTATTTAGATTTCCAGGGGTGCCCATGTTGTGGTTTCCAGGAAGGGGCAAGTATAGGCGACATTTCAAATGTAGTCTCAAATTTTGCGGTAACTCTTCTAAAACAATCTATTGGGTTTTCGATCTTCCGAAGTACAATTTCCTCTAGAGGGGGCGAGCGCCCCAGCTTGCCCCCCTGATGGGAGCTCTTGAAGCTGTCCATGCCTACCATGACATCCCTCGGTTATCACACTATCTGAGGAAAAGGTAGGAAGAAAGGGGGACGCGGTAGGAGCCCCAAAATTACATAGGACTTAAAACTCATTTAGCGGCACAAGGCCTAAACGGCACAAGACCTAAAATTTAGGTCTAGTGTTTGTATTTCTAGGTTTTTATGACGTTTAAGTCTTATTAATGTTACGCGAAGAAAAATGGGGAAGGAAGGAAACGGACTGTGATTTTAGGTATCATCCCGACATTCCTCTGGTGTGAATAAGGAAACCCATATTCAGAATGGTTGACCTAATAAATGTTTTACACTTTTTCGACCGAGTGTCCTCACTGGGAATCGAACTCGAGTCCGCTCGTACTAAAAATGAGAACGTTAGAGACTACACTGCGCGGGACCACTTTTGGATAAATTATTAGAAACAATGTCGAGTCTTCAGATTAAATGATGTGTCAGAATTGAAGCATTCCGTAGCTGGTCTCCGAGATAGAAATATTTCACACCTGCTTTTTCTCTTCAGGTTCCTAAATAATAGTGTCTACTGCATGCGTTCCACACTGAGTGCTCTGCGACGCCACAGTATACTGCTCTCCTTCTCAGCAAACTATACGGTGAGGGAAAGGGACTGGTAGGTAAACTGAAGTTTATAAAATATATTGATGCTTGGCAAACAACAATGTCGATGGTTTTGAAGCCATACTACTCGTGAATTTATGGATACTCTTACACTGCCAACACTTGCTCTCTTCCTCATCAATTCTTCTCCTGTTCCTATGTCATCTATCGGCTAGTTTGAAATTAGTGGTGTAATAGGAATGAACCAATAACTATTTTTACTTTCAGGGACAGGATTCGATGGGAAATGAGGTGGGCGGATAAGGGCCATTTTTCGCCCATCAGACAACGGAAAAATGAAGTGTCTGATTCCGACAAGTTTGCAATGTATTTGTATACTAGAAGATATGTTGCATATGTAAAGATAATAGATACGTGATAAAGAAAATAGTAAGCCATAGAAATAAGTGCCCAAAAAGAGTTCGTTTCAGCGTTTTGCGACATTTTGGTAATGCTTGCTGTCTTTGATGGAGGCTTATAGGAAGAAGGAGTCGATGAACCAAAATAAATCTGACTCGTCATAATATAACGCTGTGTAACCTTTGATATGAGTACTAATTGGTGTTGGTTCAGTGTGTCCTTCTACCTATTAGAGAACTAAATGTATTGCGCGAGAGTATAGAGCGATGACTACCGTTTATACGCTGTAATGTACGAGTTCAACTGGAGACTCCAGCTCTGATGTTATTTACCGATTGTGACTGAAAATACATGCTCAGCATGTCAATACAATATATAAAGAAAATGTATTGTTTGCGCGGATGTGTGTGTAGGGCAGCAAAAATAGAGATAGCACGTTATGGAGTATTGAGAAGGTGTGTCATTTCTGAAAGCTGTATGAGTAAAAGTGCGAGCAGGAAAACCAGTCGCAGAATGGCATGAAATTCTGCAATATATATATATATATATATATATATATATATATATATATATATATATATATCGAAGAATCATACATACCACGCGTCAATGAAGTACCGATGGGAATTCATTGATACGTGATATTGCAATACTAAGGGAAAGATGAAAAACAACGACCAACAATAGCTACCTGATATATCTGATCCAACCTAATACATACCCATACCCATAAACACACCCCACCCCACCCCATATATATATATATATATATATATATATATATATATATATATAGAGAGAGAGAGAGAGAGAGAGAGAGAGAGAGAGAGAAAGAGAGCAAAGGCAGATATACGCGAGCTCGTGTGTGTGTGTGTGTTCAAGGTGTAGAAGTGTGGAGTCTGCGTCCTGTGCACCTAGATAAGCGCCACGGGCGGCAACTGTTGGAATTGCACGTTTCCATTGCCCTATTTGCTGCGCTGCGATCGGAGTGTTCAGTCGTGTTGTGCCGCAATCAAACCATAGTTAAGAAGTGTAGATATCAATCGTGAGTTTGCAACTGTTTGTGCAAACATATATTGACGAACTTAATAAGACATAATGCCGAACGGCCAGTGTGATTGTCGTGAAACCTGGAAAAGAAAATCTACGGCTTTTCGTACGTGTTCTAACAAAAAAATTATATCGATCCTGAGGAGTTCTAAAAACTGCGATATACAGAGTGGTACGAAGTTGTGCTCGAAATGCAAATCATATGCATATCGTGTGCTTCGTTCTCGAAGCACTCCTATGCCTTCGTCTGTTGTACAAAAAGATCGTGCGTCTACGAGCACTGCCGTCGAAACCACCTGTAAGAGTTCTAAAATAGAGTTAGCAATACCTCGTTGTCACAACTCTAATAGCTGTTGTATAATATGTAAGCGTAAGAAATGCTTAGTGTCTGTACCAAAAGCAGCTCGAACCCAGGCCTTTACAGAAACGGGAATCTATATTTCGTCGGGAAAACGCTGCTGTAAAACGCATCTTACGGAGTCGGTATTCGTGAGGAGGCTCTGCAAGCTGTACGCCCTGTAAGTGAGAAGACAACAACATCTGCGAAAGATATTGAAAGTCTGATAAACGATATCAGAAAGGTAGCACAGAAGAAAGGTATCGATTTCGACTCACCGGGACGACTTTCCGACTCCGATTATTATACTCTTATGGGTATTTCAATGTCTGATTTTAACTGTATTTATGACCTAGTAAAGTCCAAAATGCGTTCCTCAACACAGAGATCCTCTCGTACTTGTTTGGAAGTGTTACTTGTAAAGTTTCGAACGGGTGTCTCGAATGGTGTTCTGTCCACATTATCAATGTCAGAAAACGAAGAATATCACCTTCTGTGCACTCTGCACGTGAGGCTTTGATGTGGACTTTGTTCCACTATATCTTGGAACGGAACACATCACCAGAACACAGGTTATTGAAAACCATACGAGGCTTTTAGCACGACGATTATTCATTCCCGATGACGACAATGATACTGTAATACTTGTTGCTGATGGCACGTACATTTATATCCAGAAGAGTTCCCACTATTCCTTTCAGCGACGATCATTCTCGTTACACAAAGGAGACCTTTGGTGAAGCCTATGATGTTGGTCACGACGACAGGTTACATTTTGGATGTCTTTGGACCTTACTTCGCGGATTTAAATAACAATGACGCTAACATACTCACTCACATCTTAAAAAATGATGCACACAATATCAGAGAGTGGCTGCAGCCAAAGGATGTTCTGATTGTTGATAAAGGCTTCCGTGATTGTTTGGCACTTCTGGAAGAAATGGGTCTCGTATCTGAAATGCCTAGATTCCTCAATAAGCAGCCACAATTTACAACAGCGGATGCTAACGAGGCGCGTCTTGTGACGAAAGTTCGATGGGTCGTCGAAGCCGTTAATGGACAGTTGAAAAACTGGTGCACATTGCATAAGTGGTATCCAATACGCAAATACCTTATATTGGTGACTAGGTGCGAATTATATGTGCTCTTCTCAATGCTTTCTATCCTACAAGGATTCACAACACCGAAGATGACGAAATAATCGCTCAGCGGATGCTGGCTTTAGTTAGAAAACCTAATTACTTAAAACAGATGGTCGACGAACAAGGCTTGGCGCGAAAAAAGGCAATTTGGACTAAGGTAACCGATACAGATTTTCAAGATTTTCCACGACTAACTTAAGATTAGCTACGGCAATTAACTCTTGGCATATATCAACTTAAACAAACCCAATCTTACACTCACGAGCACTTAAGTCACGAAGGTATGTACTCTTTGTACATACATCATGACGATGCTTCTGCTCTCCGAGTTCAGTTACAATCACGATACATAAGATCCAAGACCTATAATATTTGGATCAAAACAGAGCAAAGCAACATCGCACATATATAGTGGTACTGTCAATGTAAAGCAGGCGCACGGATCGTCGGATGTTGTGCGCATATTGCTTCCGTACTATGGTTTCTGGCTTACTGGCGCCACAATTCCACCGCAGTTAAGAAACCAAGTCTAGAATATACTCATACACTACAAGATGCCGCCGCTGCAGGATGGTCCACTGGCGATTTGGATGACTACCGCAAGCACGATGCCTAATCTGCAAACTAGCTACAAGTGCCTCCAGCTGTCTGATTAGTATCTATGCTTAATTATTTCCGATGTAATATATTGATCTCATAGTCATAGTAGACTTCATTCTTCTTATTCTTGTAGTTAGTGTTCTATTTACTATTGCTTTCTCGGATTACAACCCATGACATTAGTGTTTACGTTCCTTCATTAACATATGACTTACGTCTTTGTTTATTTTTTTACCTCTCACTTATAGCGCTTTCCGTCAAAATATATTTGTTTTCTTATTTTTATGAGGTATACTATTGAAAACCATGCATTTCACATCTCGGGCCTGATGGGCGAAAAATGGCCCTTATCAGCCCACCTCCTTTGTGACCTTTAACAGGAAACTGAGCGAAGATTATGGAAAATATAATGACTCAAATTTCGTCATCTTCGGAATATGAGTGGTAGTCAATATAATTTTAGAACACTCTGTATATTAGAAAAACCACAATTGCATCCTAAGTCACATGGAAGGATTTTAAGCTTTCTATCTCATATGCAAGCCCACTTTTAAATATACCAAGTTGATAAAAACAGCACAGCATCCTTTATATATATATATATATATATATATATATATATATATATATATATATATATATATATATGCGCGTGCATTCATTACGTGCTGTACGTGGTGGGGAAAGGGAAGCATTCTCGGGAGCTAAGATGTGAATGATGGCCGTGTAAACAAACGGATGACTCAGCGAAGAGAAATGAATGTCGGAGGTAGGAAACATCTGAAGGCTAGCAAACGACGAGTCCTACGCGACATGACACACGTCAACTCGTTTGGCAAAGTCTACAACTAGCCAAAGAATATATATATATATATATATATATATATATATATATATATATATATATATATATATATATATATATATATATATATATATATATATATATATATATTACCAGTACGTATAAGGTACAGCATATGAGTTCATGTAATAAGCAGGAAGTGATAGAGGAAAAGATTAACAAATTTAATTCCTCCCCTATCTATTTTCCTTATTGTCAAACAGGAAATATATATAAAAGAAGTTGTGACTGACTGACTGATCAAAACCCAGGCCAAACAGTTTAAGCTAGAAACTTAAAATTTGGACAATGCACGGAACTTGAGACATAAGGCACCCCTAAGAAAGAATTTTTTTTTTTTGGAAATTCGAAGTGAAAGAAGTGAAATGGTAGTTGCATTTCTTATATTAAGGTGTCTGTCACCGAAATCCTTGAGCTGACAGAAGCATGATATTTGGTATTTACGTATTTCGTTCAAAATAATTAAACATGTGCTTTCAACATTGTTTAATGTTTGATATAGCATGAAAAAAAGAGGTAGGGGATAGTTCATTAACATGTCCATAAGGCACTCGAATTTCGTGCGAGACTTAAATTTTGTTGGTTGTATTACGGTTTAGGTCCCTTTCAGCAGTAAGGCTATATGAGATGTGTCCCTAGAGGGATTTCCCTTATTTTATTTATCATAAATGTTTCTGCACACTTTATACACTAGATTACAAATAAGTAATAGTTATTTTCTCTATAAGTTGGACTCCTGCCCATACCAGCTCGGAAGTTTAGGATTTCTGGGTTAGGAACACTGATGCATTTAAAGGGGCTTACGGGCTTAAGCGCCCCCCACCTGAAATTCTATTCACTATGTTAAAGTAAATGAAATATCTTTTCACATTTCCAGGTATAAAGTTAGCAAACCCTTCCCGAAACAAAATCGTTAATACACTACTGATTAGGAATGACCCTACCCATTGCAGCTGAGCCCAAAGGAACCTCTTGCCCGATGCAACTCAGAGGTAGGATACTATGTCCTGCTCGATGCAGCGCGAAGATGGGCAAGGAACCTCTTGTCCGATGCAGGTCAGAGGTAAGGACAGATTAGTCTCTCTCTCTCAGTGCAGCTTGGAGAGAGATACATAGGATGTGAGTAGTTCACAACTGATGTCTTCTGCTCGAGGAGTTCGCTTTTATAGCCAGTTCTGGTGGCGGAACCTGTGAAGGGTTGGAAGGGTTCTGTTCGTATCTATTCGTCCCTCTTCGTCCCTATGCGTGTCCTCTTCGTGTTTTCTCGGAGAAACCATCTGTCGGCTGCTTGGTGATGCTTGTGCTGAAGCACTTGGTATTGTTGACTAATATTAGAGGATATTCCAATATTCAATTTCTCTACCGAAACCGGAAGTAGTAGAATTCTACTACCACTTCCTGTTTCAATATTAACTGGGAAAACATCACGCTACTTAAAGCAAATTTCTTTACTCGTTGTATTCTTGACCCTGCTATTTGGTTGTTTACCTAGAGTCCTCATTTGAAAACCTTAAAAAATTCACACATACTATCTGTGCCTTTGGTATAACGGGTCCCGAATTTAATTTCAGATAAATATAAATTTTAAAATTACATTTCATTATATATTTAATAGAGATGTTGTGGCGAAGAAGGTTCACTCGCATACATGACGATCTTCCAGTCCAAATGGTTATTTTTGTCAAGGCTGGTTTCGATTCAGCACCCAACTTTCAGCCCAAATTTAGCACCACCATTGGCGACCAAATTTTTTTAATTCGGCCATACACATTTCCATAAACAAGATCAGTGCGAGCAAAAATGGCGATCAAACATTGATCCAGCTACTCGGTTCAGAACTGAAATCTTCTGCCGTATATGCATATAAATAGTTTTCCAAAGGCAGATATACAACAGTATTGGTAGGGCTCAAGGATGTTATAAAATAAAGGATCTGCCCATATGTATCTTCATCCTATTAAATCAATGAAGCCGAAAAACAACCGACTATCGGGACGTCTGATTGGCTATTCTTGTTTCCACCATCGTCTGAACCACTATTTTCGTTTCCACCATGATTGTTAGTTCAAAACATTGGGATCTTATTGGGTGGAGTGGGAAGTAGGGGTGGCGAAACTATGATGTATGGCTTCAAAATTTTGTTGTAAGGGCAGATCCTCTATTTTATAATATCCTTGGTAGGCCTACTCCCATAAATTGTTTTATCTTTTATCTTTTCAGATATCTTGTTTTCTGGCACGATGGTTGATAACTTGAATGGAGAACAAAGAAAGTACATTCTTAAAACTTATTGAAAAATTGAAAATGCTGAGGATATTTGTATGGAGAAACGAACTTTTTATTGCAGTACAAACACATTTAACAATTTATCGCATCAGGGACAAATTTGATAGAAGAGATTCAGTGGTTAATACACGAAAATCTGGACGCCCTAAGACTGCAAGACCGATGATAATGAATTGAATGTTGCACTGACGTTTGTCAAGATCCCCCCCTCTCCCCGAAATAAAAGTTAATTCGGCGAGCATACTTGGAGCTTTCCATATCAAGAACGTGATTACTACGCTTAATGCGTAAATTGAACTTGAGGTTTGCGTCCTAATGTGTGTCGCAGCCTTTTGGGTAGGTTTGAAGACTGTCACAATGTTGGTAGAGAGCAATTCGAATACTTGTGCGATTGAAAATTTTGATTAAAATAAAAATCTAGGTATCACTGTATACCTGCTCTTTGGGTCACCCTATATATATATATATAATTCATTTATTATACTGCTTTTGGAAGGCAATTATTGACCACGTATCCTAGGCAGTAAACTGTGTCATACGTAGAAGACCAAAGTTTTAATCTTGTCTGTTTTTTTTTTTTAATTATCGATATTGAAATGAAATGAAATCTTTAAGTTTTACGTCCCACGGTTATGCCGGTTAGGCTAAAGGAGACGGTGATAATGAGAGATGAGTGAAATGGTGGATTGAAGAAAGTGGGAGGAAACGGGAGAACCCCGAGAAAACCCACGAGCACGGTGTTTGTCCACCACAAAGTTCACTTGGCGGGGGCTGGGATCGAACCAGGGACCCCAAGCACCAGAGGTGAACGCTCTACCACTGAGCCACCGCGCCCCCTATCGATATTGAAATACTGATGAAATTAGCTAACATGTAGGAGAACTCTCTTGCGCTACAGGCCATGGTGGCTCAGTGGTAGAGCGTTCACCTCTAGTGCTTTGGGTCCCGGGTTCGACCCCAGCCACCGCCAAGTGAACTTTGTGGTGGACAAACACCGTGTGCATGGGTTTCCTCGAGGTTTTCCCGTTTCCTCCCCACTTTCTTCATTCCACCATGTCCTTCATTACTCATCATCACCGTCTCCTTTAGCCTAACCGGCACAATCGTGGGACGTAAAACTCAAAGATTTCATTTATCTTGCGCTACAGCCTGTAAAAGGCTATGTCCAGCCAGGCGGCTCTCATTCAACTTGGTGATGAGTAGTCAATAATTTCTAGTTTTCAGGACCGGGAGTTCGATACTTGTAAATTTATGTAGCTCCTTAATACATGCTAGAAACTCACTTGCGAACTATGTTATTCTTAAATTGTTAATACCCATGCATATGTCATTATCCACAATACATCTGCATTACTGCAATAACCATTCTTGCATTCAATAACAACTATATAATTTATGGTGTTTTTTATTAAGCGAAACAGATTAGGCTACTTATACCATGTAAACTGCAATTTTTAGAGATCGTTGGATACACTGCAGAGTGACGCTCTCCGCTCCCCTGTCCCACCGCGCTTACCTAGAAACTGATGTAAACACAACACAGGGGTGTAGCCAGCAGGTTTGTGTAGGGGGGGGCCGTCGTTTTTGAGAGGGGGCCAGCTACAATGTACAAAGCCAAAAAAATGTATTGCTGCTAGTCTGCAAAACTAAAAACATTATTTTAGCTTATTATTATTATTATTATTATTATTATTATTATTATTATTATTATTATTATTATTATTATTATACATAAATTATATTCAAGATAGTTTTTATTATGCTTAATCCAGAACTACTGCCCGGGACCAAACGCTATACTTTTGTGCATAACTATAAAGGTAACTAAGAAAGTTCTGTCCCTTTTCGTGGAGGTCTGTGTTCAATTGGACCTCACATCGTGAGTTGAATGCGAGTGGAGATAAGGCGAAAGTCAGTTGTTATTGTAGGTATATCCAACATACTACCTGGTTGTGGCAATTCAGACACACCGTGAACTTGCATAAAGACAGAGGGAACATGGGACTTCCACAGAGCGTCATAGGAGCATGTATGCTGAACGAGTTCAAATGGAGGTCAAACGCCGCTGTAGCGGACAGATGATATGCCAGGCCTTTGGTGAGGGTGTCGTGATGACGCATACATTGCAGCGATGGTTTAACAAGTTTAAGGACGATGACGAAACACCCGAAAACACCACGTGCCAGAAGACCAACACATGTACAAAGAGGAACTGGGACTACAATTCAGGGTGTGGAGAAACCATTCGGCAGCACATCCATCAACTTGTGAAGCACTACAAGTTGGGTCGATGGGTCTCTCATATTTTGACTCCGGGTCAGAAGGCAACGCGGCAGTCGCCTGTGTTCATTTACTGTTTCGGAGTCATTTCTGGACAGGGCGTTAACATGTGATAAAAAGTGTGTCCTATACGAAGCTCCACGGCGTCGTCATCATTGGTTAGTGTCCCATGAACCGATTTCAAAACAACCGAAATCAGCACTGTACCAGAAGAAGGTCCTTCTGTGTGTTTGGTGCATTGTGCATCGGGAACTGCTACCAGCTGGTCAGAGTATCAATGCAACTGTGTAATGTCAGCAGTTGAGCTGTGCTCAACAAAAACTCAAAACTCTGGAGCCATCACTTCTGAATTGCAAATGTGTCCTCGTTTACGGGACAACGCTAAGTCCCACGTGGCTAGGATGACTCAGGACACCATTTTTCGCCTTGGATGGGAAACAATATTGCAACCACTATATTCCCAGCGTATTGCACCGTCCGATTATCATCTGTTCCATTCTTTGGACAATCGCATTAGAGGACGCCATTTCAAATCCCTAGTAAAAGTCCAAAATGCACCTGATACTTTCTTCGTTTCACGCCCACCACGTTCTACCGCGATGGATTCCATGCCCTTCCAGAACGTTTTCAGAAGGTCGTCGATGCTGATGGGGACTATTTTTCATCTTCCAGGTTAGGTGACATATCGATGTTCGAAGGCGGTGGGTGAAAAAGCAACAACACGTTTCTTGGTTACCTTTATATTTAAATTTAAGACATTGTATACAGAACCTATCTACACAAGATTGATTTTCTTTGAAATTTCACTTAATTTCTTTACGGTTTCCTGACAAATATACTTATTTATTATTCGTGACTAAAAAAACATAATTATTTTATTACACTGACGAGGAAACGGTCTTAAGTGTAAACAACCGATTTGGCTGGGGTCCGGATATGTGTTACGGGAGACCAAAGTAGGAGACACGTATTTTGGCGTTTGGGCCCATACGCAGAAACTTCCGAAATTTGGGACCCCAAAGTAGCCCTACATGCTATAACTAGGAAGCGAATGACGTTACTTGTACACAAACGATTTGGCTGAGGTCCGGATATGTATTACAGGAGACCAAGGTAGGATGCACGTATTTTGGCGTTTGGGCCCATACGCAGAAATTTCTGAAATACGGGGCCCAAACTGGCCCTACATGCTATAACTAGGAAGCGAATAACGTTACTTGTATACAACCGATTTGGCTGGGGTCCGGATGTGTGTTACGGGAGACCAAGGTAGGAGACACGTAATTTGGCGTTTGGGCCCATATGCAGAAATTCTCGAAATACGGGGCCCCAAAGTGGCCCTACATGCCATAACTAGGAAGCGAATGACGTTACTGGTACAGAATGTTGGCTTGGGTTGGAATGTTATATCCAAAAGTATGAGACTTGTGTTTGTTGTTAGGTCCCACAAAAAGAAATGTCGAATGTACAGGGTCCGATATTGCTAGATTTTCAATAAGGCCATGAAGTTGGCGTTATGTGGTACCCATGCGATTCTGAACAGATGTTCAGCTGGCACGAGCCGTCGAGGGGAATCTGCTGCCCACAAGGGTGTCAACGGAGCGAAAGAATGTTTGCGTTTTTCACTTGTATTTCTAACTTCATGGCCTTATTGAAAATCTAGCAATATCGGACCCTGTACATTCGACATTCCTTTTTGTGGGACCTAACAACAAACACAAGTTCCATACTTTTGGATATATTATAACATATTCCAACCCAAGCCAACATTCTGTACCAGTAACGTCATTCGCTTCCTAGTTATGGAATGTAGGGCCACTTTGGGGCCCCGTATTTCGGAAATTTCTGCGTATGCGCCCAAACGCCAAATTACGTGTCTCCTACCTTGGTCTCCCGTAACACACATCCGGACCCCAGCCAAATCGGTTGTGTACAAGTTACGTCATTCGCTTCCTAGTTATAGCATGTAGGGCCACTTTGGGGCCCCGTATTTCAGAAATTTCTGCGTATGGGCCCAAACGCCAAAATGCGTGTCTCCTACTTTGGTCTCCCGTAACACATATCCCGACCCCAGCCAAATCGGTTGTTTACATTTAAGACCGTTTCCTCGTAAGTAGAAATAAAAGAGCGCGAATGAAACCCAAATTGAATAAAAGCATTGTTTCTCACCAAATTTTCCATCCTCTATGTCTTTTAAAACACTTATTAAAGCATATAAAAATACACTGTACTTACAAATCAGTTTAGTACTTTGTTTTATGCTGTATTTGTAGTAACTTGTTAAAACGTTTGTCTTCAAACTGTCAAATATAAATCGCAGTAAATTGTGTAATCTGCTGTCACAAAAAGTATCCTATTTTTCGATCGGTATAAGGAAGAGATACTATACTATTTTTCGATCGGTATGGAAAAACAATATTTCTCCATACTATTTTACCATAAATTATTAATTGTCAATAAACTTCGTTACTTTTAAATGAATGAAGCGAGAAAATTTTACTGTAATGTTTTAAAAGTTGGTCATTTGGGGGGTCCAGGAAACCATTTGGGGGGCCCGGCCCCGATGGGCCCCCCCTTGGCTACACCCCTGACACAACAGCAGCGCCCTCCGCGAAAAACCGCACTGATATCCTGGTCAGATAATAACAAATTAGATAATTTGCATATTGTAGTGACAGGGAATATTTGTATAACGTTTGGTTTCGATTCTAGGTCTTTCATTTTCTTATGAATAAATGCTAAGATTTGGGGATTGGTCTCAAAAATAATTATGCAACGAAAGAGTTAATTTGCAGAGGAAGAAAGTCGAATTGAATAAGAATATGGAAAAGACGAAAAGTAATGTTCACAAGTTTGGAAGGAAGTCTGTTTATCTTAATCGGAATATGGCAACATTAAAGAAGAAATTAACAAAAATATTAAACTGTTAGGAGCATTCGGAAGGAACACCTTCATATTAGAAAGTAAAATGTCAATATGTTTAAAGCTTAGAATTTTCATTAACGTATCCTGGCTGTTTCGGCATAGAATCGCAGACTTGGGCACTAAAAAAATCAGACATTCAGCTTCTGCAGACTATGTAGCGAAGCATTGTGGGATATATGTTAGGACTCACCCGTATAGATTGCAAAAGAATCACATTTATCAGAAAAATGACAGAAGTAATGGGAAATAAAGGCACGAGAGTCGCGTTGGGCTGGACATATAAAGATTAATTCAACACAGTGTGCCATTTCCATGCCTGTCCCGTCAGGCCGTGGTCCACGAAGTTTGTTTTCAATGTTTGACATTGAAAATTCATTGGATTGTTCTTTTTATTCACACATGACGTATCGTGCCTGTGCTGTTCCTATGCTGTGCTCCAACAAGCAGCCTTGAAGAGAAAACAGCCCAGTCGTGGCTCGTCAACCGTTATCCTTCGGCTTTCTTCGCAGCACACGAAGCGATACGAAGTTGACCAGAACCAAGGGAAATAGTGCAGAGAATAGTAGTAGAATTTATGTGTGAATGGTCGCGAGCGTGGCACGGACGGAGCATCGGTCGGGAATGGCATGGGCATAGCACTTTATGTCTGAGTTAACCTTTGAAAGAAGAAAGTATGATCAATGGAGAAAAACAATACTTGCCTGGGATCCAAGAAACAAGGAACGTTGCAGAGTAGCATGGAAGGGAATAGCTCAAGATAAGTGGTTGTGGAGAAAATTTCAAGAAATATTCATTCAACAGTATAATAATGATTTTTGACTATTTCCTGCGTGATTCACCTGAAATTTATACCACAAGTAGATCAGAAATGAAAATTTTCAAAGATGTATCAAATAGTAAGATGAATTTCTGATTAATTGAAAAACGTGCAGAGATGAATATCTGAAACTGTATTATTTGTGACACATGGTATCACAGTAACATTTGAGAGAGGAACGTTGCGATTCAAACATGCATTCCAACGTGACATTAAATTGTTCATGCTCTTTTGCAAAGAAATGTTGCTCCAGGTTTCCTAACCAGGAGACTGTGGCCTATGGTGCCTCTTTTAGTGTATGGAAAAGCTGCCTACGGAGGTATTTCTTTAGGAGTCCAAACAAATGGTAGTCGGAAGGCGATAATTCATGGCTATACGAAAGATGTTCAAGAATTTCCCAGTTGAAACTCACGATGTGAGTACGGGTCCGTTGAGCTGCAACATCCCCTCTAGTAATCCATCTTTTCCCCTCAGTTTCAGATGTATCGCTCCCTTCAGCCTGTTCATGGTTTGGTAGTAGATGTCCGCAGTCTAATACTCGTTTCATTTGCTAGAAATTTAACATGAGTAACATCCTCTTCAAACACAGGAGTAACACCCTCCCCTGATGGTCTCAAAACACAGTAGTCATTGTTGTCTTGGAAGATGTTGTCGTCTTGGGTTTCTTGGCCAGCAGTGGTTACGGATGTTTTCGTGTCATGCTTTGTCGTTTTGACTAAGGTGTCCATAGGAATATTGGAATTTCATCGCCCGTTATGATGAGATGAAGGAATGAATTTTCTTCCCGGACATATCGTGTGAGATGGTGATTTTGGTCCTCACTCAGATGTTTTGGCACCCAACGAGCATATAGTTTCTTGATGCCAAGTTGGTCGTGAGCAGGTACTCCTCACTAAACCATATGAGATTTCCAATGCATCTGAAATATCATGCAACTTCACTCTTCTGTCTTCACGAATCATCGCATTGACGTCACACATATTTCTGTCACTGATGGACATTGCTGGTCTGTCATTTCTGTCATCATCTGTCACAGTCTTCCTATCACTTTCGAATACGTTGCAATACGCATACACTTATTTCTGCGACATAACACATCATAAACTTCCACAAATTTTCGATGGATGTCAGGTGGTTTCTGTCCCGCGGCCAAAAATAGGTGCAACAAAAAGGTCACGATACTTGAATATCTCGAGAAATACATTTGCAATTTTTAAAAAGTCACAAAACTCGTCTCCAATATCTTTTAAAAGACCTATTCAAATATCCTTGAGCGAAATTTCCCCTTACTTCCTAAGGGGTAAGACGTGGGTGCAAATTTTTATTTTCAAATGGAAAAAGCTTGTTTTTGTTTTTTAAAATGCAAATATAGATTCTGCGACCGAAAATACGTTAACCTCTGTTTGAAACACTTTTTCGTAACCTTCTTAGATGGCGCTGCAACCGCAAAAATATAATGGTATGTCACCAGAGGTTAATAAATAAAATAACTCAAGTAATGCATTTGAAACTTTAAAAAGTCATGAAATAAGTACATATTTAATGTGTATAAAAGATCTAAAACTAAATTGTCCCCTGCTCCCTAAGGGTTGGCGTGGAGTAGCCTAACTGAAAAAAAATCAAATGCAAACCACCAATTTTATTACAGAACCAGGATCGAAAATAATATATATATCTTTTTTACTTCAGGGATACTTTTCATTTATCTTCCTAAATGGCGCTGTAATCACTGAAAAGATTAGTTGTTGGTTATATTTCCAAAATTTAAAAAAAAATGTTATTTATTGTCTTCAAACAAAGACGCACAATTTAATTTTCTTAAAGGGAACCCCTTAATTCTCACTGATTGAAGACAAGAGCACAAGTTATAAATTACTTACTTTAACTGTCAGACCCATTTCTTGACAACTCATCATTTTTAAACTGCTAAAGCTATTTTGATGTTTAGGATTAATTAGATAGTATGCTATCTGCATATTTCTCGTTTTGTAATACTCTTGTAGTAGACTGTAATTAATGTGTGTGTTGCTTGCATTATACCGGTACTCGAGTTACATGTAGTCGAATTCCATTTCCAGTTCAAACCCAAGTGGTTCAAATCTTCTCTAGAACAGTAAGTCGTCTTAAGTCAAATTTAAGCGAAGTGTCGGATCGCAATCGAATGCAATATACTCCAAACCATGTTTGTTCCCCGTCTTGGATAAACATAAAAAATGCTTCCGAGTAAAATGCTACATCATCACCCTCATCATGATATTATCATAAATCGCGAAAAAAATATTATTGAATAACCCATTGTAAATTCTGTATGAAGCATATTTCTTTGGAACCCACCAGAAATAAATGAAACTGGAAATACTGGGGGAAGTATGTCATGCTTGAACATTCGTTGTAAGTTCTTCATGAAACATATTTCTTTGGAACCCACCTTAAATAAATGAAACTGAAAATATTGGGGGAAATGTATCATGCTTGACTCATCCGTTATAAGTTCTTCATAAAGCATATTTCTCCGGAACTCGCTGGAAACAAATGATGCTGGGCTTATACATTGCAGTTGGGAGCAGGAAGATCATTTCCGTTATAGAACAATACTCATTTGTTGCTGTTTCAAGTCTCTCCGAGATATTGGTAGGTCGTAAGAAATAACAATATTAATTTGCCTTTCCTCGTTATTCGTTTACGTAATTTCAAGGTTTTAGCTCTCTATTTTTGTAGTTTGATTGTTGCAGATAAAAGCTGTACGTCTACTCACAATTAGCATAAGGAAATCTATTGTTGTCGACATGAGTTTGTAACTTCTGAAGGAACTTGTGTGTCGTGCGTGTATATTTCCACGCCCGTGTTTTCTATTTGTACCGCGTCCAAGAAAGCAAAGTGTTTGCTTCTTAAGTCATTTTGGCTCTTTCAACAAAGGCTTGCATTCACGAAGAAAACTTGTTTCTTAACAATGCACCTGTGACGTGTACAAATGCTAACACTACGAGAAGTAGTGGATCTCATCCCCTACCTGAATGCCAAGGACAGAAAGATTTAGTGCTTAGATAGTAACATTCATTGTCCGGAACTTGGACTTGCAAACTGTTCTGCCAAACGGTATGTGTGGCTATTTTTTATTACCTTTTTTATTTGCTATTAAAAGAAGTGCGTGTACACGAAATAACAGCTTAAAATAAGGTCAAGCTTACGATTATTGGAGTTGTGCCTGCGGAATTAGTATAGTTAGAAATTTATGGTTGTGGGTTTTATTTAGGTAAATAATTATTAGCACATTATATGGCTTACACTACAAGTTGTCTCACAGCCAAAAATTTTGCTTTTGGTTTACTTTCCCATAATTAATGGCCTAATACAAATTTCTATCATCGGGTTTACTCACGTCTATATAGTTTGTATGGGCTAAAATTGAAGTATAAAGGCTATCTTTAACGTAACTATTAGCCTTTTTCATTATATATTGTATGTATTTTTTTTATATGGAAGTTGGAAATAATCAGTGGCGTAGGCGTCAAGGGAGAGGAGGGGCTGATGAGGCTTAAGTCCTCTTTAGTTTACCGATATCTAAAATTGATTTTGCTTTTGATGTTGTATGTTTTGTGTGTGATGCCGATATTACAACGTTTCTTCTTCTTCCATAATTTATCATAGAAAGAAGTATTCTTCAGTCATATTCAAAACTTACGTCTCAGAAGCTCTATATTTAACCCTACTAAAATTTCGTCAATTTAATTAATTGCTGTACTCTTAATCTTTTTCTCTGCAGTATAATAATCAACATTGAGCATGTGGGTGCGAATAAATACTTTTTTTTTTTAAGAAAAGAAAAGTAAGTATGTGTTTTAAATTTTAAAGTGTTAATGATTTATGACTACATTAGTTGAATTATTAACCTACGCAACTTCCGTGAACAGGATTCCTCACTTCCAGAGGGAGCACTAACATTTTCTGTTGTTGATGTATAAAAATTGATTACGTTTTATTTGATTTCATTATAAGAGAGGAACAACATGTAAAACGCAGGAATAATAACGCCAATGACTAAAAGATTAATTAAAGATTGATAGCTTAGAGACTTTCGAAACACCTTGTAACTGTAAATATAAATCAAGTTAAAGCTCACGATGTTTGTGTGTGTGTGTGTGTGTTTTTAAGTGTATGTTTATCGGTTGACAAATAAATTATTTTCTCGAGTTTTAGCCAAGGAAGAATTCCGATACGTTTCCACTCGAGAAATGTGGAAGTCCTCTCCGTTGGTATTTTGGCTAGCGCATGTGCCTTTCTTGTACGTGGTTCTAGGTTGAAATACCAGTGACAGCTCAAAAATTAATTTTACAATCCTTCATTTTCATTAATCATCTGTCCCCTCTAGCATAAAGAACATAATCATAGGACGTTAAACTAAAGAAATTTCATTTCATTTTTTCGATATGAACCCTTTGGGGGGTAAAGGAGGTGAAGAAATTTATTTCTTAATTTTTTTAAAGGGCTATGATATTGGATGGCTTGTCTTTCGGGATTGACTTGTAAAAGCTGATTACAGTGCATCGTAATCCAGCCTTTTGGTAAATGTGGAATAAAAGTATTGATAAAACATCAGCGTATGGAAAATGTAAGCGTAAGTATCATTGCTTCAACACATAATAAAAAAACAACTTTTATTTATGAGTACAGAAATTCCCCTTGAACTCCCTCTGAATTTCTTTCAGACTCTAGGTCTCAGGTGACAAAGAATTAATTCTACTATCTGTTCTCATACACAATATAATTTTAAAACTTGGGAGCCTAGTAATCTTTGTGTCTGTAATATATAATCATTTGTCGATTGACTTCAGAGGACTGAGTTTAGCCCGCAAGCACAAGTTGCATATAGTTCAAGCATATCAGATGTACGGTCTTGCTTAGCAAAACCTGCCCCTCCCCCTCCTCTATCTGAAAACACCATTATTGTTGTCCACATACGAAATTCAAAGACACAGGCTATATTTTGTCTTTAAACAGCTATATTTTTATTTCAAGTCTAAGTTTTAAAATGTGCTAGTTAGGGTTGCAAGAGGTTGGGTGGCTTTTTTTCGTTTTCTTTTTTCTTTTTTCTTTTTTTTTCTTTTTTTTTTTTTTTGGCTAATACTGAACTTAGGTACCTGCTAACATTGGCACTCATCTTCTTCTTCATGAATTAATGTAAGAAGCGGCCACGTGATTTCCGGCCAATTTCTTAATCACCGGTATCTTTGAGCAATGAGATAACAGTGGAAGACAAACTATGTTCTTCAAACTTGATACTTTGAAAAGTTCTTAGTGGTTCTTTGTACAACACTGAGGTTAGTTTATTCGCAAGTTATTGCCAAATTAATATAGAGAGTGTATGTACTTTTTTTGCAGTCCCTTAAAGTGTTCTAGAAATAACTTTTATAACTTTTGAAACTTTGTTTATCTTAACTTGAACATATACGTGAAGTGGTTTATTACGAACAGGACAAAAATAACTGTGATAAATTAATTACAAGTAATCCGGTTAGAAACACTGTTTTGTATTTTAGTTCCAAAACCGGCCGCCCGCACTCGTTCGCTGGTCAGGTAATACACTCCTGACACATCCGATTGTCAGTGTTAACCTATTTATAACAGTATGTATAATATTTGCTAGAGAATGTCATATTTTCTTAACGTAGGTGTAAGAACTGAGAAAGGTATATTTGTTGCCCCCGATCTCTCCACACATTCCGATTGTCAGCGTTGCCATTTAATTATAATATTTTCTTCTTGTTTTGATATTTTCTAGATAAATTTTGGTAGATCTATTATTGACCATTCTCATGATTCTCTGCTCCTCTCACATTATTCGCACCAAATCTGATACTAGTATATTTCCCAATATCGAAAGACGTTTGTTCTGTGTTTCACCCACCCTATGCATCTCATCTATCAGTGTAGCCACCCTATTTCGAAGTGAATTTTCTGAAAATTCTTTTGTAACATTCATAGTTTCCGCATGACGTTCAACAAGAGTATTTCCTGCTACCTTCAAGAAAGAACTCAATGGATAATCAATCCAGTAGACCCAAATCCAGTGTTGCCACCTATCAGCAAGAACTTATCTAAAAAAATTCAATTGTGGTCAAAAAAACATCAATTCGATACGGAATTAACCACCTTCATTTTGAATACGCGACAAAACGTACTAGCGACAAAACGTACCACCGACAAAACGTACCACTTACCCTGAGGGCTGCTTGTGAAGGGCTTTCTAAAAACACTTTAAATAATGACAAGCGACAAAACGTACCACTTGCCTGGAAGGCTACTTGCGAAGAGTCTTCCAATCAGTCATCAAATAATGTCAGGCGACAAAACGTACCACTTGATACGACGGTATATAAGTCGGTATAAAATACATTTACACAGTACTCCTCTATATAAAAAGTAATCACCAAAATTTACAACTCAGGCAAGACATCCACTCGTATAATACTAGAAGCAGTAAATTCATAAATGTCCCATATCAACGACTGTCCAAATCATTAAATAGTTATCAGACAATTGGAATAAAACTGTATAACAAGATGCCTGCATCACTAAAAGATGAACATATAGATAGATTCAAATGTAAGTTATACAATTGGTTAGTTACAACGCCCTTTTATTCTTTACAGGAGTATTTTAATTGTTCAATAGAAGTGTAACGTATTTCGTAATCTCGTGTTGAGCTTGTATTTAAAATGTATATTGTTATTGTAATTTATTTTGTAATGCCATTTCATCATTAATTTAGTTATAGATCATTATTTATTTATACTTACGTATCAATATTGTATCACATTTTGACGTTGTCTATTGCTGTGTATAGCTTAACGACAATAAAATTCTTTATTATTATTATTATTATTATTATTATTATTATTATTATTATTATTATTATTATTATTATTATTATTATTATTATTATTATTATTATTATATCGGCCAAAATAAGGTTAAAAGTTGAACAGATTGGTGCTGAGAAAAGTACTGATGCAAGACCAAGACTAAGACTAAGGCTAAGACTAAGACCATGCCTGCAAGATTATCGCCAGACCAAGACCAACAAGAATCTTGCATATGCAATATTTGAATATTTGCTGATTTCCATCACACTTTATCCAGGCTTTGGACCAGAGACGGATAGGCATTATTAGAGGGGCGCGGGCCCTTTCTCCCACAAGGGCCACCAGCATCTCAATGTCATAAATCAATTGCAGTTTTCTTTCTACAGTAAGTCAATAGTATTAACAATTGACAATTAAAACCTGATATTCTTTCATTAGTATATTATTCTGAATTGTTCAAAATATTATATGAAGTTCAAGGAGAAGTATACTATATTACAAAATTAGCAGATGTTTTAGTGTACTAGTTTTTGATGCTACTGTATCTATCACTTTTGCATTCGAACTATTTTTTTAATAAATCTTTTTCAATAGACATCAACAAAATGTTTTCAAATGTTCCTGAGACGTGGTAATCGTTAGCCTATTTTTAATGTATTTCAGTTTATTTCAATTTTGAAAAATTTCTTTCACATGTTATCTGAGTTACGGGCAAAGTCAATAAAAATTTGTATGCTGGAAACCTGGATAAGTATTACTGCACAAATTACAATTCTGCAAAATTAAAAAGCAGCACATTGGACAATTTTGCAACACGTTTTGCATTCGCTTTCCTTGTAAACAAATGTATTTTCTCCTAATTCTGAATCACTTGCACCATCAGCACAGTCATTTTTCCTCGGTTGTGCTCGTCATCAAAACTGACTTTCAAGGATATCCACGTCCTTCAAAAGTCTAAGAGAATACATTTATAGTATCCTTGGAAACTTCTTAACTGAAGTTTTTCAGAAAATATATAAGTTTATCGAAAGGCACGTCTGGAAGTTCTGTTACTTGGTTGAAGTGGCTAGGGTCCAAACAATCCATAAAGTACATTGCTTCTTGAATCTTGAAGAAATACTCAAAACTACCATGTCCAATATTGTGTTGAATGCTTCGATGCAATATCTGGTCATTGGATAGAAGCAGCTTCATCTTCATATTCACAGGAAAAATCTTTGTCCATCTTTGAAGGCGAATTGTCGATAGGTCAACAGAAAAAAAGAAATCACGTTCTAAGTCTTCAAATTTGTTATTGGCCCATTCCGCAAAGCTTAATGCTGCATTCTTAACGGATTCAAAATCATCTCTCTACTAATTCAGTTGGAACAGAGTAGTCTGCATCATCCAATAGGACTACACTAGCAGCACCTTCTATTTGGAGATAATTTGACAGAGAGGTCGTCACTTGAAATATCTTAACGAACACTTCTGCTGTCTGAATTGTTTTGAACTTGAGAAGATCTTTTATATATCCTTTCGCTTTACACCTAGCTTTTGGTTTGATATTTTCTGTAGAAGCAATTTTCTTAATTATTACTGTCAACTCTATATACAAAGCACTTTTTGGGTTCGAAAAATGACCAAACTTTTTCTGAAAAACAGTGTGTTTTCTACCATCTTGTTTCCGCAATAACTGTAAGACGCCTTTGTTAACATTTGATCTTCCAAATGTACATTCGCTGATAAGACTCACGCATAAATATCGAACAGTCATTCAGCAGAACAATGACACAGAATCAATGCAATTTTTTTATCAGATCACATATGACATGATTGAGTATATGAGCGTAACACCTTACGTGTAACTGAGCTTCTTAGTAGTTAAGCCGTTAGCGTATGCGCCTTTGTCGTGGGAGACCTGGGTTCGATTCCTGGCGGGAGCTCATGTGCTTCGGATTTACCGTAAATCAGTATGTCGCGTCTCATATAGCCTCGCTGCTAAAAGGGCCGTTAAACTCAAAATCAACTGAATCACACGTATAACTGATCATAGGTGAATTGAAAAAATCCGAATATTGTCCTTGCATGTTACTTGAGCCATCTGTTGAATTTCAAATACACTTCTTAATGTCAAGGTTCAACTTTTGCAGAATTTCCAGCAGTAAACCGCAAAGACACTGTCCTGTTTGGTAGATATGCATTTTACAATGACAACAATACTTTGTTTAACAACCATTTCAACACAGAGCACTGGCCTGAAAACAACAGAGCACTGGCCTGAAAACAACAGAGCACTGGCCTGAAAATACTATATATTGAGTAGTGTCTAATAGAACAGAAAATATTGAAGCTTGAGAGAATTCTTTCGAAATATCTTCTCTGATAAGTGTGCTGATAGCATTCAAAACATAATTCACCGTGTTTAGTAAAAGTTATGCGACCACTATCCTGCTTATTTCCTCGTATATGACTCTTCTCGGTAACCTTATCTAAATTACGTTTAAACGGAAGATCAAATTTGCTTAAGAAAGAAATAATATCCAAAAAGTTTCATGATCTATAGCTGCGTCTTTCAGTTTATAGGCTGCTACATTTCCTCTGTAAATGAGTCCTCTTTTACCAATGAGTTTCTGGACTTTGACAACTCGATGCATTACCTGTCTGTTCTTCTCAACCTTATACTGCCGTTGTTTTACCTGCTCATGAGGAAGTAGTTTCTTAACATGAAGTAGTACGTTTTGTCGCGGATTAAATATCCGAAATGTTTTAATTAGTCCATGACAGGTTGTAATTTATATAAGTGGTACGTTTTGTCGTGGAATAAAGATCAGAAATGCTTTAATTAATCCATGATAGGTTGTCATTTATGACAGGTCGTCAAAAGTAGTACGTTTTGTCGGGAAAATTCAAGTGGTACGTTTTGTCGGTAGTACGTTTTGTCGGGACACCCTTCATTTTCCGGCTCAGAATCTAACAAGAATACAGCTATCTGATTGTCGCGAATTGTCTTTTCTTTGGATGCCATAACATACTACTCCAATTAGCACTGAAGCACGCCGTACCAAATGAAGCAAGACTCTCGTAATAATTTGTATAACACTGTCTTAGTTCAAAGAACCACCGCCAGTTGGCAGCACAATGCAATGTGTTATCGCTTACCAAATATTCTGTATGATCAGTTCGACTAAAGTCGAATATCGCAGCGAAGTAGAAACCACCGCCCGCTGGACGGAAGGTTCGCTCGTTGCTGTCATTCACTGCCTGCTCAAAGACCCTTTTTCCTATTGTTTTCTCCGAAAAATGTTTTTCGAAGTTTGACGCTAGGGCGCAGCACAAACACACCCTATTCCAAACTTCACAGCATATATCACCATACAGAGTGAGATATATTTCTGTCGTTGTTTTACAATGTGTTGCTACTTGCTAGATATATTTTGAAAACTGGTATACTGCTGTGTTTCTTTTTGTAAATCAAAACAATGAAACCCGGGGTTTCGTGGTATATCTTTTCGTGAAATACCTTCAGAAACTGAACTGAGGCAGAAGTGGTTGAAAGCAATATCAAGCGTTGTTTAGTGCTGTAAGAATGGGGAGTGGAAGCAATGACATGACTGATGCCAGAACAGCCCAAAATGCCATAAAAAGAAATGTTAAGATCTGGATTTATTCTGGCATGCAAATATTGCATGCCAAACAGACTGTGATTCTACCTCAGAATCCATCAATCTGAATTCGAATAATATAATGCCGCCAATATATGAACTACTAGCTTCGTTTCTGGTAATCTTAGAGTAAATTCAAGAGCCAAGAGCGCCCCTTTAGGTAAGTCTGGAAACTGCAGTGCAGGTATTGGTTTCAGAATATTTGGTGCACGTAGCTGAGGAAAAAATAGGCTGCACTACATATGTCGAAAATTTTCGGTGCCACCAACTAGAACACCAATTAATGGATGTGAAATGCACTCAGGATAGAGGAGGACTTCGTTATCCCACTTCTTACTTTCTGCGAATTGTAAAAAACATCCACTCATTTGGTGAAGCGGCTTTACCCTATTGCAAAAATGTCAGACTGCCTTTTCCAAACTTGAGTCATTATATAGCTCCAGCGTTATGCCAATCAACTGCGTCCAGATGCCCAAAAGATACAACCCACACATCTCAAATCGTACCTATAGTGTTACATAAATTCGTAAAAATCTGCTCTTACAAACATTGTCAAGAGACAGTCGGAGAAAGTGACACGAATTCGTTTCAGATCAAGACCTCTCCACGGAAAATATTAAAATTGGGATTTGTGAACTTCAGAATGAATTTTAAAAAAATATGGAAACAACAGAATATCAAGTGTTCAGTGTTGTTCTTCATATGGGTCTTCTCACAAGATCAGAATACGAAATTATAATCATACTCTCGACTGTAAGTATGTTTCAAATTCTGAAAACATCATAAAATATGTCTATTTAGCAGTGGTGGTTTTAGCAGTAGGCCGAGTGGGCACGGAACTACCCAAAAAATTTGAAAATATATAATCATAAACGCTAAATGATACAATAAAGAGTAAATATATTTTCCACTACTTATATTAATAGCAGATAATTAAACATCAAACACTACTGTAAAAGAAATTTTCTACTGGCATTGATCAGTTAAATATGTATGTGTATCCATAACCAAGGGAGCGGGTCTACCCAAAATTACAATCCTAAAGCCGCCCCTGCTATTTAGGTATACATAAAACTCTTATGTGAATTTTTTTGTGAATTTTATGTGAACTTTTGTGTAGATATTGCTTTATATTTGGTGTGTGAGTGATAGCATCGTAAGTAGATGAACGCCGAGGCTTATTACCGGTCTGGAACGGCATCGCAAGAAGGCATGTAATTTAGTATTTAGTAATTTAGATTTTATTAAAGAAAATAGAAACAAGCACACAAAATAATAAATACTTCGTCAGGCGTAGCCTAACAATTTCACAGAAATTTCTTTGAAGTGTACCTTTAAACAAACATTCAAGAAATAACTATACTCAAACATTTAGAAGCCAAAGTTCTGGGGTAAGATAGTAACGACGCCAAGCGGCGAAATCTGGCGCTACTCGTGTACGTGAAAACTCATGGAATGAGCGGGCAGTAAACGACGAGCGAACCTACAATCCAGCGGGCGGTGGTAGAAACAAAAATAGGCGTTATGGACGAAAGATGAATTCCACAGTTAAAAGTAAAAGTCATCAGTTCAATAAAAGTCGAATTTCGCAGGGAAAGGGTTAAGCTCTTCCATCAAATCTTACGGTTCTGAGTTGTTTGTGAAAAAAAAAAAAAAAAAAAGATGTAATCAGCGAAACGAAGATGGATCAGCTATTTACATTTATATCTTTGTCCTCCCAGTGGAAATAAAATAAGACAAGCTATGAAATTTACAATAATACAAGAAAAGGATTATTTCGGTTAGTTGGTTCTTGGTAACAGTTAATTGTTGTGAAAGCAACCATTAATAAAAGAATGACAAGCAACAAGAAATGCTTAAGGAGAAGAATTTTCTAAGACTCGATATTTTAAGGAAATATACTTCAGAAGAAACAGAATCCCTATAAGATCATAAATATCGCCATAGTTTTCTCAACGAATAACTTAATTTGTTTTCAGAGAAGAAATTGCAACAGCAGAAGGCGTTCAATATGCCAGGATCCAAGGGTAGAAGAAGGTATGCATTTTGGTTTCGTTTTCTTTTCTGAAAAAAAAAACCGATTTCAACATTAAAAAATTAGTGTTAGGTTTAAATATCACTTCTGCAGCTCAGCAAAAACCTTTAACCCAGAAAATACATATTTTGGCATGCAAATTAAAATCTGTTCCAGGTTATCTCTAAACAGAAAGTGTGTTATTAACATCATTTGCGGAATCAAGATCAGTGTTGCCACAGTTCTAGCTCCAGAGTGGGCTGAAAAACAGTACCAAATTGAAACAAAAAGGGCTGAATTCATTATTTTGTACCAGTATAATACATGGCTCCATAACACGAAACTAAAAGAGGTAAAGTTCTAGAACACCTCCCCCATCTACCCTTGTCTTCTAAGAGTCCAAATCAAGAAAGTGCTCTCTTTTCAAAATAATAACAATAATAATAATAAATAAATAAATAAATAAATAAAAGCATCCAAATGGGAGGACTCTGAAGAACCGTGGAAGTAGTTGTATTTTTAAGTGCATGTACGTATTTTTTCGTGCTATTATTGTTTTGGTGTAGAATCTTTACAACGACACATATAGACTTACTTGAGCACACGCGGGTGTTCTTTAGTATATTCAACACTTGATTGAACATGTGTGTGTTTCTTTTCTTTCTTTCTTTCTTTCTTTCTTTTTTTTTTTTTTAATACTTCAAGCTAAAATCTCCACAACACTGCTTCCTTCTCGTCTCCTTCACGGCGCGGATACACCCATCTAGCGTCATTTGTTTCCCGGTATAGGTCGAATTTATGAATTTTCCACACAAAGTTCGTAGTGTTGTGCGGTGCAATGTCACAATGAATATTGAAGAGCATTTTCTAAGAGTCCAACACAGGATGAATAACGTGAAATGTAGGAAATGTATTACTGACACTTTTGAAAATGTGACAAGTATTTGTTAAATGGTGCTGAATTGGGTAGAATTGTACCAGCTTTTTCACAAAAGGGGCTGAAAATGCCAGCGTGGTACCAACGGGCTGATAAATGACAAAAAGGGCTGAATTTGGTACAATTGTACCAAGTGTGGCAACACTGAATTCAAGATTCATATCGTCTAGCTTTCAGGCTTAGAAAAAAAATAAAATGAAGTATTTCAGTTTACTCACAATTATGCCCGTTAGGCTAAGGAAAATTATGATTAACGAAAGTGACTGATGATGTAAGAATACGTGGGGTGAGACAGTGGGAGGAAACGGAAGTATCCCGAGAAAATTCAGGGACACGATGTTGTCCACCACAAACTTACTTGGGTAGGGAATCGAACCATAGACCTCATGCAAGAGAGGTAAGCAGACTTAAGACCAGAACACATATACACAAGATTCAATTGACGCCATAATCATTGGATATTTTTCTAAAAATGTAATACTTGTGTTGTTTGATTAAATACATTAGATTGAAGTGTTATTTGATAACACTGTGCAACAAATTTGAGGTCACGTTCTGATCTTTGGTTGGAAAACAGGCGATTTTTAGCTAAATTACAGGCACTAAATCAATATGTGATGTCCGTTTTCTCCTAATTCGGGCGTGTGTTTAGCAGAAAAGGTCCAGCAATTTCTTCTTTAAAAAAAAAGTTACAATTTCGGTAACTTCTGTTCACATTAGGTTAATTTAGTTCAGGTTAGGTTAGGTTAGTTTATATTAGTGTAGAGGTTCAGCATAATTTTCCAAAAAATAAAGAATTTTGAGTATTTCTACTAATATTAGGTTAATTTAGGTTAATTCAGATTAGCGTAGGTTAGTTTTGATTAGGTTAGGTTAGATTTTTGGTTACGTTATTTTCGGTCTATATGATTTATGCCAGTTTGGCATTTTCCCGTTTCGCCTTATGCCCTCAAAACTTATTTTGACAGACAACCGATAAGGATGTTATCTGAAGGCGAAACGGAAATTCCCGTTTCGCCTTATAACATACAAGGGAATTAATACTCCGTATCCGTAACAAAGAGAAATTTATTTTATTCTCAACTGCAAAATACTTTCTATTTCAGACAAATTAAACTCAAATATCTTACAAGAACATAAATTTTATTATCACACCCAAAATAACATATCAGGTTTCTATGTAAATATAATATTAAACTGCATCAATATATGAAATTACAACAATTTCACTGTTCTTAAGTCTAAAATAAGCATGTATTAAATTCTAGAATGTACAATTAAATAACACATATGCCCGTACCACATATGTAGAATTAAATAACAATAAAAACATAGCGTATAATTTAAAATGATATTCTACTTGATCATGGTACATTTCTTATCTCATTGTCATTTCTTATTTGAGGTACAAATATAAAGGTAACCAAGAAAGTTCTGTCGTTTTTACACCCAACGCCCACGAACATTGATATATCCCCTAAGACGTACCTGTAAGATCAAAAATAGTTCCCATCATCATCGACGACCTTCTGCCGACGTTCTGGAAGACCATGGATTCCATCGCAGTAGAACTTGGTAGTCCGTGAAGCGAAGAAGGTATCAAGTCCATTTCGCATCTCTACTAGGGATTTGAAGTGGCATCTTCTAAGGTGATCGTCCAAGGAATGGAACAGGTGATAATCGGACGGTGCAATGTCCGGGGAGTATTGTAGATGCAATAGTGTTTCCCATCCAGGGCGCAGAATGGTGTCCCAAGTCATCCTAGCCAAGTGGAACTTAGCGTTGTCCTGTAACAGGAGGACCCATTTGTGATTCAGAAGTGCTGGCTCCGGAATTTTGAGTTTTTTCTTGAACACGGTTCAACTGCTGACAGTACACAGTTGCATTGATGTTCTGACCAGTTGGTAGCAGTTCCCGATGCATAATGCAGCGAGTAGTCCACCAAACACACAGGAGGACCTTCTTCTGGTGCAGTGTTGGTTTCGGCTGTTTTGGAATCGGTTCATGGGATGCTAACCAATGATGACAGCGCCGTGAAGCTTCGTACAGGACCCACTTCTTATCATATGTGAACACCCTGTTCAGAGATGGCTACTTCCTCAGATGAGACAGAAAAGAAGCATAGGTGTTTGCTCGCGTTGCCTTCTGTCCCGGAGTCAAATCATGTGGGACCCATCGACCTAACTTGTAGTGCTTCCCAAGTTGATGGAGTTGCTGCCGAATGGTTCCTCCACTCACACTCAATTCCAATACCAGTTCCTCACATGTTTGGCCACTGTTCGCCTCAATTGCTGCCTAAAGATCTTCAATTTGTACATGTATTGGTCTTCTGGAACGTGGTGCGTCTTCGAGTGTTTCGTCACAGTGCTTAAACTTGTAAAACCACCGCTGCAATGTTCGCGTGTCCATAACACCCTCACCAAAGGCTTGGCATATCTTCCGGCCCACTGTAGCAGCGTTTGGCCCAGTTTGAACTCGTACAATATACACGCTCTTATGACGCTCTGTGTAGGTCCCATGTACACTCTATCCTTACGCAAGTTCACGGTGTAAGTGATCTGCCATAAACAGGTAGTATATTGGATATTGCAACACCAACAACTGACCTTCACCGCATCTCCATTCGCATTCAACTCACGGTGTGAGGGCCAATTAATCACAGACCTTTATAAAAAGGGACAGAACTTTCTTGGTTACTTTTATACATGGCTGCAAAAACAATTGCTTGAGTGTGTAATATACAGTATGTTTGTAGAAGACGCAGGTAGTCCGTCGAAACATTAATAGAAGTAATATTTATTCTTAAGTTTATTTCTGTGTATTTGTTCAGCTAACATTTTATTAAAAGTCTTTGCTAAACTATTGGCCAACATAGTCATAACATAACCATACCTCTCACTCGCTTTGAATTAAGGTTTAATTAAACCTTTTTTAAACAGTGACGCAATACTTTACTCTGAATACTTACATTGATTATAAGTACGATGTTTTATTAATTCAAACATGAATATTACTAGCCTTACAAATTTTTGCATAATGACATTAAATTTCCCTATTATAATTTGAAAATTTCCTTCTCTAGTGTAAGGCCAAACGGGAATTCCTCTTTCGCCTTACAATCAAATTAATTAACACTATCTTAGCATCATAGCCCGAAGTAATGAAAACAGGCATAAGACGAAACGGAAAAAGGCCAAACGGAAAGACACCGATCTATGTACTTGCATCATCCATTTCTGCTGTAATTTTTTTTTTTTTTTTTTTTACGTGCTTCTGGACCTCTTCTGCTAAACATGTCCCATAATTGGTACTATTTTTATGGTACGATCACATGACATTTTGTTACGTAGACATGAGACAGGCATTTTACGCATACAAACAAAAAATTAGGTGTGCCTATATAAATTTCTAGCAAGATGTCCTTTAGTTTAAAACATGTAACTTTACATAAAAGGCACTAACTCGATATATGAAGTCTGTTTCCTTATAATGCGCATCATTTATATTGTGCAGTCACATGACATTTTGTTACACAGACATAGGACATGCATTTTACGTTTACAAACAAAAGACTAGACAAATTTCTACGGAAATGACAATTGTCATCTTTTTCTATAACTAAAGGCGTCTCTCTGATGATAGGACCATTAATATTCAGCAAGTATACTGCTATTCCATCGTCCACTGAACAGATTTTCAAATGTTGCAATATCCTGTTGTTGAAATGTTCCCCATATTGATGCCCTAAATTGCTTGGAAAGAAGTCCAAATGTAAATCCAAGAAACGTAATTTCAGGAAATGTGGCATTCTATAATCTGGTAGCAGTACATGGTGTCACTAATGATAGTCTCATAATTTGGTTCTTTAGTATTAGCAAGGAAATTAGAACACACTTAAGTTGAATGTTTTCCATGCTGCCTTTTCTATGTCTGACAGTGTACATTCAAACTCACTATCATGGATAACAACTCTTATTTGTGGGCCAACGAATACGCCTTCATTTATCTTTGCGACAGTTAGGTTTAGAAATTTTGTCTTCAGGTGCTTGGAAGCTGGCCCATCTGAATTTAATGCCTCAATGAGGATTTTTATAAACTCTAGATTGATGTGTAATCGTGGAAGAAAAACATCTCTAGGCTTTACGAGTTGTTGACATGATAAGATCTTGATTCCTGGAACATATTCTTGTCGTGATGGCCATGTTTTAGGCACATAATGGTTAACTCGCTCCCGGCTGTCCCATGCATACAGAAAGCAACAAAATTTGGTAAACCCTTATTGCATGCCTGTAAAGATTGCAATATTCTCCACAGATTCGCCACTTGAATGTAGTAAATTATGCCACCAGAGGCCTCATCACTGCGAAATTTAAATACCGCTAATTTTACAGTAATTATGTAATATCTTCAAATAGATAAAAGATAATCAAAAAGTGGAACAAGACCTGCCTAGACAGTATTATTTTGCGTGAGATACCGTTATCACGAGTCATTTATCTGCTTTCGATTTCCAGCCATTTAGAAAATCGACATTTATTTTCGCGTTTCTAAATAACAGCAAACGAAAAGCTACTACGTGACTCGTGATAACGGTACCTCATGCAAAACAACATCGTTTAAGAAGGTCTTGATCCACTTTTCGATTATCTTTTATCTATTTGAAGATATCACATAATTACTGTAAAACTAGCGGTATTTTAATTTCACTGTCTCGGAAAAGAGTTTAGGGTTGTTTTTCCACTGCAATCAGTGTGATTTTCGCCGAAGCCAGAGTCTATTGTTGTTCTTGTAGTTCTCAGTAGCGGGTCTAGCCCGGATCCGGGGGAGTTAAGCCCCCAGTTTTTTGAGTGACAAAAATAAATTAAGCTATTATTTGCATATTTTTGAAAGGCTATAGTAATTCATTATATATGTATTATAGTTTGGGTTTTGCCTGCCGCCCCTCCCAAGTTTTTAACTTCTAGATCCGCCACTGGTAGTACTCATTTTTAAACAATTTAACGAAAAAGCAAAAAAAATATATATATATTTTCATAGAAAACCCAACCGGTTTAAAAACTACGACTAGTGTTCTTTTTAATAGAAAATGGAGACGGTTAAAAATATGAGTTTAGAGAAACTGTTTTTTTAAAAAAAAAAAAAAAAAACTTGCCTTGTTTTAAAAGTAACTAATATTTTGTTTTCTCTGTTTTTAGAAATTCAAATGTCTACAAAGCCGCCCCAAGAGTGTCTCAAGAAGTACGACAAAGAATTATGCATTTCCTTAAAAATGGTTCTACTGATTGTGAAGTAACTTTAAAAAATCGCATGGCAACTAGAGTAAGTGAAAAAAAAAAATATTATTTTCTCAACATTGCAGCCTCTACATACATTTATCAAAAGATGTTTTCCCAGCGCTTACATGCCATAAATTTCTGTTGCAGTACCGCGAAAATAAAAATTGCAAGGCATGATTATTCGCAAACAGCACACATGTATTAAATAGTTATATAATTTATTTATTCACTTGATTCGTTTTAAGTGTCTTCATCCCGGCGAAATTAAAATACCGCTAATTTTACAGTAATTATGTGATATTTTCAAATAGATAAAAGATAATTGAAATATGGGAACAAGAGCGTCCAAGACAATATTATTTTGCTTGAGGTACCGTTATCACAAGTAACCTAGCGGCTTTCCGTTTTCAGCTGTTTAGAAACGCGAAAATAAATGCCGATTTTCAAAATGGCTCGAAATCGAAAGCAGGATAAGAGAGTCTTGATAACAGTTTCTCATATAAAATAATATTGTCTAGGGCACTCTTGTTCTACATTTCGATTATCTTTTATCTGTTTGAAGATATCACATAATACTGTAAAATTAACAGTATTTTAATTTCGCCGGGATGAAGACTCTTAAGTTATTTGCTTACATTTCATACCAAAGGCACCATTTACTTCCTTTCTGCTCAATAATATTGTAGGGTCTATTCGGTAGACACAATAATGTTGGATTTAACCCTTCACCAAATTTATTTTTAAAATATTACAAAACTTCTTTGTAAATACGAAGATAATAATTCAATGTCTATCCTTATTACGAGTAAAGGTGAGGGAAGGAAATACTTTTGCACGGGAACCCTTTAGCTCATGCCAGAATCCAGGGCGTCTGTAGCGAGTATAGGATATGGTATTATTGGTAACCTCCTTAGACCATGGCAGCCTCCAGGGCAAGGTAATACTCCTTCGTCTAGGGCGACCTCAGGAGCAGATGTGGGTTATGCGATGAGCGGTCAACTGATACTTCGGTACGGAAATACGGAAATAAATTAGAGATAAAGAGGACCTCTCAGCAAGTAAGCTCGTTTCCTTAAGTGATGCACCAACCTAATCTGCGGTTTCAGTTTCAGTTTCAGTGTTTCTGGCGGGTTTTTGTTTTTCCGAAGTGTCGGGCTCTTGCCCATGCCTTCTATTTGTGCTGTCCTCTGGCGGTGTGTTTGTGAATGTATTTGTGTTGTTGGGCTGCTACTGTCGCTAGCCCTTTGCTTGCTCTACTTGGAGTGGTTACCTCTCATTGCGGTCTTGGCATGCGGTATGCTCTCCGGGTTGGTTCAGCCGTGGCGATGGTGTTGATTGCTTCGTTATGGTGGTTATGGATGGTGTTCCAGAATCGTTCTGTATGTTTTTGTCGGACTTCTTCGAGTGTTGGAAGGTCCAGGTCCTCGTGCAGCTGGTCAATTCTCGTGTCCATTGCGTGGCCAGTGATCGCTCGGGCAGCTCGGTTTTGGACTCGTTGTAGAGTGCGGAGGTGGGTCAGTGCTGCACGCTGCCATGCCGGATGGGCATACAGCAGTATTGGTCTGATGCATTGGGTGTAGACTTGGCGTCTTGCTTCGTGTGTAAAGCTATTGCTAAGTAGGATAGGCAGCAGGGCTCCGAATGTTCTTGTTGCTTTAGTTGCCGTTTTCTTGATATGTTGGGCGAAGGTTAGTTTTTTATCTAGGATTACCCCTAGATATTTGGTTTGTTCCGTGGTCTGCAACTGTGTCCCATGAAACCTTACGTCGTACTCCTTCCGTTTGTACTTTTGCGTGAAGTCCACCAGGGCTGTTTTTGTGGCGTTGACTTTAATTTTCCATTGCCTTGTCCAACTCTCCAGAAGATGGATGTGTCTATTTATGGCTGCTTCCGCGTAGCGATGGTTGGAATTGCTAGCGAAGACTGCCGTGTCGTTTGCGAATGTCGCAAGCAACGTGCGAGGGGTGGTTGGCATGTCTGCTGTGAAGATGGTGTACAGCAGTGGTGATAGACACGAGCCCTGGGGTACTCCTGCTGCTATTTGTCTGGCGTTTGTTAGTTCTCCTGCGTGTGAAACTCTGAACGAGCGGTTATTCAGGAAGTTGTGTATGATCTTCACCAGGTATGTTGGAAAGCCCGCTTGGATGAGTTTGTGCACCAGTCCTCTGTGCCACACCCTGTCGAATGCTTTCTCAATGTCCAGGAACAGTCCTAGGGTGTGGCCTCCTGCATTGTATTGGTGTGTCATTCGGTCTACGACCCGGACTAACTGATGCGTGGTGCTGTGTTCGGGCCGGAAACCGAATTGATGGTCGGGCAGGATGTTCGCTTCCTGGGCGTGGTTGAGTAGCCTTCGTTGGATGATCCGTTCTACCACCTTGCTCAGGTGGGAGAGGACGCTGATCGGGCGGTATGAGGTGGCTTCTGTGCATTTCCCGGTTGGCTTTGGGATCATGCTGATGCGGGCTTCTTTCCATACAGCTGGGAAGTGTCCAGTTCGGAGTATTCCGTTCGTTATCTTAGTCAGGAGAACTAACACTTTTCTTGGAGCCTTCTTCAGCGCCAGTGGTGTGATCTTGTCAAGCCCGGCGGCTGTTTAGGCGGCGAATGATGTCACTTATTTCTCTGGGGGTGGTTGGGTGTCCAGGTTGGAAGTGGAGTTCCTGGTTTAGTTGGTTGATGCTGGCTTGCACTGCTTCTTCTGTTGCCGGAGTTGGGGGGACAATGTTTCGGTGAACGTTGCCTGAAGGTGCTCCGCAAACACTGTGGCCTGTTCTGCTGGGGTGAAGACTAGTCCTTGGTGGGATCGGAGTGGTTGGATTCTTGGAGGTCCCCTTGGTTTTCCAAGTGTTCTGATGAGGCGCCAAAATTCCGGTGTTGCTGCTTCCATGTTTTGGAGTTTTTCGTTCCACGTTTGCAGTTTGGTGCGTAGTAGTCTTTTCTTCACTCTTTTTGTGAGGGCGTTCCAAAGCGCTTTGAATCTTGGGTTTCGGGTGTTTTGCCATTTCCGTCGCGCCCAACGCTTGAGATGTATTAGCACTGAGGTGCGAAGGTCCTCCGGTGGTGGGGTTGGGGCCTGGTCTGCCTTCGTGTTGCTGCTGTGTACGCTGTCTGGATCGACGCTGTGAGTGCCGCTAGTGCTGCATCTATTTCTTCTGGCGTGTTGGTTGCCATTCTCGTGTCGATCATTTCAGCAAGGTGTTGCCGGTATTGGTCCCAGTCTGTGGTGCTTGTCTGGGGTAGTTTCTTCTGTGGGATGTGATGAGTTGTCGCCACTGTGAACAGCACGGGCAGGTGGTCGGATTGCAGGTCATGCAGCACTATTGGGCCTTCCAGTACGGCTGTGTTTGCCATGAGGAGCATGTCCAGGATATCCGGGGCGTTGCCGTTCTTGGGGTAATGGGTTGGCTCTGTTGGGGCGTCCGGTATGAAATCTATTTGCTGGAGGGCGTCGTAGAGTATGTTTCCATTCCTATTTCTGGCTCTGGAGTGCCATGCTGGATGTTTGGAGTTTAGGTCTCCAGCGACGATGATGCGGTGGCCGAGTCTGCGGAGGTTTTGGATGTCTGGTGGGTGGAGGTTGCTGTCGTGCGGCCGATATGCTGATATGAGGTGGAGAGGACCGTCCGGTGAATGCACTGTTATTCCTGTTGCTTCCAGTGATTGAAGGACTGGTAGTTGAAGCTGGTCATGCGCTATTGAGTTTTTGATTAAGACGGCTGTTACACCCATCCGTGTGTTGATGCGGTCAGTTCTGTAGGTTACGTAGTTTCGGATGTTGTAGGAGAACTGGGGTTTGAGGTGAGTTTCTTCCAGGAGGGCGACATCATTTCGTTCTCTTGTAAGAAAGTCTGTTATCTCCTCTCGTTGTTCCTTGATTCCATCCGCATTCCAACAGGCAATCCTGACTTCTCTGATTACTTGCATTCTAGTCTGAGCCATCATCAAGAAGTGCTGCAGATAGCTCGATGATGATGGCCAGCTTGCTAGCCTGATCTGTTGCTATTTTTAATTGTTGGAGGCCTTTCTTCAGTTTTTCTAAGAAGTTCCTTATGTTTAATCCTGTCAGGAGATTTAGCACTTCTTTGATGGAAGTAATGAGACTTCCGTCGATGGTGGTGGACTCTGTTGTGGTTGTCATGGCTGCTGTGCTCGGTTCGCCTGCTGGAGTAGGGTGGGTGTTTTGCGTCGGGCTGGTTATTGTTCCCGTGAGTGTGGTGGGTTCTTCCTTTGCTTGGGGTGTTGGGTTCGGTGGAATTCCGCCGGGAGTTGTCGCGTCGCTCTCACTGGACTTGTTTGTTTGCCGGTTGGTTTGGGTTTGCTGGGAGTTTTCCGTTGGCTGTTTGTCAGTGGTCTTCTCTGGTTGTTGTACTAGAGGGAAGGTTTGTTTCTTTGCCACTCTCTTCTTCTTCTCCGCCTGAATGTATGGGCAACCTTGGTAGTTGGCCGGGTGTGCTCCTCTGCAGTTGACGCATTGGGCGGCCGTGTCCCTGGTCTTCTTGGGGCAGTCTTGCGTTGCATGTGCTCCGCCGCACTTGACGCAGCGAGCCGTGGCTCTGCATGTTTGTTGCGAGTGCCCGACCCGTTGGCAGTTGTGGCATTGCAAGAGTTCTTTGCTGCCTTTGTAGGCTTCAATCTCAACTTTGTAGCACAGTAGGCGACGTATGTTATATATGTTGACGTCTTGATTTTTGGGAAGCGTGATAAGGAAGAGTGGAAATTTAGGGCGGACACCTTTTTCATCAGGCCTGCCGCTGAGTTGGCTTACGCTGGTGATGTCTAGACCCTGTTGTTGCAGGGCCTCTTTGATGTCTTCCATGTCGTTATCGATTGGAAGTTTTCGTAGTACTACTTTGAGTAGGCGTGATCCCCTTGGCAGTCCTGTGGCGTATTCTCTGTTCTCTTGGATGCAGAATGCCTCTATCTTGTTTAGGTCCTGCATGGTTGCGCAGTGGAATTTTAGAAAGTCCTTGTTTGGGTATATCAGGGGGGGGTGGAGAGGGTTGCACATAGTGTTTTGCTCAGCTGGTGCTGGTTTTTTACACCGTAGATGTAGATGGGCGGCACTTTTCGGGCTGAAGCACGTGTGTTTGTGGCTCTATTTTCTTGGTCTTCCTCGGTCTGCACTAGCATTTCATTCTCCTCTTCAGGTCCACTTTTATAGGTGATTTCTGGGTGGCTCGTTCCTTCTCGGGTTCCGTCGTGCTGGTTTCGTGTTTTCCTGATTACGTCATGTGTATCGTCTGCTTGTATTGATGGCTATAAACAATAACATGTGCTCGCACTGAAAGGTAGAGGCCCTTACAATATAGAAGTAGGGCCTCTAGAACCTCTGTAGTATTTATGTTATGTAATATCTTTATTTTCTGAATTAACATTATAAAAAAAATGTACATCCATGTGCATGGCCGCCTGCAGTGGGGTCGAGGGGAGGCAGTTGCCGCTCCTGAAGTTTCGGAGGAAGTATAGTTCTTGGAAATACATATCAAAACATACTCTTTTTTTCCTTTACACACTGCAGTGCTTATTTACTGTAGTTAATAAAGATATGGGCGCAAATAATCGTTTTTTTTCACTATGTGTTGTGTGCAAGTATGCAGCAAAGTGTATGTGTGTGTGTTTGTATGTATTGGTGATTATGTTTGTGCTTTTCTGTCTTCCTCTTTAGAATCGACTTTTGTCCCCCCCATTTGAATAATCCTGCTGGCATTCATGTATATATAAAACAAATAGAAACAAAGCGAAGCTAAATAAAATATATTCATATAGCATAAAGAAAAAAGCCATTTATTAAGGTAAAATTGATATTGGCGTTTTTCACTACGAAACCAGCAAAATGATGGTGGGCAACACGGGCATCCATCCTGGGGAGGATGAGGCGAGAGGGCAGAGAAACTTTGCCCAGGTCAAGACACAACTTCATCTCAATTCACTGAATGAATATCGTCACAAGAAATATGAGTGAATTATTGCGGCTAATTAAGACTTGGAGGAGTAAACAAAGTTACTCACCAGATCACGTGTATTTGCATCCTTCTTGAATATGTTTCGGTTGCAACCAAGATAACATAAACATGAATTTATATTTTTGAAACAAAAGACAAACAAACAAGTGGCAGTGTTGTGGTGTGATGAAGTTTGGTTTTGGTGTTCGGTAAACCAAACTCCTTGACAAGCTAAATTTTACGAAGCCTAGGCTGAAATATAGCATTGTATCTCAAATGAAGTGAAGGATGCTTTAAGAGTCTTCATCCCGGCGAAATTAAAATACCGCTAATTTTACAGTAATTATGTGATATCTTCAAATAGATAAAAGATAATTGAAATATGAAACAAGAGCGCCCTAGACAATACTATTTTGCGTGAGGTACCGTTATCACAAGTCACCTAGTGGCTTTCCGTTTTCAGCTGTTTAGAAACGCGAAAATAAATGCCGTTTTTCAAAATGGCTCGAAATCGAAAACAGATAAGTGAGTCGTGATAACGGTTTCTCATGTAAAATAATATTGTCTAGGGCGCTCTTGTTCCACATTTCGATTATCTTTTATCTATTTGAAGATATCACATAATTATTCCAAAATTAGTGGTATTTTAATTTCGCCAGTATGAAGACTCTTAAGATGAATACGTATTTGAAAGTAGAAAATATTTAAATGTTTAGATTTGTCGAGTAGTAAGTTACCTTAGTTACAATTTAACGCTGTATTCCACGGACAGATCACTATTTTGTATCCTAAGCATTATACTAACTCGCTAACCCAAACAGCACTGCGGGTAGTCTATCAAGGAAAGATGATTTCCATCATTACTTCCATACAAAAACATGGAGAACTTTTTTTTTTTTTTTTTTTTTTGATTGTTCATATCTTGGAATCAACTGGATGGATCACTTCGTTTAAAGAACTCGATTCATAATCTTTGACCTTCAACATCCTGGACAAGATTCATTTTGATCCCATTAACTAATTCTTGAGATTTTCTGTTTCCCAGACAGACACTCGGATGAATAGAGGAAATATATAGAGGAGCTTTTCATAAAATAATCATCATAATAGGTGTTCTGCCATTGTTGGCAGGTCCCTTGTCACAACTAAAAAGCTTCCATGCTCCATGTTGTTCTACAAACACCTTCGACTTCACGTACGATTTTTCTATTTTGATATCGTCCATTAATTGTAGTCTTCTTTTCCCTTTCCCTCTCTTTCCTGCCACCACACCCTCTATCACGTTCCTCATGATACAGTTCATTCTTAGTCTATGTTCCGTGCAGTTTCTCTTTTCAATAACGTCTAAAATTGTTCTTTTCTCCCCCTCCATTTCTAACACCCTCTCATTCATCATTCGTCTATTCAGTTAATTTTCTCCATTTTTCTCCACACCCACATTTCGAAAGGTTCCACTCATTTTTCATCATTTTCGCGTAATGCCCATGTTTCTGCTCTATACAGTGCAATACTCCACACAGAGCATTTTATGATCTTTTTCTCAACTCTTTATTCAAGGTCCTCACAAAATAGACTTTTCTTCCTCCTAAAGGCTTTATTCGCCATTCCTATACTTGCTTTTATTTTACATTCGTAGTTCATATCATCACTAATAATAGTACCCTGGTATCGCAAACAAGTCACCTGTTCTTTTTTCTCGCATCCTATTTCTATATTTAAAAATGACCGCTTCGTTCCAATCACTATGGCTTTTGTCCTTTTAGCATTTATTTTTATTAATAAAATTAAAAATGGAGAGTTAATTTGTCCTAAGATCTTTAGTGTAATTTACCTAAATTTTGTTGTTATGGTATTAGTCTATACTCTGAAACATTTAAGAATTTCTTACGTAATATTTTTTTTTTTCTTTTCACTTTCTAGACTCATAAACTTCACAAACTTATATTGGCCACTTCAAGTCCAGTTTTCAAATCGTTGACGGATAAAACCTCTGTAATGAAATTACAAGCTGATATCTCGCAGCTAAATTTTGATCGGATGTTGAAGTAAGTATGATTTCTGCATAAAAACACATACTATATCGAAAAATGTTGTTAAATGTTAATTATATTCATAGATATAGAGATATAGATAAAGATATAAACATATGTTTAAAACTCCCTTTTTGAGCACGTGTCGTAACTTTATTTTTTAAAAAAGTAATTATGAATTGTATTAACGTTGCGCTTTTGAGAATTTTTGTTTTACTAGCTAATCAGCGCCGCCAAGTGGTTGGTTGACGAACTAAACCAACAGGTATGGGAAAAACGAAAGACCAGTAAACATATCGGTAAGATGAGTAGCCATGTTTCATCTTAGTGAAGAATAAGCGCAATCGTATTATCGATTCGGAGGCTGGTTTGGTATTATTTCGTCACAATCCCGAAAACTGGGTCGACACATACCAGTGAACGAGATATGGATACACAACTACACTTCAGAAACAAACACTCAAAAAAATGGATTTTTAAAGGCGATCCACCTCCGAAGAAGGCGAAGACGGCAAAGTCGGCCGACAAGATGATGATTTTTTTTTTTTTTTTTTTTTTTTTTTTAGGACTAACAATAAATGGACAGTATTATGCATCGCTATTGCACTGATTGAGAGAAGAAATAAATAAATTTTAAAAAGTCCTCATTTGGCAAAGAAAAATATTCTCCCACCAAGACAAGTTTCGAGAAAAAATTATGGGATTAAAATTCGAATTATCACAACATCCACCGTATTCACCAGCTTTGGCCTCCAGTGACTTTTTTTAATTTGCAAACTTGAGAAAAAAATGCCATGGCAAAAAACGATTCACGTCGAATAAGCAGGTCATCGCCCAAGGAGATTCCTATTTTGATACCCTTCCGAAATCATCCTTTTAGTACAGCTTAAAATAGTTGGAGAAACGCTGGTGGAAAATGTGTAAAGCTACAAGAAGATTATGTTGAACAATAAAAAAATCAACTACCGAAAATAATTTCTTTTTTTATATATATATTTTTCTAAGGACTTACTGAACGACTCTCAGATTATAGAAATTGTCGTTCTTTCTCTCCTTCGGAGCGAAATTTTCAAAAAAATTGAAACACATTCTATTATTTCTAATGAAGAATGTATACCCACAAAGTCTTCTTCATAACTTCAAGGATTCATGAGAGATGACAATGAGGATTCATGAGAAATTTGATTTCTTCTTTACTCCAGCTTAGGACATGCACGAGGACTCCTATTTCAAAAAAAAAAAAAAAAAAAATTCTGCTCACCTGCTTTCGTAACAAAGAGTATTCTGTCCAAATTTTGTTTCTAGCTAGCCACAGTGGTGTGGTCAGGACACTTGATGAGCGTATCATTTTTACTAGTTTATAGAATGGTATCAAGGGCGCCCATTAGGGGGGCAAGGTGGGGCTCTTGCCCCCTAGAGGAAATTGTACTTCGGAATATCGAAAACCCAATAAAATTGTTAGAATAATTACAGCAAAATTTGAAACTATATTTGAAATGTCGCTTTTTCTTGCCCTCCCCCTTGGAAACCACAACATGGGCGCCCTTGAATGGTACTGATTAAAGTAAGGTGGTCGAAGAGAACTTCTTCATTTTACATTTCTTTCAATTGATAGTAGCGCCGTCTACGTGCATAAATGTAAATCACTTAGATAAAATGAGAATTCAGAAAATAGTCTAAAACTTTGTTTTTTTAATCTTAGGGAGTCGCATTTAAATTGTTGTTCTTGGTACGACGTGAGTATATATATTCCTATATACGTATCGTATAATTTCTGCAAAATCAATTTCAACTTACGGTTGATGAAATCGGGTTCGAACTAGAATTCTGTTAAAGAATTAAGACTACATTAGCCCAAAATACACTGCAATTCCAAGGACAGACCGTACTCTACAAAAATAAAATACAGGAGTGGTGGTAACTAAATTATAACAAATGTTTTTCAATTCTCTGAAAACTGATTAGAATACAATTTTATGATTTGTAAATTTCAGAAATATCGAGGTCTACTCAAAAACCTATATGCCTCCCAGTACAGTACTGATTCAAGGTAAATAATGGACCTACCTAAAAAGAACTTGAGAAGACGTTGGAACAAATTTAAATAAGCTTAAAGAGAATATATGCTTTCAGTGTAATGAAATCTATCTTGGAATTCATGATTATTGAATGAATTAAGAGTCTTCATCCCGGCGAAATTAAAATATCGCTAATTTTACAGAAATTATGTGATATCTTCAAATAGATAAAAGATAATCGAAATGTGGAACAAGAGCGCCTAGACAATATTATTTTACATGAGAAACCGTTATCATGATTCACTTATCTGCTTTCGATTTCGAGCAATTTTGAAAATCGGCTTTATTTTCGCGTTTCTAAATAGCTGAAAACGGAAAGCCACTAGGTGACTTGTGATAACGGTACCTCACGCAAAATAATATTGTCTAGGGCGCTCTTGTTCCATATTTCAATTATCTTTTATCTATTTGAAAGATATCATATAATTACTGTAAAATTAGCGGTATTTTAATTTCGCAGGGATGAAGACTCTTAATTTCAACATGATTTTAGTTTGTGTACAGTGGTTCTGTGGTAGAGAAATTCCTCTCTGATGATATGAATTCGTTGTTGGATGCTAGACCATCTGATTTTGTGGTGAATAATATCGCTTCCGTTTATTTTTTCGAAACTCCAATATCCTCCCACAGTTGCATTCCGCCAGTTATTTCATAATCTCAGTGATGATTTCATGATTAACCAGGGGGAAATCTTTGAGTCACGACATTACTTCCAGAGACCACATATCCTATGGTGCTCAATATGGATTCCAATTATACTTTTACTATACTCTTCACCCCCAGTGGTTTTAAATTCCCTCCGGAGAAAAGCTCAAAATTATCACTGTTTACCCTCATTAACTATTCATTTTGATCAACATACAGGACATTAGCATGAAATGCAAGTAAAAATTCATATTATTTCGTTCTCTTAACATACAGAACATTATATTCTCTCTATTGATAAATTCAGTTAACAGCTAATATTCTTAATTTGTTTTTTTCTTTTTTTTCAGTTTTATTTACTTTGGCGATCTGCTTCTTGAGGATGTGTATGATTCTATTCAAATGTATCAGGCAGCTAAGAAGTTCCAAGTTTTGGACTTGATAAAAGAAACTCGAAAGGCTATCTGTATTTTCATATCCATAGATTCCATCTGGGTGGCGCTGCAGTGCGGAGTTTCCTTTAACGACAGTGATATTAAAAGTGCCTGTGTTGATGTGAGTTTATAATGTTTATTTATACAGGGGTTAGACAAAAAAATCTAAAACGTTTGCAAAAGTGTGAAAATCATACCTAGTATGGTTTGGGACCATCTTTTGCGTCTAAAACAGCTTGGATCCGACGTGGATTGGACGTATACAGCTCCTGAATTGTGGTGTGTGGAATTTTGTACCGTTGTTCCTCCAAAATATGATCTAGTTCCTTAAGAGATGCTGGTGGAGAGTAATGAGACCCAACACGCCTTTCTAACTCAGACCACAATGGCTCAATGATGTTCAGATCTGGTGATTGTGGGACCCAGGGGAGGTGTGATAGCTCCTGGTCATGCTCCTCAAACCATGATTTCACCGTTTTTGCAGCGTGACAGGGTGCCAGATCATCTTGGTAGATGCCATCAACATCAGAGAACAATATTTGACCATGAATAGAACCTGGTCCCCCAAAATGGCCTCATACGCCTTAGCACTCATTATTCCATGCAGGGCTATGATGGGACCTTCAGGAAACCACGATATCACTGCCCATACTTTACAGAACCACCCCCATGCTTTACAGTTGGGAGCAGACAGTCTGTATCATAGGCCTGCGACGGTGTTCTCCATACGTAAACACGACCGGTTGTTGGAAACAAGGCGAAGGTCGATTCATCGGACCACATTACGTATTTCCACTGATCATGAGTCCACGTCTTGTGGTCCTTGTAGGACTGGATACGCCTCTTCGCATTTACTGCTGTAACCAGGAGTTTGGCGATAGTGGCCGGGCCATGAATTTCATTTTATCAAGTTCCCGTCGCACTATTTTCGATGAAACCGGGTTCTGTAGGCCGGAATTGAGTTCAGACGTAATTTTCATTGCAGTGGTCTACAATCCGTTTTAATGCCCTCCGTTCCCTATCTTACAGGATTGTCTTTCGACCACTGTTGTGCTTTGGAGACGTCGTTTGCCCATGGATTGTGTATGCCCTCGTGACATTGAACACAGTGCCTTTCGATACCCCGACAATGTTCGCCACTGTTGCCACTGAAGCTTCAACCAGACATGCACCAACGATCATGCCTGTTTGGAAGTCTGTCAGTTCGCCCATTTTACCGCACCACTTTCAGACCACGACACTCACAGGTGAACTGGTTACTGCTGACGGAAGAGGAAGGTCCACATGACACATTGAAACAAAAAACGACTGGCACCAGCAACGCGTATTGTACAGTGGAGGACCAAACTTACGTATCCTGTATGAAGTGTTTTTAGATTTTTTGTCCATCTCCTGTATATATATTTAAAGAATTATTTGAAACATATGGTGTAGGTAAAGTTTAAAGGTCGCCAGAATTTCGGAAATTTACAGGTAAAACAATCTACCAGCATCGAAAGAAATGTATGTAAAGAACAAATTTCAGCAAATTTAATACATTGTTAGTTACTTAGTGAAAACGTCAATACTAGGTAATATGATAATATGCCAAAATTTTTTGGAAAGACGAAGTTGAGAGGGGCCACCATAAACATGGCTATTGTAATATCCCACACGTGGGTAAACACTATCACATGTTTCTTATTTATAAACAAAACCACGTGCTCTTCTACTACAACTACTACAAGAAGCAGATGACAGGAATCCTCATCACCATCAGGTCATGTGGTAGAGGAGGAGCACTAGCGCCACTAGTGTTCAGAAGAGGATTTAAAACAACATGTAAGTCTCCATCCACATCAGTTCCGGCTCGTCAAATTTCCTCTCTTAGCTTGCCTAGAACTCTGAGAGATCTTATCCAACCCAAGTCTCTTAGCTTGCCTGGAGCTCTGAGATCTCCTGTCCACTTAGCTTGCCTGGAGCTCTGTGGGAACTCAAGATCTCTCTTAGCTTGCCTGGAACTCTGAGAGATCTAATATAAACCAAGTCTCATAGCCTGCCTGGAGCTCTGATATCTCTTGCCCACTTAGCTTGCCTAGAGCTCTGTGGAAACTCAACACTTCTCTTAGCATGCCTGGAGCTCTGAGAGATCTAATTTAAACCAAGTCTCTTACCTTGCTTGGAGCTCTGAGGTCTTCTGCTCACTTAGCTTGCCTGGAGCTCTGTAGAAACTCAACACCTCTCTTAGCTTGCTTGGAGCTCTGTGGGAATTCAACATCTTTCTTAGTTTGCCTGGAGGTCTGAGAGATCTAATATAAACCAAGTCTCATAGCCTGCCTGGAGCTCTGATATCTCTTGCCCACTTAGCTTGCCTAGAGCTATGCGGGAACTCAATACTTCTCTTAGCATGCCTGGAGCTCTGAGAGATCTAATCTAAGCCAAATCTCTTAGCTTGCTTGGAGCTTTGAGGTCTTCTGCTCACTTAGCTTGCCTGGAGCTCTGCGGACACTCAACACCTCTCTTAGCTTGTCTGGAGTTCAAAGGTCTCCTGTCCACTTAGCTAGCCTGGAGTTCTATGGGAACAACCCAATTCTTAGCTTGTCTGGAGCTCTGAGAGATCCTAACCGCAATCACCTAGCTTGCCTGGAGCTCTGTGATCTACCTGCCCACTTAGCTTACCTGGTGCTCTGCGGAACACCAATCTCTTTTTGCTTGTCTGAAGCACTGAAATTTACTAATTCACTTCCACTTAGCTTGCCTGGAGCTCTGCGGAATCCTTCCCTTGGTTGCCTGAGCCTAGGGACACCTATTTACCCAAACTACATAGAGACTTTATATTGGGCTTAGCACCACTCTTATAGTTACTGCATTTAAAATCATTAGTGTTTGTTGTCCTACTCGAACGATATTAGTGCCACAGTATGTGAGTCTGTACTATTGTACTCAGTGGTAGAGCGTTCACCTCTGGTGCTTGGGGTCCCTGGTTCGATCCCAGCTCACGTCGTGTGGACTTTGTGGTGGACAAACACCATGCTCGTGGGTTTTCTCGGGGTTCTCCCGTTTCCTCCCACTTTCTTCATTCCACCATTTCACTCATCTCTCACCATCACCGTCTTCTTTAGCCTAACCGGCATAACTGTGGGACGTAAAACTTAAAGATTTCATTTCATTTTTCTGTACTATTATAGTTAACAGCTGTAATAATTAAACACAGGTGTTCTGTGTTACTCGAGTTGTATTATGTTTTGACACATGCCTGGTGCTACTTGTACTCCACCATAATTTGAAGTAAATTATTAAAATGGTAGTTGCCAAGTCAACTAGCTATATAACATTGTAACTTATAATGTGAAGTCATTTTAGTAACACACAATTGTTGTTTTCTGTTCAGTTGCCAAACAACTACTTTTAAAATCAATTTCTTACTTATTAAATGGAAATTATTCTACTATTAAGAGGGATAACATGATATGCGGCGTAAATTATTTATAAATGGTTACAATAAATGAAATATAGTCGAGGAGGTAGAATAACATCGTGGACTTTAATGTTGTGATTTGGGAACCATGTTTCCTGAATTAAAAAAGAGCATCGAGAAATGAAGAACAAAGTAATCAAATGAAGTGTCAAATGGTCTTGGTTTAAAAGTTTTTCTAGGTTAAAATACGCTGAGAACAAATGTAATAACATCGAATAACAGATGGCAGCACTTGCCCTAATGTAAAGCTTGTCAGAAAATTCATAATTGCATAAAAACTTTTTGTAAAAGACTGCAGAAAATACTCGTAATATTGTTCATTACATGGTATAAACTTCAAATATATCACCAAAAGCTTTGCTTATAGCTAAAAACAAGAAGTGATGTTACTAGCTGTTTAGATCATGGGCATTTGCCCAACGGACGTCTTAAAAGATGGGGGACTCACGGACCACATCTAGCAAGTGCGCACTCCACTCTGGTATACCACTCTGGTTCCTGATGTCGTCCAAACTTTCGTGTGTCTCACGAAGGTAAGGGATCCTCAAAAGTGCAAATAAACGCTACAATCTCTTTCATACGAAGAGATTCTTACATTTCAGTTGGATCTGTTGAATCTACAACCTTCGTTCGATCCATGTCATCTCAGTCTAAAAATAGCTAAGCTACTCGTGTGCAGGACTCACTGACGAAAAAAAAAAGCATCATTACGAGAACTGTGGTACTGACACTGTGGATATACGAGCTTCCGAATCTCCAACTTCTCTATCTGTTTTATCAACCTTTGCCATATTACTTCGCAATTATGACAACACGTTCTCAAATGACGAATTCTGTCTCTCTCCATCCTCCAAATACCTACTACGCACTTCTCTCAAAGAAATAGTCCATACACGGCATGGCTACATTCTCAAAAATTCTAACCCTGTATTATACATCACAATGCGTGACAAAGTTCCTATATATATTCTCGGAGCAAACGCCGAGTTCACTCACCTCTCAGCCACATCACACAAGCAACTACCTCCGCCACGGCCGCCCTCACTTCTCTCTATGTTTATCTGCGAAGTAGACCCATCAGATACAAATGATGACATCCATGAGGATCTGAAACTCGATGGCTACACGGTTATTAAAGTACTTAGGATCGTAAAGACCTTGGGTCCACGTATATACTCCGTATTCTTACTCTCCAGCAAAAGATGATCGATAATCTACTTGTTCATGGGGCATATATTTATAATTAGAAACATAGAGCTGAAGCAGCGCTGAATAATACACGCATACATCTGAATGTAAAAACAACTATAAATGCGGCTACTATGCCGGGCTCCACTAAACATGGCTCAGTATCAATTTACACCAGCCAGCAAAGTGCACCAAGCCTGACAATCATCCCACCTATAGTTATAAGTGTAAAGCAAAAGCGGAACAAACACCAGCCCATGCTGAACTTATCGTACCGCAACGCACAACATTTATAGCTCCTCCAACTCTGCCTACCACTGACGACCCTACTCTGACAACATCAAATTACCCTCACAGTCAAACATTTGATATGAATTTCACTGCTACATATTCTGGTAACACAGTGCACTTTCGTGCATCTCCAACCACTCACAATGATCAATTATTATTTTATTATGGTTTTATTTGAATATTTGATCCTCCTCCACAAACAAATTCCTGTTTGAAACTCTAATTCTGGAGGAACATATCACAGTCTTCTTAACTAAACAAACATTCTTGACAAAATCAACCTCATGTCGCATACCACAATACACCATCCTTAGGGCAGACAGTCACACTCTAGCACAAATAGCAAATTTGGGCGTAGTAGTTGGTTTCTCTTTGCATCTCTTCAATCGCCAGCATAATTGTGGCATCAATCTATCTCATCCCAACCTGAACATCTCATCATCACTGTATATTTGAATATTTTTTTAAAAGGGCGTATGTGCAATAAAAAGTAGTCGGGAGATGACAAAAACTCTTTTCTTACGAGACGGTTTGGTTTATGAAAAGAAAGAAAAAATGCCTTATAACACGTTTCATGGAACACACGTCCTCTTAACACAAATTGTTACATCTACCTCTAAAGTATTCATTTCTTTAAAAAACAAGTTAAAATTGTGAAAAATGTTACATACGCCCTTTTAACACAAAGCGATCCATTTTTAATATCTTTTCATCACGATTGCTATCATTTAGACCATCCTCTGCCTACTCGTCGCCACTTTTGGATCAAACTATATTTCATGTTCCAATCTAACAGAAAAGCAATACCATAACCAACAATGATAAACAATTATTATTATTATTATTATTATATTATTATTATTATTATTATTATTATTATTATTATTATTATTATTATTATTATTATTAAGAATTTTGCCTTTTGGCAGGTCCTAGGACTAATGAGGTTTTTCTTTTCTTAATTTTCAGTTTGGGCCTCGAAATGTTTCTTCAATGTTTCTCGAGTTTCAGTTTCCTCTTTTAACTCCGAATATTTTCTTCTATTTTTCAGGTCATCGATCAGTTGTGTTCTTCTTCTTCCTATTCCTCGTTTTCCTTCCATCTTTCATTCTATGGCGTTGTGAAGAAGACAATTTCTTCGCAAGATATGTCCAATCCAATTGGCTTTCCTGCGAAGGATGCTGGCTAGAAGTGACCTCTTCTCTCCTATCCGTTTTAAAACATCTTTGTTTGTTGCTCTCTCTGTCCATTTTATCTTTTCCATCTTTTACCCCAACACCACATTTCGAAGCTCTCTAAATATTTCTTCTCTAACTTCCATAATGTCCAAGTCTCTGAACCATACAATCCAATGCTCCATATTTAGCACTTGACCAATTTCATCCTTAGTCCGATAGTTAAGAGTGACCTTTTCTTGTTGAATGCTTCTTTCGCTATGGCAATTCTTGACCTGATCTCCCTGGTGCAGTACGCGTCTTTCGTCAAAATACTTCCCAGATACTTGAAATGATCAATGTCTTCAAGTACTCTTGATAAACAAATAGCGGGTTGTTTATATAACCATCTACACTTATTACATTCCCATTGCTGTAGCTCTATAATAATAATAATAATAATAATAATAATAATAATAATAATAATAATAATATTAAACCATATTGCATCTCTTAGTAATAATTATAACGATTCGTTTCAGGTGTTGAAATTAGAATGTAAAGAAGCACTTGAGATGCGAGGACTGGCTGACGTAACAATCCAAGTGATGGAATTTATCTTGGACCAAGATGCGCTAGAAATATCATCTGAGTTAGATTTATGGGACATAGTAGTTACCTGGGCAAACCAAGAGTGTCTGAGGAAGAAACTCGAACCTAATACAGAAAATATGAGACGCGTAATTCTCCCTTTGTTGCGCAAACTCAGATTACTCACACTAAGTCAAGAGGAATTTATCGAAGGTCCAGCAACATCAGGACTTCTTACGAATGAAGAGGCAATGTGTGTGGTAAGTAATATACTTGCGCCAGGCAAAGTAAAGATTCCAGAGACGCTATGTGGTAACTCAAAGCCAAGAAATCAGTTCATGAACGCTTTTATTGAACTTCAGTACGAACAATTAGCTGATGTTTATCCTGTAGATGTTGATTTAAAGCAATTCCACATTTTCCAGTGCAGAGATGACACTCGTTTTGTCACAGAACATTTTATCGTAACAAGACCTGGCAACATTTTGGCTCTGCTAATTAGAACGCAGTCTGTCAACAAAGAGGCCCTGAGAAAACATTATCCTCATCATGACCTCTGCTCATATCACGAGAAAATGGACATTGAACTATTCAGAAATAATGTGCTTGAAGGAAAATGGCCACAAGACGAGCGTGTTAGATGGAACACTACATTGACGTTTGTAGTTTCTGAGATTCCTGTGGACAAAGACGATGTTATTTGTGTGAAAGTCACCCTGTATAGACTTGGTTGGTATCCATTGAAACGTCCTTCTCCTGAAGATTTTGAACTATTCCACCTAGACACCACAAATGGTTATTGTTTCGTAGCAAAATTTGAGTGCGAAGTGACAGAGGGTGAAAGTGAGCCTTCAGTAAGTCACCGTGACAAGAAACGAAAGTGAATCACGTTGCGAGATTTGCAGGTGAAACTAGTTATTCTTCGTAAGCAAGAGCTTTACAAGTTTGATCTCCAGTTTTAGAGCTGTTACGTTGTTTCTCAAAAATAAACAAGAAAACAAAGTTAATAAACCGTAGGCTATTTATTTTTTTCATTTATTCGTTCTTAACCAAATTCGTTATAGGTCTAATACATCTTAAATTCCAACTTATTAAATTGAAATATACAGGGTGGTGCGGAGCCGACTGACACATTTCAACGTTGAATATTGCACAGACGCGATATCTGGGAATGGGTTACGAATTTCTAGATTGGAAGAGAATAGGATGCCATGTTAGAAGAATACCGTAAGAGTTACTGTGGACATCGTTGGAGCGTTGATCAATATGTTTTTTGTGTTCATACTTATTATGAAACGAAATCAGACATTTAAGTGCAGCAATTGTTCAGACATTTAATTGTAACCTGACATTACGCTAAAGCAGCATTGCATTCTTCTTATGAAATTGCATCCTACACAACAATAAATGAGGTGTTGAATGACTACCACTTTAGCGTGTTACTTGTGTGTTAATTCAACACCAAGCACATCGCCTTCAGAGCACATCAGAAATATCTCGTTACTGGCTGTGAGTATTTGCATTGTTTTTTATTGTTTAGTATGAACAAAGCCTTGCGAAATATATTTCGCATTTATGGCAAATAACTAATAACATTCTATGTTTTCTGTAATCGGTCACAATAATATTATTGTAAACCTGTGAATCATCTGACAACAGTTACACAGATAGCAGTGCTTCCATCTATATTCTTTATCTGTTATTCTTGTGTCTTAACACGTATGCACAGAAGATAAAAGAACTGTTGTCTATGTAACTGTTGTCAGATGATTCACAGGTTTACAACAATATTATTGTGACCGATCACAGAAAACATAGAACATTATTCGTTACTTGGCGTAAGTGCCAATATATTTCGCAAATGTTTGCTCATATTAAAGGATAAATACCAATGCAAATTCTCTCAGGTAGTAACTAGTTATTTTTGATATGCTCGGAAGGCGTTGTGCTTGGCGCTGAATTAACACACAAGTAACACGCTAAAATGGTAGTCATTTTGTGTTGTTCCAACACTTTTTTTTTTTTTTTTTTTTTTACAGTGTATCCACTTTCCATCCCCTAGCCATAACGCACTCCAAGTTATTGCGAATGCGCAATACTCAACTTTGAAATGTGTCAGTCGGCTCCGCACCACCCTGTATATTAGTATAGACCTGTAATGTCAACACATTTTTATCGAAAATTTCAAGGTGCGGACATTACACGAGTCTCTCAGTTCATGAGTGTGACTACTGGTAATGCACCGTGTCCGAAGCCAATGAAAGATGATCAGAAAGCAAACGAAAATACAATGCAATATTAGTATATATGGTACTAGCTACTCAGATTTGTTCTATTTTTTTTTTTTCGTAATTGCTGGAAAACACTCCTATTTTTGTATTTTATAAATAGTAGACTATTGAAAAACACACAATCTAAAATATGAAAATGCTAGTACAGATATTATACAGGTCAATACTTTTTCATTTGCACTCACCGAAAAAAAAATAAGATGCGAAATTATATGAGCGCGAACATTACACGGAAGTATACGATATTACTGCTACTATTAATTGAACTTTATATATACAGGGTGGTAGGTAACTCCACCGAAAAACTTTGGGAGGTGATTCCTTATATGAAATGAAAGAAAAAAGTTCTAATAAACATGGGACGAAAAACATCTCCTTTTGGAGTTATGAACCGACGAAAATTCGAAAATTCACGTTTCGAAACGCTCTGCCTTAGAAACTACAGGACCGATCCTAAGCGGTTTAAGGAATTACAAAGGAACTTGTATGCGAACTATCTTAATATCTATGTTCTACCGTGGCCCGTTATCGGCGAAACGAGCTGTAAAATGGAAGTTGAAGTCTAGGGATACTCCTTTGGGTACTAAATGGCGCGTTCGTTTCGGCGATAACGGAGGATGCTAAAACATGGATATTTAGATAGAACGCATACTAGTTTCTGTGTAATTCCTTAAACCGCTTGGAATAGGTCCTATAGTTTCTAAGGCAGAGCGATTCGAAACATGACTTTTCGAATTTTCGGTAGTTCATAACTTGTGAAAGGAGACGTTTTTCGACCTATGTTTATCAGAACTTTTTTCTTTCATTTCATATAAGGAATTACCTCCCAATGTTTTTCGGTGGAGTTACCTACCACCCTGTATATACAGTATATATATATATATATATATATATATATATATATATATATATATATATATATATATATATATATATATGCAATCTAAAGCACCTTAATGTCGTATACTACGATCATCATAAGACTTGTTTCGAAAAAGTAGTTTCTGGTAGGTTTAATTACAAGTTCCCGAAATTGCATAATTTTAAACAGTGTTACGAACTTTACCTGTATTTACTGGGGCCGCGGTGGCTCAGTGGTGTAGCGTTCACCTCTGATGCGCGAGGACCCTGGATAGATCTCAGCTCGCACTAAGTGAACTTTGTGGTGGACAAACAGCGTGTGTGTGGGTTTTCTCGGGGTTTTCCCGTATAGTCCCACTTTCTTCATTGCAAAATTTCATTAATTTCTTATCATCACCGTCTCCTTTAGCCTAGCCGGCTTGAACGTGGGACGTAAAACTAAAAGATTTCATTATATATATATATATATATATATATATATATATATATATATATATATATATATATATATATATATATATATATATATATATGATTGAACTGACTGATAATGATATGAAATCCATAGTTTTTGGGGCCGTTGAGACGAACAGTGATACTTCCAATGCCGTTTAAATCCAAATTCAATCCCCATTGCCCTTTATAGCTGAAGTGAAACGTATTCTACCCATTCGAAGAACGGGTATTATGCTAGTAATAGTGTAAATGTAAACAATAAATTACAGTATAAATCGTTCACAATCAGTGGTGGATTTTGAGGGAAGTCACAACTGTAAATATTTAAGTGTTACTATTAGAGTATATTTAATGTACTAATTCCAGGAGCACAATTTGGGGTGGCCATTGTTCCCGACACCACGTTTGAGAAACGCATGTTTTCTTAAATATATTCTATACTAAATTGCTAATATAGAACTAAAACCTCCCTTGTCCGGGGATAATCTTGCCACCTCCCCTCCCGGACGAAACTTGAGTTGACGCCACTGAGTTATTCTTGTGTAAAGGTTTTTGAAATAGAATAAAGTTATCTTTCCTTAGCTTGTAGCTATAAAATTTAAATGTTCATGAGTATGACTTCCCTCAGTAGGAGCCACTGAAATAAATACGAGGAGAATTCAAAAAGTAAAGGCATGTTTGAGAAAAGCTGTACTTATTCTAATGAATTCTAATGATAGAAAACTGAAACATACCTTATTTCTCTACGTAATCTCGCTGGACTTCAATGCACTTTTCCCAATGTTTCTCAAGGTTTTAGATTCCGTAAAAAAAAAAAAAAAAAAAAAAAAAAAGTTTTTCGGTTGCATCTGTAACCAATTTTGCAAAGCATCAATGACTAACAGATGGTTGGCGTTTAGTCGAGGTCGAAGGCCTGCCGGATCTTTCATCGTCACATAAAGAAGATTTTCCTTGTTTGAAACATTCTATCCAAACGTAGATCTTCTTCGCGATAAACATCTGTCACCATATTTTGCTTGCATTCGATTAATAATGTCCGCAGGTTTCACACCTTCCCCATACAAAAAGCGAATCACTGCTTTCATTTCCTCCTTGGTGCAGATCGACAATAGACCTACCACGTTTAACGGTCTGTTACACTCCAATGACTATAGTACGGAAGGTATAACGTCGTTCGCTTCCCGCGAAAAGTTAAAGTGACGTTTATGGGGAGTGGCCAGCTTGGTTACTCATGGCTCGCTGAGCGCAGTAGACGGTTGGTGGTGATTGGCTACACTTTTACCACACCTCCAATGACGAGCAGGTCTAAGCGCGGGAAGCCAATGACGTTATACCTTCTGGAATATAATGCAGGAATACGAGCGACGCGTTGCCTCGAGTGTTGCCAACTACATCCACTCAGCGTTGGTTACTAACAGTGTTGCCAATCCCTGGAAAGAGAAATTGCAAATGTGCCTTTACATTGTTAGAATTTATAGGTTAAACAATACTCGTTAAGAAAATTGAACATAAAGATATAAATGAATATATACTTTCTAATTATAATGTGTTTATATTGTGTAATTAGAAGGAATAAAGATTCAATCGCATATTTTTAGCTACGAGACTGAACTATTAAATGAGCCGTGAAGGATTTTTTTATAGTTCATAGATGAAAATGTAGAAGCCGCTCTCTCATTTGTTATTCTGAAATATTATTATATCCTTCACATTTAATAATAACAATTTCAATGTCCAACATAGATACACGTCTTGAAAACAACAATTTATGAAAGCTAGAAGTATAAGTAAGGGTTTAACCTAAAGACCTGCACGGGCCGAATTTTTCGGCCCGAGCCCAATCCAGCCCGAATGTACGTAGGCCTAGCTCAGCCCGGGCCGGAAAAGTTTTAGAGATTTTCGGCCCGAGCCCAGCCCGGCCCGGGCCCCATAAATTTTCGAAGTTTCATTTTGTAACATTTTTCACGGGCACACTTCTTCAACGTTTGCCTTTATTCTAATTATCATTTAACGAATGTCAATAATTATTAAATAATTGCAATTAATCGGCCCCAGTCCGGCCCGACCTGAAGAGAAATCAGTGTCGACCCGCCCAAGCCCGGCCCGACCCAAAGAAATAATAGAGTCGGCCCGCCCAAGCCCGGCCCGTGCAGGTCTCACCTTCCTATGGGGTGAATTGTGTCTCTGAATAATGTTTAGAAACAAAAACCTTTACTTTATAGATTTGCGTGGCATGGCAGCAGTGGCGGATCTAGAACATAAAATCTGGGGGGGGGGGCAGTCAGAACCCAAACTTCATAGAAATAATATAAAATTACTATAAACTTTCAAAAAAAAATAAGTAATAGTCTAAATTATTTTTGGCACTTATAAAAACTGGGGGTCTAAATACCTCGGTTCCGGCATAGATCCGCCACTGCACGGTAGGGTTTTAGAACACTGGTCCACATCAGTAGCAGATACGGGGGGGGGGCGATCGAGGCGATTACCCCCCCCCCCCCAACAGAAAAGGAAACTTTCTACATATAAATAAAACCCATTGCAGAGTTTGAAGCTGTTAAAAGTAGGTCTAGGTAACAGTATGACAACTCACCGCCCCCCCAGAAGTCGCCCCCCTGGTCCACATCCATTTAGTTCTAATAAAGAAAGTAATCTATCTGGCTACTAACTCACCTTCACCTATGTGTGCGGAGCAGTATTCTAGAACTTTCCCGCGTGGCACGTCTCATTGGCAAAAATTACTTTTTCTTTCACCAGATGGTAGACGATAACAGAATGTCTAAGGTTTACCATAAATACTATGTTTTATATTTGTGTTTGTGATTCCTTTGCTGAGAAGCTAACTATTTCTAAATGCTACATGTCTGACTATTGGGAGATAGCTAACTTCTGACACATTAGCACATATGAGACACACAATAATGCAGACGTTAATAGTAAATAATAGGATTCATTTTAAGAAAACGGCCCGCTATCAAAAGTGTAAGGAGTTATTTCTCCTCATTACTTATACCTATCTATCTAACATAGGCTTAATCACGCATTAGCATTTTGGTAATAAAAATTTCGTCCGCATATATTTACCAAAACCATATATTTTATATTTACCTTCATCTTCTAAGCTCAAGTTTACCTGATGTGGTCTATTGTATGGATAATAGCGCTTAATAAGAAATTTTGGGATTAGCTATCTTGTCATGTCAATCACTCCGGTACACTGAAAAAATAATGTATGTGGCGTACGTAAATCGTATGCTATATTTGTAAATCCTTTAGTTTTTGGAGTTAACGTAGAGCAAAACGTATAACTAAAAAAGCATGTTTTATAATACTTTTTGTATAAGTGTTCCATCTGTACGTACTTTCCGTATGAAACAATATAGGCGGTCAGGATCTCGCATACAAATGGATGTATACAACATATAGTTGTCGAAGGTAACATACATATATGCTTGTAATATAAGGAAGACTGTTAGATATCAGACATCCTGCAATGGCATGATGTAACATCTATAAGGGTAGTGCCTATGTAGCATACGGATAACGTATGCTTCATACAGATTTCTGTAATAAGCAAGAGGATTCTGTATACTTGTATATTATACCGCTGTCCGGAGAATGGATTTTTCTAAGTGTAGCGTTTTGTATCGGTTTCTTTTTTCGTTTCTTCCGTACATATGAATCTGGTTCTTTCTGCCGAGCATATTTATGAACGTTACATCATATTAAAATTGTTAAGTCCAGGCGCACTGTTAATCTATTTCTTTGTAATTGTGCTTATGATTTCAGCATGTTAGCCAGGAAAAGAGGACTCTACATTCTTGCGTCGAAAGTTAATCTTTATATAAATTCTGGTAAAGGCTGTAAATATGAGCACTCGAAGCTGGTATTTAGATATGAATTGAATGCTGGTAGTCGAAGCGATCATTATTATATAATATATGTATATTCTTTCATACTCCAAGGATATAAGGTTTTAACCTCACGAAGAAATTTTAAGGTTTAACCAAGAAAATGTTGTATTTGAAGTTAAGCTGATGCCAAACAACAAAAAATACTCTGGGCTTCATTAATCCTTTTATAATTGAAATTTGTGACGTATAACATACATAACCTCTCATACCTCAGCATGTGCACTGTTAAAAATGGTTTCTTAAATTCGAGAAAAAAATCCTCGTATTTGAGTACATCCGTTTCTTACCTGTGCACCGAGTAATACATTCTTAAAAGTGAGATTTTGATTTTCTCAAATCATTTTGAGAAATAATGACTCAAATGCGAGGAATTGTGTCTCAATTCTGAGGGTGCAAATGCTTTCTCAAATTTGAGAAACAATGTATTTTTTTCTTAAAATTGGGAAAGTAACATTTGAGGAAATGAGACGCATAACCTCAATTTTGAGAAACACATTTTTCAAAAAGATTTGTGAAATATCTTCCTCAAAAGCGAGAAACGATGCACAGAAACGGGGTTCTCAAATACGAGAAGACGGAAAAGGATATAAACAAAATATAAACATGCAAAAAAAAAAAAAAGAAAGAAAGAAAACTATTAGTACACTCAGAATTTATATTAAATAAACACCTACAGTTATAGATATTGTTTAAAACGTAACACATTTAAATCTTCACTTCAACTCAAGAAAATTCCACGAATACCACGATGACTTGAATTTTAGGTGCGTTTCTTATTCCTATTGCATCAGACAGTTGAACATTTTCCTTTTTATCACTGTCCACTTTCTCAAGACTTTTTTTTTCATCGACGTTGTTTACTCAAGATTCTCCCGTTTCCTCCAACATTATACCAACTTCTTGGTAATTCAGATTCAAGAATTATCCGTCTACTTCAGAGTAACGACAACAATTTCTGCTGGAGTGTAGCGTCCCAAAATTATGCTACGAGACTTAGGGAGACGTTATGATGAGCGAAAATGCTGTAATGAAAAAAGTGAGGGAATCCCGAGAAAACACACATAAGATGTTTACTCACACAGCCCACTTGACGGAGGTGGAATCAAACTACGAACCCCATGCACCGGAGGCTAGTTCTGCCACTGACCGGTGAGTCATCGCAGACCAATATGCCTACTTCTCTACCATAAAAAAGTTGCCTACATGAGAAAGCACCGTGTTCGTGGGCTTTTCCAGGATTCTCCAGTTTCTTCCTACAAGAAACGTACGCAGGAATTTATTTCGGAGGGGTCTAAGTTCAATACGAGGACAAATTGTATTAAAATATGTAAAACTGACCCTAAAATTAGATAAAATTTACATAAAAGTAGCGATTTCAGGAAAAGTCCGGAGTCCCAGGACTCAATCCCTACCTTCCATCTTCTTCATTACGGCAGGGGCATACGACAGTTTCTGCCCCTCATAAATGTGCTGAAACTCCACTGCTAAAGGTTCAATTCAGATTGGAAACAAGGTCACAAACCCATGCAAAAACTGCATAGAAACGTGCGTCCACATTTTCATTACACCATTATTATCCATCTCTATCACTGTCTCTCTTAGCCTTGAAGCACAATCGTGGGACGTTGGATTTTTAAAAAATGAAATCTTTGAGTTTCACTTTCCACAGTTGTATTGGGTAGGCTAAAGGAGACGATGATGATGAGAATGAAAAAGATAGTGGAATGAAGAAAGTGGGAAGAAATCGGAGAACCCGGAGAAAACCCATGCACATTGTTTATCCACCAGAAAGCCCACTTGCCGCGAGCTGGGAATCCTGGTATCAAAGCAAGGGCTTCACGCACTAGAGGTGAACGCTCTACCACTGAGCTACCGCAGCCTCTACGTTAAATTAAGAACAAATGCGTACAGTACTATGCCACAAATAACTTGCAAACGTGTGTCATTAAAACGATTACTGGTGGTGAAAAAAGGAGGCGCCAATCTATGCTAGGTGATCGGTACAAAGTACCTTTTATTACAATTCCATAATAATAAATCACACTTTTGTAACGTTGTTTCTAACTATACAGATGACTTATGTATTCTTTGTTTCCGTTCATAAGCTATTTTGCACATTATAACGAATGGCTAAGGGTGTAAAAGATTGACATGCCTCCCCATTCTATTGTAATATAGAAAAAAAAAACGTGCTCTACGGGGTTCTAATCCGCCTTCACTTGTTATTGCTGCACTCGTTATTATGTGAATTGAGTACCGGTACTGAGTTTTGATACATAAAGGAGCCAACCTGACTGCTATGGCCTATATAACCTGTATCAGGGGGGTCAGCGTTCTACATCCTAACGAATGTAGACCCTACTACAGCAACTTTTAGTCTATGGTAGTACGTTTACAACTCACCCAAACTTACGTTCGAAAGTTGATATGTATGCTGCTCCTCGCCGCTGTCACATGACATGTATCCATACGCCACCTCAGCTGCATCACCTACTGCGTACTCATATCTATTCGCACTCTGCTACAACTGAAATTCTTTATCTCGTTTCCTGAATAGTAATTAAGCCCTAGCAATATTACTTCCTAGTAAAACATAGTAATATTATTTCGGTAAGATTGTTATCGTTACTTTTTAATCATCTATGATATTGCAAATCACGCACTATTCCATTCTCATTTTTAAGAAGTGAGAAAATCTCATAAATGGGAACCTGAAAATTTGCCTCGAGCTCACAAATGAAAACACATTTGCAAATAATGAGACATTTTTCCTCAAATATGAGTAAACATTACTTATTTTGTTTTGAACATGCATTTTTCTCATTTCTGAGCAAGGAAATTTTTAAGAGTGTGAGGTTTTAACCTTAGCAATATTTTTTGAGGTTTCACCAAAAAGTATTTTAACCTCTGGGAAACACATCTCTTTGTCGTTAGTTTAAAATACATCAATATCCTAAGCTTTATATACTGTACTTAGTCAATATAAAGTCAGGTCAATTGGACCAAACTTCTGAAAATACTTAAAGAAACCGGAGTCAACTGGAGAGAGCGAGGAGTCATACAAAACCTGTACGTAGGCCAACGAGTCAAGACGCTCTTGAATGAAGGTAAAACCAATAGTGTGGAGATTGGAAGAGAAGTCAGACAAGGATATAGTATGTCGTCACAACATTTACAGTGAATGTTTAATGAAGGAAGCATTAATGGGAATTGGAGATTTCAAGATTGGAGGGTAGATCATTAACAAGATCAGGCATGCAGATGATACGGTTAAAATAGCTAAAACCGAAGGAGGACTACAGGAGATGATTAACAAAATAGTTGACACTGGAAAACTACATGGAATGGAAATCAACATGGAAAAGTCGAAAGTCATGAGAATATCCCGCAAGAAAACACTTTTACGGGTCAGAGTGGAGCAAAGAGAACTTAAAGAGGTCGATTATTTCAATTATCTGGGAACTATTTTGACGAGAGACGCTTACTGCATCAAAGAGATCAGATGCAAAATTGCCATGGCCAAAGATGGAGAAACGTGGAAGAAATATTTTCAGGCTCAAATCTAAAATAACAGAAAAAAAAAACTCATTAGCCCCAGAACCTGCCAACAGACAGAATACTTAATAATAATAATAACACTGTAAGTATGTATGCTGTTAACCTCATCAATATTAACCTAAAAGCTTGTTAAACTCAAAAATATTTTAACCCTATTTTTCTTGACTTTTAACCTAAAACGTCATAATCTCAGTACATATTTCTATGTATGAGATATGAGATATTGGTATCCATCCATTACCGTTACCCTCAAGATGTTAACGGATTGGCTGCATTAAAAAACTCGGCCAAGGTACTTGTCTAGTTATCTATTGCAAAAAAAAAAAAAAAAAAAAAAGTAAAATAAAACAGAAAAAGAAAAAAAGAATTAAAAAATCGTTTTCGTTCAAGAGGTGACGGTCGTGCTAACATTACTATCCTAAGGCCCACTAGTGTATCCTAATAACATTACAATCTTTAAGGCCCTTTAGTGTATTCTGATAACATTACAATCTTTAAGGCTCACTAGTGCAGCCTAATAACATTACAATCTTTAAGGCTCACTGGTATATCCTAATAACATTGCAATCTTTAAGCCTCACTAATGTATCCTAATAACATTACAATCTTTAAGGCCCTTTAGTGTATTCTAATAACATTACAATCTTTAAGGCCCACTAGGGTATCCTAATAACGAGTTAACAAGGTAGAAATGTGTCAGCAGTTTGGTTTTCCAGACTATGGTAATACTTAGTCGACTTAAATTAAAACATGATTTTGCAGAGTCGAACATACTGATGAAAACATCTGCACACTCACATTACGAAAGCTTTCAATTAATTTTCATCAGTTTTGTGTAATGTTCATGTTTCTGCCCCATACAGTACAATATTCCACACGAAGCATTTTATGAGTCTTTTTATCAACTCTTTATTCAAAGTCCCACAAAATAGTATTTTCTTTCTCCTAAAGGCTTCTTTCGCCTTTCCTGTCCTTGCTTTTATTTCACATCCACACTTCATTTCATTACTAATAATACTACCCAGGTATCGAAAACTAGTTACCTGCTCTATTTTCTCCTCTCTTACTTCTATATTTGACACCGATACTTTTGTTCCAATTTCCATGGCTATTGTCTTTCTAGCATTTATTTTCATTTCATATTCTTCGCAATCCTTCCTCAAGTTTTCAAACATCTTATTGGTTTTCTTCTCAGATTCCGCAACAAGCGCCATATCATTTCCAGGCCATATACACCTAATCATTCTATCTCCTACCATAATCCCGTCTTCACTAAGTAGGTTCTTTTTCACTATCTCTTTTAGATATATATTAAATAATGTAGGCGAGAGAGCGAGAGACAGCATCCCTATCGAATTTACTATCTCTTCTAGATAGATATTAAATAATGTAGGCGAGAGACAGCATCCCTATCGAATTCACTATCTCTTCTAGATAGATATTAAATAATGTAGACGAGAGACAGCATCCCTATCGAATTCACTATCTCTTCTAGATAGATATTAAATAATGTAGACGAGAGACAGCATCCCTATCGAATTCACTATCTCTTCTAGATAGATATTAAATAATGTAGACGAGAGACAGCATCCCTGTCAAACTCCCCTTCAATTGCACTCTCCTCTGTCATTTCCTCTCTTATCCTAACACTTATTTATTGGTTCATATGTAAGTTTCTTATGAGTCTTTCGGTCTTTCCATTCCAAAACCAGCCTTCTTTAGAATTTCCAACAACAAATCCCAATTCACAGGGTCAAAAGCCTTTTCTAGATCAATAAATATAACACACACCTCTTTGTCTTTGCCCATAAATCTTTCACCGATCACCCTTAATATTCCAATTGCATCTCTTATGACCTTAACTCTCCTAAACCCAAATCGTTCGTCTTCAACTTTCTCATTTGTTCTTCCATACAATCTTCTGTTTAATATTCGAAGCAAAAATTTTTGCTGCTTGCGGCACGAGATTGGTAGTTCTTTCATCCTGACTTTTCTTTGTGTTCGATTTCTTAGCCATCGGTCTTCAAGAAGTCTTTTGGTCCTATTTCATATATTTAATTGCAGAGTTGGAACAATTCTTTCTTACCCTTGTCCTTCATATTTTTAATGAATTCAATTGGTATAGTATCTTCCCGTTGCCTTTCCATTCTTAATCTCAGATATAGCTTTATGCGTGTGTGTTTGTGTTAGAGACCTGCACGGGCCGAGCTTGGGCAGGCCGACTCTGTTATTTCTTTGGGGCCGGGTCGGGCTTGGGCCGATTAATTGCAATTGATTAATAATTATTGACTTTCGTTAAACCATAATTAGAATAAACGCAAAGGGTGAAGAAGTGTGTCCGTGAAAAAATGTCACAAAATGAAACTTTTAAAATTTATCAGGCGCGGGCCGGGCTTGGGCCAAGAATTTAAAAAACTTATCGGGCCTGGCTGGGCCGGGCACCGGCCGAAAATCCCCACAACTTTTCGGGCCCGGGCTAGGTCGGGCCTAGGTACATTCGGGCTGGATTGGGCTTGGGCCGAAAAATTCGGCCTGTGCAGGTCTCTAGTGTATGTTGAAAATCGAGACCGTTGAAGTTCGAGAGCATACTGGACAACGCTAGCCAGAAATTTCTTATTTAAACCAGTAAAGAAAGAAGAAATGCTGTGTGTAATGAAGCAGTTTGCTATCTGTTAAACTAATATCACACACAAAGCAGACGTTTATGACTTTAATTTTGTAAACTAAACTCCCATTAGACTCAAATAGAATATTTGGAGCTTATGATAAACTGTTTTCCGAATAAAGAATGACATGTAAGCGAAATTTTATATATATACACACACACACACAGAGATTGTATCTACTTTTAGTTCATTATACTTTTCTTTCTTTCTTTCTTTTTTCTTTTTCCCAGCGAGTTTGAATTTATGCAATCAGCAAGACATACATGTATATCAAAATGTATAACTTTCAGACATTTTATAAAATGATTAGGCAACCAAACTGACACATATGACATTGCGAGCTGCATAACTTGTGCTTGCTACCAACCAATGCAATGCTTGTTTGAAAATCAATCGAGACAGTTAGCCGTGGATTGAAGTATTAGATGTTGTAAATGTACTTTCTTAATTGTAGAATCCACTACAGAGAAATAAAAATACTACTGGAAATAGAAAATCATAAAGAGCGAAAAAAAAGCGCGAAAATTTGTTTTTAGTGAGCGCTTTATATTTAAAAAAAAACTTTCTCAGAGAAAAAAGTAGTATTTCTTGCATCGCTACTTTTACAACACTTCTTCGGTGTCTTATCTTGTAAGCAACCCTAGACACCCTCACATTTAAAAGGTGAAACTAGGACTGGATTTTTTTTTTTTTTAGAAGAGGAAGGTAAACGAAATTTTCCTCTTTAAAGCAATACTCAAAACATAGCATACAATTTAGCTTTCTAGTGACAATATGATTACCATACATGCTTTCGTCACGGGAGACCCGAGTTCGACTCCCAGTGGGAGATCATGTACTTCAAATCCCATGTTAAGCTGTAGGTCTGTATGTGATATAGCTTTGGTGCTGAAAAAGGGCCTTATACTCCAAACCGATCAAATGACCAGGAACGTTACACTTTTGCATTCTGTTATAAAAGTTTATGTTAGAAATTATACAATAAACCACTATCTCCAAACACTTACTTTATTTTTTTTTTTTTTTAAACGCAAGCATTAAATATCCACTGGAGAGAAGCTAGGACATTTAATTAAACGAGATTCACATGAATTTTAATTACAACAATCACTTCACGCCATAGATTGTCACTAAGAGACACCCTTCTTCCCACCCCCCCGCCAAGCCTTGTCACTACCACAGGCAGAGTACCAAATGACAATGTCATACCGTTTCACCAAGAGAGACACTTTTTTTTCTACCTCTAACGACTCGTATAGACAAAGTTTTGAAGGGGGATTTTGGTGCTCGGAATATCTCTTCCCCTCCCGCAATATACATATATATATATACATGAAATTATATGTGAGTGTTTATTTCGAGGCGCGGATTTGAAAATATATGAGGTAAATTACGTTGTAACCCTTTCCCTCTCGGTTTTGGTGTATCTCTCCCCCCACCCCTCTTCCTTTCGCCCTATGTGCTATTAATTTTCTCACAAACGAACTTGCTGAATGGACTCATAACTAGGATGAATCTTTCCGCTGACAAAAGGGGATTTTCAGCTTTTGAAAGCGAGGTTCTTGCCCCCATCTCTCTATCCACTGAGGCTGAAGGGGGGAGGACACATTTCAGGGATTTATTTTTTTTTCTTTTTTTTCCTTTTTTTTTTATCCTCTCTCAACGTTCCGGACAATGTTCAGTTAGTTACATGAGGAGGATATCCAGGGGATCGGTATGTATGAATGAATGGATATGGGAATCTGGTATCATTCGATCTACTCTGCCATGAAAGCATAATCCATGCTTCTATTTGACCCAACGACATTATGGAACCATTCTACATTTTTTTTTGTTTTTCTTTCTATTTTTTTATTTTTTATTTTCATAAATGGATAACTGATGGAGTATTCACATCAGTACAAATTAATTTGATGACAAATAGCTTACTATCTTTTTTTAATGTTTCTCCGATCCGAGATTGTACGGATAACAATACGGTACATCTAGGAAATATAGTGTATTTCAGTCAATGGCGGTTCGTCAGGGAAATCACATTGGTACTAATTATGATTTTATCGTTTACAAGCTGACGGAAGAAAACTAATTTATACAATTACACAATAATTAAGACATTAATATATATTAATATATTTAATAATTAATATATATTTAATCGATGTCACTTCATTCTAAAACCACCACCGATTTCACTATTTTTTTTTCTGTTTGGCTAGCTCTGCTCGTTAATTACATGTCAGCCGCTTGCTAAAACCGAGTGGTCTGAAGCGTTTGACAGTAGATGGTAGTAAGATGCAATGGATCATAAGTTCGAGTTCCATTAAAGAACAACGGGACTTTTAAATTGTACACGAAGTTTCTGTGTTTGTTGGATTGTAATGCGTAGAATTTAAAATAAAAGAGGAATTAAAAAATACTGCAAGATTCCGTACACCCACACATACTATGAACACGTGTTTTCACGATTTGTAATTAAATATTGGCAGACGACAGAAGAAAACTACACCTGCTGGAAGAGACGAAGGGGACACGGAAAACCACGAAAGACTCCGATAGCCCTCCTCCACAAGTTCTCCATCCAAAGAATGGCTATAAAAGAGCACGTCAAGAGTAAGAAATCATTAGTGCCCAGTACTGATTATAACCTACAGTACCCACACGCCAAGGCCGCTTTGGGCTACGGAGATTTACCCTTCAATACCTATCCCGAGGTCGCTTTGGGCTAGAACACCGAGGCAACATAGTACGCCGAGGAGAGGCCTCTTTATCAATACTGAAAATATTTATTTTAAAGTAATTATACACTCAGAGAAGATTTTTAGTTGAGAATTCGTATAGTAATTATATACATTTCGTAATAAAGGGCGAAGGTGTAAAATCCCATGTACTTTACCTACAAAATATTACGTGATGGACATGCCAGAATATTAAAATATTAAAATAGAAAGAGTGTTACTTGGAGGTGAACTTTAAAAAAAGGTAGCCAGGATACACAGGGACGTCCGTATGATTTTTGTTAAAGTGTGTGTGTGTGTGTGTGTGTGTGTGCACAAAAGACATATTTTAGAAGGGATAGAACAAACATATAAGCGCAGTTGTGAGTACACACATTTTTGATGCATGCTTGCACATGATAGACTACATTTTTTTTTTCACAAAGGTGAGCAGTAGCAACCAAATGTAAACAGAAACTTGAGGTATGTATCTATAATACTAGGTTTGTGAAGAGGTATGGAGGAGGGGGGAATGTAAGGTAGTATACTCTTAAGAATACATATATCGCTCTGTGTATGCTGTATGTATAGTTTCTTGTTTTGATGATAAATAGTATGAGGGTATGGCGGGGGAGGGGGGATAAGGGAGCATAATCGTGTGTAGGGGTATATATGTGTGTATGTACATATGCATTAATGTAGCAATTGTAATTTTTATGGATTCGACGTGAATGGTAGTACGTATATCTTGTATACATTTGAGTTGGTTGAGTGTAAGAAAAGGCAAACATAACCGTAACTCTGCCGTTAAATAAATAAATAAATTATATAAAATAAGTGTTGTTTACGCACACATTCTTATTAATTACAGTAAATGTACCATAGAACCATACTATTTAATATGAATGTATTAAGTATTGTAGTATGTGAGTAACCAAATTAATATGTTTTGTTATGTTCTTCGAAGAACTGAACTCCTTTCAAAAATTCAGAGGGGTGACTGTTCCCTTACCCTCCGTTGCAGGCAGCTATGTAATGTGTAAAACAATACTTGGAGGTCCACAATGTCAACCTCCAATCTAACATAATATCCATTGGGAGAGAATTCAGTTGGAAACTTCTGCAGGATCCATGAAAAATTGTAAACTCATGATACACATATCAAAGTCTGGATTCTGGCTGCCCCAACCCCAGTGTTACCTTCTAGGTCCGCTACTGAAAGAAACCCGGAGCTACATGATGATAAAAGACCGCCAGCCCTGCAGGCATGTTTTTGGTGCATAAGGTCCTGAGTTTGATCTCTGGTGGAAGAACACCAAACGGGTTAGAGTGACTCAGATACCAATTTAAACTATAGGAGTCTTGTATTATAGAATAGTATTGTGTCTTTCACGAACCATTCGTCATTGTGATGAATCTTGACTCTTTACACACATGTATTGATTTTCATGATGTATCATTGTTCAGTGAATAGTTTGTCATGTCCATATTGTCAAGTAGTACTCACCAAATGTGTGAGCAAATCAGCGTATATTTTTAGAGACCACGTGCGCTGTTGGAAGGGATTTAAAAAAAAAACAGAGGGAGTAATAACTTGTCTGTTTGTGCAGGTAAGGAGAGATAAGAAAGGAAGAAAGCAAATCAGCATTGCAATATGTACAGATGGTGATCACAAAAATGAAAACACCCGTAGTTGGCAACACGTCAGATGTATGGGTTGGCAGTGGTGTCGTGGCGCCCGCAGCGCCGGACCGCTGGTGGTGGTGTGTTAGGTTGGTCTCCATACTACGTCAGGCGCAGTGGAACAGCAGTGTCCAGTGGCTGCAGCAGACGGAGGTAGTGTAAAATGGGAGACCTCTCAGATTTTCAAAGTGGGCAAATTGTTGGTGTGCGGTTATGTGGAGTGAGAGTGACGACAGTGGACTGTGTTAGGTGTGTCGCGTGGGACAGTGTCGAAGGTGATGACGGCCTACACATCTCACGGGAAAACCACATAAGGGAAGCTGAACAGTGGGCGGAAGAAAATCATGAGTGACAGGTCACGCCGGGTATTAAAGCGCATTGTCACGCAAAACCGTCGCGCCAGTGCGGAGCAAGTGACGGAGGAACTCAATCAGCACCTCCCCAACCCTGTTTCGACAATCACAGTCCGCCGCGAATTACATGACATGAACTTACGGGGTCGTGTTGCACGGGCCAAACTGCTCATCAGGGACCATAACGCTTTCGCATGCCGCAAATGGTGCCGCGACCATGCAACTTGGACCGTTGAAAACTGGAAACGTGTGATATGGTCAGATGAGTCATCCTTCACCCTATTCTCAACCACGGGCCATGTTTATGTGTGGAGAACGCCCAAAGAAGCTTATGATCTTCAGTCTCTCCGCCCAACTGTGAAACATGGCGGCGTCTCGGTGATGCTGTGGGCCGCCATATCATGGTTCTCATTGAGTCCTGTGGTCACACTTAGCGGACGAATCACTGCCAACGACTATGTCGCAATTTTAGGAGACCACTTGCATCCTATATTCCTGATGTTGTTCCCGGACAATGACGCCATTTTCCAGGATAATAATGCACCCATTCACACAGCTGGCGTTGTTGCAGCGTGGTTTGAGGAACATCGGGATGAAGTTCAACACCTCCCCTGGCCCCCCCAATCCCCAGATCTCAACATAATTGAACATCTGTGGTCCGTCTTGGAAACACGACTCCGGCGACGATTTCCACCTCCATCCTCTCTCACAGAACTGGCCGATGCCCTGCACGAGGAATGGTGCAAAATTCCACTTGCTACCATTCACGACCTCTATGCCTCCATCCCACGTCGCATCAAGGCTGTTCTGAAGGCGAAAGGTGGCCCGACACCATATTAATATGGTAAGTTGCAATTTCGTTCAGGTGTTTCCATTTTTCTGATCACCATCTGTATATACCGGGTGTATCAAAAGTCTGGAACCATAAAGACCAAGTCCGTTTTGAGAAAAATATACGAACAAGTGGAAAAAAGAGGAAAGTTGCTGCAAATAGGTGGTTTTCAATCTAAAATGGTAGATTTTTTTTCAATCACACTAGTGGTTTGGGTTTTAAAAAACGAATGTTTCCAGTTTAGTAGGCTGCTTGAACTTAACGTAACGGCACACAAAAATGACACGATGAACATGCAGATTGTTGTGTGAAATAACCAAAAACACCTGGAATCCGTTTTCCAATGCTGTATTGTCGGTATGGTGAGCATATATTTTAACCACGCTCGATCCTAGCCATGGGAACTAAATGCATCGTTCTGATTGGTTGAAGTTATCCATTTCTCATCATGTACCATACATATAGTACAAATTAAGCCAACTGCCGCTTGTTGTGACCGACCATGCTAGCGCACGGGCTAGTAATGAAAATCGCTTTGGACGGGGGTTCAAACCCGGCCCGAGGGAAGATTTTTATTTTTTAAAAATTTGAATAGCATTTTTATCATTAAAATAAAATAAAAATAATACTCATTTACCTTGTATGTAATATATAATGCATAAAAAAGTGATTTATTTACGTTACGAAACATAGCTGAGAGAGCGTCAGCGAGCGAAGGGGTTAGAAGCCCCGCAGGGCTCGTTTTGTTCCACCTTGACCCCCATAATAATACCACGTGACATTATGTCACTCTTAGGTGGAGCAACTTCGATGTAAATCTACCCTCATTAGCTTCCTTGTGGCCAACTTAAAAGACTTGGCTAGGGTAGGGCGTGAAAAATATATACGTATGGTGACAGCCAAAGGAAACAGCTTACTGAACTGGCAAAATTGCTACTTTCATTTAACATAGGAAGCCTTACTACTACAGACAAGGATCTTATAAAACAGAGGATCTGCCCTTACAACAAAATCTTGAAGCCATATACGTCATAGTTTCGCCACCCCTACTCTGCCCACTCCGCCCAATAGGATCGCAAAGTTTTGAGCCAACAATCATGGCGGAAACGAAAGTAGCCAATCAGACGATGGCAGAAACGAGAGTAGCCAATGAGACGTGCCGATGCTCGGTTGTTTTTTTGGCTTCATCAATGTAATAGGATGAAGATACATATGGGCAAATTCTCTATTTATAACATCCTTGACTACAGAAGCCAAATGACTGATGCGATTGAAAAATAAAAGATTTAGATTGAAAACATGTTCCCAACTTTCCGCCTTTCCACTCTTCTTCGGGGCTCTCAACGGCGGTCTCAACCCGAATTGACTGACCCGACCCGACCTGAGTGACCGGACCGGAACTACCCGATTGACCCGACCCGATAATCCGACCCGAGCTGACCCGATTGACCCGATCCGACAACCCGACCCGAGCTGACCCGACCCGGCAACCCAACCCGAGCTGACCCGACCCGACCCGACCCGTTTGAGAGCACTATTCGGGGGAAGGGGGCACGGTGTGCTTACCTCTAGTGTATGGGATCCCTCTTCAATCCCCGGCCAAGTTAGTTGGTAGAGAATAACATTGTGTCCATGAGTTTTCTAGGGGTACTCCCGTTTCCTCCCACATTCTCATTCCACCAATTTATTCATCATCATTCACTTGCCTGAGTCATCCATCATTCACTTGCCTGAGTCAAGTGCATAACATGAGACGATAAAAGAAAGATTTCATTTCATTTTTCATATTTTTACTCATAAGTGAATTTGTTTATGTCTCAAACTTTTAATTCACCCTATAAAGCTTATCTTTTCGATAATTCAAGTTGATAATATACCATGTAGATTGCAATAATACTTTAAAATTTTATATGAAGTATGGCGGAAATTAACCACACCAAATGTCATAGAACCAGCGACGCACAAACAACACTGAGTCAAGCGATTCGCCTAATCTTATCGTTCATGTCTCATTCAATTCATTTGTGCAGAAGAAAACAACACAAGACTGAATGATTTATTTGTTCGAGTTATTCCACAAATAACGCATATGATCAAAACAACTTATCTACACGAAAAGAAGCGCAGAAATTTGAATGATTCATATGAACGAGTCGAATAATTGAATCGGATTAAATGAATCGATTAATGAAAATGTATCATTTTGCCTACCACTACTATATAGTTTCGCTGCTAATAAAAATGTAATGAAATTTATAGCACAATGTCCTATGATTATTTATAGCACAAAGATGAGGAGAAACGGTAATTAGAACGAATGAAATGGTGGAATGAAGAAAATGGAAGCAGTTACGAACAAACTCCCACACACGGTGTTTGTCCACCATAAATCCCAATTGCCACAAGCTGAGGTTGAACCAGGAACCCAACATACCAGACGCGAGCGCCCTACCACTGAGCCATTGCGCTCCCTCGCTGCTCACAAAAGACTTAAGAGACCTAATCACTGCGAAATTAAAATACCGCTAATTTTATAGTAATTATGTGGTATCTTCAAATAAATAAAAGATAATCGAAATGTAGAACAAGAGCGAGCTAGACAATATTATTTTGCATGAGATACCGTTAACACGAGTCACGTAGTAGCTTTCCATTTGCAGCCATTTATAAACGCGAAAATAAATGCCGATTTTCTAAATGGCTGGAAATCGAAAGCAGATAAGTGAGTCCTGATAACTATGTCTAATGTAAAATAATATTGTCTAGCGAGTTCTTGTTCCACTTTTCGATTATCTTTTATTAATTTCATGATATAACATAATTACTGTAAAATTAGTGGTATTTTAATTCCGCTGTAATGGGGCCCTCTTAAAAACACAACTCAAGTAATCAGTACTTGCTTGGGCGTTATAAGAAGTATTATATGGAAATTTTACTACTTCACTAAGATAAAGTTTTACTAATTGGCGTTATTGATCCAAAAATATTTTTTCCTTCTGCTAATGTACTAATTTTGCTTTCAGAACTTGCGCAAAATAATTCGTATACATACCTGTAGATATTTTAATATTATAATTTCTTACTAGTTACTCTGATAAACAGTATATTTTTTAGGTATAAATGTCTTTGAAAAATAAGTATATAAAAACGAGATCCTTCGTGGCTAAGCGGTTAGCGTACCCGTCTTTGATATGGGATATCCGGGTTCGATTCCCGGAGGGAGCTCATGTGGTTCGAATTCCACGTTAATCAGTAGGTCCCATTTCATATAGCCTCGCTTCTGAAAGGGAAGTTAAACTCAAAATCAACTCAACTGAAGTTTTTAATAATAAATCTAATACGTGTAATATTTTCTTTCGGTAGAAGCAGTAGGTTTCTTCAATCATTGATGCCATCTGTTATTCTACGTATTTACAACCGTAGAATAGAACTGCGGAGGTATTGTTGGTAAAGTGTCTGCTTACCAATTACGCTACCTGGGTTCGATTCCTACTGGAGACGAGAGGTTTACTTCGTTCTATCCTAGTTCCACTGCCGCTCATTGGTTCACTCAGACTCTGTTAATTGGAAATCGGGGATGAAAGACCACTGGACCATGGAGTTCAACCCCAGTTTTTGAATGACAGAAAGCTATTATGTATATAATTTTGAAAGTTTATGGTAATCGTTGCATCTTATTCTTTATTGGAAATTTTTTAAACATTGGACGTAGTTTCAGTTGTAGTTTTTGTTATGCAATGTGTAAAACAATACTTGAGGTCTACAATGTCAACATCCAACCTAGATATAATATCCATTGGGAGAGAGTGAAGTTTATAATAAGCGTTGCCTTTTATTCTTTATTGTAAAATCTTTGAAACATTAGATATAGTTTCAGTTGCAGTTTTTCTGTTATGCAATGTGTAAAACAATACTTGAGGTCCACAATGTCAACATCCAACCTAGATATAATATCCATCAGGAGAGAGTGAAGTTTATAATAAGCGTTGCCTTTTATTCTTTATTGGAAAATCTTTGAAACATTAGATATAGTTTCAGTTACAGTTTTTCTGTTATGCAATGTGTAAAACAATACTTGAGGTCTACAATGTCAACATCCAACCTAGATATAATATCCATCGGGAGAGAGTGAAGTTTATAATAAGCGTTGCCTTTTATTCTTTATTGGAAAATCTTTGAAACATTAGATATAGTTTCAGTTGCAGTTTTTCTGTTATGCAATGTGTAAAACAATACTTGAGGTCCACAATGTCAACATCCAACCTAGATATAATATCCATCAGGAGAGAGTGAAGTTTATAATAAGCGTTGCCTTTTATTCTTTATTGGAAAATCTTTGAAACATTAGATATAGTTTCAGTTACAGTTTTTCTGTTATGCAATGTGTAAAACAATACTTGAGGTCTACAATGTCAACATCCAACCTAGATATAATATCCATCGGGAGAGAGTGAAGTTTATAATAAGCGTTGCCTTTTATTCTTTATTGTAAAATCTTTGAAACATTAGATATAGTTTCAGTTGCAGTTTTTCTGTTATGCAATGTGTAAAACAATACTTGAGGTCCACAATGTCAACATCCAACCTAGATATAATATACATCAGGAGAGAGTGAAGTTTATAATAAGCGTTGCCTTTTATTCTTTATTGTAAAATCTTTGAAACATTAGATATAGTTTCAGTTGCAGTTTTTCTGTTATGCAATGTGTAAAACAATACTTGAGGTCTACAATGTCAACATCCAACCTAGATATAATATCCATTGGGAGAGAGTGAAGTTTATAATAAGCGTTGCCTTTTATTCTTTATTGGAAAATCTTTGAAACATTAGATATAGTTTCAGTTGCAGTTTTTCTGTTATGCAATGTGTAAAACAATACTTGAGGTCCACAATGTCAACATCCAACCTAGATATAATATCCATCGGGAGAGAGTTAAGTTTATAATAAGCGTTGCCTTTTATTCTTTATTGGAAAATCTTTGAAACATTAGATATAGTTTCAGTTACAGTTTTTCTGTTATGCAATGTGTAAAACAATACTTGAGGTCTACAATGTCAACATCCAACCTAGATATAATATCCATCGGGAGAGAGTGAAGTTTATAATAAGCGTTGCCTTTTATTCTTTATTGTAAAATCTTTGAAACATTAGATATAGTTTCAGTTGCAGTTTTTCTGTTATGCAATGTGTAAAACAATACTTGAGGTCCACAATGTCAACATCCAACCTAGATATAATATCCATCAGGAGAGAGTGAAGTTTATAATAAGCGTTGCCTTTTATTCTTTATTGGAAAATCTTTGAAACATTAGATATAGTTTCAGTTACAGTTTTTCTGTTATGCAATGTGTAAAACAATACTTGAGGTCCACAATGTCAACGTCCAACCTAGCCATAATATCTATCAGGAGAGAGTTTATAGTAAGCGTTGCCTTTTATTCTTTATTGGAAAATCTTTGAAACATTAGATATAGTTTCAGTTACAGTTTTTCTGTTATGCAATGTGTAAAACAATACTTGAGGTCCACAATGTCAACGTCCAACCTAGATATAATATCCGTCAGCAGAGAGTGAAGTTTATAATAAGCGTTGCCTTTTATTCTTTATTGGAAAATCTTTGAAACATTAGATATAGTTTCAGTTGAAGTTTTTCTGTTATGCAATGTGTAAAACAATACTTGAGGTCCACAATGTCAACATCCAACCTAGATATAATATCCATCAGGAGAGAGTGAAGTTTATAATAAGCGTTGCCTTTTATTCTTTATTGGAAAATCTTTGAAACATTAGATATAGTTTCAGGTGCAGTTTTTCTGTTATGCAATGTGTAAAACAATACTTGAAAGTCCAAAATGTCAACATCCAACCTAGATATAATATCCATCAGGAGAGAGTGAAGTTTATAATAAGCGTTGCCTTTTATTCTTTATTGGAAAATCTTTGAAACATTAGATATAGTTTCAGGTGCAGTTTTTCTGTTATGCAATGTGTAAAACAATACTTGAAAGTCCAAAATGTCAACATCCAACCTAGATATAATATCCATCAGGAGAGAGTGAAGTTTATAATAAGCGTTGCCTTTTATTCTTTATTGGAAAATCTTTGAAACATTAGATATAGTTTCAGGTGTTTCAGGTGCAGTTTTTCTGTTATGCAATGTGTAAAACAATACTTGAAAGTCCAAAATGTCAACATCCAACCTAGATATAATATCCATCAGGAGAGAGTGAAGTTTATAATAAGCGTTGCCTTTTATTCTTTATTGGAAAATCTTTGAAACATTAGATATAGTTTCAGGTGCAGTTTTTCTGTTATGCAATGTGTAAAACAATACTTGAAAGTCCAAAATGTCAACATCCAACCTAGATATAATATCCATCAGGAGAGAGTGAAGTTTATAATAAGCGTTGCCTTTTATTCTTTATTGAAAAATCTTTGAAACATTAGATATAGTTTCAGTTGTAGTTTTTCTGTTATGCAATGTGTAAAACAATACTTGAAAGTCCAAAATGTCAACATCCAACCTAGATATAATATCCATCAGGAGAGAGTGAAGTTTATAATAAGCGTTGCCTTTTATTCTTTATTGGAAAATCTTTGAAACATTAGATATAGTTTCAGGTGCAGTTTTTCTGTTATGCAATGTGTAAAACAATACTTGAAAGTCCAAAATGTCAACATCCAACCTAGATATAATATCCATCAGGAGAGAGTGAAGTTTATAATAAGCGTTGCCTTTTATTCTTTATTGGAAAATCTTTGAAACATTAGATATAGTTTCAGGTGTTTCAGGTGCAGTTTTTCTGTTATGCAATGTGTAAAACAATACTTGAAAGTCCAAAATGTCAACATCCAACCTAGATATAATATCCATCAGGAGAGAGTGAAGTTTATAATAAGCGTTGCCTTTTATTCTTTATTGGAAAATCTTTGAAACATTAGATATAGTTTCAGGTGTTTCAGGTGCAGTTTTTCTGTTATGCAATGTGTAAAACAATACTTGAAAGTCCAAAATGTCAACATCCAACCTAGATATAATATCCATCAGGAGAGAGTGAAGTTTATAATAAGCGTTGCCTTTTATTCTTTATTGGAAAATCTTTGAAACATTAGATATAGTTTCAGGTGCAGTTTTTCTGTTATGCAATGTGTAAAACAATACTTGAAAGTCCAAAATGTCAACATCCAACCTAGATATAATATCCATCAGGAGAGAGTGAAGTTTATAATAAGCGTTGCCTTTTATTCTTTATTGGAAAATCTTTGAAACATTAGATATAGTTTCAGTTGTAGTTTTTCTGTTATGCAATGTGTAAAACAATACTTGAAAGTCCAAAATGTCAACATCCAACCTAGATATAATATCCATCAGGAGAGAGTGAAGTTTATAATAAGCGTTGCCTTTTATTCTTTATTGGAAAATCTTTGAAACATTAGATATAGTTTCAGGTGTTTCAGGTGCAGTTTTTCTGTTATGCAATGTGTAAAACAATACTTGAAAGTCCAAAATGTCAACATCCAACCTAGATATAATATCCGTCAGGAGAGAGTGAAGTTTATAATAAGCGTTGCCTTTTATTCTTTATTGGAAAATCTTTGAAACATTAGATATAGTTTCAGTTGTAGTTTTTCTGTTATGCAATGTGTAAAACAATACTTGAGGTCCACAATGTCAACATCCAACCTAGATATAATATCCATCAGGAGAGAGTGAAGTTTATAATAAGCGTTGCCTTTTATTCTTTATTGGAAAATCTTTGAAACATTAGATATAGTTTCAGTTGTAGTTTTTCTGTTATGCAATGTGTAAAAATAATACTTGAGGTCCACAATGTCAACATCCAACCTAGATATAATATCCATCGGGAGAGAGTTAAGTTTATAATAAGCGTTGCCTTTTATTCTTTATTGGAAAATCTTTGAAACATTAGATATAGTTTCAGTTACAGTTTTTCTGTTATGGAATGTGTAAATCAATACTTGAGGTCCACAATGTCAACATCCAACCTAGATATAATATCCATCAGGAGAGAGTGAAGTTTATAATAAGCGTTGCCTTTTATTCTTTATTGGAAAATCTTTGAAACATTAGATATAGTTTCAGTTGTAGTTTTTCTGTTATGCAATGTGTAAAACAATACTTGAAAGTCCAAAATGTCAACATCCAACCTAGATATAATATCCATCAGGAGAGAGTGAAGTTTATAATAAGCGTTGCCTTTTATTCTTTATTGGAAAATCTTTGAAACATTAGATATAGTTTCAGTTACAGTTTTTCTGTTATGCAATGTGTAAAACAATACTTGAGGTCCACAATGTCAACATCCAACCTAGATATAATATCCATCAGGAGAGAGTGAAGTTTATAATAAGCGTTGCCTTTTATTCTTTATTGGAAGATCTTTGAAACATTAGATATAGTTTCAGTTACAGTTTTTCTGTTATGCAATGTGTAAAACAATACTTGAGGTCCACAATGTCAACATCCAACCTAGATATAATATCCATCAGGAGAGAGTGAAGTTTATAATAAGCGTTGCCTTTTATTCTTTATTGTAAAATCTTTGAAACATTAGATATAGTTTCAGTTGTAGTTTTTCTGTTATGCAATGTGTAAAACAATACTTAAGGTCCACAATGTCAACATCCAACCTAGATATAATATCCATCGGGAGAGAGTGAAGTTTATAATAAGCGTTGCCTTTTATTCTTTATTGGAAAATCTTTGAAACATTAGATATAGTTTCAGTTGTAGTTTTTCTGTTATGCAATGTGTAAAACAATACTTAAGGTCCACAATGTTAACGTTCAATCTAGCGATAATATCCATCAGGAGAGAGTTAAGTTGGAGACTTCCGCAGGATCAATGAAACATTGTAAACTCATGATACACCTTTCATAGTCTTGGTTCTGGTTGTCCCCCCCCCCCTCCACGTTCTTGCCTTCTAGATCCACCACTGAAGCAAGCCCATTGGTGCATGATGGTAAGAGACCGTCAGGCCCAGGCCCGTAGCCAGCCCAAAAATTTAGGGGGGATCCGGTAGAAGTTAGGGTGACCCGACCCAATCATATTATTCTTCGACCCCATATTATAGTTCATTTATAAGCCTACCGTGAAATTTTATGGGGGTCATCCCAAATTTAGGGGGGGCGGCCCCCTCTTGCTCCCCCCCGTGGATACGGGCCTGGTCAGGCCTGCTGAAAATTCCAGGTGTTTGTATACATAAATATATATATATGTTCAAAAACTAAGGAGTTAAAAGTGTAAGGTGAATTCAGGTAAGTCCCCAAAATAATATGGAGCATTCCTGTCTTAGTGTCTTGGTTACAAGGGCGACGATCTCGGGGGATCGAGGGGGCTCCCCCCCCCCCGAAGCTCATGTGGGCTCCCTTACGGTATTTGTAAATTTACAATATTTGGCATAATTTGAATGCAATTTGTTTTAAAATCCTCATATATGCATTCTGCATCTGAATGCCCCCCCCAAAAAAAGTACAGACAAATCGGCGCCCTTGCCTGGTTATGGGCCTGTCCCGAAATGTAGTAAGTGCAAATCCTTATCTTCACTTTATTTTCGTAAGACAAGATTTTCTGATATGTTCGTACATTGGTGGTATTTGCAGTTCATTAAATACATTTATTTCAGCACTTTTCTCAAATTCTTAGTATTATAAACGTATAAGAGAAAAATGTCCAAAGATAAAAGAAAAAATCTAATGAATATTTTGGTTTAACGTCCCACGTTCATAACCTTTAGGCCAGTGGCGTATCCAGGGGGGCGATCGGGGCAATCGCCCCCCTCAGAAGAGGAAACTTTCTTATTTTATATACAATAAATAAAACCCATCCCAGAGTTTAAAGCTATTAAAAGTAGCTTTAAGTAGCAGTATGACAACCCATTGCCCCCCAGAAGTCGGTCCTCGATCCGCCCCTGCTTTAGGCTAAGGGAAACGATGATTAAGGCAACTGATTGATGACGAAAGAATTGGTGGAATGATAATATAGCATGAAACCAGGGGCGTCATTTCATACTTTGCTTGGGGGGGGGGGCAAGAGTACCACAGACATAAGACTTTCACGTTTTGTACTAGTATATTAGTAGACAATCGATTAATGTATATATATTCCTCAAAATCTTGGGAGGGGCTACTGCCCCCTCCTGCCTCCCCTAAATGACGCCCCTGGATGAAACGAGAGTACCCTGGGAAAACTCATAAACACGATGTTGCCCACCAAAAATTTACTTTGTCGGGGGTCGAACCAGGGTCCCTACGCATGGATTTACTTGATATGGCTACCAGAAAAACGTAAGTCACAATAACTAAATAAATATTTAAAAAAAAAATCTGCTTTATTTTTAATTTTTCTCTAACTGATGATTCAATAGGAATTGGCGACATCATATTTCTGAACATGTAGTAATATATGAGTACTAGACTATTTTCCCACACATTCCTCCACAAAAAGAGAGAGAGTATGTGTGTGATGAATTCGCTATGGCCATTGGGAATCACGCATCTCGTATGCATATGCATGAATGCTCTCCGTGGTCATTTCCTTGTGGACAATAATGGAGCAACGCTTCTGTAACTTCCGACTCATAATTTCTGTGCCTTAGAGCGTCGCGTCGCCTGTGACCAAAAACTGTCCCAATTCCACAGCCAGGAAGTCTGCAAGAATGGTCAAAAGTGTTGCCAGCGTTTGATGTTGTTTATTGCCTTCCGCTCTGAAATTTCCATTACAATCAAACAAAGCAAAAATGCAATGAAAATTTATTATATTGTTCATAAATGCGTTGATAATTGTGTTACAAAGTGATAAATAAACTTGTATTAACAACATAGTCTGTAACCAACTAGACACAGTGTATTCTTGGCAAAACCATCTTCTAAACCATCAGCTTGTTAGCTTATCCATTCAAGTAATTTTACATTTATGTACTGTATATCTATCTATCTGTATATATATGTTATATATATAGGTACTCTTATACTATATATATAAGCTAGGGTCAATTACCCACTTCGCTGTCTTGAAATAAGAAAAAATAGTAATATGTTTCGTTCAGTGGCGTATTAACGATTTTGTTTCGGGGAGGGCTTTGCTAACTTTCGGGGGGGGGGGCTTTGCCTGAAAATGTGAAAATTCTAGAAGATATTTCATATACTTTACTATAGTAAGTAAGATTTCGGTGGGGCTTAAGCCCTGAAGCCCTCCCCCTAAATACGCCACTGGTTTCGTTAGTCAGTAACTTTTTATTATTACTGAAGCGCTCTGATATCGGTGATTTTCTATCATTTATATATATCCCCTATCCCTCCCCCAAGTTGCGGGGCTGAATTTGGATTTAAACGGCATTGGAAGTGTCACTGTTAATTTCAGCGACCCCGAAAACTATGAATTCGACAATAATATCGGTCGTTTTCGATTATTTATATATACAGGGTTCATTATGAAAGTAATTAGCATGATGCTACCCTGACTCAACAGTCCACCGCAGCGCGCGCTGCAGGCGCGGAAAAGGTAGTGGGGGTCTGTCCTTCCAAACGCGCCCAGAGTCAGTCTGCTGCGAGCAGTGACAGCGTGTGGATGTCGATCCGCGTGAAGCACGTTTTTACAAGTTGTAACACGGCGCGATGGAGGGTTCGCTCGAACAACGCTACGCCATAAAATTTTGCGTCAAGTTGGGTAAGAATGCTACGGAAACTTACCAGATGCTGAAAGAGGCCTACAAGCAGGAGTGTTTGTCAAGATCCCAGGTCGGAAAATGGCACAAGTCGTTCAAGAAGAGTCGGGAGGAGGTCGCCGACGAGCCCCGTTCTGGACGCCCAACAACGGCCAGGACCGACGACAACGTTAACCGTGTGCGTGAAGTGTTGCGCTCAGACCGGCGTGTGAGCATTCAACAAATCGCGGACACCCTAAACATGTCAACATTTGCGGTACATGGGATAGTGACCGAGGACCTGCAAATGCGAAAGGTCTGTGCGAAGCTTGTGCCGAAGGTGTTGACGAACGAACAAAAAGAACTTTGAGTTTTGCGCTGCAAGGAGTTGTTGGCATTGTGTGAAAGTGATCCGGACTTTTTAGACTCGGTCGTAACTGGAGACGAATCCTGGATGTTCGAATACGATCCAGAATCCAAAAGGCAGAGTGCGGAGTGGCACAATTCATCCACCCCCCGCCACAAAAAGGCGCGCATGAGCAAATCCCGAATCAAATCCATGCTCATTGTCTTCTTCGACGTTCGAGGAATCATCCATTTCGAGTTTGTGCCACCAGGATAACCTGTCAATGCAGGATTTTATATAGAAGTGCTCAAGAGACTGAAACGCAGGGTCGCCCGCGTTCGAAGTGATATCAAAGACTCAATGAAACTCCACCACGACAATGCACCAAGTCACACCGCCTTCACCGTCATCGACTTCCTGGCCTGGAGCAGAACCCCAGTGGTCCCCCATCCCCCTGTAGTCCTGATCTGGCTCCTAGTGACTTTTTTTGTTTCCCCGTTTGAAAAGACACCTCAAAGAAAAACATTGGGACTCCGTGCAGAACATTCAAGCCCATGTTACAAGGTTTTTAAAAGCCATTCCAACCGAGGACTTTAAAGATGCTTTCCAGGCGTGGAAAACACGTCTCCAGAAGTGTATCGAAGCAGAAGGAGCGTATTTTGAGTACTTTTAAAAATTTGTAACAATTGGAACAATAAAACAGTTTTCTAAAACAATGCTCATTACTTTCATAATGAACCCTATAATAATATCGGTAATTTTCGGAGAATATATATATATATATATATATATATATATATATATATATATATATATATATATATATATGTATATATATATATATATATATATATATATATATATATATATATATATATATATATATATATATATATATTCTCCGAAAATTACCGATATTATTATTGTAGGGGAAAACTTCATATCTGTGAGTTTTCTCAGGGTATTCCCGTTTCCTCCCACTTTCTCATTCCATCAATTTTTCCATCATCATTCACTTGCCTTAATCATCGTTTTCCTGAGCCTAAAAGAGCATAATTATTGGTCGCTAAACTGAATTATTCTAATTTCATATCCTTCTTGAAGAAAAAGTAGGTTGTTTCAGTATACCCTTGAATAGTCTTGAAGTATGTCAATCGTGTTGTGACTGACAAGGAGAAAGCCCACTTTGGTAAGTGAACTTCGGGGCCATTTTTTGCGAGGAGGTAGTGCACATTTAAAGAGTTAATATTAACTTACAAACTGGGAGAGCACAATGGGCAAAAATAACGAAGAAAAACCGTCTTCAAATGTTTTCTATTCGCCACATACACTGTTCGACGCGCAAATTTATCAAGGGACTGCGTGGCAGAGTGAGGAAAGTATACAACTCATATGCAGAGGGTCCCGGGTTCGAGTCAATCCTTATTTTGTTTTTGCTTTAACTAATAAAATAACCATTTGTAACTATAAGTAAAATATTTTTCACCATATGTTTATAATGAATACAACAGTAGAAATTTTCAATCACTTCTAAATTCTTTTGATGTTCCATGTTAACTAGGAACAAAATTTAATATCTTCCGTAAATATTATTGTTACTGCAGTCGTTGTGTAAAAAATGTTCTTGGTGCTTCGTGTCTACATCTGTTGACAGTGTGAGAATTAGGAGGGGAATGAGGGGGAAATCTGCTTTGGTTATAGCAACATCCAGTATTAGCAAAGGGGATTTCCCCCTCAACTCCTTTGTAAATCGCACACTGTCAACAGAAAAAAATGAAATGAAATCTTCGAGTTTTACGTCCCACGATTATGCTGGTTAGGCTAAAGGAGACGGTGATGATGAGAGATGAATGAAGTGGTGGAATGAAGTAAGTGGGAGGAAACGGGAGAACCCTGAGAAAACCCACGAGCACGTTGTTTGTTCACTACAAAGTTCACTTGGCGGGGGCTGGGATCGAACCCGGGACCCCAAGTACCAGAGGTGAACGCTCTACCGCTCAGCCATCGCGCCCCCCACATTGTCAACAGATGTAAACACGAAGCGTCAGGAACATTTATTACACAACGACTGTCGTCAAGGACGCCGATCATGAGGGTCCGCCCCCAAGCTCATGTGGGCCCCATGTATTTTTATGAATATGTATTTTCATATGTATTTTTTATTGTTACATGTATTGTTGTATGTATTTTTTATGAATGCCCCCCCCCCCAAAATTTACAGATAAATTGGGGCCGTTGACTGTCGTAACCATAATACAACTCGTTATATCAGTATATTTACGGAATAAATTAAATCTTCTTGCTAGTTAACATGGAACATTGAAAGATTTTACAAGTGATTTTAAAATTTCTATTGTTTTATTCATTATAAACATATAATGTATCAATATTTTATTTATAGTTACAAATGGTTATTTTATTAGTTAAAGCAAAAAACAAAACAAGGATTGACTCGAACGGGAATCGAACTCGGGACCTCTTGCATATACTTTACTCACTCTGCCAGAAAACATTTGAAGACGGTTTTTCTCCGTTATTTTTGCCCATTGCGCTCTCCCAGTTTGCAATATTAACTATTTAAATGTGCACTACCTCCTCGCAAAAAATGGCCCCGAAGTTCACTTACCAAAGTCTGCCTTCTCCTTGTGAAAAAGCTGACATCTACCTCGCTAATGGTGAGGTCAAGTTTGTGTTGTGGAAGTCTCCGATGCTTCTAAACAGAGAATAACGTAAATTCCATACTAACATTGGAAAGGCTCTTATTAAACCTGTCATACTTACAACAACCAAAATTGTTTCAGTAGTCTGGATTACTTAATGTTCTAATTAACTACTTTAGCATAATCGATAGTCTACGAGTGTTTAACTGACTTTCCACTCCTCCCAGGCTCGTATCCACGGGAGTCTAGGGAGGCTAAAGGAGACGGTGATGATGAGAGATGAGTGAAATGGTAGAATGAAGAAAGTGGGAGGAAACGGGACAACCCCGAGAAAATCCACGAGCACGGTGTTTGTCCACCACAAAGTTCACTTGGCGGGGGAGAAATAGATGGATATCGTGATATCTCTGCAATAGGTGTATTAAAAATCCCACATAAGCTTATTACAAACCAGAAATTATAAGGGGTTCACTAGCAAGAGGATGCCATAAAATTGGGACCGTGATAGGAATAAGGTTGAGAACCACTGTCCTAGATGAATGTGTTTTTAAAAACTTTTTTTTACTCCATTTAATGTTCGAAATCAGTTCCCGAAGATTGACACTATCATTTGAAAATCATCCTGTATATTCAGTCCCTATGCAATATTATACCTATAAAGAGCCTAAGACAAAAGTAGCACGGTGACGACTTAACAATGACAGTATAAATGCATTTCTCAACTAGTTGAGCCTGAGAATCTAACAATTGTGCTCTCCTTGGATTTTCCACCTCCCCACTTTGGATTTTATTTTTCTGGAAAATCCAAAAGCAAGGAGACGGTAAAGGAAGACAGAGAGAGAGAGATACGAATTAGATGAAAGAGAGAGAGAAAGAAAGAAAGAACAATAGCATGGCTAACTTTTGTCCGATTTCCTCAAACTCAATTTGGGTCTTAGTTTACTTAAGTCGTAAGGGATCGAGAACTCTCAACACGCAGCGCTTTTGGGGTAATCTCTTAGCAGTCTTAGAAGATTGGGGGAGGGGGAGAGAAGAGAGGGGTTTTAGAGTAAGGTAGATGAATGTGTGTGTACCAGAAGACAGACAGACAGTTAGGGAGGAGGTGGTTGTAGTAGTAAGAGTTAAAGCGTTAAGGATTGTAAAGGGATTAGTTTCAGAGGGACAACAGACGATGGATTTTTTTTTTTAAAGAAGTAAAAAAGATGATTCCGCGCGCAATCTATCTCGGAGTCTTTCACCACTGGCATTGATCCTTGAAACGCTCAGGTTTTCTCCAATATTTGCTATTGTATGCGTGTGTATATATGAACTATCCAAATACGGTATAATTTTCCGAATGTAAACACTCATAACGACTGATTGGTTCCATTAGATTTGTTTGAATCTACGTCTGAAAGGATTTTGAGATCAGTGCATATTTTCTAAGGAATTAATTTGAGTGATCTCAGTATACTGTCATATCTAAAATTCCCAATGTTCATCCCAAAACACCAATCTCGTAGGTATATAGATTCATCAGGTGACGGATGTGAATACAGGAAAGGTCTTCTTTTCACTCTCTAACTTTTAGGTACGCGCCTTTGGCGTGAGAGACCCGGGTTCCATTCCCGGCAAGAGCTCACGTGGTTTGGATTGGACGTTAATCAGTAGATCCGGTCTCATATATCCTCGTTGCTGAAAGGGATATTAAACTCGAAATCAACTCTAACTTTTAATCTTCCAAACCATTGTATGCAGTGGAGTATTTACGATTTTGTTTCGGGGGGATATGCTAACTTTCGGGGGGACTTTGCCTGAAAATGTGAAAACTCTGCAAGATATTTCATATACTTTACTATAGTAAGTAAGATTTCGGGGGGGGGGACTTAAGCCTGGAAGCCCCTCCCCTAAATACGCCACTGATTGTATGCATAATTATAGTAGAACGGCTATGTCCGTATGTCCGCCTGTCCATCTGTTGACAAGTCTGACAGGAAAAACGATAAGTTATATAGATAAGCGGCACTTTGTAATCAATTGATCGTTCCAGGAATAGATTCAATCTCATCCATGAGTCCTCTATTCAAACCGGAAGTGGTAAATATTCTCTATTTCCGGTTTAAACGTTGATGGCCATAGATGAAAAACGATAAGAGATATCGACAAGCAGTCTTTCATTTTTAACGTCCCACAGTTATGCCCTTTAAAGGCTAAGGGAGACAGTTGATTATGGCAACTGAATGATGCTGAAAGAATTGGTGACATGGGAATGTAGAAGGAAACGGGAGTACCCCCGAGGAAACCCCCCGGACACGATGTCCAACACAAACTTACTTTGGCCGGAGGTCGAACCAAGGACCCAATGCACCAGAGGGAATTGCTCTAACTCTGAGCCACAGTGCCACCTCTTTCTTTCTGGAATGGCTAGATAAATGATTCTTTCTTCACTTACATCTCTCTACTAAGACCGGAAGTAGTAGTCGTTTACTATTTCTTCCAAAATGAAATGAAATCTTTCAGTTTTAAGTCCCACAGTTAGGTCGTGTAGGCTAAAGGAGACGGTGATGAAGAGAAATGAAGGAAATTGTAGAATAATGAAAGTGTGAAAAAACGGGAGAACTCCCACACACGGTGTTTGTCAACCACAAAGTCTACTCGGTGCGAGCTAGGATCAAACCAGGAAGGTGAACGCTCTACCACTGAGACACCTCGGCCTTACTACTTTTTCCAGCTTCAATACACATCTTCATAAAGCAAAACTGGAAAAAGATAGCGATAAGCGATGTTTTGAAATCGATTCAGAATTGTAACAGCAAGCTTCGTCTACTCCATCAAATTAAGACCAGTAGTCAGGCGCCTCATGTAACTAAATCTTCATATTTGGGTACAGTCAGTTCTGCCTTGTACGCTTCAGGGGCGGATCCAGGGCGATCGCCCCCCCCCCAGAAGAGGAAACTTTTTTATTTTTTATATATAAATAAAACCCATCCCAAAGTTTGGAGCCCTTAAAAGTAGCAGTATGAAAACCCACGGCCCCCCTCCCCAGAAGCCGGTCCTGGATCCGCCCCTGGTACGCTTATGCGTGTTTCCGTTGTATATTGCTTTCAGTTACATTGTACCATTGAAAAGACAAACTTATATACAGTACAGTCATATTGTTTCATGAAAATGCTTTAATATTCCGGAGAATTAGTCTATAGCCACGGAAGTACTCAAAGGGAAGGTCCCTACTATATCCCGACTTTTCTGTAAATTTAGTATAATTTTAGGGATTTTACAAATTTGAAACATTCTAATAAGGAAAACAAGTCTATGCCCTTTGGAATTCTTACGGTTTGTAGAGAATCGAAGAGTCATACTGACAATTGCAGTCATACTTCTGCTGTTGTGAAATTATTGGCCTCAATGCAAGAAATAAGAAGACAGTTCACCCAGATATTCAATCAACGAGCTGGAGACTGTTTGTTGATTCTAACAAATGTGTCCTTTTACGCAATAGAAATAAGTACCCATCTGTATCTATTGACCATTCGATTTCAATGAAAGAAACGATTAAATTAATTCTAAAGAAAACTAAATATCAAGAACATGGGTGGGAAGTGTGTGATGATTTCAAGATTTTGGACATTTTACTAGGACAGCAATCTGGATATAAGAAGATGCTATGTTTCAATTGCGAGTGGGATTGTAGGGCAAGAAGTGAGCATTGGGTAAGAATTGAATGGCATTAAGGGTACTCTGGAATCCAGGGTCTAAAAATATTACACATGAACGTTTAGTTAGGACAAAATATTACTTCCATATCTTGACATTAAGTTGGAACTCATTAAACAATTTATGAAAGCACTTGACAAGCAAGGACAATGTTTCAAGTTTATATGTAATTCATTTCCATCCTTGTTCTATGGGAAAGTGAAAGAAGGCATATTTATTGGTCCCAATATACGAAAACTTATGAAAAATAGAGATTTTGAAGCAACAATGAATCCAGCGGAAAGAGATGCTTGGCTGGCTTTAAAAAGTGTAACATTGAATTTCCTCGGTAACTACAGAAGTCCAGGCTATAAGAACATTGTAGAAACTATGTTGTTGAAATTTCAAGAACTTGGGTCTTAAGATACATCTCTTGCATTCACATCTGGATTACATTGAAGAAAATCTTGAAGTGAGAAGCAAGGTGAGAGATTTCACCAGGATATGAGAGGTATGGAGCATAGATACCAAGGTAGGTGGAATGTTAGCATGATGGCAGACTATTGCTGGAGCATAAACACAAACAGCAGATCAAAAACATAAACTCGCCAAAGCTTACAGGAAAAAAGCGTGTGAAAAACAACTGAAAAGTATTTGTTTGTTTTACATATTCATCAGATGTAGGATTGTGTGTGTGCATACACAGATATATCTAAGAACGAAACTAAATTTCTAGATGATTGTGTTCATATTCACTCACATTTACGTATAAATTTATAAATATATCAGTGCAACCATCTGTATAGTTCCTTCATATTTCTGTTCCCATATATACATATAGATTTTGTGGTTTTAGGTTGGATTTTTAAGTCAATTTGCCGGAAAACCTAGGGTGAGGGGAAAAAATGGATTTCATTTTCGCAATCAATAAGTCAAGAACTATTAAATTCACCTATCAAGACGAAAACAAGTTTTAGATGGTTTTCATTTGCAGCCCTGTGTTATAGCTAGCTTAGAGAAACATAAGACTATAAAATTTAAATAGGAGCCTCTGTAACACAAATAAATGGACGAGTTGTTTTTAAACTGACATCTACCTTCGAATGTTAAATTTGACTTCGAACCTCTGTAACAGGTGCAGCTTCTACCTTTTTTCAAAGTTGAATGAATGTCCCCTCTTCTAAAGTAAAATTTGAAATATACAGTGTTGAAGTTTCTATCTGGTTGTTTTTGTTGAGAAGCGTCTCTGAAAGTGGGAACGTCCAAGTTTCTCTATTGTAGAGTCTCTTTCTAGCGGTTTTCTGAGTTATTTATTTATTTATTTACTACCTAGATAGATGTGAAAATAAGGCGTGTTGCAAAATGATACGCACGATACAAGATATTACGTGGTTGGAAAGGAAACGAAAAAGGAAGGGAGGGCGAATGACACATTGTTATATTTATGTTGCACGAAAACATATACTATAGAAATAGGCACGTATAGACGACAGGGCGAAATGGAAATTAAAAAAAAAAAAAAACAGCCCAAGAGAAGTGTTGCAAAATGATACGAACAGGCCCGTACCTATGGCTGTCATGGACGGCCTGGCCCCCCTAAACTTTTACAGCCCCTATAAAATTTTCACGATAAGCTTGCAAATGAACTATAATATGGTTGGATCGGGCCTCCGTACATTTTTGTGTTGGCTACCAACTGGATACGGACGCAAACATGTTTATTGTGCTGCCAAAATGTCCTGAGCCGTGGCAAAAATGCGAACTAAAGCTCACACCCTCACACTCCCTCGCGTTGAGCCAATAGTGGTTCAGCTGTTGCTAAGCGAGAGAAAGTGAGTGGAATTTCTTTAGACGATAGCAGCGCTTGCAACGAAAGACTAGGGATCAAGTCAATGTGGTATAATAATAGTATAATAACACATAGCTAGGCCACTGGACGAGAAGGTGAGATGTAGAGCAAACGAGTCTACCAGAAGGTACCGGTAGTATACTACGGCGAGGACGTCTATGTGAGGTGGCGAGTGAGAGAAGCATAATGGGCCATGGTGAAATGCGAAAAGGGACAAATAGCGGCTTATATTTTCTGTTAATGAAATGCATGTCGAATTGGACATCGAGTTGCTTGTGTCGTGAACAATTTTCTTAAACTTGAGACGCGGTATGGAGTAAGGAAATCATCAGGAAGGCCGCGTAAGCTAACGCCACAACAGAAAAGACAGTTTGTTCGAAAGTTAAGGTTGTGGTTGATTACCCTTTACAGAGTTGGCACGAGACCCTAACATTCGTGTATATAAATATGTTCTATCAGGAGCTGTGAAACGTTACAATATCCTCCGATATAAGAAGCGCAAGTGTTAGCCACAACTCACCGCTCAGCACAAGGGGCGACGCATGATCTAGGCCAAAACGCATGTAAAGTGAAAGCAGAACTGGCGTCGTGTCATCTTCAGCGATGGTTGGCGATACTATTGGCACGATCTGGGGAAGGAGGAACAGATGTTCTCTAAGCGACAGCCAGGAGGACAATCGGTGTGGTGTTTGTGAGGGGGGAGGTGATTTGGTTATTATTGTACAGCAAACCTCGCATTTCCCACGTCTCATATAACAGCACTTGCATACAATTTGTTGTCATTTACGGCGTGAATTGCTGGTCCCGAGTGGACCTTCCAACAGAACAATGCCACTATTCACGTTGCTGGAACCACTAGGGATTGGTTTCGGGAGAAAGACGTGATTGTCCTTGATTGGCTTTCCAATTCTCCAGACATAAACCCCATGGAAAATCTATGGGTAATATTGTGTCGCTCAGTATACGTTGACGGTACCCAGTACAAGAATGTTTGTGAGTTTCAGGATGCAATAGGATGCCATCATCACCTTCATGGGATCAAATTGATGAGACTCTGCTTCAAACGCTTGTATACAGCATGTTTGATCGAGTGTCCAAAGTTGTTGTTACATGGATTTTGGATTAATATTGTGAAGGTTGCAGAAAAGAAACAAGATAGGTATTTTCTTGTATAATTCGAAACAAAAAAGACATCGTCCGGTAAGTCACAACGTTTAATTATTCGGATCAAAGGGCAAGAAGGGACTCTCTATTACTCCGTTTGTAACACTTAACACAATCGAAAACAACAACCTAATGCCAGCAAACACTAGACGAAAAGCAGCATTACATAAAGAGTCCCTACTCAAATTTGAAAATATTTTGACGGCGTTTATTTTTAGTACATTTTTGACAACAAATCAAATATGTCTAAATATTTACAAACAAATGGTTTCGATATAATGAAAGCATTCAACATGATGAAAGTGACTTCCAAAAAGTTACAGGAACTTAGAGAATGTTTTGAGACAATCAAGAATGAAGCGAAAGAATTCATTGAATGGGCAAAAGGTAAGTTACTTAAAAGAAGAGGATCAGATCATTGCTGTTGCTACTACTCTTCCACAGAAAAGACAAATAAAAATAAAAATGCTGACTGGAGAATTAGCACCTGATGAACTTGTATTCGATCCAGAAGACGCCTATAAATATCAAGTTTATAATGTTATTGTAGATAAAGTAAACACAAGATTGTCAAGGTGGTTTGATATGAACAATAGTGCTTTTTTTTTCTAACCCAGCTATTCTTGATCCAAAATGTTTCCAACATATTAGAAGCAGAGGACTTCAACCTCTGCACTTGAACATTTAACTCAGACATTGGCATATTACAGCAGAATTGGCATATTGGCATATATCTATTAAGAACGGAACTGACCAGTTTAGCCAGTTTAACTAATCATTGGGAGACACTGAAGCAGTCCCCTTTAGATGAGTATGATTAGAAGAGGAGGTTTAAACCACACATATCTCTCCGGATGACTTCACTCTGAAGTCAAACAGTATTCGTTCATGTCAGGACTGTTGTGCTTGTTGATACAGTTTTTTGTGTATGTATAACCTTTTAACAGAAACTTATTGTAACATAGGATTTGCCTACAAGTACCGTACATGCTCACACTTTCTTTTACACAGGTAGCATGCGAGAGAAGCTTTTCTGTGTACAGACTAAGAACGACTCTATCACAGGATAAGTTGGAATCTTTTGTGCTGGTCAGTGGAGAAGAAAATGTTTCAATGTATTGATGTAGCAACATCATAGATAGTGTAGCACAGAAAAGTGATGTCCTAAGAAAATTACTCATAACTTGAAAATGTGACCTGAAAGATATGTACGTATGTACCAATGTCTGGTTGTAGCTGTGTGATTATATTTCTGATTCACTTCACAACTTCCTTAAAACTTCACAACTTCATAAAATATGTAACAGCTAGTCAACTCCCAAAATGTTGTTTTGTATGAAGTTGAAAATAGCTAAATTCACAAGAAATCTTTCTCTTAAAACAGTAAAATACCTATACTATTCTGACGATTGTGTGCTAAAGGAACATTGAGAATACTAAACGCAAAGTAGACCTAGCTAAAATTTAATATAGTTTCATTTTTAATAACGTATATTCCTTAATTTATAAAGGACAAATTTAAAAAATATAAAAATTATTATTGGATAACAAAAAATACTAGCTACTTTTTTTTTTTTTTTTTTTTTTTGAAAGAGGCCGGGTGGTGAAATTGTTCCACAGTGAAATTTTCATCTCAGTCCGCCCCTGTTCTTGTGCATCTCTACATATCATGTATTGTATCCGTGACGTGCGTTTACTAAAGTTATATCACATATTTGGATCGTTCATATTATCATCGTTGATAGAAAAACTATGTCTGAATGGTTCTCGAATCTCCATTGTTCTCGAATCTTAATGGTTCTGGTTTTCTGGCCACCAACTATGTTTATGCTTCTAATTTTGTTGCTTCGCTTCCTCGAGTTACATATTTTTTTTAAAATATTAAATTTTCCCAGTTTTCGACTAACCATATGCAGAATGGAAAAATTGCTCCACTTTGAAATCTGACATCGTTTTGTTTGCAGTTCTATTCTGTGTTCATACATATACATTTATAACAACAGCTGTAAAGGACACTGAACTTTCTGTCCATTGTCTTTCACTTGCGTTATACAACAGAACAGTAGCTACTGTATTCCTACCAATGTGTATAAATGAGGAAATTTAATTCTGTCCTGATACTAATTTTTCTTTACTTTTGCGGAATTTGTACTCAATACAAAACATACATACGTTCCAGTAGCGTAGCGTGGTATTCCGAAATGGGGATGCCAAAGTTAGTCACTTGTGCGATACAATACTGCTGCAAACAGCAATACGAGAGGGAATATATGATACCGAGGAAATATGGGATTATAAAAAAAAAAAAAAAAAAAATACGGGGCCAGGCTACCCTAATTGGTGGCCTAGTGGGGCATACAGAAGCAAATGCGTGGATTACGTTAGAATCTAACAAGCAATTGTCTCAGCTCCTTCTTGCCACTACCGTTGTGGCGAGAAAACTTGCCCCATTGTTGAATGAACATTGTTTTCAGTATACTTAGTTCCCTTCATTTCTTTTTCGTGGGAAGCTCCTTTCTCTTTCTTCACATACCATCCCTCAATCTCGTTATCTATATCTATATCTATATATATAATGTCCCCCCCTAGAAATTTGTCATCTAGGGTCCGGAACTCAAACGGAACTCAGTGTATACATATATCATTTGAAGATGTAAAAAGCACTTAAAACAACTCAGGGGGCCTGTTTCTGTGTGTCTGTTTTGCTGTCAGATATCCAGACTCGAAGGGTCCAAGCAATCTTTGCGAGGAGCGGGGAGTGCTGGCTCTCTCGGCCTACCAGATCGGTGACCGTGATTCTACATAATGCTTTATATCTATGCTTGTGGGTGAGCTCCCTCAGAGTTTCTTGCTACGCCACTGGGCATACTATATATTTGTGATGAAGATTAAAAGTTTGTGTTTAATTACGATTACAATTAGGATGCATTTAATTAGGACTAAAGCATAACTCTTTTTATACTATTATTTACATAACCGACGTGCTTCAAAAAGGCATTGAACTAGCCATTTCTGTTTTGTTCTATTTCCTTGCAGTTCGCACTCGTACGTTCTGTATAGCTTAGTTCAAAATAGATAGAATTGGAAATACTTGAGAATATGCCAGCTTATATCTAAAGCAAAATGTAGAGTTGCGAGGGGTGAACAGGAGTGAGAAAGCAAGTAGTTGAGCATGCGCATTCGACAGAAAGCAGACGAAAACCTCGATGCTTGTAGTAGGCCTGGATGCCCAAGGAACATAGCATACAAGAGGAAAGAATAAATGTGCATTTGAGTGACGCGCATGCGTGTAGGTTCCGCTTGTCAAAGTAAAGCGAGAGAGCGCATTCAGAAGATTACAGTGGAAATATTTGTGAAAATTACAAGCAAACAATTTATATATAATGAAATACGTACTTTTTTAACAGGGAATGCCGGGCGTACTGGCGTTCCCTTATGCTACGCCGCTGATACGTTCTTGTTTGAGATATAGATTCGTTTAATTTCAATGGATAACAATGGGTTTGAAATAACGTTACTTCAAATTCAAAATATATAAGTTGCTTATTTTGAAATATGATGAGTGTTTCAAATGTATAGTGGCAATTATTTAATGAACAGCCTTAGTGCAATTATAATTTGTAACAGTAAAATAGCTCTTACTTCGGCACAAATTTGTATTGCAATCTTACACTTCGTTTTCCTTTGCTGTATTTTTTAATCAATGCAAAGCACTTTGCAGAGAAGAGTCCTCTAGGGAACATTTTACAGCTAATCGGTTTACAACCCAGAGAGCAGCATAAAATATTTAGTAGGAAGACCTAGCGCATACTACCCTTGCTTTTCTGCATAATGCTGGATAAAAAGAGGAATAAACTGTTCTTCAGTTCCTCCCGACAGATGGCTCTGTTCTTAGAGAACATGCCACTGAATGGAGCCACAACACTTTTTTTTTTTTTTTTTTTTACGACGTAAGTAATAACTCGCACAAGTTTCTTTCAGCTCAACTGAAATCTTTAGTAATTTTGCATATCTCGGTTATGCATTTTCGTGCAGATTGAGAATAGACTGTCAAATCAAAAAATATTTTACTTCACTTTCTGTGTTCTGTGATTATCTACTTCCTCGAGTTTAGCGCTGCCTTGAGTGAATGGGTTATCCTGATGGTCCCTGTTATCTTAACACAATTCGCCCATACACAAAGCTGAACGAAGCTGTTTCAGAACCAGAAAAAGGCTTCAATTCTTTATATATATATATATATATATATATATATATATATATATATATATATATATATATAAAGTGGAAGGAAATTTGTCTATTAGTCATTTTTCCCCGAAAAATGATTTTTCACCTATTTATTTATGTAGGCCTATGTATATATTTTTATGGTATAGATGTAGTTTTGGCGCACCACATTTTGGAAGATTTACAGGTAAAATTCAATACTTGGCATGAAAAGACATGTTTATAAGGAACACATTTCTAAGGGGACAGAATTACATACAGAGTAATGTAATGTATTTTAGGTTTACAAGTGAAGGGTTAGTAGTGTAAAAATCATTACAAGGCTTTACGACGGGTAAAATAATTGAGTATATATGAAAAAGACTGTATTAGAAGTTATTTTCCACCGACGGCATATTTCCGCACAGTTAACAGAACGTGTATTTTATGTTTACAAGTGCAGCGTCACTAAATTAAACCATGACAAGTGCTACTGAAACTCACATCATTGCCAAAACTCACTTTTTTCACTACTCTCGCTTGTGTTGATACCCACCATCACTGACATGTCTGCTCCCTTCGGACGCACTCTCGCGCTAGCGCGTCACTCTTCCCTGATTCGGTTACATAGCATTCGTGCTTTTTAGTGGACACCTAGCACAGGTTGGTTTGTGTTTTTGCGCTGTAGCTTTTATGCTACACATCCGCAAAATCTTAACCAAATCGTACAAGAATTGCAATTTTCAGTAATTACTTCTGGCGGCCCTCTTGAATTTTATCTATGCCAAGTGAGATATTTGCATGTCACCTAGTGGAAACATTTTAGGTGACAATAACGAAATTATTGAAATAATTATAATTTTTCAACAATTCTTTCTAGTGGTGCGTCAAAAGTAAATCTGTGCGTTTTTTTACATATATTTATCCTCCTCACTTTGCAAATAAAAGAGCCAACGACCGTTTCTTTGACCAACTCTTGTAAAGGAATTGAAATACGTATTATAATCAACATATTATTATTATTATTATTATTATTATTATTATTATTATTATTATTATTATTATTATTATTATTATTATTATTATTATTATTATTATTATTATTATTAATAATAATAATAATAATAATAATATTATAATACCCTACTATTATTATTATTTGTAAAAAGGTGTAAACTTTTAATAATTTGTAAAATGCATAACGGCTTTCGTCCAATAGTAAGAAAAAATCTAACGTCATGAAATCTCAAACCTGCCCTAAATTGCTATCTACAGCTGAAACACCACTTTCAGAATTCTCACTCCCCCTAACTAATACCATCTGCTGTTCAAGGGTGATATCACCACTTCAACTGTACAGTAAACAAATGAAGGATCTTATATTGGTGGTTTAACCATTAAATTAAATGTTCCAGAACTCTGAAATTAGGACTTTTGCATCAAGTTTGCATTTTTCGAGCGTGATTCTAATAATTTGAACACGTTTGTAGTATGTTACAAAGTCATCTTCCAAATGTACGGTACTCACTCATTTTATCCGTAGTATAAGACTGCCACGAATTGAGCCTTGTAAACATAAAATACTGGTTTCCTACTTTGTGCGGAAATGTTCGACCAGTGCAAATTAATATCTTAGAAGGTATTCTTTTATATGCACTCACTAATTTTAGTCATGGAATTTTATTTTTTATGAGGGTCTATTCTAAATCTGCACCTGCATTTTAACCTAAAAAGCCGTTTAAGTAAGGAAAATGCATTGTTACGGAAGAATTCACGGAATCCTCGAGTGCATACATACATGAGGTTGAGAAGCGTCATTTGAGAACAGGAGGGGTAATTAATTGCCTCCTTACTTTTATATATATATATATATATATATATATATATATATATATATATATATATATATATATATATATATATATATATATATGTGTGTGTGTGTGTGTGTACTGTCTGATTCTTTATATGGTTTACAACTTCAATCAGTTTTTTTTTTTATTGGAACCACATACATATTTGATTTATTTGTCATTATACTGCAAAGCACTTCAAGATTTTTGTAACCAATACATTATGGCTCAATGTGTGCACCTGCGGTCATCCTGGACACATCAAATTAAAGTCGATTTCCTGCTAAACAATAGCCAGCATTTCGGGGGTAACGTTCGTGATGGCTGTTGTGATGCGATGTTTCAGTTCATTAACATTATCAGGTAAGGGAGGGGTGTACACCTTATCTTTCATAAACCCTCACAGAAAGAAGTCAAGTGCTGTGTACTCTGGAGACCGTGGCGGCCAGGCAATTAGTACATCACGACCTATCCACTTATCTGGGAAACGCTGTTCAAGAAATTACCTTACGTCTATCAGGTAGTGCGGCGGGGCACAATCTTGTTGCCACCATAAGTGGCCATCGTGGTTATCTTCATCTAATTGTGCATCAAGGAAGTCTGGAGCATATCACGCAATGCCGGTGATGGTGCTCTGTATATATCTTTGCTCTGGAAACAGCACAATACATGTCACTTTGGGTCTGTCACGAACCAGCTCCATTTGCTAGGTCATTCACATATGCAAAGAAATTAAGGAAGTCTCATAATAATTCAAAACTATGTCTAGTTAAAATATTCTTTTAAATAGGAAATACAAAAATATGTTACGTAGCAATGTATCAAGGAAATAATAACACTTCCTACTTCACGTTATGAAGTAAGTCTAAAAATGTAATGGTAAGTGGAAGAAATGACGCTACCAAAACTAGGAAGAAAAGGTAGGTCGACGAAAAAGAGTAGGGAACTAGAGAGAGTTTTGAAGTGACCGTCTGACTAGAAGGATCGACATCTCAAAAATCTTCACTCGTCAAAGTACAATGCTGGTTACTATTTGATATCACACTTTATTATTCGACCTTGTCACAAAATTCGTTTAATTCTTATCCTGTCTTCAAAATTCATTATGACAGCTATTATAAATTTTAACGTAAGGCCACAGCACCAGATTTGGGTAATATTCTGATCTGATATCTCTACCTGTATTTCTACAATTAAAACCATCCATCTTAACTAATTATTTGCTCTACCTAAAATTAAATGGTTAAGTTTATTATAAGAAAACTTTTCAAATTGCCCCCATGCTAATATGGTTATTAATACATTGAGTTATATGTGGATAAAATTGTATATGTCAACATCCGTATTTCGGTCCAATATGTTGGCATATGTTAATATTATCATACATCCTCCAAAAATATTTTTTTAATTCTGGTAGGGGTGCTCCAAATAATTTGAAAGTTTCATAGATTGTAAATACTATGTAGGTGTAAATGTACATTTTTTTTGCGTATTGAAAATTTTTTAAAAAATCGTAGAATTTTCTGGGGGGATACATTGCTGATTTTTGTTAAAAAATGTTGTAATAGCCTTAAACACAGCATATATTTTTTCAAGGTCTGAAAGTGATGGCAACATTGTCAAAAAAAATCAAACTAATAACACGTGCTTTTTCACAGTTTTTAAAATCCATATTAGAACCACCAAGGTGAAAACGTCGAACATTTCTTTGCCAGAGTTTACGATTGTCCTTTCTCTTTCACAGAGGCGGATCTAGCAGAGAAAAACTGGGGCTGCCAGCTTGAAGCCAGACTATAATAGGTATATCATGAATTTACTATAAACTCTCAAAAATATATAAATAATAGTTTAAATTATTTTTGTCACTCAAAGACTGAGGGGCCTGGCTTCCCCGGCCACGAATAGATCCGCCACTGCTCTTTCATCACTAATTTATTTAAAACAGAATCTAAAGTTGTAAATATTCCAATCAACGAAGACAGTGAGAACGTTAGGTCAAAACTAATATTTTGGGTCAATAACAACCCAATTTGAATCAAGAGCTGATTCCACTATGTTGCTAGGAAATATCCTTTACACTAGTACTTTAGAAAGAATTTAATTTACAAATAACATGGATCCAATTTAAAACATTAATCTGATAATTTTGATAGGCGGAAGGAATTTAAAAAATAGTTTTGTAGGTTAATACGTTGACTTTATATTTAGATCACAATTGAGTGTGTATAGCAAAGTAACATAGAAAAGTTTTTCGAGCATTAATGTACGAGGTGCATTTGAGAAATAACGAGAAATAACGAGATTGATTAACAACGTTCTTAAATAGTACATCGTTGCTCTTCGAGAAGACATATATTGTAATTTGAAAACAACATAAGGAAGCCATTTTGTTCGATGACGGTCTGCATTTTTCAGACATCATAATCCCGTTATTATAGAATTACTGTGTTTTCCGTCAAGAAAAACTGTGACACGTAGTTCTCACAGGCCTCTTTTGAAATTAACTTAACAGCATTCAGGTAGTTCTGCAGAGACCGAAACAAGTTATAGTCCATCGGTATCAGGTCTGGGCTATACAGTGGATGAATTACAACCTCCCAACCAACGTTATCAATCTCTGACTAGTTGTTAAAGATGAATGTAGCCTGGTGTTGCTAACGTGGTATACAGAACCCTTTCTGTTCACCAGTTCTGGTCATTTCTTTTGAATTACTAGGTGCACTTGTGCTAGTTGTTTATTATGATTTGATTTGATTTCATTTTGAGTTTAGTATCTCTTTCAGTAGCGAGGCTATATAAGCCGTGGATTTACAGCTTAACATGGGATTCAAACCACATGAGCTTCTGTCGGGAAACGAACCAGAGTCTCCAATGCTAAAGGCACATAAGCCAACCTCTTAACCATGAGGAGCTCAGCTAATTGTCAACAATACAGGTCCAAGTCTATCGTTCTATCCGACAGCAGCTGCTCGTGATACACAGTGCTCTTTCAATCATAACAAACACAAACATAATTTCTTGAGCGTAAGAGTGGGCTTGCCGCAGACTGTAAAACTTCTCTTGGCTTTAACCACGATCTTTTTGGAACATTGTAGTCCTGGGTTAACCACTCTTAAACATCCGTGATCAATCGCGTCAGAAATACCTGGATTTCGTTACTTTCCAGTAGACATTTGCTGATAGAAATTCGATCGCTAACTTTTTTTTTTTTGAGTCAGACACTTGGCATCCGAACGTCGAGCTTCTTTTTTGTAGCCAGCTTTCTTCAAAATGTTGAACACAGCTTGGTGATGGATGTATCGGATATTGGTTACGTCACGACTGCTCAGATGCCCGTCTTGCTCGACTTTTGCCCGAACAGCATTCATTTTTTACTGTGGTTGGTAGCTCACTGAGAGAAGCATCTTCGACAGCAAAATTCCCAGAACAAAAGTGACTAAACCATCTCTTGGCTGTTGCTTCTGGGGATGTATCTTGCTCGTGCGCTTTGATCAAAATGAAAATAAAATTTAAATGAGTGAAAAGTTCACCTGTATTCACAGCTCTATACTTCACGTACCTTTAAGCTTTTAGTGCAAAAGCTTAGTACCTTTTACATTAATTTATATACTGTTTCATAATTCGTGTAATTTTTTACAGCGCTGGAAGAAGATGAAGTTTTCACACTATTAACATGAAATTTGATTCTTATTGAAAAATGTCTCGATTTTTTAAATTTCAAAAGTAAGTAAGAAAAAATCACTGTTTAGCCCTTTCTTTAGGCGCGTAAACATAAAACCTCATTTTCATAATGGGAGATTCAATGTTAAATTTTGGAAGCAATTTTCTCCAATAATTATTGCTAAGAATTTTGGGCTAAATGAGTGTTATTTGTTACAAAATGCAATAACACTCATCCGCGATACTAGTGCAGCCATCTCAAACATAAGTTTGGGTAAGGATACCCCTTTGGGGGGCAAGGAACGTAAAATGTTGGTGGGTGGATTATTACCAAAATCCCAGATCTTGTTTTGGGAATGACAGTAAGCATGAGATCAATCACAAATGTCACAGAATTAATATTCCGATGTTCCTTACATGTACCAGTGTCTGGTATGGGGCTACAGCTCCCCTTCCAAAAGTCACATTCAAAATTCACCATAAATATCCTTAGCAGGGACATATGGTAAGACACTATTTTTTGTCAATTATTATGAAATTTGGCGTTATTATAGTGAAGAGGGATGTATTTTTTAATATGGAATATTATCATGGTAACGAACCACCTTAGGGAGACACAGGTGGCGAAGCATAAGGTAGTGGATCTTAATAAAAAAAATCCAAATTTTATTCTGGAAATTCCAGTGAGCGTCAGATTAATCACAAATATCTCAGAATTAATAATCCGATGCTCCTTGCATGTGCCAGTGATTGATAGTATGGAGATACACCCCCCTTCTAAAAGTCTTAAAAATTCACCATAAACATCCTTAGCAGGGACATAGGGAAGAAATATGTCTTATAATTAATATGTAATTTATCATTATTGCATTTTCTCTTAATCTCGAATCTAATGTAAATGAATATCTTCTATCAGTGTAACTAATTATGCATAGAGCTTTGTTGTTATGGCGTCACAGGAATATAATCAATTCATTTTGTACTTTTAAAGATTAATTAGGACTCTTTTTAAAGCAGACAACCGCACACATTAATCACCAAGTATTATCTGCACACGTAAGGAGAACCATTTCAAAATAGAACACAAAATGACAATGGAAAATGTCGCAGGAACCGTAACTAAAAATTTTACTAAAAAGTAAGATTTTAAAAATTGAAAGTCTAGTATGTGACATCAAGTTTCTATATTGATTGCTTTATTCGTAAAAAAAAAAAGTATATATTTTTCCTCTTCTTCAGGAAAAAAAAATGCTCTTTAGGTATGTCCCTGCTAAAGATATTTATAGTGAATTTTTAAGACTTTTGAAAGAGTGATGTATTCCCATACTATCAAACACTGGCACATGCAAGGATCATCGGAATATTAATTCTGTGATATTTGAGATTAATCTGACGCTCACTGGAATTTCCAGAATAAAATTTGGATTTTTTATAAAGATTCACTACCTTATGCTTCGCCCCCTGTGTCCCTCTAAGGTGGTACGTTACCAAAATAATATTCCATATTAAAAAAAAAAACATCCTTCTTCACTACAATAACGCCAAATTTCATAATAATTGACAAAAATAGTGTCTTCCCATATGTCTCTGGTAAGGATATTTATGGTGAATTTTCAATGTGACTTTTGGAAGGGGAGCTGTAGCCCCATTACAGACACTGGTACATGTAAGGAACATCGGAATATAAATTCCGTGACATTTGTGATTGATCTCATGCTTATTGTCATGCGCAAAACAAGATTTGGGATTTTGGTAATAATGCACCCACCAACTTTTCATGTCCCTTGCCCCCCAAAGGGGTCCGAAAAACTACAATTGTCTCAAATTTAATCATTGTAGCCCTACAGGAAGTGCCGAATAATTTTTGGATGTAAAAGGTGTCCCATATAAATATTATGGAAATATTTTTTTAGTTTCCCATAAAACCACTCTACAGTTGGAAATGTTTTATTTTTAGTGATTTTGTTATATAATTTAATAGAAAAGGTACAAGCATACCGAATTTCAAAATTTTATTTCAATTCTAAAAGTACCTAAAATATGAGATTATGTGTCCAAACAAGACCCATTTAAATAAATGCAGAATTTCTTCATCGCCCTTTTAGACTCCCTAAAATTTAAAAATATACACTTTTCGCAATTTTCCTGTGAGTTAGTCCCGGAAAGCTATAATCACGCCAAGTTTAAACTTCGCACGTCAACCGGAAGTACCCATTGATTTCATATCAGTTTGTGCAGTTTTATATATAGTTAGAATATATCGCCACCAGAGAGCAGAAAGGTGCTAAGCGCCAAACTGCAAAGTTCTCAGGAGAGCATAAAAACGAATGAAATGCTAATTAATTCCGATTCTTTCATTCTTCTATAGAATTCAGTTTTCACTGCAGACTTACTATATTGTCTCCTGCCACTTGTCTCCTTTCTGCAGACATTAAACATGAAATGGAAAGTTAGAATATGCACTTAGTTGGAAACCAAGGAGAATGGCGCTTAGCACCTTTCTGCTTTCCTGGGGCGATATATATATTTTATTCAGAAGTCACTTCATAGGTTCAATTCAGCAGTTTTCTATCATTGAACCCGGCAGTACACTAAAGAATGCGGAATCCAGACAGGGTGGTATGATCAGGACAGAGCAATGTACTCATAGAAAATACAGTAAAACTTCAATGGGTCGTTCTCTCCAAGTATGATACAAACAATATATATATATATATATATATATATATATATATATATATATATATATATATATGAGGTATGAAATAGACAGTTGCTCAACCCTGCAACCTAAGGAATCAGCCGTGGGCATATACACTAAGTGATTTTGAAACTTAATCATTTCTAAATTATTAATATTTTTGATTTGTTTTCAGATCTGAAACGTAGATACTTGGAAGTTTTTTTTTTAATTTTTTTATATCTTTAAATTTAAGATTTGAAGAGATTGATGACATTGAACAAGAAGTCACAATTGTAGACCTTCATTTTGAACATCAACAATCAATTACTATGACTTGTGATTTAGTTGAAAAAAAAATATTTACCAGAATGCCTACGATACATACGGCTCACAACTCAATTAGTTACTGAACTGCAAAGTATCATGGACAAATTTTTCTGCGGAACGACATACCGGTACGTTCTGGTTCTACAAAATCACTGATTGTGACTCAAAACAGGTCATTATAGATGTTTTAAGGTAAGAAACGCAACCTCGGAGATGACTATACTCAACCTAATTTCATATTTCCAACAACAGGAATCTGTAACTTAACCAGAGGATGTAACCCGAGATCGGGGGCATACTCCCCCAGTTTTTTAAGTGACAAAAATAATTGAATCCATTAGTTATATATTTTTGAAAGTTTATAGTAATCTCATGATATACTTATCATAGTCAGAGCTCTGGCTGTGCCCCAGTTTTTATCTTTTAGATCCGCCACTGAACTTGATTGCCTCAAACAAGAAGACCATGTTCTTTAAGTATACAGTATAATAATAATAAGAATGTCCGAAGCTGAAAGTAGCAGACACTTAAAGAATATTATTTTTAAGTGGAAATGAAAAGAAAATATCTACGGTATAGATTATATTATATTTCTGTGTCAATAAGTTTTTATGCACGAGGGTGATCGGAAAATGAGGTTACAAAGCCTGCAGCGTAACGTGTAAGCAACACAGTCAACAGGTAGTACATACAATAAGTTATTTTTCGACATAGCGGTTGAGGCACTAGTCACATCGAGGAATGAGTTTGAAGGTTCCTTCCTGGTAAAATTCCTGCCCTTGCGTGTTGTTCAGCTACGTTGTCACGAAGTGTTTCACCTCCCCGTCCGAAAGGAAGCGACGACCTCCGAGGTGCTCCTTCAAGTGTGGGAAAAGTGAAAGTGATCTTCCTGTTCTCCTGAATGAGCTCCTTCAGGCGAGCTGTATTCACATCTGTTGATGACGTGCTGGGTCAGCCACTTTGCTCCTCACCGTGACGTTTCCTCTACCAGTCGCAAACTTTCGACAGCATTCTGCGACATGTTGATAAGACGTTACAGTCTCTCCGTAAAGCTCAACCAGCTGCCGGTGAACGTCAGCCACAGTTACATGTTTCGCCCATATAAATCGAGTAACTGAGCAAAATTCTTCGCGAGACCAGTTTTCAAAACAAGTCGTTATTTGTGCTTAGGGATGCGCACGAGACGAGTCGAGACAGGATTTTCCTGACAAAATTCGAGTCGAGACATGTCTCTTCCAATAGAAAAATATACATTTCTCGAGTCGAGACATCACTTTTAGAGCATATTTTCGAGACGAGACAGCCACAAATCTTGTCTCGTGCGCATCCCTATTTGTGCTTACCTACGACTAGCGCCGTAGGTGGCGGGTGGTCGAAACTCTGCACAGTTGCCAACTCCATGTATTAAAATTTCCTCATTCCTCTCTAACACACGAAACTCCAAAAATATTGGCCTTGTAACCTTAGTTTTTGATCCACCCTCATATTATAGAAAAAATTCATTAAAAAGTTATTTGATTTCCAAATGATCTAGTTATCTAGGAAACCATATACTAACACTATTTAAATAAAATACACAAAGCTTTCAACTGGATAATTTATTTTAGTTATTCTGGAGTAAATAATGCAAAACGTAATATTTTTTATTTGCGACAGAGAATAATACAAAGATAACGTAGCAACTAAAGAATAATTTGGTGACAAAACTAAATTATCAACATAGTTATTCTTTCTTCTGATTATTGTTTCGAGAAAGTTATGCCAACATTGCCAAAATTATAGATATTTCTTTATTATTTTATTTTATCTTAGAAAACTGTGATCTTTTCTGCATGTTTACGTATTTTAGGAATTTGATTAACAACTAAAGCGGGAATTTCAAACGTTTCCTGATTCTTTTTGCATTCTTCGCGTCGTTTCAATTCTTTCTCAATCTCTTCAGAAGTTTTAATTACTGTTGGTACTGGATTGTTTAAAGTAACGTTATAAGTTCGGTGTAAGATGGATTGGCCATACAAAGGATGAACCTGTGAAAGGAAATAAATAATAATAGGATGGAACTAGTTAAGCAATTAATCCTTTTAGGTTCTAATACTTATTTTTACGTACTAAAATAATGTATTCATTATTCGATTCATTACCGTCCTTACTATTTAAGAAAGAAGCTTGGAATTTTGTACACACATTTAGTACACCCCTTAGTATGTTTTAGTAGTTTTTCAGATCTCAGGGATTCCAGAGGGGCTCAAACTTTGAAAACAATTTCAGACAAAAGTCCCGATTCCTCTCAAAATTTCCCGCCTCAGGGACATGATAGGGAAATCTGAATAGTACCTTTTGAGAGGCTGCTGTATTATGAAACGAAACGAGGTATGAACAATGATCCTACGATAAATAGGGATGATGCTGTAACCGCTTGATTGAAAGTCTATAATTTACCTAAAAAGGGCCAGAAGCTAAATAGAATTAAAGTGTTAGCTATTATTTAATATTAATGTCTTTCTGTAATCTTAGTTTTACTATTTTTAAATTTTAGTGAGTAATGAAAAGACGATATAGAATATCTAAAATGTATAAAGTGAGCGAAATAGCATATACAAAACATATCATGTAAAGTAATCAGGTTCGCTCCCAGAAATTTTTATTGGGAGATCCAAGCAAGGTATATAAAATAACAGGTAGTCCCAGTTCGCGTTTAGCGTTCTGATTGGCTCCCTGTCTGTGACATCATCTGGAGGGACTTTTGCCCATCTTGAAACAGTATACCAACTAGCGTAATTGCGTATGTAGTGTTTCATTTGTTCTCTTGAACGATACCTCGCGATATCCAAGGATGTTATCAAATAGAGGATCTGCTTATATGTATCTTCATCCCATTAACTGAATGAAGCCAAAGAACAACCTAGCATTGACACGTCTGATTGGCTACTCTCGTTTCTGCTATATATGTTGCCTTAAAACATTGTGATCTTCATATATACATATGTAGTGTGTCTGTCGTTTATTTTCATTTAAGTCGTTGCTTGAGATTTATATTATACAATGGTTACATTCTTCACGTATGGGTATACCGATAGAAGTGAGAAGAAATTACCCGGAATAACCTTTCGCAGGTAAGAAAATCACCAAGCATAGCACACGTATGGTTTTATGATTTTGAGGTATGGGCAGATCTTCTAGTTTATAACGTCCTTGGCGATACCTCCAAGTGACGTCACCGACCGCAAAGTAACCTGGGAAAAATGAAAGTAGAAAGGTTGAATCTAGACTCCCCTGGGTCAAAGCTTTGTGGGTGGGGGGTCCAATACTCCAAGTCACTACGTCTATGTCGTATTGAACAGGTATTATTCTGCACCCGAAAAGACGATAAGTAATTGTAATACGTACTTCCAAAGAATTAGATTGTTTTTATAAGAGTATAGATAAAGTGTAAGATCAAAGTTTCATGCTACATCAATCATTTCCCTGTTAAACAACGTATTGAGAAAATGTTCAAATGTATGTTGAGTTACGAAGTTTTTCGGGGTGGATCCAGACTCGGTTTACCCCCGTGGGTGCGCCCTTGAAAGTAATGGTTGTTTTTAAGATCTTTCGTGTGGTATAAAATTTAATTAATTAAAAAGAAATAATTATGTGAAGATATGAATTCATCTCCGTTTGTTCTGAATTGGAAAAGAAGAAAATAAGATTAAATGGATTCTCACTGAATGGTAGGCAACCCGAAAAACATTTCAATACAGCAGTAAAGCATAACTATCAGGCGTGATTTCACTTTAACACGAGCACTAGGATTATCTTCGACAAACTTAATAGGATATCTTTAGTAATACTGAAATGACAAACGTCTTACTTTCTGCCTTAGGTACTTTGCAATCAAGATAACAAGTACAGCTGAGGACAATATTAAATTGGATATCCTCGCTATCTGAAATTAGATTACTTTTTCAGTAAAATATCTGGAGTTTCCAAGTGAATATTCTTGATATATGCCGTGTGCGGAAACTTTTATGCACACTTAAAAAAATAAATGGAAGATATTGCCTGAGGAGTATGCAACCCGAAGTGAAGATGTATATTTTCAGCCTCTCTGGCAGAAAGTTTTGAATTTCGTACATACGAATGTGCTTGGTGATGAGAGATTGACTATTCGATGACTACTGTGAAAGTGGACAATAACTGTTCTGTTGTAGTCAACTGTAACGTAATTACATATCACAATTGTCAGGATTAGTGAGTTTAACAGTTTCTTCAATGGAGAGAAAGTATCTAATTTCAAAAGCATTGTTATATATTTACATAACAGTATTAATCTTGTTTATGATATTGTGCAGTTAAAATACTGTGGTGCTATATAAAATATTAAAATTCGGAGGTGAATATAGTTATATAACAGTTTCTGGCAATAGGTGAGTTTTTGTACTTGTACGTTATTTTCTCTGAATTAATGTGTGAATCTATTGAGGAGTAAATATATATATATCTAAATTATTCAGAAAGTTCTTAAATATAAATTTATGAGAAGTAAAATAAAATTAGTGCATTGTATTAGGGTATATTTCGCAGATGGGTTAAACTTCTCAACTAGACTTGCTACAAGAATGGGTTTTGAGTACATATGTATCAGGATATAAATCCACAGATTATTATAAATTATATTCTTGTTCAAATCAATTTCCAATTTGTATTTCTCTATTGCATTATTGTTATAAAATTATTCATTTGATAGATACATCAGCTTTTATTTCTATAGCCTTCTGTTTGATTATTGAAATATAGGTTTCTCTTTTGCTAGTCTGAAATACGCATTGATACGATAGAACAAAATGTATTAGAGAGAATATGTCTAATTTTTGCTATAGAAGGAACTTCAATTATTTCCCTCATTTAACAATTATCATTGTAAGGCTTGTCTCCAAGTTTAGATATTATACTTGTTGTGGTCAGTAAAGACCGGTGGTCCACGACGGAGCTATACCAAGGCAGCTGAGGACGTTATCAGATGGGATATCCTTGGTATCTGAAATTAGATTACTTTTTTCGGTAAGATATCTGGAGTTTCCAACTGAATATTCTTGATATAAAATATATAAATAATAACTTCCATTCTGAGAGAATCCAATTGGATAGCCTGTGTGCCAAGTAAACAATACTCCCAATACATTAATTAAAAATAAAAACTATAACTTATTTTTAATAAAAGTAAGGCAGTTTCGAAGCTAAAATCAACGTCAATCCTAATACAAGATTTTTCCTTTGGTATAAAAATTTACATTTTAGAACCACTTTCTAACAAATGATACATCAAGAAAATCTTGGCATAGAAGTAATCTAAGGCTTTCAATTGCTGGCACATGAATATGATGGAAAGTGTTCATATGGACATCCTTGGCAGTCAAAGTGTAGGTTAAAAATTTGTTTAGAAACAGTAACATGAAATTCACAGAATTTATCTACTCCTGTTATAGATGTAGAACGAATAGTTTGGAGAGTTCCTTTGCAGTATGGAGACTATATTAAAGTTGGGTCTCAACTCGTCTATACAAGCTAACGTGGTATTCGAACCAGATAATTGTACGCACGCATGTCTAGCTGATCGAAGGCCGTAACGCTGTATTTATCAAGAAGAAACCCGATACTGTTGTTATAGACTAAATGTGTTTTTACATATGATTACAAATTGCTTCAGCATTTAGCTTAACATCCCACGTTTATATCCTTTTGGCTAAGAAGGACATGGCAAATACAAGTGAATAATATTCTAGAAGACAATGAAGGTTCTCGGACTTGGACTTACTTTTGGAACTCAAAAGTGAAGGGTATGCAACCCGAAAAACTTATCAATACAGCAGTGAAGCATAAGTCTAAGGCGTGATTTCACTTCAACACTTGGCCATTGGAATTACACAGGACTCTTCTAGACTTTTGAAAGATTTTGGACTTAAAACCGAAGAGTTGGCAACCCAAAAGTCATATCAATACAGCAGTGAAGCATAAATCTAAGGCGTGATTTAGAAATAAAACAAAATACATTCCAAGGAAAACAACGGAAGAACACAATATCATAAGACACAAATTCACAAATCGAACCATGGTATGGTATCGAACCATAAATCCCTCGTGAAAGTTCTTGTACTGAGTTACTATGCCTCTTGCAGTAATAATAATAATAATAATAATAATAATAATAATAATAATAATAATAATAATAATAATAATAATAATAATAATAATAATAATAATAATAATAATAATTTAGTAATCAAACATACTTTGGAAATATCAAATTTATTTTCTTAAGATCCTTAAATGGTCAAAATAGGCTTAACAAAACAGTAAGAACATCTTTTACTTGAAGTAAAATTATTAACTACTAGCATAACTTACCCACTTCGCTGGGTTAAATTAAGAAAAAATAGTAACATGTTTCCGTTAGTCAGTCACTTTATACTATTACTAATACGCTCTCTGGTATCGGTCATTTTCGATGATTTTTATATATCCTCCTCTCCTCCCCATGTTGTGGGTTACAGCATCAGAAGTGTCATTGTTCACCTCAGTGACCCCAAAAACTATAGATTCCACACTAATATCGGTCATTTTAGATCATTTGTAAATGTCTTTCCCTTTCTTTAAGTTACATCGTCAAAGTGATATGACAAAAATCATCTCAGGTTTAAACTTCATCTAGGTTGAAAATTTGATTGAGATCGGTCCGGTGGTTCAAGAGCTATTAAATTTTGTTTATTTTTATATCTCTTCCCCTCCTACCTCCTTCCATAAGTTCTATCGTCAAATGAATAGATAAATACCATCCTAGGCTCGAACCTCATCTATGTTAAAAATTTTATCGAAATCGGTCAGGTGGTTCAAAAGCAAAGTTACATAGACAGTCACTTTGATTTTTACTTTTTTTTACACACACACACACACACACACACACACACACACATATATATATATATATATATATATATATATATATATATATATATATATATATATATATATATATATATCCGCCTCCCCTCCCCTACGCTGCACCGTCAAAGTTAAATGATAAAAATTATTCCAAGCCCGAAAGTCATCTATGTTCAAAATTTGATCGAAACTGGTCCGATGGTTCAAGAGTTAATACGTTTTATTTATTTTATATATCTGTCCCCTCCCCTCCCCCTCCCCTAAGTTCTACCATCAAAGTGATATGATAAAAAAAACACCCCAGGCCCAAACTTCATCCATAATGAAAATCTGATTAAGATTGGTCCTGTGGTTAAAGCATGATGAAGTCGTAAAGACAGCTTTATATTTTTCTTTTTACATATATGTCCCCCTCCATCCCTTCCCCTACGTTGCTCCGTCAAGATGAAATGATAAAAATTGATTTATAATTTGATCAAGGTCGGTCTGGTGGTTCAAGAGTTATTAAGTTTTATTTATTTTTTCTATGTACCCCTTCCTCCCCCTCCCCTAAGTTCTACCGTCAAAGTAAATAGTTAAAAAACACTCCCAGGCCAGAACTACATCTATGTTGAAAATTTGATCAAGATCGGTCGGGCGATTCAAGAGATTAAGAGTCACAAACACAGTCACTTTGAATTTTGTATAATATAGATATACTGTACTACTGTAATAGCATTGGTCGACAAAATTCAACTTTGATATGAAACTAGGCGTTCCTTATAGTTTTTGAGCTCTTGAAAATGAATCTGAACTTAGTTTTTTGCCCTGCACCAACTAATTTAGGAAATAGTGCCAATAGTGGTATTAATCCTTTCAAAATCACGTTGTTTTTTTAAAATAAACGGAAATTCGTCCTAACCAAGTAAAATTCATGGTTAGTTCAACATTATCTTTATTGTAATTTGAACTTTCGAATGATACCATATGATAATATCTCATCATACATAATTTTGAGGAAATTCGAGAAATTTCCCAGAAAAATATGTTCCTTAGCAATTTGGGCACTGCTAATTGGGTACCTACACCAAATGTACCCAAACATTATTGCGTGTTTCGGACTATATTTCTCCCAAGTTTCATTGACAAACAGTTTATAAGGGTGAAAGTAGCAAATTTGTTTTGAGACATCTATATTGCGACATTTTGAAATATTAGAAACTTAGTATGCTCCTGGTCGTACCCTAATTATCAAGGCTCATGGTTTGATTGTCATTACCTTCAGAATAGTGCAGGACTTCGAATGATCCCACACACACGTGTAACGATCCATAAATTCGGAAAAGAACTGCCGAAATTTTCCTTTAGAAAGTTCATTTTAATTTAGGCACCTTTTACGTAACCCCACTATCTTGTATATACGAAAAGTACTCCAAAAAAGCTCATTTTTTTCATGTTTCCGGCAGCCTATAACTCCGAAAGGAAGCATTTGTGCACCCAGGTTAAGTCTATACTTTTTGTCTTATCTTGGTGTCAGAAATCAACCCCGCCCCCCAAACGTTGTCGGTGTTGTTTTGAACCATCTTGTATATAAAGATTAGTATATCTTTATTTAAAAGCACGTGTTTCTTAAACTCAAACGGAACAATTACCTCTTATGCCCTTCCTAAATGACGCCCTTGCTTCGAATTACACCTTTTTGGTCCTAGTTAACAACTGGTCGGGTGCCCAAGTTGTCCCTTCTTTCGTTCTGATATAACACATTTCACTTGGAAAGTTTCAAAATGACAGGAACCTTTATTACAAATCGTTACCTGCATATATTCATATCGTTGCTCCTGGTATGGTTAAGTCGATGATAATGATGATTTTTAGTTTAGCGTGCCTTTCAGCAGCATACTATATGAGACGTGGACCTACTGATTAACGTGGAATCTGAACCACATGAGCTCCGCCGGGAATCGAACCCGAGTCTCCGACGCCAAAGGCGCGTACCCTAACCGCTTAGCCACGAGGGAGAGGAGCTCTAGCGTAAGAAAATCACATCACGAGCTTTCTACATGATACATCAAGGTTATCGAATAAAAGGAGCAGAAGATGACAGCTTACTTTAAATTTGTGTTTTAATTACTACTGTGTAATATTTTGATAATAACTATGCAAGGTGGTTCTCAGAGTTTAAAGATAATAAACGAAGGAGTTGGAAAAATTGCTTCGTAAAATGTCTTTGGTTAATAGAGGTTAAAACTTTCTATAAAACTTTATACTTCTACGGGAAAAGAATAGTAATTATTAACTAAGGCTTCGAACAAGTACTTAAATAACGAGTCATCCTAACCCTTTTCCAAGAACCAAAATTGAAAGTTAGAAAGAAAAGAATATTCCTCTTAATATACACATCTAACATCTAAGCTAATAGCCAGTGTTGCCATACTTGGTACAATTGTACCTAATTCAGCCCTTTTTGTCATTCATCGGCCCGTTGGTACCACACTGGCATTTTCAGCACCTTTTATGAAAATGTTGGTACAATTCTACCCAATTCAGCACCATTTAACAAATACTTGTCACATTTTCAAAAGTGTCAATACGACTTTTCCTACGTTTCACGTTACTCATACTGTATGTTGAACTCGTAAGAAATGCTGTTGAACATTCATTCTGTGCACAGCATGACAATACGAACTTTGGAAAATTTGTAATTCGAACTATACCTGGAAACAATGAAGCTAGATGGGCGAATCCGCGCCGCGCACGAAGGAGACGAGAAAGAAGCAGTGTGGTGGAAATTTTAGCTTGAAATTAAAAAAAAAAAGTTTGATCAAGTGTTGAATATTCTGAAGAAGACCAGCGTGTTCTCAAGGAAATCTACAATTTATGAGTCGTTGCAAATTCTACACCAAAACGATGATACCACGAAAAAATACATTGACCTCCTATTTGGATGTTCTTAAAAAGTAATTTTTTTTAAAAGAGCACTTTCTTGATTTGGTCTGTTGAAAGAGGACGGGGAATGTTCTAGAACACTACCTCTTTTAGTTTCGTGTTATAGAGCTATGTATGACAGTGATATAAAATAATGAATTCAGCCCTTTTTGTTTCAAATTGGTACTATTTTTCAGCCCACTCTACAGGTAGGACTGTGACAACACTGCTAATAGCTGATAAAACAACAAGCGCGACATTGCTTGACATACTATTCAAACTGGGGCGGATTAGGGGCAGGGTCAATGGAGCCTAGGCTCTGGGGGCCCCAAAAATCCCTCTCTTTAATACTAAATCATAGCAATCAACTTATTATATTATAGGTTTCAGACCCATGCTCATTTTTTTCCCGCTCGCGGTATCGCTAGAGTTAAGTCTTCTTCTATCAGCATCTTCACTATACTTATTTTGTCACGTTGACCATTTGGCTTATATTTAGCATTTGTGTGTCACACTGCAGTATATGAGCATGTTAACTGTTATTAATGAATGTAATTAAACTAATTATTGTAAACTTGTAGCACATTACAATATTACATCACAGTTTTCGGTGTTTCGATAAGCCTATGAGGTTGTGGAAGGCAGCAAAGAAAATTTGTGCGCTGGAATTATTCGTAACATAGGGCCCCCTTGAAATAGTCGGCTCCAGGGTCCCAAAAGCCTTAATCCATCCTTGTCTCCAAATACAACAATGACGCTTGGTGCACTGTAAACATCGACAGCGCGACATTGCTTGACATACAATCTAAATACAACTTCATTAACAGAGCTGCACTTGAATATAATATTTCTTTCTTTCATGTGACACTACTGTTACGGAACCAAACATGAAATTTTCCAGATTTCATATCAGGTTATTACATACTTCAAATCAAAGTCACACTATAATTTAAAATACTATAATCCGTGTATAAAATACTACATTTAGGACGTAACAGTATATCACAAACATCCAAATTATATTTGGCAGATACTTTGATCATTACCTGATGTATTTCAAATAAACTAGAAGAAAGATATAACGAATTTAAAATTTGGTACTTTTCAAAATATCTTATTTAAAAGAAATGTTGAGTAAATATCACATCGAACCACGCGGATGTTTTTCAATAAATAGTGTAATATCCCTCAAATAGTTCTTTTTGTAAATATTAACATGTGCTTTTAGTTGTAGACAACACCACATCCATTTTACTACATGCTATTATATAAAGCAGACGACAGGAATCCACAACCATGTGATGGATGAGGAACACTAGCGCCACCACGACACAGGAACTGCTATAAAATTCCAGGGATCACCACAAATTGGTATCAGTCGTCGGCGCTGGTCGATGCCCCTCTCTTAGTTTGCAGTGAAGCTCTGAGAGAACCCCAGCCTATTAGCATGCAGTGGAGCTCTGAAGTTTCCTTTCCCATTTATCTTTCAGCGGAGCTCTGTTGGGAACCTAATTGCTCCCTTAGCTTGCAATGAAGCTATGAGAGAATCCAAGCCTATTAGCATGCAATGGAGCTCTGAAGTTTCCTTTCCCATTTATCTTTCAGCGGAGCTCTGTTGGGAACCTAATTGCTCCCTTAGATTGCAATGAAGCTCTGAGAGAACTCAAGCCTATTAGCATGCAGTGGAGCTCTGAAGTTTCCTTTCCCATTTATCTTTCAGCGGAGCTCTGTTGGGAACCTAATTGCTCCCTTAGCTTGCAATGAAGCTATGAGAGAACCCAAGCCTATTAGCATGCAGTGGAGCTCTGAAGCTTCCTTTCCCATTTATCTTTCAGCGGAGCTCTGTTGGGAACCTAATTGCTCCCTTAGCTTGCAGTGAAGTTATGAGAGAACCCCAGCCTATTAGCATGCAGTGGAGCTCTGAAGTTTCCTTTCCCATTTATCTTTCAGCTGAGCTCTGTTGGGAACCTAATTGCTCCCTTAGCTTGCAATGAAGCTATGAGAGAACCCAAGCCTATTAGCATGCAGTGGAGCTCTGAAGTTTCCTTTCCCATTTATCTTTCAGCGGAGCTCTGTTGGGAACCTAATTGCTCCCTTAGCTTGCAATGAAGCTCTGAGAGAACCCAAGCCTATTAGCATGCAGTGGAGCTCTGAAGTTTCCTTTCCCATTTATCTTTCAGCAGAGCTCTGTTGGGAACCTAATTGCTCCCTTAGCTTGCAATGAAGCTATGAGAGAACCCAAGCCTATTAGCATGCAGTGGAGCTCTGAAGTTTCCTTTCCCATTTATCTTTCAGCGGAGCTCTGTTGGGAACCTCATTGCTCCCTTAGCTTGCAATGAAGCTATGAGAGAACCCAAGCCTATTAGCATGCAGTGAAGCTCTGAAGCTTCCTTTCCCATTTATCTTTCAGCGGAGCTCTGTTGGGAACCTAATTGCTCCCTTAGCTTGCAATGAAGCTCTGAGAGTACCCAAGCCTATTAGCATGCAGTGGAGCTCTGAAGTTTCCTTTCCCATTTATCTTTCAGCGGAGCTCTGTTCGGAACCTCATTGCTCCCTTAGCTTGCAGTGGAGCTCTGAGAGAACCCAAGCCTATTAGCATGCAGTAGAACTCTGAAGTTTTCTTTTCCATTTAGCTTTCAGCAGAGCTCTGTTGGGAACCTAACCGCTCTTTTATCTTGCAGTGGAACTCTGAGAAAACCTTAACCTAACCCAAGCCACTCAGCTTACAGTGGAGCTCAGAGGCCTCCTGCCCACTTCGCTTGCAGTGGAGGGAAACTTATCCTCTATCTTAGCTTGCAGTGGAGGCCTTGAAAGCTCTCTTAGCTTGAAAGATTGCTAAATCACAAATATCTAGCTTGTAGGCCGTCAGCACAACTCGCAGCAAAATCACATCGGCGAAGGAAACACATTGGTCGGAAGAAAACCCTCGGTAACAGGTCTCGCCGAATGTTAAGGCGGATTATCACTCAGAAGCGCCTTGTAATTGCAATGCAAGTGAAGGAGGAGCCAAAACAGCACCTCCCACAGCGTGTATCAATAATCATAAGCTGCGGATCAGTCACTGTTCTCCTTATTTCAAACCACGTGTTGTGTTTAAGGGTAACGAACATCTAAAGAAGAGTATGATAAGCAATATCTCCACTAAACCGTAAAAAAAAAAAAAAAAAAAAAAAAATGGCAGCAGCTCTGTGATTTTGTGGGCTACAATATCCTGGTTTTCAGTGGTTACTCTTCTGATTTTACCGGCCAGGTCACTGTCCGTAATTATTTCGTTATTTTAAGGGACCAAATGCATTCTGTGCTTTAGAAGTTGTTTCCAGGTAACGAGGAGATAGTCCAGGATGATTATGTACCAAACATGCTGGAGCTGGTGCAGCGAGGTTTAAGGAACCTCAAGATGAAGTTTAACACCTCACATGGCCAGCCCAATCTCGCGACCTGAATATCTTTAGTAGTTTTGAAGACAAGAGTTCGACGCAAATTTCCTAATCCCAGAACTGAGTGATGCAGTAAAGGGCAGAATGGTGTAACATTCACTTGCTACCATTCAGGACCTGTGTGACTTATTTTCAGATCGCATCAGAGCTGGTCTTGAAGCAAAAGGTAGTTGATCATCACATTACTCTGATAAGTAGTACTTCTTTCCAGGTATATACATTATTTTCATAACCATCCGGTAAGTAGAACTCTTTTCAGGTGTTTCTATTATTCTCATAACCATCTGGTAAGTAGCAATTTCTTCAGATGTTTGCATTATTCTGATAACTATCTGGTGAGTAGCAATTTTTTCAGGTGCTTCCATTATTCTGATAACCATCTGGTACGTAGCAATTTTTCAGGTGTTTTCATTGTTCTAATAACCATCTGGTAATTAGCACTTTTAGCTGTTTCCTTTATTTTGATAACTATCTGGTAATTAGCACTTTTTAGCTGTTTCCTTTATTTCGACAACTATCTGGTAAATACCACTTTTTTCCAGATCTTTCCATTATTCTGATAACCATCTGGTACGTAGCATTTTACGTGTTTCTATTATTCTTATAAACATCTGGTAAGCAGAACCTTTTCAGGTATTTCCATTATTCTGATAACCATGTGATAAGTAGCACTATTTCAAATCTTTCCATTATTCTGGGGGGCCGCGGTGGCTCAGTGATACAGCATTCACCTCTGGTGCTTGGGGTCCCGGGTTCGATCCCAGCCCCCGCCAAGTGAACTTTGTGGTGGACATACACCGTGTGCGTGGGTTTCCTCGGGGCTCTCCCGTTTCCTCCCACTTTCTTCATTCCACCATTTCATTCATTACTCATCATCACCGTCTCCTTTAGCCTAACCAGCATAACCGTAGGACGTAAAACTCAAAGATGATTTCATTTACATTTTTTCTTTTCATTATTTACCCGGGTTCGATTCCCGGCGGGAGCTCATGTGGTTCGGATTCCACGTTAATCAGTAGGTCCACGTCTCATATAGCGTCGCTGCTGAAAGGGACGCTAAACTAAAATCAACTCAACTCAACTCAACTCTTTCCATTATTCTGATAACCATCTGTATCTTAAAATGCACTTTAAACTAATAATTTAGAAAAACACTTAAATTTTGTACAATGCAAACATCGGAAATAGAAATTTGTTTGTCATACACTGCTACATCGCCAGATTAACAATATTACGAACCCAAGTAATGAAGTTTTATTTTTTTCAAATAAAACTACGTGATATTATTGAAATCAACATATTATACGAAAACTTATTACATTTAATATTAAGTGTTACGAACTAAGGACACTATAGTATCACAAACATCCTGATTTCAAAGGTTTCTACAACAGTACTAACTGAAGGGAGACAGCAAGGGCACAGTACTAACTGAAGGGAGACAGCAAGGGCACAGTACTAACTGAAGGGAGACAGCAAGGGCACAGTACTAACTGAAGGGAGACAGCAAGGGCACAGTACTAACTGAAGGGAGACAGCAAGGGCACAGTACTAACTGAAGGGAGACAGCAAGGGCACAGTACTAACTGAAGGGAGACAGCAAGGGCACAGTACTAACTGAAGGGAGACAGCAAGGGCACAGTACTAACTGAAGGGAGACAGCAAGGGCAATGCGCATTCAACGTTCCTTAGTATCAAAGACTATGGTCATTACATGACGAATTTGAAGTAAGCAGGAAAAGAAGTAACAAAGGATTCAAAATTTGATACTCCATTAAAAAAAAAAGCTTTATTTGACGAAAGTATGTTTAAAGAAGTATCACATTGAATCAAATAAGATTATTTTCAATAGGCCTAAGATCATAATGCCATTTATAGTAATTTTCATATCTCAAACCGTTCCGGACATATGGAAAACATTGTTAAAGTTTGCAACACGGTTTAAAATTATGTAATTGCTAGAAGTTGTAATTACAACTACCAGATACTATTGTTATAACGTTATAAAAGTGGGAGCAAAGGAAAGCCTCTATCATTATTTAAAAATTTAAGCAAATACGTCATTTTAAGCATTATAACAATCTATGTATTCCATATCTCGCAAATAGTTTGAAATCTCAAATTGACGCGTATGGTATCTTTAAGTCTATTGAAAGCGATTGTACGCGATACTTACTTAAGCTTTTCTTTTTTTAAATAAAGCCGTGTGAATTTCTGGTGTCTTTTTTTTATTTATTTATTTGCGAAACGTCATGTAGAGGTAAAACGAGTAATGATACGCGGTTTTTATTTAATTGCTTAGAACAGCAATGAAAAAGCACCAAGGAATCTAACGAATAGTGCTGTACATATATACGTATGTTTACTATGACATAACTCGGAACTGTTGTATAATTACTCTCCGTTATAAGACAGCAGATAGAAATTTGAAACCTTTCACTGCATGCAGTTACAATGCAGTTGAGGGTAATAGCACGCAATAGTTGAGTTCTTAGTTTGATTCGTTTCTAAACCTTCCTTCTGATGATATTCCCTAAACGTATTAGCTTTCTTCGCTTTTTTGTTGCAGAGGAACCTTACGTGGTGTTGCTGTTGCGATTCTGATTGGTGCCTTCCCTTCTGCTTCATTAATGATGGTTTTTGCCTAGGAATTGGAGAAATTGCTGTTAACGGGACTATTGCGAAGGATCCTTCGGAATTGAGGACTTCTCTTGATGGTCTAGCGATTGCCAGTTCAGAAACGTCACTAGATTTTTGTTTCGTCCATTACATCATGAGGAAGGCCTTCTTCCATATTCTCCTCAGTCTGACTACAGCACTGATCACTTACAGCAAAATCAGCATCTATAAAAACGTCTGGATTCATGCAGAAAATATCACACTTTTCAAAACCTGATGAGGCATTTTTAACGCTTCACACTTTCTCAAACGCAACTCTAAAAATTTTTGGAACGTCAGCAAGTTCAATTTGTTTGTACAGATGTCGGCGTATCTATGAATAACAAGCATCAATGTATGCACATTTGAGGAGACTGAACACTGAAACATCTAAAGGCTGCAATTTAGCACTACCATGTAGTGGTAAAGAAACCATGATCACACCATTTACTTTCGCATAATCATATGAAGAAAGTGACATATGGCTTTGATGATTGTCCATAATGAGAAGAATGGGATCTTGAACAGATGGTTTAGTAAACTCTACAAAGTGTTTTAAACAAAGCATGAAGGTTTCTTCATTTGACCATCCATTTTGTTTTTTAAGATGTGTATATTGATCCATGCGGTCTTCTTCGTTTCTGTGAGTAATTAATTTGCCCTGGCGAGGGAATGCAAATTCCAGTTGGACTCACTGCCCAGATTACTGTAATATTTCTTCCTCTTTCTAAGCTTGTTGCTACTCCAACTTGTTTTTGTCCTCTAGGAGCAACGGCGCCGATTTTTCTGTAAATTTCGGGGGGTGGGGGCATTGAGATACAGGCATATATGAGGATTTTATGACAAATTGCATTCAAATTATGCCAAATATTGTATATTCATAAATAAAATGCGGAGGCCCACTTGAGCTTTGGGAGGGCCATCCCCCCAGGATCGGCATCCTTGTCTAGGAGCAAGAATGCTCTGATGTTTTTGAACTTTTGTAATTCCCATTTCATCCATGTTTAAAATCCTAGAAGGAGGAAACTGGTGTTTGTCCATAAGTTGTCCAAAAGTTGTCCGAAATACTAACTCTATAGTTATTCTAAATTGACTATTCATACATATTGGCTTCAAAAATACCATACCCCAAAAGTAAGTTTGAACTTACTTTTAAAGAAAACTGACGAAATGTTTGAAGAAAAACAAAGATTTTCAATATATGGTCATATTTCGGAATATGTTCTCACCAGCTCTCTCTCACTCAAGTGAGGCTCGTTGAGCACGTTATTGGTAGGCAGTGGCGTATTTAAGGGAAGGCTTCCGGGCTTAAGTCCCCCGAAACTGTATTTACTATATTAAAGTAAATGAAATATCTTGCAGAATTTTCACATTTCCAGGAGAGAAGTTAGCCAAGCCCCCCGAAACAAAATCGTAAATACGCCACTGTTGGTAGGGTACAGCACCATGCAGACATTTTCCTTTCTGTGCTTCTCAGTAAACAGGGATACGTACAATTATACACATCGTGTCATTACTCCCTATTCCCCTAATCATTACATTATTTGACAAAGATAATTTGGATATGTTTGTGACACTGTAACTTCTTATATTTGCAACACTGAATGTGGTTTTGTAAACTTTCGTGTAACATATTGATTTGAAATATGTAATAACCTGATACGAAATCTGGAGCGTTTCGTAACTCTTGTGTCATTATATTCGGGTGGCAGCTTTGTTAAGTGAGTTATATTGGAGAATATGTCAAGCAATCTCTCCTTGTAGATATTTTTGTAGTGGACACAATTTGATCCATTTTCACCTAGCTTACAAGTTAGAACAGTGTTCGTAGGTTGATGTAAGAAAATTTCCGTCAAATGACTCAAAACTGTATCTTTTCTACCAAATTTTCCCTAGTTCGTTGAGTGTCGAATTCTTACGACAGAAGTTAAGTGATAAGATGAAGTTAGCTATTATATTAAAGGAAGTGTCAACCACATTTGCTTGGTTGATTAGCTGTTTGCTCCTGTTTTTACGTTCTTCACTCTTTCCTTAATTTTTTTACAAATATCTATCTATCTATCTATCTATCTATCTACCTATCTATCTATCTATATATATATATATATATATACTGACAAATACACCCACACAACAATGGGTGCACATTATACTGCTTTGAACAGACACACAAACTTTTGCTATGTATTGTTTTATTTCTGCAGATCGAAGAAAAATTTTAAGCACTTGCATTGGTCAATCAGGAGAGAAATTTCCCTGGAACTACAAACACTGACTTAGAAAGGCATATTAGACTTGATTTTGAGTTTAACGTTAAGTTCAGCAGCGAGGCTATATGAGACGTGGACCTACTGATTACTGTGGAATCCGAACCACATGAGCTCCCGCCTGGAATCGAACCCGAGCCTCCAACGCCAAAGGTGCGTACGCTAACCGTTTAGCCACGGAAGAGCTCCAAGAGTATATTAGAAGACATACCCTACACACATCTTAAATATTATTTTTTTGTGTGCCTAACTTTTAACTTCTCAAATATCAGTACATTTATAGTTAGTTAATTAACTGCATGTAGTACTTACATAATAATAAAAATAATAATAATAACTCCCTTTCCTCTCACAGAATTGTAATAGTTTTATAAAAAGTTTTGACTAGTATTAGACCAAAATACATTACTAAACTTTTTTTAACGTTTCTGTTTTTATCTTTAAACTTCAAGAATCGAAAAAGCATAACCACTTTCACAATATTGCACAATAGCAACAAAAACACAAATAGAAAAGCAGCTGACATCTACTGCTTTTTCATTCGGTACCTCAGACAAATAATGCACAAAACTATTCACTCTTGGTTTTATCCTGCAACTTCCTTAACTCGACGTAACCACCACAGTAGTGACAATATGAAGAAACTCAGGTAAAAATTTACAATTGGGGTCTTCGTGGTTTTGAAAAATTTCAGGTGAAATGTGTTATATCAGAACGTTTTGGTCAATGGACCAGTTGTTGACTGAAACTAAATGGGTGTTACTGAAAGAAGTAGCTAGGGGGACAAGAAGTGTGGCCGTCGCCCAGGGCGCTGATAGCAAGAGGGCGCGGAACGAACAAGAAGAAAGAAAATGTATTAGGAAAGAGTAAACGACGGCTCACCCGAAAAAGTATTGGCGCCCTATTTAATCAATATTCTTGTCGGTATGCAAAAAAATTCTTGCTTCCTATGTTTTACTGTGTTTCTTTTCTACGGCGATATTGTTGAAACTGGAAATGATTAATTTTAATCATTTCCAGTTTGAATAGAGAGTTGACGGTGAGGATGAACTCTATTTTTGAGACGCTAAATCGATTTCGACTGTTCTTTATCTCTCTTATCGTTTTTGCTTTATAGAAGTCACTATTGAAACCGGAACTAATAGTAAATTTCAACCACTTCCGGTCTTGATAGAACGTTGCTGGTTACGGTGATATTTTCTCTTGATACGCTGAATTAACTGCAGAAAACCACTTGCCGCTATCTTTTACCGATTTTGTTCTATGGCGATAAATGTTGAAATTGGAAATGGTTTATTTTAACCACTTCCGGTTTGAATAGAAGTGTAACGCAGGAGATGAAACGTATTCTTGGGACGTTTGAATAGATTCCAAGAAACTCTTACCGTTTCTTCTCTGATACCTGTTGACAGACGGACGGACAAAGCCGTTCTCTAGGGCCTCCGGCATATATGTATACTATAGTTTGGGAGTTTTTCAAAGCATATATATTATCTGTAAAAGAATACTACCGTGACGTAATATTTAAGGTACAGATATCTAATCTTTTGATACGTAAACTCGGAAGCCATTATTTACCCCTATTTTCCACAAACTTCAAACTTTTATTCAGTTTTTCTCTCACACGGAGAGAGTAACCTTATCTCGAATGCTAACCATTGTTAGTACAAAAAGTGTTGAAGTAATGGTTCTATCTGGTTGTGAAACCAAGACAAAACGACTCGAAGAACATAGAAAATAACGGGAAAAAATAAGAGAAACGTAACAGACAAGAATGAAGAAACATAAGATCTCATATACATCTCATACAAATTTTAAACAAATGGTTAACGGTACCAGAGTCTCTAGCAGCAACAATTTGGCATTTAACTGGTAGAGCAGTCTTCCGTGGAGAAAAGAAACGAAATGGTCTGGGAAGAAACAAAGAAACAATTTGAACGAGAATCACATAAGAGAGAATGGGACGATAATAATAGTAAGAAAAAAAAGAGAAACAAAGAAATGGGAAGGTAAATAAAGAAACGAGTGGAAGAAAGACGAGAAAATGCATGAAAAGTTAATAAGCAATGCGAAGCCAGACGGAGGATTAACTCTTTAATAAATAACATTGCAAGATTGGACTTGGGACCTCGCTACGTAGCAGTAAAATGCACCTTCGAGGAAAACAAAAGAAGCTGGCAGAATTGATATCGCTTGGATGTGTAATGGCTGACTCCTTGAAAAGAAGGGGAAGAAAGGAGGTAGCTACATACAAAACCTCTCTAACCTTTTAAATTTCTCATACTGTAGATATTTAGATACATTGAGTGATTTCGAATGATTCACAACTGCCATTTTGAGAAACCAATTGACTAACTACTCTGCGCGAACGTTTACGATATATGGTATGGTTCGCAAAGGAAATTCAGCTAAAGTTTAGTATTGTATTAGCATTAGAAAGTTGTCATGGATTATAGCCCTTCCCTAATATCTTAGTTTTGACCTGTCTTGTTCAATATAGTCCATTAAATGTAGTTTTAATCTTCTCCTCAGTACTTTACCTTCTATCACACTCCTACTAACACAATTTCTTACCAAATAATGTCCTAGCCAGTATCCTTTCCCCTTTCAACTGTCTTCAGCGTTATTATTTTCTTCTCTAAACTTTTTCTTACCTTCTACTTTATCTTGTATCACATTCCTAATAACATAACTCATTCTCGAATAATGTTAGAATTCGCCACAATATTATGAACAATGTTGGACGGTCTGTAATAGTCACGTGGACACTGTAGATGTCTGTTATTCCGTGGTAGAGCGTTATGGCTCGGTCCAATGTCCGATCTACTATCCGTACGTTGTCTTCTGTTGATAGTTTCTACACACGCTTATGTGGCAGTTGTATTCCCCAAAGGCTGATCCACACATTGGGTGTATTGCCAATGCTGTTCCCCTGTCATGCCCTTCCGTGCCACTGCCGCGAATATCCCTTGCCATGCCGCACAGCTGCTGCGTTCTACACCATTTCTCAAGATGGGTTGCAAAGAGGAAGACGTCGTTTGTATGCTTCGTGTCGCTTCGTGTGTTCCGAAGAAAGCCGAAGGATCACGGCCGACAAGCTACGACCGGGCTGGTTTCTCTTCAAGACGACCGGTCGGGGCACGGCATTAGAAGAGCATAGGCATGGCACGCCATGTGTGAATTAAGAAAAAAAAACAATAAAATGACTTTTCAAGGTCAAAGTTTGAAAATAAACTTTGTGAACGAGATGGGAACAGCACACTGTAAATGAATTAACCTTAAGTCGATGATGTGGCTCTATTGTGTTTTTGTACTGGATCCTTTGAAGTCGATAAGGGTCATGAATCTATTCACTTGCCCACTCAATTCATTCTCGCTTTTGTCCACGCTCCATAGCTAACTACGATTAGAATTAGGAGTTAGATTTCTGGGCTTTCAGCATCTATGACCATGTTAGGCCGTCACTAGTATTAGGATTAGATATTAGATTTCTGGGCTTTCAGCATCTATGACCATGTTAGGCCGTCACTAGTATAAGGATTAGGAATTAGATTTCTGGGCTTTCAGCATCTATGACCATGTTAGGCCGTCACTAGAATTAGGACTAGGAATTAGAGTTCTGGGCTTTCAGCATCTATGCCCATGTTAGGTCGTCACTAGGATTAGGATTAGGAATTAGAGTTCTGGGCTTTCAGCATCTATGCCCATGTTAGGCCGTCACTAGGATTAGGATTAGGAATTAGAGTTCTGGGCTTTCAGCATCTATGCCCATGTTAGGCCGTCACTAGGATTAGGATTAGGAATTAGAGTTCTGGGCTTTCAGCATCTATGACCATGTTAGGCCGTCACTAGTATTAGGATTAGGAATTAGAGTTCTTGGCTTTCAGCATCTATGCCCATGTTAGGCCGTCACTAGTATTAGGATTAGGAATTAGAGTTCTGGGCTTTCGGCATCTATGACCATGTTAGGCCGTCACTAGGATTAGGATTAGGAATTAGATTTCTTGGCTTTCGGCATCTATGACCATGTTAGGCCGTGACTGGATTTTGGATTAGGAATTAGATTTCTGGGCTTTCAGCATCTATGCCCATGTTAGGCCGTCACTAGGATTAGGATTAAAAATTAGAGTTCTGGGCTTTCAGCATCTATGACTATGTAAGGCCGTCACTAGGATTAGGATTAGGAATTAGATTTCTGGGCTTTCGACATTTATAGTCATGTAAGGCTATCACGCCGGGGAAAGTGAAGGACGAAAAAGGATTGGGGAACGAAGGAAGTGGCATAGGACCTGTACTGTATGTTAGGTACTATCCCAGCATTTGTCTGTCGTGAATTAGGAAAACCCAGGAAAACCTCACTCAGGGTGGCTGGCCTGAAAAATCTTTTTTACTTTTTTGACTGAGTGTCTGACTCTCCATACTTGAGTACTGATAAAAATTAAATGAAATGAAATCTTTAAGTTTTACGTCCCACGGTTATGCCGGTTAGGCTTAAGGAGACGGTGATGATGAGAGATGAGTGAAATGGTGGAATGATGAAAGTGGGAGGAAACGGGAGAACCCCGAGAAAGCCCACGAGCACGGTGTTTGTCCACCACAAAGTCCACACGGCACGAGCTGGGACGAACCAGGGACCCCAAGCACCGGAGGTGAACGTTTACGTGAGTGCTGAGTCCAAACATGTAACCAAGGATTCAAGTGTTCCCACGTTTACTCCTAGTATTTCTCATGAGACAAGCAATTTCCCGTCTGTCTCGAAATCAAGACGATACTCGAAGCGAGAAATACGTTTTTAAATTCGTGGCAAGAGAAGAAATTTCTCAAGTCGCGTGGGAAACACTGTTTCACCAAAGTCTTGGATTTCAAAGACTGTTTTAATGTTATATGTGGGGTTCATAGTATAAAAGATATAATTTGATAAACTCATTATATGAACTCATCACACAATATACCCCAATAATAAATATAGTTATATCGCACATTTAATGGACAACTCATCAAGGTACGGTTGTCATATTTCAGAAATAAAAATCCGGGACGCTATCTTTGAAATGATTAAAATGAAAAGAAGTGTTATACAGGGTGGCCCAAAAGTAGGTGTACAGTACAGTACCATAATCAGCTCATTGCATTTTATATCACTTCTTATTGTTATCCATTAGGTAGATTTAGTTTCTTTATTATTTCTTCTTAATGTTACCTTAAGTTGGGAACAGCCGAAGCAAATAAGCCCATAAACTAGAATGTTATACTAGATCAATGCACGGGTGAATACCTACTTTTGGGCCACCCTGTATACTAATGTACTTTCTTCCATTAGATAGAGTTGCTCAAGTATTACGTCATCACATTTTTAATCATCTTAGTAGACCTTCTCCTTTCCAGTTAATCAAACGCTTTTCCCCACTTCATAAGCCTCTATTAAAAAAAAGTACTCCAACATTTTCCCATTGTTGCTTGTTCAGTTTTATTAATTAAAACTATATATTTTTCTTCTCGAATTGGTCAGCGGAAAATTACCAAAAAAAATATACCCATTTTCTATAAAGTTTCTACTATGATAGTTACATCTCATTAAAATCCAAAGGAAATCCCGTATACATTTCCATTACTCTTGAATTTTCTATTGTGATAGGCACATCCTATTGAAATAGCACGTACAAAAGATTGGGTGGAAAAAGTGCAAGGTAATGGAAAATATAGCCCAAGATAGGGAAAAATGGGAAAGTTTAGGTGAAACCAATGATGAGTTTGTTGAACCAAAGTTATGGAATTGAAGAGCTCAATTCCAAAAGAGTCTAAGTCAAAAAAGTAAGTTTTTCAGAAGACCATCTTTTGTGTGCGTTTCCATCATTCAATTTCTATAAAAGAAAAGTAATCTACGTAAAAGAAAATTGTAATATCGTAAGATAACGGTGAAATTATCATCTATAGCAAGAGTTTTATAAGTGTTCGTAGGCATAAATTAGAAAATAACTTCAGAGAATACAGTTGACTAAGAATATTTTGGAAAACAACGCAGTGTTCTTTTGCCTACAACTAATTTGATTTATGTAGTTTTGGCATGAAACCCTGTTCAATATACGAAGATGCTGAAAAGGAACATAATAGAACCAATATCCCAAAATTGACAAAAATTGACTTAGGATCTTTTGGGATCCACCCCTTCAATTATTCACGGATTCACGATTACTCATTCAACAATACTCTATGGACACCGTTCTTCCATCTCGTCATATGCTTTCCTGCTTTTACATGACCATCTATCTGCAATTGAAGCGTAAAGACATAATTAAAATCATACGCCGCGCCGATCAGTTGGAGAAAGACTGTAGTAAATGAAATATACCTGGCTATCACTCTTTAAAGCCACTTATACAAAGAGCGTTCATTAAGTTTTGCACAAATGAGTATAATATTTTTATTAGATGCAATATCATGATGAAATTTGAGGTGAATATACTTTGATTCTTTGGCTACAAGAAGGGGGGCGCGGTGGCTCAGTGGTAGAGCGTTCACCTCCGGTGCTTGGGGTCCCTGGTTCGATCCCAGATCGCGCCGTGTGGACTTTGTGGTGGACAAACACCGTGCTCGTGGGTTTTCTCGGGGTTCTCCCGTTTCCTCCCACTTTCTTCATTCCACCATTTCACTCATTTCTCATTATCACCGTTTCCTTTAGCCTAACCGGCATAACCGTGGGACGTTAAACTTAAAGATTTCATTTCATTTCATTTGGCTACAAGACCATGTTACTCAGTGCAGCCTCCATCTGCTGTGACGCATCTCGTCCAAAATTCTTTCCATGCCTTGAATGCACTCTGGTAAAAATTCAGGTGGCTGGCTTTTACACCACTGCTTCAGACAAGAAATGAGGGCCTTGTCACAACCAAACAGGAAAAAATCAGAAAGAGCAAAGTCCGGACTTTAGAGAGGCTGCAGGACGATTCGTCATTCCATTTTCATGATTTTTTGCTTTGTCATCATGGCTGTGTGAGGCTTGGACTTCTCATGATGGACTTGATGACCTTATCTTGCAGTTCCAGTCTTTTGGTCTGGAGAGCATGTCGTACTTTATCCAGTGACAAATAATAACACTCTTTGTTAACTGTGAAGCCATATTCCAAGAAGTCTATGAAAATGACACCGCACTGATCCTAGAAAAAAAGAGGCCGTAATTTTATGACCTGATCTGGAAAGTCTAGGTTCTTTAACCCATTGCAACCAACGTTGGACACTGGCATAGTCCAATGTCTGATTCCCATATACCAGCAGCAACTTCTTATGAAAAAATGCGGATGATTCATTTCCGGTTTTGAACAGGAATTCCATTAACTAAAGTTGTCAGGTCCTATGTTTCCTTCAGTGTTTATTGTGGTTTACCTCTGAACAATAGGAAACAAAAATTATTACCATTTTAAAGCCAAAGGATCAATGTATGTTCACCTAAAATTTCATTATCATATTGTAACGTATAAAAATATTATACCCAGAGTCGGATTTACGTTTAGTGGGGCCCTAAGCTATTGAAGGTAAGAGGGCTCTTTAAGTATCAAGATGAACGTCTGCACCCTTTAAGAGACTGGTGATATTTTTAGAAGCAAGCTACAAGAAGGAGCATCATTATTACAATACAGGAGTCTACACAACACGAAGCATTGTTACTATACGTAGATTTTATTTTATTATTTTTCTTGTATTTTGGAAATGTACATAAGCTATAGCTTGTTTAGCTTATATGTAAATCGGCCCTGATTATACCTATCTGTTCAAAACTTATTGAACGACCTTCGTAGATTGTGGGCTGATGAAATCTAAGCTGCGCCCAACCACTATAGTTCTAGATTCTTCTACCAGTAGAATTTAACAAATGAATCAAGTACTGTTTGTGGGATATTTCCCATGAGTAGTTCACAGAAATCACAAAACTATCTGATTCATGTTTTTTTTTCTTTCTTTTTCTTTATTGTTCAGTTCAACTTCTACGTCTCTCTAATCAACGATGACAAAGAGGGGGATAAGCAATAAAGAAATTGAAGATTAGAGGAAGGAGAAGATGAAACGTCACTCAAGAAAATATATGTTTTTATCATGTTTCCCCAAATTATACTTCTCCCTCATATTCGTTTATTTTGTCTTTACTTACAGTCCTGTTAAAAAAAGAAACTCCTGCCCATCCAGCTGTCTTTAGAAAGTTCAGTATAACTATTCATAAAACTAAACATTGTTCGGCGTAAGCTTTAAACTGCGATAAACAAAGCCACATAAAACCTAATCTCGCTGATTTGCTGTTGTCCTACTGACGCTTGTACTCTTCCGCAAAATAGTTCATATGATTTGATTATTACTTTTACTATGAAGCTCCATATAAAACTACTATATTATTATAAATGACAAAAATGTAATATGGATTATCTAATAATACTGCAATCGAGTGTGGCTAATGAAACAATAGATATAAACACTAAGCATGCGCAGTAATTATGGCGCCAACTCAACTGTGGACGGGTGTTCTGCTTTTAAAGCCTGAAAGATGGCTGGCATGAATCCCGGTTCCGCGTGTGTTGTGGTGAAACACCAACAAGGCAAACCTTTACTCACTAAACAACAATTGTTTACGAGCGAAATTCAAATACCTTTTTTTTTTTTTAATCTTTCGAGTTTTTTTGTTTCTTTCTTTCCCGCTGCTGCTGTAAGTATCTGGGCAACACGAAACCAAAATGCACGTGTATAAGTTGCTCCTCCCCGTGGGAAGTGGGAGTGATACATCACTAGCCAATCGTATTTGTGACAAGCGGAAGGATACAAATATTTTCTTTTTCGGAGTTTAGAGCTTACGCTGAACAATGTTTAGGTTGCCATACTGCAAGAATCTTGTGGCTGTCATTTAAAAAAAAAATCTTGCAACCTCGTCTTTCTATTTACTGTTTACACATTACAACTTTTTGAAAGCAAGAAAGATATCTCCACCCATGCAGCACTGCACTCTACTGGACCAATAGTGAACCTCCTCCTTTAATTGGGTGCACTTTCCCTTCCTGTCCAAAAGAATCGGTCGTTTCGGAAGCTGCGAAACTTTTTTTTCTTTATGTTAGTGGGAGTGCGATAGCAGGTAGCAAGCAAGACGACCCAGAAAGTTGCACATGGTTTGACTCCTAGTAAGATGAAAAAAAAAAAAAAAATCTTGCATGTCCGTTTCAAGACTATGTTTACATGGAGAAATATTGTAGGGTTGCAAGATTTTTTTAATGACAGCTGCAGGAGTCTTGCAACAAGGCAACCTAGCTTTAAGGCAGTAAATTAAACAAACTATGGTAACCTAGATTTAAGGCAGTAAATTAAACAAACTATGGCAACCTAGCTTTAAGGCAGTAAATTAAACAAACTATGGCAACCTAGCTTTAAGGCAGTAAATTAAACAAACTATGGTAACCTAGATTTAAGGCAGTAAATTAAACAAACTATGGCAACCTAGCTTTAAGGCAGTAAATTAAACAAACTATGGCAACCTAGCTTTAAGGCAGTAAATTAAACAAACTATGGTAACCTAGCTTTAAGGCAGTAAATTAAACAAACTATGGTAACCTAGCTTTAAGGCAGTAAATTAAACAAACTATGGCAACCTAGCTTTAAGGCAGTAAATTAAACAAACTATGGCAACCTAGCTTTAAGGCAGTAAATTAAACAAACTTGAATATTTATCTAGTTGAAAATAAAATGAAATCTTTCAGTGTAATGCCCCATGATTATGCCTTTTAAGCTAAGCGAGACAGATGATTAAGGCAACTGAATGCTGATGGAAAAATTAGTGGAATGAGAGTGTGGGAAGAAACGGGAATACCCCAAGAAAAACCAAGGACACAATATTGTCCACCACAAACTTAATTGGCCAGGAATAGAACTAGGGACCCCACACACCAGAAATAATCATCCACTGAAGACCTTGATATCAAACTAAACTACTTAAACATTCTACCCACGGTAATAAGAGTATGACATTTTAATAAGAGTTAAGTGGTCAAGTTTCGTTTCTTTGAAGAACATTGCAAGTTTTAAAAAAGATCTCTTTTGGGTCCAACAATTTGGGTCCAAAAATAACAACAAAAAATAAATATAGCTATCTATATGTGCAGCTTTACAGTGATCTGGCACATGTTAAAAGTTATTATACAGGGAGTTTTGAAATTTATGATGTAACGTTTGGCAGATGATAATTCTTAGAGAAGTAGTTTTTAAAAAAAGTGAATTAAGAAAATTCGAAATCTATTTGGTGTCTGACGTAGACACTGTATGTGGGGAAATACATTCTGAGATACCAATTGACAAAAACTAATAGGCTTCGGTAAATTGATTTCCACACAATATTTCCGACAAGGTTTACCTTAAACAAAAATAATATAATTTAAAATTTAGAATATAGAAACATTTCGGAAATAGTTAGCAACATAAACTAAAGAATCTCAATTAATCTGCTGAATAAATATACAATATATTAATGTGAAATATTCTTAGTAGTGATATGAAATTGAGCATTTTAATCCCCTCCTTGAGGAAATTCTGCGTATGTCACTGATTCTTACCGTAGCATTTCTAACACCGTAAATTATGAAGTATTGACGACTTTTAGATAAGTATGACTTTTAGATTTACAAATTATCATATGCATAAGTATAGAAAATCTTACAGAACGCCTTAGTCTCTTCGTCCTTTCATTTCTTTGTCGACTGACAGCAGAACAAAAATTGTTAGAAATAGAGAACTATGCTTTTGAATGGATTCAGACTCCCGAGAATATTCCCTCATACTGGAAGCATCCCGTATTAGTAAATGAAACTACGTCCTTAGGTACAAACACCACCAAGCAGCCGACGGATACCGTCACACCGATGAAACACGAAGAAGACACGAGGAGATACGAAGAGGACCTTCAACCCC